>NC_080433.1:15267159-15876326 GCF_028018845.1 Melospiza georgiana | reverse complement strand
CTATTTCTTTTGTGTTTGCATGGAAAGCACAGGGGGGAAATTTCCTACACAGGGATGAGCAGTACAGAAAATTGAGTCTGGTGCAACAGTAAAAAAACCTGCAAGGGTTAAATTTATCTCTGTGGGTACATGCTCAGTTGATTTTATAAGCATCCTGATATGAAAAAATCATATATCATGCTTTCAAGTCACAGATATTGGTATAATTCTTTGTAGCTTTTTTTTAATATGTACAAATATTTTTTTAATATGCACAATACAAAAATGCTCAGTCATGTTTTATTTAACTCAAATGTTTTGATGGAAAAAAACTGGGGTACATTTTTCTCTGATTTGCCTTGAAAATCTGGTGTTATGATAGTTATGTCTCTAGTTATCTCAGATCTTAAACCCAGTTTAGTCTTTCACCTGGTTAAGACAAGATAGCTAATTCATCGCCTTTTAAAATCCAGCAGAGAAATTCTATATGCCATGGAAATCAATGACAGCTAATCACAGAGAACTGGAAAAAGGAATCACATCCTTTTTCTCATCTACCACTTACTCTAAAGGAGGAATATCTGTAGCATTAATTACATTAAAGGTCACCAAGGGCTCATTGGCTATGAGGGCGAGAATAGCATTTAAGCAACTAAAGCACACAGGAGAAGCTGAAGCTGAAAGTAGACAAAGAATTACCTGGACCAATTCTAATCCACCAGTTCTGTGTTTTTTCAATCTTCTCATCCCTAATTAGGACCTTCAGTTTGTCTTTTCATCCTACTAATCAAGCCATGCCAGTTCTCATGACCGCCTGTGTGGTGCTTCCACAGTAACGTGAGAGATGCATGTGAGAGTTCTTGGTGTTTTTGTGGAAAAATAAATGTGATTTAAGAGACATGATATCACTTTACTAACAATTAACTCTTAAGATTTGTAAGACAAATACTGTCCAGCCTTATAAACATGGAATATCTATTGTGTGTTTAATGGATAAAGCAAATATTTGGTTTTTAGACACCATTATTTGACTTTGGTCAAATTGGTTCACCTTGCTTCAGGCCCTGAAATGCAACCTCATATTTCTGAGCTTAATTGAATAAAATTGTTAATTAAGCCACAGTGTGGATATTAATATCCATGTGTCTGGATATTAACATCCATTATTATGAAGACAAATCCATGGTTTTATTTCAATTTTTACAACAGGCAATGTTGGAGGTGCATTCTTGCTCTTTTTTTTTATGGGTGTATGACCAAGGAAAGACCTAGAACTTTTCCCTTTTGGTTCATACTATTTGAAACATGTTTTTTTTAGAAAAAAAAAAACAAACCTAAATGCATACAATCAATATACTGTCTATTTTCTAATTTTCTGCTGGTTGGCAGGCAGGCGTATCAAGTCTTATCTCAGTAAGCCACACTTTGACTGGATATTCTTTGTCAATGCAGTGGAGCTGTAGCACCATGACATTCCAAGAGGCACAAGATCTAAAAACCACTCAAATATTTAGGTCCTTGTTTTGTTGGATTTTGGTTTTGGTTTTGTTTGGTTTTTTGTTTTGTTGTTGGGGTTTTTTGGGGGTTCTTTGGAGTTTTTTCCCAAGTACATCTTGCAACAAAATGCACATATTTAGGAAAGAGGTCTGAAAGTGATTTCATGGCAAGGTCAGCAGTCAGTCTGCTCAGGAAATACCTTGCTCTGTTTGGCCTCAGCTCAAACTACTGAGGTCTCAGAACAAAATTGGCTTGCGCTAAGCATCAAAATTCGTTTTCCAATTATGCAAGAGGAAAACAAGCCAGAAACTGAGTCTTCCAGTCTGGTTGAAAATCAGGATCCTCATCCTCAACCACTGCCTGATTTAAAGGGAAGCTTTATTTGGATCCCCCATAGTGGATGGAAAGGATAAAAGGAACAAATTATAAAATTACATACCTGAGATTCTCTAACTTACATTGCTGTCTCAGATTTATTCTTTTTGAAAGACTGCCCAGGGAGAACCTCTCTTCTTTTTTTAAAATTACAGAGATATTATGAAAATGAATAAACTTCATGGACTAAACAGCAAAGTGGATTCCATGGTTTTTCATCCAACCATGCAGAGATTCTTAGGGGTCTTTAGTGCTATTTCTGTATATGTCAAAGAAAATCCTCTCTTTGACTCCACAAAGTTCAGGTCTAACAGTGCCTCACTTCAAAACTTGTTATTTTTTTATTTCTCAGACATTTATTTTTTTCCTCTGCTCTCAAAAGTACTGATTTTCTTAGACAAGCTAAGTCAAATTGGAATGATCTTGGTCTGATCATAATGATATTACAGGAGGAAAAATCTAGATTTCTTCCTCAATTCCAGTATTGTTCTAGCAGTTCACTTTTTTTGAGCTAAATTTTCAATCTGAAAAAAATATAATTTTGTTTAGGATGCTTTCATTGTTCTATCATTTAATGGCTGCCATTGAAAAAATAATTATACTTCTCTTTATTGGTTGTCTTAGCCTGGAGTTGCAGACAGTAAATACAGCACTAAAATTTCTGTGTAAAGGTGATTCCTCACACAGGCCTCTGAACACATTTCCTGCTCTTAAGACCGAGATACACATGGAAGTGAACAGATCCATCATTCAAGTCCAAGCTGGTGTGGAAATCTCCAGTTCCTATTCATTTGACAACTTTAAGTAATGCTGAGAAGCATTGGTGTAACTATAAACAGACACAGATTCCCCTGCATTTCAATGTCCTGTCACCAGTCACCCACAGCAGTAATTACAGGGATTCAGGGTTTGAAAACATTTTTATGTAATTTTGAAATGTACAGATTAGACTTAGTGGTGCCATCATAAATTGTGATTGATTCTGCTCAAGTTACAGCAGATAAAACTGATTTAAGTGGAATTAACCTGTATGCTATTACATTTTCAAAATGTATTTTTTTGGGAAGCAATATAAAAATTCTCATAAGTGATTGTATCAGAAAAGGACAAATTAAAACTTGCATTCCAATTCTGCCTTGAAGGAAAGGAAGGAGTGAATGCCATTCTGAGCTACTACAACCATATGGAAGGAAATAAAAAAGATACGATGGCAGCCTTCAAATTTTGGCCAAGACGTTTGTAGCCTCACCATACATTCAGCTTCACCTGTTTTTTATGGTCTGATTAAGCCTCGCTGACTCTTCCCCCATAATCTTATTTTGCTAACACCAGGGAGGTCAAGCAGCAAGAGGAGGAGCCCGAGGTGGACGTGTGGGATCTGCTGAAGAACGCGAACCCCAGCGAGTACGAGAAGATCGCGTTCCAGTACGGCATCACCGACCTGCGGGGCATGCTGAAGCGGCTGAAGCGCATGCGCAGGGAGGTGAAGAAGAGTGCAGGTACAGATGGGGCAGAACATCCCTGGGCTCTGAGGTCACACACAGCCATTTCTGGGGTCTGTGGTCACACACAGCCATTCCTGTGCGCATTGGGCACACAAAATTGTTCCTGTGCTCACTGCTCACACACATTCCTGTGCTCACTGCTCACACACATTCCTGTGCTCGTTGCTCACACACAGCCATTCCTGTGCTCATTGCTCACACACATCCCTGTGCTCACTGCTCACACACATTCCTGTGCTCACTGCTCACACACATTCCTGTGCTCACTGCTCACACACAGCCATCCCTGTGCTCACTGCTCACACACAGCCATTCATGTTCTCACTGCTCACACACAGCCATTCCTGTGCTCACTGCTCACACACATTCCTGTGCTCACTGCTCACACACAGCCATTCCTGTGCTCATTCTCACACACATTCCTGTGCTCACTGCTCACACACATTCCTGTGCTCACTGCTCACACACAGCCATCCCTGTGCTCACTGCTCACACACAGCCATTCATGTTCTCACTGCTCACACACAGCCATCCCTGTGCTCACTGCTCACACACATTCTTGTGCTCATTGCTCACACACTACCCTTCACCTTAAAAACCCAAATATGCCTCACTTCCACACAAGGGAGCTTTCACACTACAACTGCTTCCTGCAAGGAGTTAATCAGAAGGAAGCTCTGATCCATGGTAGAAGCATAAACACCTTATCGGTGCTTACCTAAAGCATGCCTCCCTCTCAGACAAACACTGGTTCCATCTGGAATAATGTGCCCCAGGTGTGTGGAAAGGTGTTACCTGATCAAGCAATACAGAAATTAAACCTTGTGTTACCATCAATATCTTCTGCTCTAAACAGAGGTCACTCCAAACACAGGCGGTGTCTGCTCTTCATAATCTCGTTTTGCACTTAATCTCCATTGCTCAGAAATCCCAGCTGTACCATAGACCCTTCTCCCTGCACTGGGTGAGGACATTTAGGCATGTCTTTCCCTATTGACCCTACCGAATAGCATATAATTACATAGAGAAATATATATACATGTGTCCCCTGACGATATACATCGAGCCAGAAATGGCACAAATTCACTCAAAGGCTGGTTTGCAGGAGAAGTGTGTTTAATACAAAAAATCCTCTCTTTTATAGACAGATTTGGCACATTCTACTTGATTGGCTAGCTAACAAAAACATCTTTCTCACAGTCCTTGAGAGGAACATAAAAACAGAGTAGAAAAACACCACCTGCAGGTGGTTGTTAACAAATTAGCATCGTTTCTACGATTCCCTAAAAAGTCTCACAAGTCCACTGTGAGAAAATTAAACCCATTTTCTCCTCTCTGATCAGGCTGCTGCATCCACATACATGTGTATATAAAATACGTTATGCCACAGAACATGTTTGCACACACATATAAATACACTTGCACTATTGTGGCATCTGCTTGTTCCTGGGCAGCATTTCAGAACTGAATGCAGTATATACATTTCCTGTGTCACTGGTTTCCTGGAGGTGTCCTTTTTATGTGGGTGAAGTCCTCCACAAATCCAGCTGTAATCCTGATACACCCTCTCTCTTCACACCATAACATATGTTACGGTACTACACATTCATTTTTATTTATGTATTTCATTTGATGCATCTAGCTGTTCCTATTTTGAATACAATCACACTGTGAAGTCTTGAAGAAATGCCATCTTGATGTTGGTCAGGATAACTAGATGTGCACAGCTTTGTGCTTATTCTAGTGTTTCTAGATGATTCCATGCAGACCAGTGTGAGAATGTCTCGTGATGTATAACATTGTGTGCATGTATTCTGACAGCTTTGTTGAGATTTATGCAACGTCATTTCAGCATCCATGTTCTTGTTTTCTGATCTCATGTTAAAATAACTCGACTTCCACAACAGCTTTTGCCAAAGGCCTCGATCCTGCATACCAGGTGGACAAAGGAGGTAAAGTCAGATTCATGGTGGAGCTAGCAGATCCAACAGTGGAGCTCAAGTGGTATAAAAATGGCCAAGAGATACGACCAAGTGCAAAGTAAGTGATTTTAGCATATGTGAGCAACAAAAAGGACACACATCTCCTCCCTTGACAAGTTTGTTGCCCAGTTCTATCTCTTTGTTCAGGCTGTACCAATTTTACTGCTGAATTTCACGAGATGTGAAGAGTATGCAAATGATGCTGTGTTGCTCAGGACCCAAAAAAGTACACTGTAGGCTAAATGTAATATAGATTTTCTCCTTTATCTCAAGACAAAAGTCTTATAGATCCTCAAAATATGTGGTGCTGTTTCCTACTCAATAGTTTTCAAAAATGAGGAAGCGCTGCCAATAAATAAATCACTTGTCCTTGGTCACAATCTCTCTACAGTAATTTTTTGCTAAGAGCAGAGATTTTACATCACACACTTACCCATAAACCCCAGGAAAAGGGGTGTGAGCTTTGTTTCATCTTCCACTACTCTGTTAACACCCTGAAGTCACAGCCTGCACCATCAGTCATGAGCAACAGGTCTAGTGTACACAAGTTCTTCACCTGAAAATTGGTTTATTCTCTGGCTTTTCCTAGAAGTGCAGGTGCAGACATTTGAGTACATGCAGAGCAGTGCCTGGAAGCTGAGCCCAGTCCTTTTTGTGGGCACAACCAGCTCTTAGAACCCACTGCAGAAAACCCCATTCCACAGTCAGACACACTTGGGGAAGATGTGCATAACAGTATAATGTTTATCAGCAGCACAAGGTCCTTGACAATTTTTCCTCTGTCTAGTAAAAAAAAATATAGTAATTAACAAAAGACCTTTTTACAGAAATGAGGCAGATTTCCTTCATTCTGTTGAAATTGAGAAAGGATTTTGGTTAAAACTTGTGATTGACAAAAAAATGGATAATGGAGTACCTTTTCTTTAGCCCCTGTATCTGGCATGAGCAGTTCAGAGGGGTTTTGCAGGCAGCTCTATGGATTCCTCCCCAGCAGGAGGGGCTGGGTTGGGGGCTCCAGTGCATTTCTACCAGAAGCAGCTGTCAGATGCTAACGAGCTTTGGTCATTACAAACCTGGAGCAGATCTAAACTGGTGACATAAAGGTGAAAGGCTCCCTATCCCATTACCAAAACCCCATATCCCATTACTGATATCTTGTGCCATCTGGCCTACCAATAATATTAACCTCTTAACTTTGGCTATTATTACACTTCACAAAAATGTTGGAATGAGTGATGGTGTCCTCTTACTGGTTATTTTCAGCTTTACTCATCTAGAGTTTCAGACTCCATTTTATTTGCCATCATTTGACTCCAGCTTCTTTTTCTTTTTTAATTTCTTCTTTTCATATTACCCCGGCCTGGGATCTTGAAACAGGCCAAAAGCAGTTCCTTGTCACTCTACACCACAGCTCTTTTTTTTTTATAGAAGTCTATGACAGCTCTGTTGAAACTTGGAAATTTCTTCCAAGGACAATTTTCCCAGTACTGTGTAAACCCCTGTATTTTTGCCTCTAAAAATCCCTACAGCACTTTCTACACAAAACAGAATGTGTCCAGAAGTTTTGCTAACATGTCTTTGCTGCATTCCTGTCCAAACAGATACATTTTTGAGCACAAAGGAAACCAGAGAATTTTATTCATCAATAACTGCACGATGACAGACGATGCTCGCTATTACGTAACAGCTGGTGACGAGAAATGCTCCACAGAACTGTTTGTGAGAGGTAACTCTGTCACCTTGGTGCTGTTTCACCTGCCCTAAATTTATGTGGCTTCTTTGGCTGCAACAGAAATTATCAGGGAGGATCTGGTTAGGTATATTTTTGAATTTGCATTAGCAGCTGTTAGGATCACTTGGTATTTCTGTGATCCCTGGCCATTTATTTTTTCTCATCCTGTAGTTAGCAGCTTAGTGAAAACCCTGAAATGGGGATACACTCAACTTGGTACTGTGCATTGGACTCTGATATTGTCCAAGTGCCCTCAGGTGAGGCTTTCTAGAAGCCAGTTTTCATTCCATTTGCACTGATTTGAGGAAATACTCTATCAGCATTTACGAATGGGAGGCTGTATCTTCAGTCTCTTTGCTCCTAAGGCGTTGATTATCAAAGCAAAACAGGTATTAATAGGAAGAAATTTATACTTTTATTTATGAGTTATTATTTGCTCAATTAAGTATATTTATACTTTAATTGAGCAAATTTCCTACTAGCATTCTAAAGAGCAATTTTCTGATTTAAGGCAGAAAAGGCTGTACTGATACTCATATTAGAACTTGAAAATAATACTGCCTTCTATAGTGAGATTTAGAAAATCTCTTTCACTTGGTTTTCCCTCTCAGGTAGTAAATCTGTAATTTCTTCTTTCCAAAGATCCTCCAATTTTGGTGACCAAAGGCCTGGAGGACACCAGCACCTATGTGGGTGAACGAGTAGAGCTGAGCTGTGAAGTGTCTGAGGATGATGCAAACGTGAAATGGTGAGACATGCTTTGAACAGCTTCCATGAAAATAAAACCCAGAAGCCTTTAATCGTGGGCAAAAATGAGGGCAGCTTTTTCCTAAAACAGTAAACTCTAAAATTGTTAAGAAAATCTCAATAAAACCTTATTAAAAATGTAGGAACACCAAAAATACCCTTATACATTCATGGGTGAGTTTGTTTAACCTTCTCTAGTGCCTTACAGTCTTGTAAAGTCTCCTCTGGGAGTTTCAATCCGTGGAAGCCTTACTTGCACAGGACTTCCTTTGGAAAAATAAAAATTCTTTCCTTTCCATTAGGTTTAGAAACGGCGTAGAACTTTCCAACGATCCCAAATCTCGATATCGGATTAAGGTTGAGGGTAAAAAACACACTTTGGTCATAGAGGAAGCTGCCAAAAATGACACTGCAACCTACTCAGTAATGACAACTGGAGGGCAATCAGAAGCTAAGCTTTCAGTTGACTGTGAGTATCATCCACCTTGCTCTCCAATTCATGTGCCACAGAAATTAACAATTTTCTTGCCTTTCCCTGGGAGTTAAAAAGGAGACTTAACTTCCACAGCAATTTTTTTTTCTGTGAATCTCCAGAATAATGAAGAAAACTTCCCTTTAGAAACTATTTCCAGCAGCAGGCCATGAACTAGTTCTGCTTGTTAACTTCCTGTGACACTATTAATATGGAAAACAAAGCAATCCATCCAAAGGTACAATAGGTCAACAAAGTGAATTTTCAAGGGAAGTATCTGCTTTTCTTCAGTCCTTTAAGGTTTTCACAGGAAAGCCAAACCTAGGCACAAGCACAGGACTGTGTAGTCCTCTCAGCTTTGTTTGTGCAGTGCTCTTTAAAGTGCTTGTGTCTTTAAACAAAATTTATCTGGTCCATGCTCTGAAGTTATCTTGCATTGCACATAAATGTACATTTTTACTTGTAATACTCATGCTGCTCTTGACTATTTTGTACAAATTGGCACCCTGACCAATTCATGGTTTCATTATTAAGTTGGAAATGACCCCCCCAATGGTTACTGAGCTCCATCACCTTTCTTTAATGCATCTGCTTCTGTGCTCCTAAGTGAGACCTCTGAAGATATCACTTGCACTAGAAGACCAGACTGTGAGGCTGGGACAGGAAATCCACTTGAAGTGTGAGATATCCGAGAATGTGGAAGGGAAATGGTACAAAAATGGGCAGCTGATTGAAGCCAGTGACCGTGTAAAGCTTTATCACAAAGGAAGGTAAGCCTGTTGTGTATTGACATGGCTTTTGGTGGAATGACACTGTGGAGTTGTGCCAATATGTGGTTACCTCGCTAAAAATTATCTGCTTATCAAGCCTAACCTCTGTCCCTCAAGACTTATTTATTTCTGTCATTTTAAAAGCCATGTCTCCTTGCTTCCTTTAATCTTATTTTGTAATCTTCTTTTGTTTATTTTGGCTGTGGAGGACAATAATCAAATCATGGATCCACCTAAGTTCCAGCTGTTTTCTTGCCATTACTGTTGCTGTTGGTATGGGATATTAAGCAGAAAAATAAAATTATTGTTAGACATTATTAAAATATACAATTCCTTTTCTCTTTCCTTTCTCTGCCTCTTTTTCTCATAGCTCCTGTTTGTATCAACTCACAAAGATGGTCCAACAAAAGTCAGAATATTCCCCCAATGGGATCACCTGCGGATTTTTTCTTAAACAAGCAAATTGCAATTGAATGGCAGCAGCATAGAATCCTTGTGTAAAAGAGATTACACTCCTGTATTTTTCTTGTTCCATGTTCAAACAAACAATATTAGAATTGGTTACTTTATTTGGTGATTGTCTCAGTAATATTTTGTACAAAGCATGCAGTGTTTAATCACCTAAACCACCACAAAGCAACAAGCAAAGGATTTTCAGTCAATAATTTTACTCACTTTCACAGATCTCCTAAAATTTTCACAGGCTTTTTCTTATAGCCTCAAGCAGTCTTCAAACATAATTTACACAGACTTCTTTCTCAATTCTTTTACAGGATCCACAGATTTGTTATACCAGTTTCTGCTGTCGATGATGAGGGTGAATACATGTTTGTGCCAGACGCCTACAACATTAATATTCCATGCAAAGTACATATTGTGGGTAAGTACACTGCACAGGGAGCTGTATAGAACATCTTCCTGGGACATTTGGAAACTAAAAGCAGGAGGCTTTCAGAAAAGCAGGAGGCTTGTAAGTGATCCCAGCCCTTCAAACAAAAATAAAACAGGGCATTGACTGTTCCCACAGCAATGCCTCACCTGCTTCTAGCTGCAACCAGCAACTTGGAAGTTGAAAGGAGAGCAATATAAATGACCAAAATTTTAGAAAACATGTTTTTTAATTGAACCTGAGACATGTAGGTTATCTGTATTACAAAAGGTATTGGTGGGATTTAGGGAGAGTGAACAGGGAAGTGTTGTACTAGAGGGGAATGACCATTGCTATATTTCTAATATGTTAAAAAATGTTGCAAGAGGATATTAATCAGTTGTTCTCCATACACACAGTGTATAACAAAAGTGATAGTTTTGTTTTCAGAAAAGGATTGGGGTTTATAAATTTTTAAACTGTAAGGACAGTGAAGGTTGAAGCATGGTCAAATGTGCCATAAAAAAAAGCCCACAGCTGAAATTCTCAAGAGCCACTTAGAGGAAACCACTCTCAGAAGTTGCCTCAATATACATAATTCTGTCTCAAGGAAACAGTTTTGTGGTTTTTCATATGGTCTTTTTATTCCAAACTGTCTATGGTGCCATGATTCCTTTTTCATCAGGCAACTATTTCCTTGAATAGATTTTTCTTCACAATTTTTTTCATTAAAACAAAACTCATTTGCTTAAAAATACCAAGAAAATAAAACACAGAGCGTGTTTCTGTGTGTTGTAGACCTGTCTCAGGTCACTGAGCTCTCAGAGCAGCAGCTGCATGTCTAACTTGGACAATCTCTCCTTTTTCAGATCCTCCTAAACTTCACCTGGATGGTCTTGGGGAAAATAACACTGTGACAGTCGTGGCAGGAAACAAACTACGACTCGAGATCCCCATCACTGGTGAACCACCTCCAAAAGTCTTTTGGAGTAGAGGGGACAAGGTACATTGTCACTGTAGATGTTTCTTTAGCTTAACCAGGTTAAAAAAAAAAATCTTCATAATAATCTTTAGCCTTTTGAAGAAATTTATTTTAATGGTAGAAAATAAGGGGGAGATGTCCTGCTCAAAAAAGAAGGGTAAAACAGATAAATATTATTTTGTATTTTTTGAGTCTTTTTATAAAAAATAGTAGAGGAGAAGGATATATTGGATGCAGAAGAAAAGTTGTGAAAATTTACCAAATGGCTACTTCTTCTATACATTTAATGCCCAGAATGGCTGCCAGGTTTTGGCAGGAAGCCATGATATGGTCTGGTTTTGGAAAATGAATGATAAATTCTAATGGAGTTCAAGTCTCAAATGAAACAATAGACTGAGAAATTGGAGCCTTGCATCTGGTGTCTTAAAGCAAAACTTTTGCTTAGATCAGTCTCTGGCTGTGTAAATACCAAAATAATTGTTTTTCACATTTAAATATTCATTGTGCAATGTAGAAGCTGGAACATTTTACCACTAGTGCATTCATCAAACCTATCTGGTCCAATTTGTGACCACTATTTTTCAAATATTAATTGTAGTGTCACCACTGTGGTCCTGTCCAAACAGGGAATTACTCTAGGAGAGCTCCTCCTCCAAAATATGAGACAGCATTTGAAATCTGTGAGGAGAAACTACTGACCATTACAATCACTCTCACCTTTAAAGTGAATTACTTCCTTTTGATCTGACTTTTGGAAGAATCAGCTATTCTTTTTCCATCAAATTAATGATAATGTGGTGTTGGCAAAAGTGTGTTCTGCCTAGAAGAGAAGCCTAGTGCCTCATCCTTTGTGTTGCAATGAGCAGTAAACAGTTATCATGTCTTACTTATTTTAATTATTTTTTCATTTTTTTCATCATTAGGTGACTAAAATGCTGAGGTTTGGTGTGGTTTTTCTTAGTTGCTTTAATATTTTTGTTGAAGTGACCTGTGCTACTTTCAAATTTTGATTTTTGAGTATTTTGACTCTCAAATCCAGACAATATGACTTTTCCCTCTGCTCTCTGTGGTTCCTAGATGGTCACAGACAGTGGAAGAATCCGGGCAGAATCCTACCCAGACAGCAGCTGCCTGGTCATTGATGCAGCTGAGAGGGAGGATTCAGGTCCTTTCAGAATCACCTTAAAGAATGAGGCTGGAGAGGACACAGCTCTGATCAACATCAAAGTGGTTGGTAAGTCCTGTGAAACAGAGCCCATGAGCCATGCCACTGGGGTAGAGTGTCACAGACATCTTTTATGAAAAATCCTTTCCTCAGGATTTTTCCTCTTGAGAAGCTGGGAAGCCTCAGGAACAAAATGTAAACAATGGTTATCTGCTGCTGTGGAATGCAACAGGTGCATCTGTGATTGGCTCATGTTGGTTGTTTGTAATTAATGGCCAATCACAGCCCAGCTGGCTCAGACAGAGAGCCGAGCCACAAACCTTTGTTATCATTCTTTGCTGTTGTACTCTTAGCTAGCCTTCTGATGAAATCCTTTCTTCTATTCTTTTAGTATGGTTTTAATGTAATATATATCATAAAATAATAAATCAAGACCTCTGAAACACGGAGTCAGATCCTCATCTCTTCCCTCATCCTAAGAGCCCTGTGAACACGGTCACAGCAGAGTCTCAGGAAACTTCCACTTTCCTATTTTTCCCCATTTTCTGCTGTGGAATTGGGTGTTACTGAAAGGAGCAGGAGCTTGGAAGGGTTTAAGTAGGAGTTTATTGCTGCTTTGACAGGGGCCAGACTCCTCTGATTGCCTCAGGCTGTCCCGATCACTCCTGGCTCTCCCCTCTCCCTGGGCTGTGGGCTCTGTCTTGGCACAGGCCCTCCAGAGCCTCTCAAGTGTCTGACCTTGGCAGAAGACCTTGGCATCCATCCATTCCTAACCACCAGCCAGGATCCACTAAATTTCTTTTTCCCCGCCCTCTCTCCTCATTAGTAATTCCTTTTGCACCTCAAAAACAATTTAGATTTGTTTCTTATTTGACATTTTTAATTTCATCCTATGCAAAAAGATGAAAGATTTTTTTTTTAATAATATTTACTTTGTTTTCAACAGATGTTCCTGATCCTCCTCAGGCACCAAATGTGACTGAGGTGGGTGAAGACTGGTGTATTATGACCTGGGAACCTCCAGCAAATGATGGTGGATCACCCATTTTAGGTACTCACTTTTTTTTTTGTGGTGACTCTCTAATACAGACAAAAAGAAGCAAACACCAAACAGTGGATGCAGCAGGATCAGAGTTTAGCTCAGGCCCCGGAAAGTAGCGCTGGGAATATCCAGTAGCTAGAATGTTCTACCTATTCTGACTTTATGAAATTCCTGTTTTTCTAATGCTTTGAGATTTGTCATTTTCTATCTTGTTACGTTATTACGTCTCCCACTTGAAAGACAACCTCTTATAAAACCAAACTTGGCATTGCTATTAGCCTGTTTGTGTTAGAAGGAAATTTCAGAATTTACTGAGTAAAATGGAATATCTTTTAATAAATACACCAAACCAAGAAGAAAGCCAGAGGGGCCCAGAGGTCAGTAGGACCAGGTCCTTTTCACTCTGAACTAAACACAAGCAGCCTTCTAAGTCCAAAAAAAGCTCATATATGGCTCTGAAAGCAAATAGGTGACTCTCAGATAGCTTGCAATGAGGAAAATTATCACTCTGAAGCTAGAAGGGAATATTGAGGTGTATCCAGGTAAAAAATTGTCCCTGGGCAGTCAAAAAATAGACCTTTTATTACTGACCTTTGTGCCACTTCACTTATTATGACAAAATCTTTTCTGGTCAAAAGGATATTTCATTGAGAGGAAAAAGAAACAAAGCTCCAGGTGGATGAGGCTGAATTTTGAACTGTGCAAGGAAACAACTTTTGAGCCAAAGAAAATGATTGAAGGTGTTGCTTACGAGGTCCGTGTGTTTGCTGTCAATGCCATTGGCATGTCCAAGCCAAGCATGCCCTCCAAGTCCTTTGTTCCTTTAGGTAAGTAAACAAATGCAGAGATAGGTATACATTTAGAAAATAACTATTCATTTGTTATTAAAATCACCTAATTATATAGTTTTTATTAGTGTGACAGCTAGAAGGCTTTGTCATTCCCACAGTGACAGGCTAACTCAGTGGCCTTTTCATATAAAGAAACAGATTTTCAAACTATGGTGACAACCACAAGTGTCATGGACATATTTTATGAAAAATCCTTTGGCTAGGATACTTTTCTCCTGAGAAGCTGAGAGGCCTCAGAAATAAAATGTAAACAATAATTATTTGCTGCTGTGGAATGCAACAGGTGGATCTGTGATTGGTCTCATGTGGTTGTTTTTAATTAATGGCCAATCACAGTCCAGCTGTCTCAAACTCTTGTCAGCCACAAGATTTTATTTTCATCCTGTTCTTTTCTATTCCTTGCTAGCCTTCTGATTAAATCCTTTCTTCTATTCTTTTAGTATAGTTTTAATATAATATATATAATAAAATAATAAATCAGCCTTCTGAAACATGGAGTCAAGATTCTCATCTCTTCCCTCGTCCTGGGATCCCTGCAAACACCATCACACCACAAGTCCCTGTAAAAGAAAGGTGTCCTGTTCTGTAGATCAGCAAAGGTTCCCCCCTTGCTCAGCAGCACCCCCAGAATGCAGAGGAGGAGGAAGGAGGGGGCTGTTACAGGTCCAGCATTCTCCCCTCTTGCCAGAATGCAGCTGCTGAGGTGGAATACACTGCTCCCAGCTTGAATACACTACTCCCAACTTCTCTGCTCTACCAGCCACAGCTGCTTGTCCTTCTCTCTCCCCAGCAGGAGGAATTTATCTCTGGGTCAGGCTGTGAGCATATAAGGGATGTGAGCATATATAGGATCATCCCTGGCATGTGTTCCCAATTAGGACCACAGTAGGAGTGTGGTCCTAATTGGAGAACACGTGCCAGGGATGATGGATGTCGCCCTGATTTTTTAGGATTTTCTAAGCCTTCTGATGTTTACATTCTTGTAGCAAACTTTTTCACACACTTTCTGAAAATAAGTCATTGTTTTGCATTCTTTTATGGAGGAGGAGAAAGTTGATGGACTGTTTGTTTGACCAGTGTCACTGGAGAGGTGGCACTTTCACCCTCCAATCCACTGTCACTTTTGGAAAACTATAAATGTTGGAGTCAGAAAGTAAACTTCCCTTTTTTCTTCACCTTGAGAGCAGCAGTGTGTGCACTTGTGTACTTTCATGTCCTATAGTGACAGATGAGAAATCATCCTGGTAGGCAGGATAGCCTGTCACCTGCGATGCCAAACCAGAGAAACACAAACCATAAACACAAACCTTCCACGGTAACACCGTGTTCTGCCTTCTCCCTGCTTGCTGCAGCTGTCACCAGCCCCCCAACCCTGCTGGCAGTGGACAGTGTGACCGACACCTCGGTGACAATGAAGTGGAGGCCCCCGGACCAGATTGGGGCGGCAGGGCTGGACGGCTACGTGGTGGAATACTGCTTTGAAGGAAGTAAGTGACAGCACCCGGGGTGCCTGACCCACAGGGAACGTGGGTGAGACTGTCTCCATTTTTTCTCTACAGGTATCAGGTGCTCTGGCTGTCAGGCAGAGACTAATCAGGCAGAAAACCTCAAGGAGCAGGGTTTTGGTCAGGCTTCCTTTGGTTTGTATTCCAGACGCCACCCCCTCACTGTGGTTCAACGTATCTTACTCTTGGTTTGAAATCCAAATCAAAAGCCATAAAATCTGTTGTAATGTGCCAAGTACCATGCTAATAACTCCCCTCTTTCAGGTGCTAAATGAGAGTTAGGGCAGTAAAGAGTTCATTGGTGGATGAAGGCATAGGAAATAATGGCTACAATGTGGCCCAAAATATTGGGTCAGGTTGGCTGGGTTTTAGGGACAGGAGGTCCCTAATACCCAGGTGTGGCAATCCCTATGTTGACATATTAATAACTTCAAGTGCCAGTTGCCAACACTGAGACAGCCTCATCAATAGCTCCTGCAGAAGTCATCTAGGTATGCAAAATCCATGTCTAGATATTTAATTTCTCCAAAACTTCAGCGCAGTCTTGGGGATCTTTAGCTATGTCAGTCTAAGACAGAAATATATTAGAACTGAAGGAGGAAGATAAAGAGAGTGAATTAACTTTTGAGGGTAAAATAAGAAGGAACAGGGAAATATAAATGATATTTTACAGCTAAGAATCTTTTGATGATCAAGCAGCAGAAACAGTTTTTTCCAGCAGATTTTCTTCTGAACTGGCATCAAATTTAGCCTATTTTCAAAAAAGTCAAATCCACCAGCACCTGGGTAAGTATCAAATAGCCTATGTGGACCAACACCACCAACTGCAGCAATGTTGTGGATGTGGATGAAGGGCACACAGTTATCTCCAGCTCCACTGCTGTTACTCTTCACTGTGCTGTAAATCAAGCGAGAGGTTGAACACCTTTTCTCACGAAGGCATTTATTTCAATGGAAGCTTTTAATGAACAGTCCATAGCCTGGAGACAAGAGGCAGAGGACAGAACGTGTCATTGATGCTGTCACATGTTTCAGATTCAGAAAATCCAGGAGAACAGTAGGTCATAAACGTGGCCAGGTGCCACGGCACACTGAGCTCTCTCTCAGGAGAGTGGGAGAGGCTGTGAAGATCCATCCCTGGCTTTTCTCAGGAGCACTCAGCATCTGGTAGTGTTGAGATGAATATCTTTAAGGAGCAGGACTGCAAGGAGCTCCGGGACCCGGAGGAGAGTGCCTGAAGGCAGACACAGCTGGAATGGTAGGAAGGGTTTTCCTTGTCCTTTGGGAGGGAGCTGTGGGAACAGCTCAGAGTGAGTCAGCGTGCAGTCTCCCATCAAGGCACAGTGTTCTGACTCTGTTTCCACTGCACAGCCCAGGTGTAGGGAAATATTAAGGGGACTGTCAATGTGAGGACTTGAGTGTATGCTGTATATTATGCTCTGTGTAGCATTGGGTAGAATGGAAGAGAAAAGTTAAAAGTGCTTGATATTAGTGATATCCAAATCAAGTGATAAAGAGGATGAGAAATACAAACAGGTTAATTCAAAGTATGGCTTTGAAAAGGAATCTTCTAAATCTGTCTTTAAAGGGCTGTTAGACAGAAGAACATTGCATACCTGTTAAATGGAACAAATTCTTTACTTTTTTTTCCAGATAGGTTTTAAACACACGAAGATACAACAAAATGGCAGCCAAGTCTGTCATTTTACTGTTACCCACCTCAGTTAAAATACAATGGGTACAATGTATTTTACATAGTTTTGAGTGTTTATGTATATCTATATATACCTCCTATATATGCATATACATCTATATATACACAATTGACATTATGTATATATGTTATGAAATGCTTAGGAAGAAGCAAGATAAGTAGAAAATGCCAATTTTAAAATGCCAATTTTAAAATACCAATTTTAAAAGTCATGTTATTGGATTATTCATTTTTTTCTCTCTGTTCACTTGTTTTTCCCTTTCTTGCAATATCTTAGTGCCTCTTTTTTCTCAGCCCTGTTCTGCCTCAAACTAATTTTTTCTGTAATGTTTAATAACTCTTTTTAATTTCAAGATACTTTTTATGACTGTCTACATTCATTCTGCTTCTTTTTTTCTCCTAGTTATCTGTCTGTAAACTCATCTGTATTTACATTCTCCATTCTTTCATTGTTGTCACTGAAGTAGTTTTCAAGAAGGCTTTTTAGAGTCTTCCTCTAACATCGCAATCATTAGGAGAAATCACAAGCTGACAACAGGAAGACAAAAGAAATATATAACTATAATTTAGAAGAATAATGTATCATAAACATTGATTTGTCTTTGCAAAACTGGTATTTCCTTTTAGTCAGAACCACATAACTTGATCAACATGGTGGATTCTTGGAGTTCTTAACTATGTACACTCCATGCATGTTACTGAAGTACTGGAGTCTCATCATGAGTATCATGATCCAGTATTGCATAGCTGTAAATAACATGAATATAGAATATATATGTGTATATATGGAGAGAGAGAGCTCCCCAGATGTTTTTATAGCCAGTAAATAAGTACTTCAGAGACTTTCTGTTGGCTGAGACCTCTGCCAGTGTACTCATCCAGTACCATGCTAAAATACTAGAATAATATTACTATTATCCTGAAAATAGACAGCTCCAGGATTACAGGAAATCCAGGACAGCGATAACTTTGTTCAGGGAATAAAGCCTTAGGGTTTACATCATATCTGTCACCATCCATGGGTCTGGTCTTCTTTAATCTTCTATCTATGTTACCTTTAGCTAAATGTGTTCTCTTCCTCTGTTTCCTCCAAGTTTTTTTCCAAGACCTCTTCTTTTTCTGTCTCTCTTACTCAGAATTTATCTCTGATTTTCTTATCTCTTCTACAATGTGTTTTCTTCTCCTTCTACACTTTCTCTCATCATCATTTTGTTTCATTTCTCTCTTCCAAGTGTTCCTTTTGTCTCCTTCCTTTCATATTTCTAGGGCTTTTCTGGGGCCCAAAAAACTCATAGAACTTTATATCCTCCTCTTCTTTCATCCTTTATCTTTCCTGTGGGCATCTGTGTATTCTGTGATCTGGATGCCCTCTTTCCATCTCTTTTCTCTCTAAACATGGGTTCTCTAAATCTGTAAAGCCCAGCATCTATCTTTGCATACTTACTAACAGGAATTGCTAACCACTGACAAAATGCTCCATCTGTGTGAAAGTGGGTGTCTCTGATTAATTTTAAAGATGGATTCTCTCAAGGTATATCGACAGATCAGTCTGAGGAATTGGGGGAGCCACCTTTTAACCTGGAAGGTACAGTATTCCACAAAGGATATACGTCTTCTTTAATGAAAGAAAAACTCTCTTCATAAAAGTAATGATAAATTCCTGATGGTGAATTTTAGGGGCAACAGTCTGTGGAATTTTCTGTAGCATACGTGTAAGGGGAGGGGGAGATACTTGGGAAAAGAGTCCTTGATTGAAATCCTTTTCTGCTTGAAGCTTGAAGGAAAAGTTAATTCCTAAAAGCAAGACACTCAGTTATGAAAATGTGCCAGAGCACTACACTCTAATTCTGCAGGGATCTCAGTTGATAACAGTTCTCTGTCTTCTGTGCCCATTTCACAGAGCTAGATTTACATAGTGTGGGAGGTATTGATCCTGACTTGCCTGTTCATAAACCTGGCTCCTGTGCCCAGCAGTGTCAGGGCAGTCTGAGCTGGGAGTACAGGGTGGATAAGAAAGTATGGTTTGTAATGGAAGCTGTTTTATAGACTGAACTCTTATCATCACTCCATGAATTTCATGTGACCACCTGGGGATAGGATTAAAAATCCCAGAATGCTGTAATTATGTGAATAATTCTGACACAGCCTTCCTTTTTTTAAGGGCATGAGGAGAGATGGCATTTCATTGCAATGTGTAAATACTCTGCGTTTCTTTTATTTTTCAGTTATACTTTCAAGGGTACTCAGTACTGGTTGAAATTAATTGCAAAACCCATTTCTCTTCAAGGAAGCTGTTAAAGCAATGACGAGTGCTTTGGCAAATACATTATTTTTCCCCCTTGTTTTACTCTAGCAGAATTTAAAAATCTAACCATTTTTCTCTCTGGTACACTTAAATTGTAGACATATTCTAATAACATTTGTAAAAATACATTTATATATCAATATATCAATATATCAATATATCAATATATCAATATATCAATATATCAATATATCAATATATCAATATATCAATATATCAATATATCAATATATCAATATATCAATATACAAATACGTTATCAGCAGAAAGTCTGTAGGGTTTGAAACGTTCTTCCTATGTATTAAAATGAAAGTACATTGTGTTACAGCATAATTAGAAAAACAAAATTGAATTATTCATTAGAATCTAACAAATCTATTACTGTTCTGTAATTTTCCTCATCCATGCTGTGGATATATTTATAATTCCCTGTTTTTTGGATTTTTCCTCCTCCCCTCACTTCCCTAAACCAGCTGATGAATGGATCGTGGCTAACCCAGAGCTGACAGACAAAACAAAGTTCACCATCAATGGCCTTCCAACTGGCTCGAAAATCCTTGTGAGAGTAAAAGCTGTGAATGCTGCTGGTGAGAGTGAGCCCAAGTACCACCCACAGCCTATTTTAGTCAAGGAAGTGATAGGTAAGATCCTGCTGCCTACACTTGCCCACAAATACACCCTGTTTCCATACTAACACCTGGGGTTTTTTAAGGCTAATATTTACTTAATATTGTTAACTGATGATACGGCCTTACAAAGCCATTGTATGGTGGCTAGAAATCATGAAACCATTTTTGAATAATTCATAATTTTGTTTAATTTCTGAGCCTTTATTTCTCAGTTTTTCAGGGCATTTTTTTTCTGCAGAACTTGATCCTGATGGTACCTTTTTTAAGTTCCTCTAAGCTTCCCTCTTGTAATACCATCATTGCATTTGATGTTATAAAAGCTGATGGTGTCCTGAATGCAACACTGGGGGACCAAGAAATTTAAGACACCTCACTCATTAGTCACTTCTGGGAATTTTAGACCACACTGTCTAATTTTTATACTGATGCACACCAGTGCTGCCTTGGTTAGAAAAGAAGATTAGTGCTTAACACAAGCTTTTGTTTCATTCAGAACCTCCAAAGATTCGTCTACCAAGACACTTGAAACAAACCTATACTCGAAGAGTTGGAGAAACTGTGAATCTTGTTATTCCTTTCCAGGTAAGAACTAAAAATACTGACAGAAAAATTATTTTTACCTTTTCTTTTTTGCCTTTTTTTTTTTATATATTTTTTTCTTTTTAACTGATTTTGCTGTAACTTTGGCTAGTCAGCTACCTTAAGCACAGGTGGATGTACTCTGAAGTACATCCACAGAGGTGCTTGAAAGTTCTTGGTTCAACATCTCAAACAAATTAAGTTCAGCCAAATGATGAACTGGGTAACTCACTCAGGCAGACTGATTGGTCATCTGTCATCCAAAGGACACTTACAAATCTTCACAGTAGACATTGCACATGAGACAATTGCACAATGCAAAGGGGCTGCACTGGAAGCAGTTAAATATGGGTATCAAGAATGGAACAGTAGCATTTAATAACTTCCTTGCCATGAGAGGAAAAGTGAGGGGAAGAGCAGGCAGACTGCAGCTGTTAAATCTTTGAGATCACAACTGTAAAATGACTATTTCCAAAATATGTAACCAGTTTTCCCACAGCATCATGCTAACCTTCATTCCCATACCTTTTAAACAGCACCAGCCTCTCTCCTTGCAAGGTCCTTCTTCTGAATAAAAGAATTATGTCAGAATTCATTTCTATTTCATGTCTGCACATTTGAAGATACTGGATGGGCATAACTCAGCTTCACAGAGGCTGTTAAAAGCCTCATAAAAGCCTGATCAGCAATACACTGCAAGATATATTTTTCTTGAGAAATTAAAGGAATATTTTATGGTTATTCTCTAAGATAAAGTGCTCAAAATGGTGTGAGATTACCCTTTTCAGACAGCACCTGCAAACTGTTTGCCTGTGGAAGGCAAATTCCACAGCAGAGCATGTGAAATTCAGTCTACTTTAAGTACTTGTATTGGGCACTTAGACACACAAAAAATGGCACACAAAAGAGATCAATCCAGCCTTCCTAGCAGTTATTACAACTTCCTTTGTAATGAAAGAAGAGAGTTTAGGATCCCTGGAGGTTGAATCTATTACTTTCCTCTTTCACTGGCAATGTAGAGAATGTAAGCATTTCCAGAGAGTGAAATACTTTGTTCTATACTTTCTGTGGGTTATTTTTCTCTCCTTTTCTTTCAGAAAACTGGAAATTATTTGTCAATTTAACCAGAGAGATAATTGTTCAATATAGTGAGGAATTGCAAATATTTTCAGTCTTCTGAGCAAAAAGAAAAAAAAAGGAGAGAAAGTTACATTTTAGGTGAATTGGTATGATTGCATCTCTAAATGGCATATAATTTTAAAAATAATTCTGTTTCTTTCAGTGTCACAGACATCTTTTATGAAAAATCCTTCCTTAGGATTTTTCCTCCTGAGAAGCTGAGAGGCCTCAGGAACAAAATGTAAACAATGATTATCTGCTGCTGTGGAATGCAACAGGTGCATCTGTGATTGGTCTCATGAGGTTGTTTCTAATTAATGGCCAATCACAGTCAGCTGTCTCGGACAGAGAGTCCAAGCCACATTTGTTATCATTCTTTCTTTTTCTATTCTTAGCTAGCCTTCTGATTAAATCCTTTCTTCTATTCTTTTAGGATAGTTTTAATATAATATATATCATAAAATAATAAATCAAGCCTTCTGAAACATGGAGTCAGATCCTCGTCTCTTCCCTCATCCTCAGACCCCTGTGAACACTGTCACATTTCAGGACAATTTTTACTTTCTGTTTGGGAAAAAAAACGGGAATTAAACCCATTTCCTTCTCTTCCCTTTTCTCCTCCCCCCCCCAGAAAAATCATACCAAAATTGTTTCCTGGTTCCTTGCAGGGAAAACCAAGGGCAAAAGTGTCGTGGGAGAAGAACGGTTCTCCGATCGACAAGAACGACATCAACATCCGCAACACGGAGCAGGACACCATCATCTTCATCAGGAAGGCAGAGCGGGGCCACTCCGGAGAGTACGACATGAAAGTGGAGGTGGAGAACCTGGTGGACAAAGCCACCATAGACATTCAGATCGTTGGTATGTTTGGAGAAATGGAAATAGATCCACTTTCCCAAGGCCACGGGAAATGGGAATGCTGCCATCTTTCTTGGCACTGATTCCTCTCCATGCTCAATTACTTGGCTGTAGGTTTGGGGTCTCTCAGGAAATCTCCATACACCATAGGGTTGTTGGAATGTGTCAGTTTCTTTTTTTCTCTGTTAAGCCTCTCAAGGTTCTCGTCTATCCAGGATGCAAGATTTTTCCTGTTGAGTGGTACCCATACACAGTAATGGTAGCAAATTCATAGTTTGTCACAAATGCAGTGTGGAAGAAATCCTGAATGCTGAAAGTAGGAAAGGTAGGAAAGATAGACAAGAAAGCACATTTATTTTTCATTTTTAGTATCCATTCCTTTACTTAATAGGCAAAAATGGCAGCACAACTTTATTAAATTTATTGTAACTGATATGCCTTCACTTTGGAAAGTTTTATTTTGCAACCATATCTTTCTTTTGACTTTTGTTTTGTAAAAAAAGAGAGAGAAATCAAACTAATGGGAAGATGTGTGTGGGAAAAAGATAGAGAAATCAAACAGTAGAATATGTCATATTTTTGTTGCAGATCGCCCAGGCCCACCAGAGGTTGTGACTATTGAGGATGTCTGGGGAGAGAATGTGAATTTATCGTGGAAGCCACCAAAAGATGATGGCAATGCTGCCATTACTGGGTACACTATTCAAAAAGCAGATAAGAAGAGTATGGTAAGTAATAAGGAGATGTTTAAAAGCTGGATGTACTAATGAATCGTCCCTTTTAAAAACAAAAAGCTTTACATGCTTAAAAGGATGTAGGTGGACAAAGCGCAGATTTATCAGCATTTAAAAAATCTCTACAGAACCCTCTAAAATTTCTAAAAATCTCTTCATCACTAGAAGTGGAAATATTTTCAAATTATTCCAAAGAGAAGGACTGAAAATGGGAAGGAGAAAAGTAATTCTGCATTTTTCCTTTGCCTCAGGAGAGAAAATAAAACCTTAAAATATTAATTCTGAATTCAGTAGGCGGCTACCAGAACCAATGTTCCATTGCTGCTGTTTTCAAACCTGCAATGTCACACTGTGAGAGTCATTGCCACTGCCTACTACCCATGCAAAAACAGTACATAGGTACTTCTGTAACCACTCTGAGATTTTCTGATGAAAAGTGCAATACAGAAATATTCTGTAAATAAAATTTTTGTTAGTTTCATGAAACTAACAAAAATTTTAACAAAAATTATTTAGAGCTGTACTGTTGTTAGTACAGTTTTTCTTAAAAGACAGTGGTCAGATTCTCAGATTTAACATTTACTGCAAATTTAAACACTGGAAATCTAGGGCAATATTTAGGGAGCTGCCTTCTGCAAGAAAATCTTTTCCTCTCCTATTCTCCACATTAATATGTTGATGTCCACCATTGTCGGATCAATTCATTCTTCCTATGCCTCTATTTTCCTTCCCATCCTTCTTTTTTTTTTTTTTTCCTCCTTCTGTTGAGACTGTAAGAAGATATGGTCTCTGGTACAGTGATCGGAACAATTTCCCCTCTAAATTACTGTGATAAGGAGAAAGTAACAACAGCAAGCAGCATTTAGAGTTCAGTGTGAAATGGATCATTCAGGTCACTTTCCTCACCGTATCTGTGGTGCTGCATTTTGCAATTCTGGCACAGCTGGTCTACTACAAAAAAACTGTTTTCCCAAAGGAACTTTGGCTCTTAATGTTGACCAAATATGAATGCAAACTGTGGTACAGGGAACTCAGCACAAGTTCATCTTTAGAAAAGCAAGAAAACTATTTAGGGCAGAGTAAAGGAAAGCAAAAACATTGCTGTGGTCAAATTGCACTTTGTATTAATTGCATTTTTAGCATTAACCTCCTTCAGCTCAGATTGTTGTTTAGGTATTGTGTAATAGGACAGAATTCACACATCCTGTTACTGCTGCAAGACTAAAGCACTGAAACCCACTTGCCCATCTTGGCCTTTAGATATCAGAGGACCACAAGCACAGAAGAACATTTCTCATGAACACACAGCCTGTGACAGAGAGGGCAGATTAGTGCAGTGGCCTCTGTGAGTGCATATTACTGCAGAATGCCTTCCCCAGGGGAATGCAGTTTTGTTATCTGCAACTGTACTTTCTCTGTCAGCAGTGTGGATCAGGAATGAGGGAGCCTGCCTTGCTCACACAACACAACCTTTGTAAGCCTGCAGTTCCTAAAATGAGCCCTTCCAGCTGCCAGTGTAACAATTCAGCAGGGTTTGGCCTTCACTGCTCAGCAGAGAGCTCTGCTGCACTGCCATCATCACTCATTTCACTATTAATTACTATTAGCTGCATTTCATTATTAATTACTGTTAGCTGCATTCTCTTCAAAGAAGAACCTGCTCCCAGAAGCTTGATGATCCTTCCAGTGGATGTCGGGGTGGTGCAGGGTGCTGGGGAGTGTTGTATTGCACTAAATAGTTTTAGTTGTTGTTTTGCACTGGGTTATTAGAGATTTGCACAGAGTAGTCTTTATATTGAACTGAATAGTTTTTGTTATATCATATGGTTTGTTATTCCCTTCTCCCATCACATGGTCTCTCCCTGACCTGCCCCTCTGCCCAATACCCCATGGTGATTTATTTCCTGGTCAGTCCCTCCCCTTGCCTCTCCTTACTCTGGTCCCCATCCTCTGTCCCCCATTCCCCCAGCTATAAAACCCCCTAAAGGCAGCTGGCTGGTCTCTTCCCGTGTGGGTTTTTTCATCTGGTGGTTCTCAAGTCAATAAATAGAGGACATTCATTCCCATGTGGAGAAAAGCATTTCCAGTCTTTTGCTTTTGTCCACGTAAGATCGTGTGGGCTAATGTCCATATCTACCTGGATTGGACCCTAACAGCCCAGCCAGACATGGTCTTATAGATGGCACCCAACAAGGGGGAGAGCTGACCCTGTGTGTCTGTGTGTCTGTCCTTTCAGGAGTGGTTCACCGTGATCGAGCACTACCACCGCACCAGTGCCACCATCAACGAGCTGGTCATAGGCAACGAGTACTACTTCAGGGTCTTTGCTGAGAACATGTGCGGCCTCAGCGAGGATGCAACCATGACCAAAGAGAGTGCTCTGATTGCCAAGGATGGTTGGTTAATTATCCTTGCCTCATCAAGGGGGAGGGGGGTGCTTAGAGGCTGGAAGGTGGCTTGAGGTAAAGGTTGTATCTCTAGAGGCACTCCCAGCCCCAAGGCCAGGTCCAACAGCAAGGGCATTTCCTATTCAGACCTCTTGGCTTGTCCACATAGCTCATAGTCACTGTTTTTAATCAGGAATGAGACATTTCTCCCATGATCTGACATTTTCTATGGTCTTGGATCTCAGACTCACACCACCACTGGCACGTGTGCATTGACAAGATCTGGAGAGGAGTAAAGCAGCTGCTCTGTTAGAAGTAGTGGGTCACTGCCCTCCTCTGGAGACTTGGCATCAGCTGTGCAGGCACTCCCTCCACTTCAGGCAGGATGCAACAGAAAAGCACAGCTCCTGCTTCACATCTCTTGAAGGTGGGGTTAGGCAAAATCTGGTTCTGCAGTCAAAAATCCTGACATTTCAGAAGATGTCAGTTGGAAATGGCACTGAAAGCTTAAAAACCACAAATCTTTGCTATGGAAAGGAAATTCTGAAAAATTAGCTCACAGGACAAAAATCAAAGCAGTTTGCCTGAAAGGAAGGAATACATGATATGACTGCCGTGATGCAGAGCACAGACACCCTGTACAACCCACACAGCCAGGCTGAAAGACTCTGGCGTCATGAACAAGAGAATGGCTCTAGGAACTCTTTTTCAGCACTGCTTTACTTTCCCTTCTCATGAGAGCAAGTATCAGGCCTAAGCTGCATGGAAGTCAGTATGAGAGCTTGGATCAGCTTTCAGTGAAGCAAAGTTGCATGATGATACCTGTGCACAGGAATAGATGTCTGTCTGTCCAGCCACTTGAAATGCCAGGTGAATGTGTGGCTGAAGAGGATTTGTTGGTGGTGATCTCCATTGCAGAGTGGAGATAAACTGGCAGTGAGAAAATACATTTTACTACCATGTTTCCCTTGTTCAGACCCTGCATCCATTCACTGTAGTGTCAGCGCAGTGTTTGAAGCAGAAAGAAAAATAGATTTTTAAACACAGGGACAGTTTATAACAAGAGCAAACAGTAAAAAATAATTGGCAGCAGAGTGAACAAGGCTTGCCAAAGACAGGCTTCCTGCAGTATATGGAGGATATATGTATATGAGGGATCCATCCTGCTCTGTAGCATGCAGGCAGAGACATGGAATGAACATGTATTGCTTTGTGCACCACCTGCACAGGAAACAAAGAGAAGCTCTCAGACATCAATGCCATAGCATAATCAGGGGCTATAATCACTGTGCAGACCCACCTCCAGCCTCCCCTGCTAGTGCAGCCACTGGAGTCACCTTGTACCTAAAGCAGCGCAGATCAGAACTGACTCTCTGTAGCCATTTAATGCACTTGGGTGTTTAGCTACCTGCCAAGGTTCTTTTTATGAATGTTTAATTTTCCCTTCGCAGGTAAAGTGTACAAATACCCAGTGTACGATGACTTTGACTTCAGCGAGCGGCCGCTGTTCACGCAGCCCCTGGTGAACACGTTTGCCGTCGCTGGCTACAACGCCACCCTGAACTGCAGCGTCAGGGGCAACCCCAAGGTACAGCACAGCTCTGACAGCAGCACTGAAAACACCAGAGAGTTTAACCTGACAATGAAAATTAATTATGTGCAACTTTTACCATTTAACTCACGAGCCAGGCTGAAGCAAACAGACAGGTGTGGGTTCTAAAGAATGCAAAAATAAAGGAGCTGCTTGCCTGTGCTACAGGCACTACAATAGCTAATGCACAGATAAATCAGTTAAGGGGCAGAACCTCAGGAAAAGGCTGGGCTTTGTTGAGACTCTCACTGACAGCAGCTGTACAGTTAATATAGCAATAAAACTTACTACTAAAAACCACAATTATTTTATATTCTATTAGCTCTATAAAGAGCTGATTATTCTCTAAGTAAGCACATTGCAGGAATGCAGGGTGCCAGGTTGTTTCTCAGACCCACTGCACAATGTGTCTTGCACTTTCTTTTGAACTGTGTCTTTTTGAGATCTTTGTTTTAGTGTGAGAAACTGAACTGGCCTAGTAAAATGAGAAATCCAATGTGCTGTTCACGTTCACCTTCACAGTTTCTGACTGTGCAAATTACTGTGGAAAAATATGTTTTTCCTATTGACTTAGAGTAATTGGATGTCAAAAGCTAACCATCAGATGTTTGCTATCATTACACAGTTCTTGTATTGATAACAGGCTTGTACTTATGACTTTAATTAGCTGATAAGAGCTGCACTGAAAAAAAAAAGTGCTAAAAACTACATGATGCAGCCAATGCTTATCTTTAAGATTTACAGTTTCCCTTCTATCACTACTTAATCTATTTTTAATCATCTATATTTTATAATCTATTTTTTATCATTTATTGATTACTCAGCTTTAACTGAACACCACAAAACAGGGGATAAAATATTTCAGTTCACAGCTTTGCGCATTTGGACTTTCTTGTTGTTGCTTGTTTGGCTGGTTGTTGTTGTTGCTGTTGTTTTTCCTTACCACAGCCCAAAATAACGTGGATGAAAAACAAAGTGCTGATAATGAATGACCCGAGGTACAGGATGTTCAGCAACCAAGGCGTGTGCACCTTGGAGATCCGCAAGCCCAGCCCCTACGACGGAGGCACCTACACCTGCAGAGCTGTCAACGAGCTGGGAGAGGCAGAGGTGGACTGCAAACTGGAAGTGAGAGGTAAGAAGGGCTCCAAAACACTGCAAACACCCTCTTTGCCTGAGCACCGTCTACAGAGCTGAAAAGGATGTAAGGCAAGTGCAAAAGGGAGTTCAGCTTTCCCTAGTTCAGCTATTGATTGAATCAATATCGCTGTTAGGACAAACTAATATCGATTGCTTTCTTTTGTTTTGTTTCCAGTAATGGATTTTTTTAATGAATTTCAGGTAGTTTAGAATTAACTGGGATACCATGAATGGCAACAGGACTCGGATAGGATGACTAATGAATAATCTCAGGACCATATTTTTCAGAAAGTTACTTCCTAGTAAAAGACAGGGTCATATTTAGCTGGACTAATTCCTGGCAAAGGCTTAGTTTCAACTGTAGAATAAAATGTTTCTCAAAAATAATTCTGAGTTTATAACTAACGAAAGCTGCCTAAAGACAGCTGATAGGAAGTGTCTAACTAAGGAATTCAGATGTTATTTACATTATATCTGGCTTTAATTACATTACTGCCGTCATGCTAGTCTATAATGAAAACCACATTTAATATTTTTATGGATTGCATTGTGTTTATTTCGCATTTCAGTTTCCATTCTCTGTATTTTCTGATGTATCTTGTCCCACAGCTCAGATTTGCCAGCAAGCAGACATTTCAATACATGTTTTGTCAATGTTCAGTTGAACACTTAAATAATGTAATGAAAATAAGAATAATGCATTTCTTAGTTTTTATTTTTTATTTCTAAGATACTGTCTTTAAAAGGCGATGTCCTCATCATGGAAGTAAGATTGCTTTCTTTAATCACAAGCAAACTTTCTATTTCACAGCATAACAGAAGACCTCAACAACTGAGAAAGTTACTTTTCTATTTTTTTATACTGAAAAGCCAAGTTATGTTGCTAAGTGAACACAGCAGCTGAAGCTTAGCAAACTGGGATAGGCTTTGCTCTAGGCAAATATAGCACATTACTCTTAAACAGCCAGAGTACCAAGACATCATTACACCTTATTTCTCTCTTCTATTGTCTTACATGTTGATTTATCATCCTCTTAAGTTTCCCAGCCTGTTTGTTCATTTAGGAGGGCTCCCCAGATGACTGCTCACCATGCTGATGCAGAGCAGAGACCTGTGGATTTCTGACTCACTGGAAATGAATTGCAGTGTGTGTGTGTGTGTGTGTTTGTTTTCATATGCACAGCTTTAAACCAGTTCAGCTTTATTCCAGCAAGTCAGACTACCAAAGTCTGGATTTGTAAGATGATGAGATAGAACTGAATGTTGTCTGAATAAGATTAACAGGCTCAAGGCTCTGATGCCTATCTGGGGAACCTACAAGCTACAGTGCTGTTACTACAGATAGTAGGTTTGACTTACTAGTAAGTCATGCTAGAGAGCTCTATGCCATGCAAGAGTATTTATTGTAGCACGCTGTATTTCCTTATGCTGGCTAGAATTACTTTTAGCCAACCATCTCTGACATACTGGAGAATATAAATTTATTGTCCCTATATAAATATTCAGCCCCAAAAGTATCTGAACAGCCTAGGATTTCAGAGTGTGCATAATATTGGAATATTCTGGCTATGAATATTATCAGTATGCTACAATTTTCTACATTTTAGCCATTTTCTTACACTAATTTAGGTGTAAAATTAACCCCCCTAGCTGTTGCTAAATGTAATGCTCATTTCCTGAAACGTTTTAGTGATCCATATAAGCACAATAAAAATAATAAAGACTTTTTCTGTCCTCATAAGAGGCTTTTCATGTACTGACGTTATTTCAGACATTCAATTTTCTGTTGTTTGGTTTTAAGTTTTGCTGAGTGAATTTAAAGATGGACGTTACATGACCTACTCAGTACAATTACACATTTAGTGGCTTTTTTTTGTAAATGTGTTTGTGTAAAAAGTCATGTCATAGGTGACTCTTTCTCATCTATATTGAAAGATAATAACATATGCAGAATCTCATTACAAAAATACTGTATATATCTTTTGAGTTTGTTGAAATAGATCCCTAAATTTAGCTCTAAATCTCCCCTTACAAGCACTAAAAAAACTTATTCCTTATCAGCTTCACTGAGGTCGATGAAAAGAATTAGATAAGGTGCTGTGCTGCTTTTATCATGGAAAAAACAGCTTTGGAGAACATTTATCTTAGAACTGAAATAAAGGTTGGTGATCGCTCTAATAATAGGTTGGTGATAGCAAAGTTGCTGTATAAGAGATTTGATTTTTAAAAAGTGTTAAGATCAACTGGGAAAAATTTCAAATGCAAATAAATACCACTATAAATATTCTAATCCTGCAGTGATCTATCATGGAGTAATTAACCCAGGAGAACCACTCAGCTTGGCGGGGGATAATCAGGTTTACAATGCGCGTACTCCTCTGGACATTCCATTTCATTCCCACCCTCTCTTTCCACATGCAAATGCCTTTTCTGCATGCTAAGTGTGTATTTCTTTGCTTTCTTAGATTCAACTAGCTAGAGTCTCATGGCATACATTGTCTATGTCACATGAGCAAAGAAGGCCAAATTAATCAAGACAATATCCAACCATGGATATTTAATAACAGAATTACTGAGGTTGTAGACATATTTCATAAAAGTACATGTATCTATAAAGAATTTATTTAGTGACTGTGAATATATTTGACCACAACACTTAGATCTTTCCAGGAGAAAGAAATATGCATTTCAAATAAACCAGCTCTCAATTAGTTTGTAGAATTATTGAAAGACCAGAAGTATCATAAAGTCATTTGCTGCACTTAACAGGCATTCTTTATAGCACATTACTCTTTGGTTACAAATTAGTGCTCAGAATGATAATCTGTTAAATTCATGGCTGAACTTAAACCTACCAATTTTAAGGATGAAATCTTGATTCAATTACTTACCAGCAGAAAATTTTACTTCATTTACTTAATTTCTTCTACAGTTTATTTTGCATTCAAGTTCACTAGGGTTCAGAAAATTTTACTCTTTCTGTAGAAATGCCTCTTTCCTTGCACTCTTGCCCAGATTCAGAATAATAACAGTGCAGTCTTAAAATGACAGTGATGCCCAGAAACTGGTCTGCAATGTATTATAGACTTATGATTTCAGTCCTAAAACACGTTAGGAGATCAGACTGGATAATGCTTCCACAGCTTTCAAACGACTGTATTTTTCTTAAAAGGCTACAATAGGTAAAGAGTTCAGTATTTTTATAGACATACACATAGATAAATGTGTATATATATATATATATATATATATATATGGGTATTTTATAGAGTGAAAATGTTTAATTAAATGTAAGGGCTCCTACAGAGTAAACAGCATGCTTTAGTAACGTAAATATGGGTATATGACAAAGTACATACTATAGTGCACAGGTATGTAATTAGTCTGTACTTGATTATTTTGCCTTACAGAGTTTCAACATACATATATATATATTCTTCAGTGTTATGTGTGTGCCTTTTTTCCCCCCTAGTGGAAAATACTCTCTCTATATATATATGTATGTGGTAGCTTCTTTGAAGCTACATTTGGAAACTTTTATCATAAATATAATTTTATTCCAATCTATACTTGAGACTAATTAGAGGTTTTTATAGTTACTTGTACCTATTAATCTAGCTTTTACATATTAATGATAATTTTGAAGTGGAACTGGATCCCTACCTTTTACTCTTCATGTGCTTCTATTCCCACATATTTTACATGACTAAGGATTAAATTATCACTTTGACATAATTGTAATAATAATTTCACTCAACATTTTCTCTCCACTTTTGTGTTTGCAATTAAACTGTTACTTCTCTTTCTCTCTCTCCCTTAGTTACACAGTAAGGATTTTTGAATGTATAATGTCATCTAAGGTAAGCTTTCATATGGTTCTTGCATATGAAGCTTATGTCTGTTTATACGTCATACAATGTCTGCCTAGTATGGCATGATTTTCATTATGTCACTTAATGAAAATGTTAAATAAGTGAGTTAATTAAATAAGTTAATAAGTTAAATAAGTTAAATAAGTTAAATAAGTTAAATAAGTTAAATAAGTTAGCAGCATGATGGTTTTAAGGCATACAAATTCAGATTTTAGTAATTGCTTGCTATGGTAATTCTTAGTAGTACATCCCATACCTTCTAATGGTGCATGTTTCAATGGAATTTAACAGTGCATGACTTAGAATGATTAATTAGTATAAATAAAATGCAAGTAATAAAAACAGCATTATGTATTTACAGCAAGTTATTTTTTTATAGGAATATGCCTCTACATAAACAAAATATTTATTTCAGCGTTAACTTCTTTTAAAAATGAATGATTTGTAGCTCGACTTGCACTCCATGAGCTGAAGGAATGCCAAAAAGCTGAAAGAATGCCAAAAAGCATGCTTTTTTCTTTTTTTTTTCTTTTGGTCTGTATTGTGCATCTACCTAAGGTTGGGGGCGAACACTTCTGCCACAATGATGACATTAAATGAGAGAGCACAGTCTCATAATCACTAGTAACAAATAGCACTTTAATTGAATAATCCTTGTCTTAATAAGGGTTATAAGTCCTTAAAAATCTGTACTCAGCATAAATGTTGTATGTAAGTATCAGCTCAGTTGCATTTAGCTGAAGCATTCAGAGAGTGTTATCTTCACCCTGGCAATGTACTTTTGCTTTAAAGCTTTTGGTGTGTTCCAGAAAAATCTCAGAAGGTAAGTGCAGCTGTCAGTGGGGGGTTTGCAACTTGCAGAGCACAATATTCATGCAGATTTGTGAAGGGAATAGTAATGGTGTATAGCTTTGTAAAGCAATTTACACCCTTTGTCTGGAGAAAGGGCAGATTCTAAAGTTTTTAGCAAAATATTTATCTTTCTCTCACTGTTTCTTCCAAACATCATCTAATTTAAATGAAACTAACAGAAATATTGGTGTTTAATTTTACATCAGAGGCACGGGGCATCCACAACCACTATGGGCAACATGTGCCAGGGTCCCAGCACTTTCACAGTGAAGAATATCTTCTTTTTATCTAATCCAGACCCACCTTTTTCCAGTCTGAAGCCACCACCCCTATCACAACAGGCCCTTGTAAAAAGTCCATCTTCAGCTCTCTTGTAAGCTCTCTTTAGGTACTGGAAGGTCCTCTGATGTCTCCCTGAAGCCTTCCCTTCCCCAGGGTGAATAGCCCAAATAAAAAGTGCAATTTTTAAGTGAATTTAAAAGCAAATCTAGAATGATTCCCCAGCAGACGAAAATTTCAGCTTTCATCATCTCTCTCTCTGGACACTATACCTGAAATCCTGGCTTTTAAAATATGATTCTTTCATGGATGTCATCCCACTTGTCATTTTCAAGCAACATGGTAAATATTTTGCTAAATACCTAGAAACCATTTTAAGACCCAAAACTAGAATAAATTGAATATCTCTGCATGTTTTCCACAACTCATCCTGGTCAGTGTTTCCTACATTGTTCCCCCTGCACTGACTTCCATCTCTGACCATACTCCACCCAGCGTGATGGAAAGCCAGGAGAGTTATTTGAAGTGAAGCTCATCATAAACTATTGCATGTGGTGAGATAAATGACTGAATATATGATACCCTAGAAAAGAAATTCACCCTGCACAAGAGGACAGGAAAAGTCTGTAGAATACCAATTATATAATGGTAGATGTCATACTGGACTTTTGAGCAGGGCTGAATTTTACCACATCTCAAAGTATGTAACAGAGACTGACTAAAACTTGTCACTTATGCCAGAGAATAAAGGTGCAAAGCTGTTGCTCCAGGGACCTTCACCCTGAAGATTTTCCTGTTTTCCTTGTTTGTAGGTGGGCTTTCATTCTTCAAGCTATTAATGGATGGAGTGCCTCCGCACATCATTGACTCGTATATGCGTGAAGTGCAGGCAGACAAAACTGAAGGGAAGTGAGAGTCCGTCCACAGAGCTTCCTCCACTGCACTGGAAGCTGGTAGCAGAATAATAACAACATTTTAGTTCTTGCAACGACAGAAAAACATGTGCAGTGGGGGATTTTATGACCTTTTTTTTTCCCCCTTAATTGTCCTTTTGTTTTCCCTACCTGCTCTTACTGAAAAGAAAGAATTACGCATGGATTGCTTTGAGGTTGAAATGAAATGAACTGAAGACAACACACGTTTTGTAACGTTCGGCTTTATTTTCTGTTTGGTATCGTGTTCTGGTTTTTAATGAGGAAAGAGAGGAAGCTGTGTAACAAGCACAAGGAAGCAGTCAGTCTGTTCTCAGTGGTACAAAGCATATCTTTCTCAGACTGGAAGTACATGGATTAGCCAGTAGATGTGCAATAAGATCCTTGGAATACATACCTCTGATAATGTACCTTATTCACCCAAGAATTGTTTAACAGAATATGGTTTTACTATAATGTAACTAATGCATATGTAATTAATGATCATTTAAGCTGAACATATCTTCCTATAGAAGTTTTGATTTCCTAAATCCAACCCACTGGTCTCTCAACTTAACTGAAATTGTTTTATTTAATGTACAATAAACATGAAGTGTTTAAGATCTATTGAGTTCTTGTTGACCTTGTTTTTCTGTCTCATTTTACCACATTTCTTGTTTTATTTCCACTTACAGTATCAGCAGCCCAGTGGGCTTACACCTTAAGATACATGACACAGAATGTGAGGGGATAAATGCTATCGATACATGCAACTTTTTATCTGTGCATTTTTCAGTATTTTAAATGTGATAAATGCCAGCCATGATGGCTTTCACCATTCTGGTTCCACTCCCTTCCCCCAGTAACTCATGGAGCTCTTGCAGCCATCACATCAGAAAAGGGACTCAGACATAGCAATGGGGAGTTCACTGTGCATGGCAAAAGTGCCTGAGATAAGGTAGAACACCTACATTTCTTCTCCAACTCCAGCATCATTAAAATCCAAGTTCTTTAGGAGAGGGGCTGATTGTCCCTGAGTCTCCAGCAAACATGAGAGACACAAGGTCACACATATTTTGGCCAGGCTCTCAGTTCCTTATTGCCCTGACATTTATTTACCAATTCTCACTCTGGCTGTACAAACAGGGCAGGTTATGTGCTCACTGGCTAATGACTGATCTCCAATTAGGGTTTATAAAGATAAAGGCCTACTTAGACCAGTAGTACATCACAAGATGTTTATTTGATGTCGGCGCATTTTCAAACACGCAGCAGTCAGTAATTATGCAATAAAAAAAGAATGTGTTACTCTGAACTGCCACACCTGAAGTGGTGTTTTCACAGCTGTGCTCCCATTTCTTTCGCTTTGGGGATCTGAGTGCATTTTCTCACAGTGTTCTGTAAATCTTACTCTGATAGATTAGATAGATAGACAGATAGATAGATAGATAGATAGATAGATAGATAGATAGATAGATAGATAGATAGATAGATAGACAGACAGACAGACAGACAGACAGATAGATAGATAGATAGATAGATAGATAGATAGATAGATACTTTTTTCACTCTTTTTATCTTAGTGATTTCTTCTGTGGTGTTCTCTGTGCAGGGAAGCAATTCTGCATTCCCAGTGATCCTGGGCACCCCTCCACACCCTACCTGCATTTCACCCTGCTCCTGCCAAAATCAATCCTCTCCTACACATTCATTCACACCAATACATGAAAGAAAGCAACACATATACTAGGCAAAGAATTTCATACAGAATTTCATAATAATTTGTTTATTTTGTATCTCACCAGTGAATTGAGATTCCCTTCATGTATTTTGAAGCACAGAAAGCTGCAGGAGAAGGTCAGTTTGATTAAATGCCGTGGAGATTTAAGCATTTAAGTACATGGCCCACATTTAAAGTAGTATGAGTCTGTTATAGTCAGCACCAAAAGCTACAGTTTTTGTGAGTTTCTGCTTGTCAGTAAACCCAAAAATGAAGCACACAGACACCTGCACTTTGTATACATAACATTTACAGCTTCAAGGTTACATTTATCTGCCTCCTCAGTCTTAATATCCCACACATGACAGCCTGGAAGCCCAGCATAACCTCAGCTTCTGCAGGCTCTCTGTGGATGGAATTAGCCACTCTAATTTCTCCCAGATGCCAGCGTTGTTAAACAACAAGCTGACCTAAGCTCCTTTTCCCTGTGTGAACAGTAAGCGTTGTACTCAGCTGCCCTCAATTCCTCCCCCTGCACCCCCTCAGGCTGGGGATGAGAGGAGGGGGCATTAACCTGCTCTAAATCCAGACTACACCGAGCAGCCAGCACTCTGGATCAAGAGTTAACTGAATTTCAGAGAAATTATTGGATGGTGTAGGACAGGACAGGGATTTCTAGTGATTTAAAACAGGCTGCAGAACCTTATCGGGAGAATAATGGAAAGAAAAGTTTTGGTTTATGACAATTTGCCCTATAGGATTCTCCAGGAATGATGTTTAGTGGATGTAACAGTGACCAACCCCAAAGGAAATGCTAATGAAATCAGCAATTAATCAGCTTAGGAAAATAAAGAGGTACCAAACAGCCACCACAGGAGAAGCAACTTAGAGGGAACAGAAGCAACAGAATATCATGCTGTAGATGTGACATAATTCTCCAAAGAAATTTCTCCAAAGCTACAGGGATTTCCAGGTAATTAGCAAACCTGAAAGAGATCAGAGGGCAGCAAATACATGTAAACACGCATAGATAGACACAGGGGGATGAATCAAAGTTAATTTAAAATATTTTTGTTTATTTTTAATGAAGCCAGAAGAAGATATCTGGTCTTCTCTTGGCTCCTATTTGCTTTCTCTGCCCATGGGAGGTTATTTGGTACATAAATGTAGAAATACAGCTCCATTCTCAAACTGGTATATGTGGATCTTGATACAGGCACTGCAGTTACCCATGTGCATTAAAAGAACACAGCTACTGCCAGCACACTTTTCCTTTACTGAAAAAAAATTTCACAAATATAAAGGAGAGGAATAAAAAAGAGACAAGTAATCCTTAAAAGATTATTTAAATTAGGATATACTGTTAATAAGGTCTTTATGAAGAGTCAGAATTTTTAAAGTATTCCTTTTATAAGAATAATTTTAAACTTCCTGAACTTCCTTTTAGGGGGGGAAAGTGTAATATTAGTACATTTTACAGAGCATTGTGAAGGGACTCTCACTTAGTGAAAGTCTTTTGTTGCATTTTAAGATTCTGGAGCAAAAGGCATTCTATTTTAAGCACAGTGTACTTACTGTCACTTGACTTTCATGTCCTGCTTTCCTGACTGACAGGTAAAGCTGCTGCTTTGGAAGCAAAACTGCATCTTGAATGCTGAAGAAGCGCTAGAAGACTAAACACACTGGACTTAAAATTCTGTGTTCCCTTATTCTATGCTTTGTTGATGAATGCTTTTGAAATTAAAACAAACAGCTCCCCAAGCCCAGTGATAAATTCAGTAGGGAATCTGTTTCTTCCTCTAATGTGGCACTTTGCCAGTTACTTTCCCCTCTACTTCTTTCCCCAGTTTCTCTTTTCCTCCAGCTATCCAAAGAGCAATCTCTCCATAAATACCAGTTCTATTATGCTCATTGACCACAGTGGTGCACAGAATATTAAATGAGACAGAGTTTTACCTTCTTCCAAATGTAGTGATTCCAGTGGACTGGGGATCTGACTGGTTGTGACTCTGTCAGATTTCCCTTTTGCCATTTTCCAGTTGGCTGTAACTGAGCCTTTCTTTACTATATTATATGTAAATCCAGACTATATATTCTCCTTTACTAACAGTTCCTATCCTCTCTGCTTTGGCCTCCAAAGACAATTACTGCATCATACTGTTATTAATGATCTGTAAATTAAATCAGCTGATGAATGACATAGCACTTGGAATGCCCATAGCACACGGTAGGATTTGGAAATCACTACTTAACATGTGCCAAGCATTCCTGACTTTTGCAATAGAGAAACCTCCTCAAACACATTATAACCTTATCACTTGAAGTGAATCAGCTCCCTTTGAATAACAGGAAGCAGCTCTGTCCAGGAAACTGCAGTGTCTGGACAGAAAGCTGCACCCTCTGGCTCACAATGGAGCAACTTAAAAAAGAGAATTTCCAATACTAAGAAGACGCCATTGCATGTTGTATTTTTCACTTTCTACTTCAGCCACACAGCTTTTCCTCAGCCTCACCCAGAAACCACACACCTTCCTGGACATTCAGGAACGCATCTACAACCCTTCACATGACCAATTCAAATGACTTGATGTGCCACAATTTCTCAAAAGGCACATTTGATTTGAAGTACCCTCCCTAAGCAAGTCAAGGATGTGAAATAGGCGCGGTGTAGTGCAGTTGCTCCGTAACACGTTAACACCAGAATCCCCAGGCAATGGGGAGGGATCTTTGGGTGATACCGTGGGGCCACCGTCCCTGCAGGCACTGTCCTGCTGGCAGCAGGGATGTCACCTGCTGCTCAAACCCTGCCTTTATGCTCTGCTCCAGCAAAAATCCTCCTGGCCACCTGCTGCGTGCAGCCCCTCTGCACGATAAAACTTGTGAAAGGGAGGTGAGCCGAGATCACGGATGGAAGCGGTACTCATTCACGCCGCCGAGATGAGAGGTGCGCGCACGGCCGCCTGTCCCCGGGGACAGCCCCGGCCCTGACCGCCCGCGGCCTGCGGAGGCGGCGGGACGGGCCCTGCCGGCCGCACCCGCCCCGACCCAGGGCTTCCCCCCGCCCGGGCATCCCCAGCCCCGCACGGCGAGGCGGGGCCGGCGGAGCCGTGCTCGCTCCGGGGCCGGGGCCGTGAGAGCGCCGCGCGTTCGGGGCCAAGGAGCCAAAGCCGAGCCGGGGGCGAGGGCGTTCGCCGCGCGTTGGCCGAGGCGGGGGCGGCCGTTCCCCTCCGGCCAAGGCGCTGTTGGGCGTCGGCTTCTTCCGCCGCTGCCCCCGGCTCTGCTCAGCCCCGCCCCGAGCGGCGGCGGCGGCTCCTTGACCCCGGTGCCATGCGTCCCGCTGGCGTGGGCATGGCCGTGTCCTGGGCGCTGCCCGCGCCCCTCAGCCCGGCGCAGCTGAAGCGCCTGGAGCAGCACCGCTACAGCTCGGCCGGGTGCTCGCTGCTGGAGCCGTGGCTGCAGCCCTACTGGGGCTGGCTGGTGGAGCAGGTCCCGCGGGGGCTGGCGCCCAACGCCATCACCTTGGGCGGCCTCCTGCTGAACTGCCTGACGGCGCTGCCGCTCATCGCCTGCTGCCCCAGCGCCACGGAGCAGGTACCGCCCGACGCGGCTGCAGCCGGGCGCGGGGGCCGCGGCTCGGCTCGGCTCGGCTGGTGCCTCCCGGAGGTGCCCGTGCCCGGCGCGGGTGCGGTGCCCTGGCACTTCGGGCTCCACCGCAGCGACACGCGTGGCCCGTCCCTCGGCACGGAGGGTTCAGGCAGGGCTGCGGGGCTCTGCTGAGCAGTCAGCGGAGCGGCTCGCCCTGTGGGGCAGCAGGGGTCCAGCTGGAGATGGGTGTTACAGTTGGAAAGGCAAAACGCTGTAGGGATCGCGTGGAAGGACGAGGGTCCCCGCCCAGAGGGCCCCGTGGGGCCGCGGCTGTGGTGCGGCGGGCGCTTGGCCTGCACTGCGCGCTGTGGAGCGGAGGGCACGGCCGGGATCACCTGGGACAGGGACCCCGCCTCGTACACAGCCCATCTTGCATTCCATGGCCGGGAAGGGAATGTCCCCCCTTCTCACACAGGGGCCGTGCGTGTAGAAACAGCGGCAGGTCATGATGGAGGTGCGGGATGTGCCCAGGAGCAGGGCAGGGCGGGACCACGAAACGCGGTGATGTCGCTTGGGCATCAGAGCTGCGGCTGGGCTGGAGGACAGGTGAATTTGCTGACAGCTGCTCAAATTTATCCCTCCTTGTGTGGGAAACTTTAATTGCTTTGACTTCTGGAAGGAAAACAGGCTTGTTATCGTGGGCAGGTGCTGCTCTCACTTGACCTGCAGTGCCTACAGTTTCTCAGTTAATTTCAGGAGCTCCATCAGAGCCTCCCAGCCTGTTGCAAGTTTCCCATAGCAGAGTCTTTATGGTAGTTAGAGTAGAAAATAGCAGGGGGAAATTGCTTTATGTGGGTAAAATACCCAAATACCTTGGGTAAAATACCTTGTGGCCATTTTTCTTGTGTTCTGATGGGTTTAAATTCTAACAGCAGAGGTTGGCAGTTGCTTGGGACTTTTTTAATACCATAGCTTTACCCTGGTGAGTGTTCTTGTCAGAAGAACATTACTTTTTCTCTAGTTGCTGTGCCCTTTATGTTAGCAGAGGTGTTTGTGGCAGACATATCAGGAAACTGATCCAGATTGAAATTAGCTTTGGTTTGGTCTCACCCTAACCACTCCCCTGATACACATCACCCTGTAGAGGCACCCAGGCAGTAAAAGAGAAGACAGAGATGACAGTGAATGGTTGGAAACTACAGATGGTCTTCTAGTCCCACTTTCAGAATTAAAATGCTTGTGTACTGCTACCTTTAGCTTGGTTTTGTGATGAAAATATCAGTTGTGCCAGCTATGTGTCTGAATGCTCATTTTAGCTTTTTCTCTTTGCTGTTCAAAACTAAAAGCAGAAAGTAAATTTTACTTAAGTTATTTTTCCTTTGGGGACTCTTGTACAAAAAGAAAAAAAGTTGTGTTGCAGATATCCAGGGAACTATTCCTTCCAGGAAAACTTAGGTTGGATTTTAGGAACTTTTGTTACTAGCTGGATTTTATAAGAACCTCTATTTTGGACTATACATTTGTGTTCAGATATCAGTATATCCTTTATAAACATGCATTGTGGATCCAGCCTTTTCCTGTTGTTTTGTTTGTTGCCTCTGCTCTGTGAGAACAGCCCTGATTTTTCTCTTGCTGCATCACTTAGAAGCATCATTCTCCCTCCAGCTTGTTTAATGACTAAGCTCCTCTTCTGCCTAAGTTGAGATCATGTTTCTGGATGGCTTTTTGAAAGAGCTGAATCTGTTGCAACCCTGACAGGTGCTGCATGCACTGTTGTAACACCTGCTTTGTAGTTTTGACTGGGATGTGTTGCCTGGAAGGGATGGGTGGAGCTGACAATTACATTAAAGATGCTTGAAATCACAGACTGAACTAATACCCTAGTGCACTTCAACAGCGCCTCTTTTCATCGTGAATGTGTCTTGATCACCTGGACAAACATCCATTGTCTATGACATTGTTATAGTCTCACAGGTAGGAGCACTGAATAGAAGACTTGGATAAAGTAACAAGAACTTTTGGGTTTTGGTGTAGGGGATTTCTTTTGAGTTGGTTTATGTGGTTGTTCCGTATTCCCTAGCCAATCTTAAGTTTGGTTAAGCATTTTTTGAAAACACAAAAGTCCTGATATTTGTACAAACCATCCAAAACAAGACTGGTAGTTGAAATCTCTCAGAGAGCAGCTGCCAACAGGTGCTTAGCAAGGAGATCTTTCTCCACTGTATATGTATACCTTTCCAGCTGCCAGAAGACTGTGGCTTAGCAGTTTCTCTGCAAGGGATTCTGTTTGAGTTACTTACTAGAAAGCAATGGACAGATCTGTTTCCCCACAGACACCTTCCACCTCATTATTTTGCCTTCTGAGTTAGTTGTTCTGAACCTGTTTGTACTTTGCGCTTCCATTTTGTCCTATTGCAGTGATTTCCATGATTTCCCTTCCCCAATAAAATTAATGTCTCAAACCACAAAATGCTTTCTTGTTCTCCTAACATGGAGCTGTTATTTCCCTATACACTATCCTTTTTATCTTCTTCAGTATCAGCAGCTACTGAAAACCTGTTTGTTACTGACTGGCACAGTATGGTTTGGAATTAGAAAATATTGTCTGCTTCAGTAATATTTCCTTGCCTAGCAGGAACATGATTTTTGTATCACTGTCTCCTCTAGGTGCATGTTTCAACATAAACTTTCTTATTTACAGCTAAATTAGAAGGTGCACCCCTCAGGCATTATTGTAACCATGATTCAGGTGCACATTTTTATTTTCCTAATCTCTGTAATTTAGGACAGCAATCTATAAAAACAGTATCCAGGTGTGGTGGTGGAGAGGACACCACCTGCACATTTCATGTTCTGTGGATTGTTTTCACTGTGTCTGCAGCCTGGGTTGTGTTCTTTTTATTTTTTATTTTTTTTTTGACACTCATTGGGAAATATTTAGGAATGCAAACTCTTGCTGACATTAAGTAAGAACAATGTGTATCTGGTGCATTAGAGTGCAAAAGGAGCAGTTTTTAGGTGAGGATTTCTGTTTCATCCCCACCATAAGACAGTGAATTGTTTTGCTCTACTGCCAGCAGACTCTGAAGCAGCTAGTCAATTCATAAGGCTTTGCAAGGGAATCTTGCATATCCTTCCCCTTTCTGGGGAAAACCAGGAAGAAAACTGACTAAACATCATAATATTTGTAAAAAGGAGAAAGGGAACTTTGATCCTCTGTTTTCATGATTGCCCGTGGAGGAGTCTAGCTTTGGTAATCCTTCAAGATCAGCCACAGGTCCCTCTAAAATCATAGAATAGCTGGGTGGAAAAGACCTTTAAAGGTCCTCCTGCCCAGCCTCTCTGCCATCAGCAGGGACATCTTCAGCTGGATTGGGTTGCTCAGAGTCCTGTCCATTCTGACCTTGAATATTTCCAGGCATGGGGCATCCACCACCTCTCTGGGCAACCTGTGCCAGTGTTTCATAGCCCTCATCATAAAAAAAATCTTCCAAATATTTAGTCTAAATCTGCCCTCTTTTATAAAGTCATGCAATTGTAGAATAGTTTGAGAAGCTAGAATTTCAGACAGAAGTGCATCATGTAATTATTAGATTGTATTGAATTATAACTATTTGAAAATAATTCTTGTAGCACTTTCAGCATGATCTAAGCAAAGAGGTGGGAACAGAGGAAGACAGAAGAGAAAAGGATGAATTACGGATTTGCTTTTTGGGCAGTGATAGGAAAAGGGGGCAGAGGCCCAAGGGTTCTCCTGCAGGGAGCTAAGGGAAGGAAGGGAGGCTTGTGGTGGCTAGCTCTGTAGGATTGTTCAAGAAACGGTGTAGTGAGTTTATAAAAGGGGAAAGTTTATACCTTGCTTAAATGTGCTGTTTAGAAAGCCATATATCCAGGGAGACAGAGCAGGGAAGAGTCTGAGTGCCTCTACCTGGCTCTGCTATCAGCTGTTTGGAGGGAGAGGAACACTGGTAAGATGCTGTCTCTGCCTCTCTCTCTTTCAAAAAAACTTAAAAAAAAAACAACAGCAAACCCAAACAAACAGCTGAACCACCTTTAAAATGAAAGAGGCCTGCCAGAGGGCAGAATGAGAGGAAGATATTGACACGTATGATATTATGTAAACAGCAGGCACACAGCTGAGCTTTGTGGGAGAGTAGAGAAGTAGAAAAGAAGTTAAACTGGAGCAGCTGGTATGAGCAGAGCATGTATGTGTGGGGGGCAGGGGGAGAAGAGCATGAAGGAAAAAGCATTACCTGACTTGGCAAATAAATGTGAAGCACTGAGTGGAGTGGGAAATTCAGCCAAAACCCACAAGAGGGGAACAGGTCAGTTGTGAATGGGAGAAGGAGGTTATTTGGCATGAAGTAAGGAGGCTAGGAATCCTGACACAGAAGGATGAGAGCTCTCAGACAGGGCTTGTTGGAGAGACAAGGATGTTAAAGGAATGCCGAGAGTCCTTGGTATGCATGAAATGCACTTGGAGTATGGTACAAATAATTATTTGGTTATTTTATTTTTCTTCCATGCTGCCTTCCCTGCTGTAGCTCAGGTTTGAACAGCCCCTTCCCTCTTCTTGCTGTTAGTACAATTTGTTAGTACAGTTATTACAAACACAAACAGTGGTTTGTGCTGAACAGAAGCGTGGGAAATGAGCCATGTTTAGGGGGAAGTCCAGTCAGAATGTCTCCCTCTGCTCTGGATCTGGTCCAGAGAGGTGCCATGTAAACTAGGGCAACACTCTTAGGCGTGGATTGAGGAAGTGAGATTATGGCTAAACATGATGAGTAATTAAGGAACTGAATCTTTAAATACTGCACAAGCTTGGCCTGTTGAATTCTCTGGATTTGAGAGTTGTGCTTGAAACAATTTCTAAGAGGTTTCCCTGACACATGTAGTCTTTTGCAGATGCCCATGCTCTTTTGCGGGGTGGAATCATGGGAGTAGAAGAATGCCTGCTGTTCTACCCCCATTTTTTCCTGAAGGAGAGGCATGTCACACATACCTGTCAAACACTTCTTGTACATTTTGACATGCTCTGGGTTATCAGATGACCAATTCTACTGTATAGAATCTGTGTGTGACAGAATTCTGGGATTGTAGTATTTTCAGACACCCCTTTGAGCATCCCCCTCTCCCTCCCTGCCTCCTCCCCCTCAGGTTTCTGTTCTCTTCTAGGTCTGTGAGAATAGCACCTAGGTCTGGCCAAATAATGCATTTGCTTGGGCAGGATATAACTTTGGGCAGAGGTAATAAACACCTCATCAGTGAAAAGTTGATGGTTATTGGGAGCCTCCTGACCTTTCTGCTTAGCCATGTCAGCATTCTCAGATGCTCCCACTTCTCTAATTTGAAAACTACTTGGGTCCAGTGTGGGAAGCCATCAGGGGACATCCCTGGATGGACAGCCAGGCACATGAGAAGGCAAAGGAGACAGCAGCAGGAGCTGTATTGGGAGGGTGGATATCAGAGAAAATCCATGGTTATTACGACTCACTGGTGATTTGGAAAACTGTGTTTTACCAATTAAAATATTAGAGCTGCTAAATGGTAGTTGATCACAAGTGAATTTTGGTTCTTACCACTCTGGTTTAGATTTGAAGTCAAGGCCTAGGGATGAAATGCTTCAGATAGTGTTTCTAAGCTCTCTGACATATGCTATTCTTACTAACATAAGTAAGAATTCTTTTTCCTTTCTCTTTAACTGTGGGGGATCCGGATACATCTGCTACAGGTGCTAATGGATACAGATGATCCTCATTGGGAGACAGATGAAAATGCTCACCCTTTGTCCAGATCAGCAAGGGGCAGACAGAGAGCTTGAGGGACTCTTGCTTTGATTTGTGCCAGTAGGAGCTAATGCAGACAGACTTGGATTAGTCTGAATGATCATAGCTGTACCATAACTTGCAACTGGAAAAAAAGCTACTGTTTTGTCAAAAAGCCCTAATAGGAGAAGTTTGAATTAAAGCTGATGTATTTGTTTATTTTTACATATATTGTGTTACACTTGCTTTAGCAAGAAGCTAAAGGTAGATCTCAAGCTATGTTTTCAGAATTAATGGAAGTTTGTCACCATAAGGACACCTCACACTGCAGATGGCCTTTGTGGCACTTCACAGAAATACTGCTGATAAAATGGGCTGTGTCTTTCAAACACTCCTTTAAAAGACAGCAGTGCAACCAGTGATTTTTCGTGGCCTTTCTGCTCGTTGGTCTGGAGCTGCTGTGTTTGAGATTCTCTGTTATTCTCCATCTAACAAAGTTAGTTTGAAAGCCAGTGTATGTACTGTGCTAACTTTAGTATGTAGATTATATCACAGCTAAAATTATCTCAGCTTCAACAAAGTCCTGACTGTGCTTTTATGTTCTGAAGTACCTGAGCAATGACTGACAGCCCTCTATTTTTGAAGGATGCAGAGCAAGTGGAGGTAGCTGCAGACCCCCTGCACAGTGTGAGACCAAGAGAGCTCGTGCCATGAGAGACCCTTGAGTTCTCTGTGCCTCTCTGGGGCTTCTGGTGATCCTCAGTCCTGGGGTAGCTACAGGCACCTCCTGTCCTCCACAGGCTCTATCCTTTCATTAGAGGAGTGAAACTTTTTCAAAAGGTGGCTAAAACTTTCCTCCCTGGTTTAACTACATTCCCCAAGACAAGATTTTGTTGTTGAATTAACCTAGAAGGGAGAATAAACCTAAGAAACTCAACTAATTCCATCACTAAGCATCAAACTTGTATTGCTGTCCTCACTTGACCTGGATTTCTACAGTGTAATCTTTGCAGTAGTTATCAAATACCTGTATATTAAATGCCCATTGGAATAATAATATTTCCTCATCCTCTTTCACCTGTTTAAGGGTTACTACATGATCTGTGATAACAATTTTTCTTGGTTTCCTTGGATTAAAGGAGGAGACAGCCTTGCCAGTTTTGAAGAATGTTTAAAAGTTTTCTAGATTTTCATTTGCATACAAATCCAGAGCTTGCACCTAAAGTGAGTTCCTGATGTTTTGGCTGTCTTTTCCTTCAAAGCTGGGTGAAGCGGCCAAGCAATTGACTTTGATAACAGTGTTTCAGCCAGCCTGAAATACATGAGAAATTCTTAAATAACAGCAAAAATGCTATTCAGAACTGGACTTTCCTTAAGCATGTGGCTGCTAAGTGTGTTTTGTGACCAGTCTAACTGGAGGCATAACTTTTTTTCTAGCTCAAGACAATGAATAAAATGATGATGAGACATCAGAATGTCTAGAGGAGCAGCTGCACCTCATCTGCATTCTTACTGCTGCCATTTTCCCTTCTTCCCCAGCAGTCACACTGGGTTTAGTTGAGTGTGGACAAATCTCAGCACACTGAGATCTGATCTGCTGTCTAATCTGCTTAATAGCCTTTACTGCTCTTAGGAAATACATGGGCAAATGTTGGTCAATCTGTGCTGCAGGAGAGGAGTTGCAGAGGTGCAGCAGCACCACAGCAGCTGTCCCTAAGCAGGGAGTGGGAAAGGATTCAGCTCTGTGCCTGCCTGTGGGTGTTTGGTTGTTTAACCTGCAAATTGCATTGCCAGCATTTTTACCTGACTTCATTTTTGTCAACAGTACTCCTGAATGCTAAGGGAAGTACTGGAAACTGGAAACTACATGAAGTAAAAAATGTTGCCTGTGCTTTGTTCCAAAGGTGTTTGAAATAATTTTAAACAAAACCTAATTCCTAGATGAAGCCAGACTGAGTGTGCATATGAAAACAGTGCTTTTCAAAGGAATGAGTGCAGAACAGTTCCTTTGAACCTAACAGTGGTGTTAATGTAGCAGCTTGGTTTGAAACTGATTATGTATATTAAGTAGGTAGTTTCTCCTTCAATTTAGTGAATTACTTAATTTTTTAAGCCCTGTCCAAAGTGCCCAGGTAGTCAATTTTTGTGTGTTGGAAGAAATATCTTTCCCTAAAGGCTGAAGTCTTTATTTAGTAAAAAACTTAGTGGGTTTTTATATCTGTATGTTGTAAATACGAGCAAATCATCTACGTGTCTGTGACACAAACTGCTGACAGATTTAGTAAGTGCATTGCTACTACTTTCTTTTTTAAAGATGATTTTTATTTTTATAACATTTTCCAGCACAAAGAATGCAACTAATCACAGAAACACTGTGGGTTTAAGGTAGAAAAGAAGGTCAGTTGATGCAGAAGAAGGGTCAAAGTTTTGGGTTTGTTTTTGCTTAAATGAATAGAAGGACCTGTGTTCCACTGGTGTATCTGAAGTAGTTCATTACAGTAGTTACTACAATCCATGTAGATATTAGTGCAAGGTGTTTGGTTTATCCATTAACAGATAGCACAATATAGTACGGTTTTGTGATGAACATTATTTTACCTTTATTGAAACAGATTATCAGCTAAGAAATTGGAAACTACCTGGTGACCTTTTATGTGAATCTCTTTCAGGCACCTTTTTGGGCCTACCTCCTGGGTGCACTAGGACTTTTTATCTACCAGTCTCTGGATGCCATTGATGGGAAGCAAGCCAGAAGAACAAACAGTAGTTCTCCCCTTGGAGAGCTCTTTGATCATGGTTGCGACTCTATTTCCACAGGTAACCTCCATTTACTGTCACCCATCCTAGTTTATAAAAGTTGCCTGTTTTCAGGAGCAGCTGATTAATCACAGAATTGTTGAAGTTGAAAAGGACCTCAGGAGATAATCTAGTCCAAACCCCTGCTCAGAACAGGGTTTTTTAGGATAACTTCTCCATCTCCTGACCTTTGCATCCCTGGCCAGTAACAGAGGGTATTTTAGAAGTTCCTTTGGCTGATGTTGGGTAAGATGTGTTCTGCTCTTACTTAACTTTGCATCTTCACATATTCCCCTTTAGGAGTAAGGTGCCAAAATATCAGTTTGGTAACAGGGCATCCAGCCTGGCACTTACAAGAAAGGTGATTTATATTCCTTAGAAGAAGTAGTTTTTAAAAAGTTGGGAGTCCTGAAAAAGCAAACCTTGCTGAGTTTCACTTTCCATAACTGAGCTGCTGTTGGTGCCAGTGCCTGTAGTTCCATAAAGCTCAATGGCTGAGACAGTTGCTGTGGGAATTGGTGGCTTCTTTATGTGTCACTTCCCAGAGAAGTGCAGCTGCCAGTCTCCCTGAGCTTGGCTCTTCAGCTGAAGTTGTTGGTGTTGCACAGAACACGAGATGGCAAGGCCAGGAGGAGGGAGAGCAGCTGCTGTAGGCCAGAGGGCAGGGCCCTGCCTTGGCAGGAAAGGAATACTGTGTTTTGGTTTCTCCTACCAGGACTGCCCCTGAGGGTCAGCTACTCAGTGAAGTATCAGTCATAGCATTACTTTGTTAGAATGATGTAAAATGTCTTGTAATTTTATTTATTTATATAATTAATTTCTCTAAACTTCAAGCAAAAAGGATATATGATTAACATATTCATTTCTGCTTTTCAGTATTTCTTGTCCTTGGATCCTGCATAGCGATCCGACTAGGATCAAATCCTGACTGGTTGTTTTTCTGTTGTTTTGTGGGACTGTTCATGTTCTATTCTGCTCACTGGCAGACATACGTATCAGGCATACTAAGGTTTGGAAAGTAAGTAGGTATCATTAGAACTACATGTGGCTTAATGTCTGAGACTGCTAGCTCCTCCTTGATTTCAGTTTGTTCTTAATTTACTCCCTGCTTTCTCTTTTTCTTACCTTCTTTCTCATCTCCCTTTCAATCCAGCAGACTTGTGTTTTACCTGACAAAAACTTGAAATTCTGCATAATACTGAACTCTGCTGTTCTTTTAACAGCTGCTTTTAGCTCTGTATGCTTTGTTTGCATGCATTTGGCTCTTTTTTCAGCTGATTTGTTGTCAGAACCCATACAAGCACTTGCAGACTCAGGCCAGAGGTCTTGTTTACATTGCAGACAAGTGCCCTGTGTAGGAGTAGGGACTGAGCAAGCATTTGGGTACCTCCCTTTGTAATCTCCCAGCCAGAACAGTTTCAGCCCCAGGGAACTCTAAACCACATGCATTTTAGAGAAATTCTCCTGCTAATGGGTTTCCCTTTCATAGGCATTTTCAGTCTTCCTTGGAATGAACTCTCTCTCATAGCATCCTCAAGGAGTTCCACAGATCTGTGGCAACGCTTGAAGAATTACCCTACATTTTTGTGAGAGCCTTTTTAAAATCTGGCTCACACTGGCTTTGATATCCTTTAGGTTTTGTGTTAGGTCAGTTCTAGAGACTGCTGTGATGCTGTTCATGACTTGATAGAAATTTTATCTGTTTCACTGCAGCATAGGAGGAGAAGTCATGACATGAATGTAGAAGACAATAATTTCTGTTTAACTGCTAATAATGCAGGGATTGCTGCACCCTTCTGTACTTCGGGTAGTGCCTGGCCACGGCTTTTCTGGTTTTAAGGAGTGAGCTTCACTTTAGTATAACTACTTCTGAAAAGAGGAAAAGTCTGAGACTTCTGTGGTAGCAGAACTGAAAATAAGGGATACAGGAAGGGTGTCCTGCTAATGCCAGTCACTTGCTAAATCAGCTCTACATAGTCCTGCTTAGCTCTGCTCTGCCAGAGCTGCCTTAGCCAATCAGCTGGCCCACAGGCTGGTGACCAGCTATCCCTGCACATTGCACCAAATGCAGCTGTCTCTGTGATATTGATAAGAGCTCTTTTTGATTTGCTGGTATGCATTTTACCACATTATTACATTTACCACTGTAATTCTTCTGCCTGCCTACACATCCCGTTGTTTTTAAAGGACATCTTGTGCTGTAAATAAAAATAGGTGCTTTACAGTGATGGCTGAAATAGGATACTTTCTGTCCAGGACAGGAGGCTGCTCTGAAGGGAGGTGGACCAGGCCATGAGCTCTGGCCTTTTGCAGACATGACTGCTTTTCTGGACCTTTTATTCTTGCAAAAAGCATGAGAATGATTTCCCCACATCAGGAAGGCAGTGAGATTCCTTTACCACATAAAGATTTTGTAAAAACTTGGTGACTTCTGCTTTAACATAATGATAGTGTACAGACAGCTCAGAATGGCCTGGTGTTCCATGGTTACTGTTCAAAGTTAAACAGACACAACTTTTCCATGAGATAACTTATTTCTGTCCAGTGAAAACAGGTCATTTTTTTTTCAAGGCTCCCAATTATGTTTCCCTTAAACATAGAGCTGTGAAGAAGGCATTAGTATAGTGCTCTAAATATGATGGTACATAATAAGATGGATGGAAGTTTTCACTGATGCTATTTCTCACTTAGAAACACTAAATTTTAGAAATAAATCACAAACGAGATTGCTAGTGCTGATGGCCAGGAAGGATCAGAGAGCTGAATAATGTGACACTGTCAGATGTCTGACTAAAGTCTTTGAGCTCTGATTTGGGTTCTATTGCCACCCACAGTCTGAGCCACTGTGAAATTAAGTATTAAACTTTGGCACAACTTTAAGTTTGAGCCTCCTCCCACCACAAGCAACAACAAAGGCAATGCAAATTAGAAATCCTGGTGTTAATAGTACAGAGTGCAACCTCTGAACACTTGCACATGATGCTTTTGCATAAGGTAAGCAGCAAGTTCAGCAGTGGCAGGGTGCATGTAACACTTCATCCCTGGCAGAGAAGGAAGAGCCCACTCCCAGCCCCCTGTCCTGTGACACTGTCACTGGACCTCAAGCCACTTCATTAAATGGGCAGAAGGTGAAAAGCCTACACTGCACTGGTAGGCTGGACTGGTTCACCTGACAGTCCAGTGAGCACTGCAGCAAGTAAAACTGAGGGAATACACCTTAGGGAGAAGAGGACTCCCCATGCTCTTGGCTTTAAAGCACCTCAGCTTGTCATCTAACTGTAGTTTAAACTCTGGACCCTCTAAGAGTCACAAGATTGTGATGAAATTTAGCCTATTTTATCACCATCTTTCTGATGAAAGAAGGGAGTTTTAACTGAGATTATCAAGTTGAGATAAATGTTTTCCATAACCCAAAAGATGATTGCTGTCTTCTAAAAACCCTCTGCTTCCTCTGCAATAGGTCATTTGCTAACTAGCAATACCCATTGGTATTAAAAGAGCAAATTTATTGCAACTGCTAAAGGAAATCTTGAACATTCATTATTAGTGTTTGCTGGTAACTTTTGTATGAAATAAGATATCTGTCTCAAACTTTTGGTACCATAAAAGGTAACTTTTATATGCCCTTTTTTTTTTTTTTGTCATTTTTTTCATTATTTATGTTAAAGCTTAAAAAGTACTGATTTTTTTTTCCTTGAGCCTTGGCCTCATGTGAGGTTTCATCAATTAAATACAAAAATAAAGAGTTGTCTGTCTTGTCTCAGAACAAAAAAAAAGTGAAATATGGAGTCTGGACTTCATAGGGCATACAAGGCCACCTTTCCTAAAACAGCTTTTATGGAGGAAAGTAAGATAGCAGTTATATGTTCTCAGAAATATGGCAAATGCTTACCTATCCACTGACTCAGTCCTCCCTTATTTTGCAGGCTGTATCTGTCAAGTTTTCATGATATGAAGCTTAAAGAAATCCCTTCTTTCCCAGCCTGCTCGTTATAGTGTCTGCTTTTATTTGCTGTGCTTTTAATGGAAATGTTTGATTGCTTTTACTATGAGCTTACCTTAAACCTTGATTTGACACTTAGACATCAACAAGTCTGTAAATTTGTACAGAATTCTCCAGTAGTTAACAGTGTATTCATTAAAGTGTCCCCCTTTCAAAATTATATGTAGCTTGCTTCAGAAAAGGAGTATAGCTTTCATTTTAAATCTTAGCCAGGGATGTGTGCCCCATATAGAGTAGCTTTCTCAGTCAAGGAAAGTAATATTCTATATATATTTATATCATTTGAAGTACAGTTACTGAGGGTTTTATCCCCTCCTCCCTCCACACACACTTTACACTTACAGCAAAAAGTCCTTGAACTAAATCTCTTTTTTTTCTCCTTTCACAGAATTGATGTAACTGAAGTTCAGATCACCATAGCAATGCTGCTCTTGATAACTGCTTATGGAGGAACAGGATTATGGGACTATAAGGTGAGTCTGTTAAATGCTCAGAGTTCCTGTTGAGTTTCTTGTCAAGTGTCCACAGTTCCTGTGGTATTTGAAGCTGCTCTGTGCAAGTACTGTCAACACCTACCAGTTGTGTAATGGTGTTTTAGCTTATTGTACAACTGTTGGTCATTTTAATGCCATAGTTAACTTAGATCTATTGGTGTCACTCCCTGTGCACAGATTTGCAGCTACACAGAGGCAAAAAGACCCCATCTGCCACATATAAACTTCTGATCTGGAGCTAGTACTCCACACATACTTAAGCTTTAGCAAATGGGATTTTTTCTGGTTTTATATATTTTGTATATTTTATTGTAAGGCATACATTTCAGTTAAACAATTTATCTTAAAATTTAGGAATAAATGCTTCAATTTAATGAAACTGGGGGATGAAGCCAGGGGGTTTTGGTTAAGTTACACATATTTGTACTGATTTTTAAGAATTATGTCACAGCCATGTAAATGTAAATATTTATATTTAAAACATTGTTTTCTGTCCCAAAACATTTCCATATCTGTAGCTTTTTTTCTGATCTTTAAAGATGCACTATATTGGACAGTATCTAAAGATCTTCAGCTTTCTAGGGCTTTTACTCAGAAATTTATAGTTCTGATTGGTTATAGTGCAAAGAGCTGAGACTTACTTTTCCATACTATTGATAACTTTTGAACTAGTTTTGATTTCTATTGGCTTACTCAGCAGTTAAGGAATGTTTAGCTACATTTTGTTACCTTTTCCTAGCCTTTTTTTTCTATTTTCAAAAAGCTTGTCTTCATGTTGGAAAACAAAGTAGGTGCATTAAACTTAAATTATGATTAACTTTTTCCTCACTATTAGAATTTGTTGTAGTTATGCTGTATCACAAAAAAATATATATTCAAAAATATAGTAAGCAGTTTCCATTTATTACTTCTTTTTAAAATCTTCTGCTGCCTTTGGAAGTTTCCTTGACACTGCAGTTGATTCCAAAAGGTAACTGTTTAATTGAAATTTGTATCTGGAGACTTTTCATCATAGTCCCATGCATATGCAAAGATACAGCATACAAATAACATGCCAAAACACACAGCAGGCAGATGGTGTTTGTTTTTCCTTTGGATCAGTGTTGTTTTATCCAGTGGAATAGCAGGAACTATCCCTCTTCCTGCTCCCATATCATGGTGATTGATGGCAGTAGTCTGTCATGTTTTTGCTTGTGTGGTGAAAATATTTGAAGAACATATTAAGGAGGAGCAGACTAAGATCCTAGCTGAATTTCAAGAACAGAACTTAAGTACTCAGTAGAGGAGTTTAAGCAATACAAAAAAGACTTGTTTTCTTAGTAAGGAAACAAATTTTAAATATTGTTGTCCTGAGTTTGTTCCCAGGAAAGTAAGGATTCAAATGAAACATTTGTTTAGTAGATAAGATTGACTGCTTTAATCACTCCTTAAAAAAGGTGTTGTGTGCTTAACTTTTAATATCTTTCTCTTGTTTTGTTGTGGTTTGTTTTGGTTTCGTTTCTTTTGTGTTCTGCTAAGGTCCCTTTGCTGGGCTTACAGCTGAAGTTCTTTGCAGTTATTGGCATCCTGTGTGGAACAGCACTTTCTTTTTTCAATTACTTCCGTGTCATTTTTGGTGGAGGGGTTGGAAAGAATGGATCTACAATAGCAGTAAGTTGCTCTAAAAATTCAATTGAGGTTTGAATAATTTATGCCCATAATTTATTATGTTTCAGGTGATCCGTAAGGGCTCTATTTGTTTAAGCTTTTAAGCAGACAGGCATGTGAGTGTTATATGGCTCACAAAAGCAAAGTTCATTATCTGCCTGTTACTGGATTTCTTCTGTCATGGGAACCAGCAGTGAATTTTCCTAAAAAATTGATTAGTGGTCAAAGGGTACTGCAAAGGGTACTAAGAGAAGTGACGTAATACTAATGGATTTTGACAAGTTTTGGCAACTCTGGTTTTGTTTAATGGGATTTGAAATATGTATAAAACTTGGACTTTATCATGTGACTGAAGTTTAAAACAGATTTTCCGTCCCTTTATATCTTAGGGAACAAGTGTTCTTTCACCAGCCGTGCACATTGGACTGCTTATCACACTGGCCACTACAATTTATAAAAAGTCTACAACTCAGCTGTTTGAAAAACATTCTTGCCTGTATGTTTTGACATTTGGGCTTGTGAATGCCAAAATCTCACAGAAGTTGGTGGTAAGTCAGTCCTAAACCTCCTAAAACTAACCTGGTTCTTGGCTAAACACTTACTGGATCAGGGGGAAGAGTTTTCCCATTTTGCTTTGCTCCTGTATTACCAGATTCATTGTGATCAAGACACTGAACTGGACTCAGGGTTCTACTGAGAGATTATATGTGACACTGATGAAAACATGTATTTGCTGTGAGTGGACTGGTTAGGACTTTCAGTTTTGTTTAACTTACTCCTAGAAATGCACTTACTGTCTGTTGTTAACATCCTAACTCTGGTCTCTTAAGGCTTACTAATAGTGCTGTGGCTTCTCCTTTAATTATCTGAAATGAGAATTTACTGTGATCATTAAAATGAAGAGAGAAACATTTCTGTCTCTATTCTGTCTTTTCAGTCTTAGTTTTTTTTTGTACGTAAAACACTCCATAATGGATTTTAAAAAGTTGCCTTACTACAAATTTACCAACATTAGTAATCCAGCCAGATGCTTTTTCAGTAATACATTTGCAAAGTCTTAGAGTTTGAATGCAGTGCTGGAAAACTAGAGAGTGGGGAGCCCCTGCAGATAGCTGAAATGCATGGGTATAGATGTAACTTCTAAGAGGGCATTGCTGGGCAAGAATGTGATGCCTGTTTGCTGGTAGTTAAACCAATCTTGCAGGGATGCACTCTTTATTTTATTTTTTTTCAAACATAGGTGGCTCACATGACAAAAAGTGAAATTTGTCTTCAGGACTCTGCATTTATTGGGCCAGGACTTCTGTTTTTGGACCAGTACTTCAACAGCTTCATTGATGAATATATTGTTTTGTGGATAGCATTGGTAAGTGTTTTATATTTTCAGTTTGGACCACGCTTTAAGGAATGGATTGAGATTGTCCCTGTCATTCTGCTCTGCCATTTCTGACTTGCTGACATTGCTGCTGTCACTGCAGAGGGAGTGCTGGGCACCAAGTAAATATGTTTTTGGGAGCTGACTGGCTTGCTTTCCTTGGAACAGAGAAATGGAAGTAAATTTATAAATCTCTGCTGAAATTATGCTTTAGTCCATGGGGATTTTTAAAGTCGTTCTGTGAACTGCAGACAAATGGTTTTTATCTGATCTTGTAAGTGTTTAGTGCTGTTAGGATGGTGGGGTTTTGTGATGGTTTTATTAATTCTAAACTAGACCACTCTGTAGCTGTTATGTTACAATGATGTATTTATGTTATGCTTGTCACTTGGATAAATTCTGATTAAAGTATAGCATATTTATAGTAGGGACAATTTTTAAAAATGGATTTTTTTTAACCTGTTCTGTTTTGTTCTTTTGAAGTTCATATCCTTGTTTGATATGCTGAGATATGCCAGTGGTGTGTGCCTACAGATTGCCGCTCATCTTCATATACATGTCTTCAGAATTTCATCTCATCAAGCTCCTGAGCAGGTTCAAAACCATAATGACTGATTAAATAGATCAAGGACAAGAGAAGAAGCAGTTAGGGGAATGAAGCAGCCTCTGTGTTTTTGGGAAGACAGATAAAGCTTTTGAAGAAAACAGTTTTATGAGAAAGTTGACTGTGTTTCAGACATTACCAGATGTTAGAATTAGTAGGTACAAAGTTCTGCAGATGCTGTTGTACTTTTGAACCAGTATGTATTTCCCTGTGTTTCAGACCACAAATACTACATTTGAAAATGTTGCCATTTCCTATTAGGTGACTTTAATTTTGTACTTCTCTTCTGGTGAATGTAGATGCAAAGCAAGGTGCTACCAGCCAGAACTGAAGAGGAATTTCATGTCTAATCTTGTAGCATTAGCTTCTAAAGTTTTGTTAGAACTGCTCTGAAGTGGTTGTCAGATGTACCAATGGATTCAATCCTGCATTATTAAGACTGGTAAAAGGAGGCAGCCATGACCTAAAAATCACTCAGTCTCTCCTCTGGTACTTCTAATTAACAAGCTGTTGGATCAGTAGATAAAGGAGGTACAGCTTTGATTCAAAGTACTGTTATGAGTGCCTTTAGAATTCATGCATTCACTAGAATCTAAGTACATAAGCTACTGCTACCACATGAAACTTTAGCTTGCACTTTCCTTCAAGGCCAGTTTCTGGTTCTGTGGTCACAGTAAGGTCAGTCTCAGTGTACTTCATCCTTATCTAGACTACAGGTAGCTGTGTAAGGACAGGACTGACTTTAGGCACCCTAACTTGTATCTGTGAGCCTATGCAAGTGAAGGACAAAGTTCATTGATAAACTCCAAAGCCTGTGGCTCCAGCACTGCAGCCCACCCTTCTGTATTTCCCTCTCTGGTCTTTGTGCTATCCCTGTGTTCATTTACCTTACAATTGATCCTATTGTCTTGTAGCTGCTACTGTACTTTATCCAAACAAAAGGGCACAAAACTGAACCATAATGTAAAACTCTCCAAAACAGGAACTCAGGCCCAATATCAGCTTCTTTCTTCCTTTAAGAACAGACCCCCTGGGTAACATAACATATCTAAAAAGAGGGCTGTTGCCATTATAGAAAAGCTGAATGAAAAATTGATTACTTGCACACAAACACCATATATAAGCTCCTTTCAAGAGATACTACTTGAATATGTAGTTTATGTAAAAAGCTGTTGAATGTAAGTGTGCATTACTCCTTCCAGTTGCTGATATGTACCTGAGCTTCTGAGTTAATGAAGTCCTTCCTGAACTGTCCAATAAAGAATGCCATGGTTTGTTTTAAAAATACTACCAGTGCAGCTTCCTACCTGCTTATTGGTTCAAAAATACTTCTGAGGCATTCAAGGAACTTTTAAAGTGGTATATTGTCTGCTGGTCTGGAGGAAATAAAATAGCATCCACCACCCTCCTGCCTAAGAAGAATATAATGATCATTTTGAGGATCTGTAACTGTAACAGTTACTGCTTGTAACTCCAAGTGACTAATATAAATTCAGAATGAATCCTACTACTGCTCTTTGAGGCTGGAAATGACACAGCATCCTCAAAGAATTTAGCCTGAACCCAGGCCATGGTCAAATAGGAAAGAAGATGGTAATGACCATTTTACTTTAGCTGAATACAGTAAGCAAATTTACCTCCTGATGAAAAGACACAGGCAGTATCTTAGGAGTGAAATGAGTGAGTTCTCCACAGTGGTCAAAACTGTCCTGGCATAGCAGGTATAAGTAGTTTTGAGGATATGGTTGAGGTATTTGGATGATAGGAGACTAGTGCAGAAATCACTCAGAAAACCAGAACCATGACTCAATACTAACAAATAAAACCAGAGGCAGGAGGTAATGCTAACAAATAAGCTCCTGCTGAAGATCTGAAGCAGAACCTGTGACCTGTTTCATAGCCTCCTGTCACTGGCCTTAGAGGGCTGAGACTCAGTAATGACAAAGCAGCATTGTTACTGGTTACCATGAGAGGCCCATATCCCCCATGCATCAGTGTAACTCCCATGTTTGCTCCTGTCCTGAATTCTGGCAGGGGCAGAACAAGGAGTTCTATACTCATTATAACCAAACAGCTGAAGTTACTGCAAGTTAGCCATCACTAATGTGGCTTCCAGACCTGGAGAACCACCATCAAATGACTTGACTCAAAATGCTCGTAGGCTGAGAAGAAAAATATGGTTTTGAAACACATTGTTGTGACAACATCACATTTGGTGTGTGTGGGTGTGTGGATGGTTTTTTTTTTCTACTGTTGTATTAAATCAAAGCATTAAATATATTGGCAACTATCTAATTCTTAAAAGTAGATATTCAGGTGTAATGGTTTTCTGTAAAAACAAACTGCATGTGCACTAAGCCAATTGTTTATTTTATACTTATTTACTCTAATGAGATACATGAAAGATAAATGCTTTATCCTTAAAAATCAGGTCTCCCTAAATTGCTAGTCATTTGGAATTGCAAAAAATAATATTCCATCTCAAAGGCTTGTAATAGCCTGTACTAAATAAATGAGGTAAATTTCTTCTAGCAGTGGTTCTACAGAAAGCAGACCCCAAAATGCATAATGTTTAATTATTGTTACTTGAGCAGATACATTAAGCTCATAATTTAACTCAAAAAAAAAAAACCAACACATTTTCTGGACAAATTACAACAGTTTATAAATCTCGTACTAATACAGAGATAGTGCAATGTCTAGACTAACAAAAGAGTTAACAAAATTTACTTTAATTTACCATAATACATATCATTAAACAATTCTGTCTGAGCTATGTCATACTCTGTGAATTTTTATAACAGCTAATATATCAGCAGGCTAATTGAAACTGTGACAATCTGCAGCTTGTTAGAAATGCTTCTATTTGCACAATGTACCTAAAGGCCTCAAGTTATTACGTAAAATCTGGGCAATGCATGTTTCATTAATTTTTCCCCTTGTTACAATTTGGTATAAAAAAAATGAAACTATTTAAAGTCTAATGCTAGTGGAAGTGGATATGAAATTATAAAAAGTCAACTGAACAGACAGTGAATGGTTTGGGGTCCATACTGCCCCCCAGTTATAGAAGTTTACTAAGATATGTTCTTAGAACCTGAACAGACAAGATTAGAACAATCCAGGAAAGAGTTTAATAGGAACCTTGAAACATTTAAATCCCAACATCCTTCTAATGCCTGTACTTGTATCGTGTTACTTAGGTACAAGTTGCTCCTCCACTGAGCCATCAGAATAACATGGACTGAAGAGACTTGCGAACAGTTGCCATCTCCTGCTGTTGCTGTCACAAGAAAAGGAGATAATGCTGAACAAATGTTGTATCAATATGATTCCTTTGAATTAAATTAATGTCAAATGACTTTTAATTGAATGTTCTATTTTTGCATTTAGCTAACTTCATAGTCTGATACTTACAGTGTCCATCATAATCTTCTTCTGCAACATTGCCATTTCCTTGCGAAGTTCATTTTGGGCACCGGCCAGAAGATTTTCATTGCTCTTCTCCAGCTCTTCCATGCTCTGAAGTTAAGGAAAATATTAATTCAGAACTCCTCAATGTCAAGCAGTTAATTTAAAACAACCAAACAAACCAATAATTATTCACACTAGAATTTAATTTTTACAGTGATCACAGATAATTGATGAGTTTGTCACAAACTTGGCAGAGGAATCATAGAGGACTTCATTCTCCAGTCTGCATTCCTGTTTGCACAGTATGTACCCTGGGAAGAGGACAGAGCCCTCCAGTCAGCCTCTGTGAGGTCTGAGTTACTTTTTCTACATTTCAATTAAGATAAAAATTCTACAAGAGGAGACTGAACAGACATCTGTCAGGAATTCTAGGGGCTCAGTATGACTGCCTTGCTGGACTTGAAGTGAGGAGTATAAACCCCACTGCATTTCTTTGCACACTTCTCCCCAAATAAGCCAAATAAAACTCCCTAGTTATCTTCCCTTTTTTACATACAATTACACTTACCTCTGTGTATGTGTCTAGTTGCATTTTCCTTAATTTGTATTTATTTAAGCTTATTTGAGGTTTGAATTCTACCTTTTGATCTTTTTTGAGGGGAAAAATCAAAGTGATACTTGACCTTCTGTTCAGTTTTTCCTCTTTGATGAAGACATTTTTCACATTTTGGAACAGTTATTATTTATTAATGCTTCTGTAATATACTCAGTAAATTTTGATTTTTTTTAAACTAAGAATTGCTCCATTTCAGATTTATTTTTATCAACTACCAGGCTTGGAAAAAACCAAAACCAAACACCAAGCTTATCATAACTGAAATTTCAAAGCCAGCTAGGAAATTACTTGAACTGAAATTAAGGTTTGTCAGAAATTGATGGACTTGAATCTGCCCTGTATACTGGCAGCTGGTGAAGCCACACCTGGAATGCTGGGTCCAGTTCAGACTCCTGAGGACAAGAGAGACATGAACATACAGGATAGATTACAGCAAAGGGTCATGAAAATTAGTAAGGCACAGAAGGTTTTCTCTTGTGAGGAATACCTTCAACTAAAAAAGTAAAATTTTTGTGTGGTTGTACTCCAAACAGTTTTTTTGCTTGCTGTCTAGTATGTCTAATTTACTTTGCTAAGCTTGAAACACTGAATTAATATAGCTTTCTTAAGTGGTAAGGATCAGCTGCTTTCCAAGAAAAAGATTTACCTTTAAGAATTGTTCATAGAGTTGCTTAATGGTCTTCAGTCTCTGACTTTGAACTATTCTTGCCTGTTGAAAAACCTTTTGTTGCTGACGAAGCATATTCTGAAGCAGAAGCAAAAGAAAAACATAATTCCATCAGCTGTTAAGCAGAGTGCTTGGATAGCACACCAGTTTCATTTTTCAGAATCAGGAAATCTGCCTTTGTTGGAAATCTGTGCCTTGTAAGGTGGATTTCTGCCTGGAGAAGTTATCCTGGCTTTTATTAATGAAAGTAAGACTGAAGACTGGATTAAGCCCCAAGTCACCTCCTGAGGTCTCTTGCAACCTGAATTATCCCTGTAAAATCCCATGAGGATTGCTATGCCCCACAGCTTCCTAGGGTATCCCAGAGGAATGTGCTACCTAGGGAAAAGGGAACCTTGCAAATGTGTTGGAAGTACAGAGCAACAGCACATGATTACATTCCATTGTATAGCTTCTATCCTCTTTCAGTGATCAAATTCTCTTACATTTATTATATACAGGAATATTTTTAAGGAATGTATGCTACAAAAACAACTACTTTCCTTTATTCCTTTGTTCCCTGAAACCAAAGACTATGGATGGAGAGAAATGGCACATGTCTTTCTTCTCCTTAAATGGTCCTTGCTTTTCTCAAGCTGTATGCTGGTATAGGGCATCACTTAACAGTGTTTATAAACTTGCAATGAAGTTTATAAATGCACCTCTTCCCACACTTAAACAATCATATATATATATTTAAACTACATAAAGTGTTTTTACATTTCTTGAGTATAGAAACAACAATATTCCCTCCTTGTGGAAAATACACTGAAGTTCCCACCATGCTGGAAACTCACCGCTAGTTTTTCTTCCTGCTCCTCTGCCTTTTGCACATCTACATCCCACTGCTGAAATAAAGTCAGGAACTGCTGGGAGAACTCATGATTGAGCTTCTGCCTGTGAACAGACACTGTCTGTAAGTATGACAAATGCTACAGGTTCAACATACACAGGGAATAAAATAAAAGCTGGCACAGATAAAGAAATAGGCTACTTTGACATCTGACCCCATTTCAGTACTGTATATTTTGAAAAACTGAACACACACATACACTGAGTGGATGTGGAATGTTATCTATAGAGACAGCATAAAATACTGGTTAAAAAGAAATTATAACAACTCTTCTTCCTAACAGTGTCAGGTTTTCTGAGATTTACCATGTTTTCTAACTCAGTTACAGGTGTTTGATTTAACACAAGGTGTTTACTTTGCAGAACTGAAAGCTCATTTCTTAAAATTTTTTCCATACAAGTTTCAAATACAACACCAAGACAGTTACAAGCATTGCTGACTTTTAGTTTTTAACTGTCTTTTTTCACTTTGCTCTAACTATATCAGATGTAGTAATTAAATATGCCTTAAGAGGTGAGAGGAATGTTAAGGAAGGTGAAAATTATTTACTTTCTTAACCAGAATGATATTAAAGTTTTACTGAACATTTTTCAGTTTTCAAGTAGAAACAGAAAATGCCAAAGTGGGGAAACACTCCTCCCCTCCATTGTTTTAAAATACATAATAACATCAAAGGTTACTTTCCATAAAGATAAAAGTAAGCTCTACTCTTTAATGTGCCTTGCTCTCAGAGTTCCAAATCCTAAATTTGTCTGTTCAAAAGAGAATGTGCTAAGTTATTACTGCCACATGAACAAAGTGGACACAATGGAAGGCAGCAGAGGCCCTGAGCAGATGTTTAACATTAGATACAGTGCCTGCTATTGCCGGTGACAGACCAGCTATCCATGCTGTCCCCCAGAAGGGAATCTACTTCCACAGGCTTGGAAACCAAGAGGAAGGGTCACCTTTGCTCCTGCTGCGTTTTCCAAACGTGTTCAATCTTCTGGTTACTGGTTTTGAGTGAGGCTTTTGTGTACATTTCTAATCGTTTCCTCTTAGCTAAGAGAGCCTTGTTAATGTCAGCTGAAAGCCAAAGAATATTTAGAAATTAGGCATACTGGAAATGCATTAAAAAGGCTGATGAGTTACACTTTGGAGAAGCAAATGAGGTGTGTTCTAGCAACAAGAAGCTGGTGTGATCTGATGTGGTGATGTCCCTCAGCCTGCTGGTGGCACTGCTGTGAATGCTGTTTCTTTATGCCTGTCACACACCCTAACCAACACCTGTTTCAGAGTCATATGCCAATTTCTTGAATTTCAGAAATAAATTAAGGTTAGTATGTGGTTACTATCCCTGTGAACATACTGAATGAATGAATAACTATTTTTATACTTCAGAGAGACAGTACTTTTTACGTATTAATATAAGTTACTGTGTTTGTTTCACTTCAATTTACATTTGGAGATTTATCAAGTCACAGTTTAAGATTAATACAGTGATTTAGTTTCCTTCTCACTGTAGATTTCAGGAAACATCGGTCAAACTTCTCTAATTTGCTGAGGCATCTGTCTCTGCTAATGCCAAACCCACTATTTTATGCACACAGCATCCTCTATCTGATCCATTCATTCTCCCTCCTTCCATCCTTCCTTTTTTTCCTTTTTTGAGTCTTAAATTGCAGTCATAACTTTTTAGCATTGCAATCCTCCTTATATCTGAATTGCCAGATCTCTAATACCATTATAATATGTAATACAAAATATTTAATTTTGTGACAGCCAAAAGTTCTAATTTGTGGATTAAGGAGTTCCTCAAGCTTCTCTTTCACCTTAAATTTGACATGCATGTAATGACTCTGTACAGGTTTCTTTTATTATATACAATGGAAGTATTACTCAGTTATTGAGTGTGTAATGCTGGCATTAGGATGATTTCCCTTCCTTCCACTTTCTGATGTTTGTTCACTCTGTGATGGGTACTGTTTATTCTTTACAAATGTTAAAAGTATTTTTTCTCTATCCTGTCACTCTCTAGAATTCAGCTGGTAATTTAAGTAGGTAAATCCACCTGAGGATCTGATTATGACTGTACTAAATCCTGCTGAGTGACACACACAAATTGCCCATCACTGGATGAGCAGCATTACTGACCCTCGTTATCTGGCTGTTCCAGAAACTCTCATTCCTTCTGACTGCTGAAATTCTCTTACCTGTAATTCCCTGTTCTCTGTATTTCTGGAAGTGCTAAGTTCAGACTGCTCTCTCATTCTGTATCACAACTGATCTCTACTTCCAAAATTGCTTGTCTAGAATCAGAACTGTTCTCTTTTGCTGCTTATATTAACCTTTACATTTCCCTTATTTCTCACTCAAATCTTGCATCCCCAGTATCCTCTATGCCAGTGTAACAAAAATTTGAGTGAGAACAACAGCAAACTGCTATTGTCCCTTTTCTCTACAATATATTTACTACTTATAAACTTCATCTTAAAATTGGAATTGATTATCCAAAGCACTCATGCATCTTTCCCTTTTCCTTTGTAATTATGTCCACTTACAAGCTGTGACTCATTTATATGCAGATATTCCCTCCTCTTCTTTCCCTCTGCTCTCCTTAGATATAACTTTTTTTCCTGAAAACTGGCTTTATTCAGAAATGCTGAAAAGTGCTACAGAGACTAGTCATTTTACATAAGTCTTCAAAGTTATTTTATGGTGAGTTATTACTGCCAACTCTGCCACAGTATTTTATTTATTAGAATGCAAATGTACTTACCTCCAAATCTCTCCAACATATTCTGTACTTCACCCCTACAAAACAGTGTGTCAGATTTTTATTTGCCCATTTTCTGACTTCAGATCTGTTGAATATGCTTAGAACTAATTTTATTCACATGCCTATTATTCTAAGCAGTAACAGAACCACCACTGCCATAAGATAATTTTATTCTTTTTATTCTCCTGTGAGAGGTTTCTTTTTCAGATTAATTTGCCTTTTTTTTAATAAAATGTTAGAATCTATCAGCTACTCCCCAGTAAAGAGGCACTATTATATAAACAGGCATTTAACGTGCCTTGAGTAAGGGGAGTCAGTAAATAAAACTGATTTTTCCCTATAACAAAGAAAACAAAATGGATATTTGGAACACCAAATGAAAACAAGTCCTTCTCAGCATGACTGGCACAGTAAAAAATCCCAAGGCAAATAATTTCAGGGTTGTTTATGCAGCATCTTTAAGATGGTAACACCAGTGTGTAAAGCAGTGTTACAGTACAGTAAAAACAGTATCTTCAACCTAACAGTTATAATCTACTTGAAAACTCTTTAAGCATGTACTTTTTTAGTACATTTACACTGTCCATGAATATTAAATTTGACTAATATTTATTCACTCTCCATGAATATTAAATTAAGATTTATCTGTAAAATAATTTCTTTTTCATGCAATATGTGGATCGTTTAAAGTATGGGTAATGTCTTCAAGCAACTAAAAGGAGAGGAAAAAATTAATAGGATTTAATGACATTATCAACAATTAAAAAGTAATCTTTTAAAAGAAACAAATTTAAGAACACACAAATATATCTTTTTTTTCTGCATGTTCAAGAGAAATTACAAAGAAATGGAAGAATTACAGTTTTAAAATGCCTTTTTTAAAATTCTTTTGTTACCTACCACTACTGTATTATCTGTCAATTGATTTTTTTAATCAAATACTAAAAAAAACCCAAGCCAAACCCAAACAAGGCAAACATAAGCACAGTGAATAACTGAAGTTGGTATCTATTTAAGACCTGCTTATTTTGGAAAAAGCCCCCAAACATCGAACCTTACCCCACATCATCTGGAACCACATGAGTATTCACCAGAGGTCTTTTCTTTCCATGCTTGTCCATTACTGGTATGTCACCTTAAGGAGTATAGAAATATTTACAAAAAGACATTTTGTGTTGGTTGTTCACATTATTAAAAGTGTAATTTTTTTCTGTAATGCCAATTCCCTGCCCATGTCTCATGGTCAGTGCCCATGAGTAACACTGGCAGCTCCTGTAACTCTGAGTCTGGAGCTGGCAGAGGGTGCAGAATTATTCTGCAAGCAGACTGGGGCTGGCACTGCTCTGAGTTCTCTGCCCTGGTCCCAAATTGTTTTAATTTCTCTACACCATTAATCACAACTCACAATTTAGCAATCATCAGAAAGCTAAAAATAACATAAAAATTTATAAGAGTCCAATCTGAATTTACTGTAAAAGAGGTACTGTAATTCTGCACCTTTAAAAAGAAAAATCACAAATAGATATTTATATTATTTTGAAAATTAACAATCAAAATTACACATTAGGAGCCTGGTGGCCTTTGGCATTATAAACCATGCTGTGCTCAGCCCTGGGCTGATTCAGAAGTTCTTCCCTTCTTTTCATAATCACAAATGTGATAAAATTCACATTTTACAAATGTCCTAAAAATTTCATATAAGCACCTTCTCTAATATCTTCCTCTGATCCACTCAGTTCTTTTCTTTCCTCCTCAAAGTCAAAAGAAGGTATGGTCTGATCTTCCTGTGCTGGTTTACCAGCTTTTCCTCCATGCTTTCTTCCTGATGGTGCCATGGTGAGATCTTTCCCTACTGAAACAGTATATTGTATTTGTGACGTAACTTCCTCCACAATAAACTGAAAATAAATATGTTTTCATGCTTACCTGCACCTATTATGGGTACCTCTTTAACAGTCTGCACCTGTAAAGATATGCAAGCAGTCAAACTGGTTTAGCTTTGAGGTATTCCACAGCATTACCCATCAGTGATGCTTTTAAAAACATGCTAAAAATGCCAGGGCTATTAGGAACATACTTGATTTTGCTGGAATAAAGTACCCATTTTCTTAAGATGTCTGCCAGCTTAGCTTCCATAAGGTTTATTACACATTTTGTCATATCCTGTACTGCATTCCCCAAAAGCTATGCCAATATTCTACTGTCCAAAATAGAGGAATGACAAACCATAAGAGCAATGTGATCCTACAAGCCACCCCACACTGTAAAGTCAAATGTACATATGCTCATGCCATTTTTTAAAGTCCTGAGCAACTTCCAAGTTCCAATTTATCTTTCTTTATAGCTATTACACCTCTGCATTCTGTAAGTAATGCCATTTCTACACTGGTAAACATTTTCACATAGACTACCTCCTAAAAAGTTATTAATTTATTAACTTTAGTAAATTTAATCTATTTAATCTACTTTAGTAGATTTATCAACTCTCTCACACACCTCAGTTTCCTATTTCGGTTTTTGTTGGTTTTTTAATTTTTAGTTATTTTTCAATAGCTGTGAAAATGATTTTTAATTCGAAATTCCATGGATCTGTACAAACATGGCCACACTATGCTAAGGAAAGAGTACATTTTAATACCGATCTTTTTCTGAGGTTGATGCTTCTCTATGTAGTATGTAGAATTTTAGATTTTACAAGTGTCTTGAAAAACAGGCCTCTTTATTGGAAAAGACTGGAAAATCAAAAGCCTTTGCATTAGAATTATTCTCAAATGTGAGAAAATTGCCAAGACTTAATCTGATTTTCGACTACTGACTGCTGAGGACATGATGTAAAGGAGGCCAGTGCTGGGCCATAATGTCTAGCTGTGCCTGTCCCTGTGCTGCTGAGGCACTTTAAACTGCAAGCATCTATTTTATCTGGCATACAAACACTTTTCTTTGTATTAAAAATCAGTTTGACTGTATTAAAAATAAGTTTACAAAGCAAAACTTCTCAGTCCCCCTCAGCCAGGTGTAAAACAATCCCGCCACCTCACAAGCCTAAGCAGCCCCCGCCCATCCCATGTAGGTACCTGTTTTAGCCGATCTGAGTATCTTCAATCCACAGCTGTATATTTTAACAATGATTTTTAGACAAACTCACCTCTTCTTTTTCCACCCTGCCCCAAAAAGATTTTAAACAAACGGGTGCTTGTGTGTGGCTTTCCACCGTGGTGACCCACCTCAGAGCAGTGAGGGAGACCGGGGCCGTCAGCTGCAGCCCGAGAGGACGCACAGGCAGCAGGGACAGCGCTGCTCGCACCTCCCTTAGCAGCAGAGGGAGCTCTGCCGGTCCCCAAGGGAGCCCCGCCCGTCCCAAACCCCCGGGGTCCCGGGCAGCCCTCACGGCGCTCCCGGGGCTCCGCCGCCGCCTCAGCGCCCGCCGCGGCCGGGAAAGGGCGGGAACGGGCGCGGCCGGGACGCGGCCCTGCCGCCCTCAGGAGCGGGGCCGGGCAGCGCCCGCGGAGCCTCACGCTCCTCAACAGCTTCATCCCGCGTTGAAAACGGAGCCGTGCTTCAAATTGCTATTAAATCAACAAAGCTGCAAGGTTCTTAACGGAAAAAATAAAAAAAATTTGACGCAAAGATTCATGCAGATTCCTGGCTAATTTGCCAAAACGTGCGAGCTTTGAAACAGAAACGGCAGACAAAAGGTTCATCACGTTTTAGTTAATTTCAAAGCAAGCCAAGTATTTTACAGTACATATGCACATACATTTTGTACATCATCTGATTACAAAAAATTAATGGTTTTTGAATACTGCTAATACAATTAAGTGAAGATACACCACCAAAAATTTCTGCTTGAAAAGATTCAGTACCCTTTCCCCCACATAAACCACACTACTCTGATATCTCAGCAAAATACAGGGCCAAACCCCGTGAAATTTAAAAACACCACAGCTTCGTATGTCAGTACAAATATTGTTTATGAAGTGAAACACTGCTCCCCATACATTTCTAATTTGAAAGTTTTTTACCCATTCATATAGAGGCACTTTTGCTTTTTGATTTACAATGCTTGTAAAATATTTTACCTCGATCATTTTCCTTTGATTACAACCTCTCTTTGTAATCAAACCAAGAAATAACACAATTTCTTTGTGTATTCTTTGGACTATAATACACCAGATATAAAACATCTTTCAAATAAACCATTAGATGTTATTACTGTGTAATTTTTTAGTAGCATACCTTTCTTTCAAATCCCAATCATACACTACAAATAGGGAGATGAATTGTCACTGTGCTTTAAAGAATGTCAACATCTATAAATGTATTCTAAATTTAAATGACAAGTTACATAATTCTCAATCTTCCCCAGAAGGCTAAAAAAGCAGCAATGACAGAAATTTGCAAAATGCTTTGGAATGCAAGATCAAGGACTTCTTAAGCTGATCCCAAACAACTTTTCCTTCCAACATTTTACCTAGTTGGCAACATCCACTGCAATAAATGCAGTTACATTTGTTTAGGTAACCCTTTTTATAAAAAAGGATAACATGGCCATGAACTAAGAGTTGCAAAGTAAGATCTGTTGAAAACTGCCTATGTACAGGTGTCCTGCAATTATTTGTTGTTGTTATTTTGCATTGTCACAGCTCCAGCAGCTTTTATATCATGAAGAGTACTGCAGAGATTCGAATGTAGGTGCATGATTCATTTTCTTCATATCAATACAGTTAAACAGCAAACCAGAAAAGACACTTATGAGAGAGACATTTAAAATGCTTAATCACAGCTTGAGGTAGACTGATCTCCAAAATAAAGCTCTTCTACACTTTGATTCGTTCATGACCAACTTCTTTTTGGATCCTTCTCCTGGGAAAAATCTTTCGTTTAAGTGCAATTAGCTGAGGAGAGAAAAAAATACAGTATTTTATTGTATTTTATGCTGGGTTAAAGGTCCACAGCTGGTCAGGTTTTCATCCTAGACACTATCAAATCTGTACCACCCATGGTAAATACTCACTACTGTACTTTTTTTTCTGATTATACCAGAAAGGCATTTTTTACTCCAATTCATCTATTAGAAGTGCACATTTCCACTAGACTTCTCAATAATCAGAATACAAGCAGAAAGTGAAAAAAATACACCATGCCTTTATTCTGATTATTTTAAAAGGTAATTTGTGTATTTAAATTAACACCAGACTACATTCTATTTTTAGAAGATCAGCACAAAGCTGGCATCTTAAAATGGTATTTAGATTCCTAACTGTACCACTGAGTTGAGTATCCCCTTCCAAAACCAAGTTACTAATGGAGTTTTCTAATCTATAAAAAAGGCTGAAAATCAAGGGAAAGAGTCATGCAAAAGTTACAGGTGGGAAAAAAATAATAATCAAAAGCCAACCTTTCAAGAATTACACCCTCTTCATCAGACCACGGAAAGTGTTACTTAAGGCCCCAACCTGCAAAGAATTACCCATATGATTTGTTCCATTGACTCCCTCTGAGTTTAGCAGGACTAATCATGTTCAAGAAAGCCATTTTAAGCTTGCAGAAGTCAAGGGTTTTTTTCCCCTTTAGTCAGATTCAAAACCTTTTGAATTCAGTAGGAGCCTTTGCAATCAATTACTTAGGGAAGAGATTCTGATAAGGCCTTTAAGAAACTTAAGATCCCCTTCTGGACTAATTTTTCTTCCTCTTAACTTACTATACACTTCTACCAATATCCATGTTAACAGACCAAGAATTTCAAAAACAATTACTAAATTTGAGCACCCAAATTTAGCACACTGGTGATGGACTTTACTGTCATAAGGCACCTGAGAAGGTGCCACTCTCCTTTTCCCATATGATTCTCTTTTCAAGGAATCTCAACATGGTGACTTAAAAATTAAAGCAACCTATTAATGAGTCATGTAACATCTTTACTTTTATGAAAGAAAAATCCTATCTACTTTTAAAAACCTATTTAAAAAATCCATCCAATGTTATTCTGAAGATTCTACAATCTGTTAAGCGTTACACATATTTGATAAGAAGACATTAACTTTACCTGTTCAGCAAAAAATGAGATGACTGTAAATAGAATAAGTGTTATTAAAACACAGTGGGTCCAGAATTTGAGCTTGTCTCTATATGCCCTCCTGGAGAAAGAAAGAAGGAAACAGAAAAACAGCTTCATATATCATAAATGCAAATATTTATAGAGTTTCCACAAAACATGCAAAGACAGTTTTTTTCCATTTCTTAAAGGATGACTAAAAAGAGGATGTAGGCTCTCTCTTCACAAAGAGCCACAGAGAGGACAAGGGGCAAGAGCTATGAGTTGGACTGGGTTTCATCTTGATATAAGGAAATCTTTTTTACAGTCAAAACAATAATTTCTGGAGCAGTCTCCCCAGAGACAGGGTAGAGTCTGCACCACTGCAAGCTTCCAAGATAAGACTGCTCATGGTTCTAGATCATGGGATCTTTTAGGTGAGAAAAGACCTCAAAGATTTGAGTCCAACTGTTAAGCTAACACTACCAAGTCCAGGCCTAAACTACATCCCCAAGTGCCATCTACTTGTGGCAACTGTGGTTTTGCAGTCACACTATATCCTTTTTGACCAAACTGCAATTCCCTTACGTGATAGTTATATACCTGTAGCCAGGACACTTGAGAGCTGGCAGGAAATAGTCTAAGTACCTTTTCCCATGAAATGATGGACCAGATGATCTTTTGAGATCCGTGCCAACCTGTGCTCTCCTGTGATTCTGAAAATACTTTGATTTCCACCAGCTTTTTAACCTGCCTTAACACATCCTGGTAGAATCATCTTTGGCTACAAACAAGACAAAATAAACAATCTTTTTGAAGCTACAAGAAGACTTGATGGAGGGTCTCTAAAAGGGAGCCAACACTTTGTTTCCTCCTCCAGAAGAATTTCTAAAGCTAAATGGGTTTGGCCCCTGCTCCCTCTGCCACTAATACAGCTGGGCTGGTAGCACTACAGCACACCTACAATCCTTCTGATTCCTTCTAGAGTTCCTCTAATGCTTTCTATTTTTTTATTAACAGCTATTTCTCATGATTTGCTGATCAGCAACAGGTTTACTTATGTTAGTCTTGTGTCATTTTTGTCACTGTATCTGCCAATGTTTTGCTTGTCTTGTCAATGTTTTGCTTGTCTTCTCAAGTCAACTACTCCAATTTCTTCAGTTGTTGTTTATAAAATGGCAAGAGATAACACACACAAAAATTTCACATATTATATAAAAATGAGACACACACATCTATTTTCTGATTTTTATCCAGATGGTTATTGCTATGTGACAGATTGAAAAAAATCACTCAGTCAGAAACATAGTAATAGTTCGGGGGTTTTTTACATTTAAAGAAAGCTAGAATTCCTGGTTTATTAAAAAAAAAAAAAAACACACACAAAAGGAACAAACCAACAACTTTTGTTTGCAGTAGGTTAGGAACCTAGAAAATATTGATGACTATTTAAGCACTGGAAAAACCCAAATCTTGCAGATCTCATATTTTAGTCCATTCAAATATCACCCTGCTATTTTCACTGTTAAATCTTTCATGACAATACTGGGGGAAAACCAGCTTGTTAAGAGTATCTTAGGTAATTATATATTACTGCACTAGAATAACTTGAAAAGAACTTGTGGTACATACCATTCTTGGAGTTCATGCATGTGAAGGAAACGATTCCGATATTCTCTTGGCAGTTCAAATTGGGAAGGGATGGGAAACATGGACTCATAAAAATCTCTAAGCACTGCTTTCACTGTTTGTGCATCCTTATGATTGTGATCAATATTGTCATTGAGGCAAACGAATTTTCTAGGAAACAAGATGACCTTTATTAGAATATTTCCTTGATAACACGGGAAAGGCATTGCCAAACCAATAAAATAATCGTTTAAAACAAAATTGACGCCATATCATTTTAAAACCAAACAGACATATTTTATTGTTGCATTATGTTAAATTATTTTCATTTTAATTCTAAAAGGACTAGGATTGACAGCAAGTCAAAACCTCAGAAGAATCCAGTACAGGCCACATTCTAATTATGTAATGCTGCCATCTAATGGGCACTAGAGTGTGCACCATCCCAGAGCCCATTGAACACAGCATTAATCTCTGGGTAAGGGTTTTTATACTTTTAAATTATCATGAGTAAAGTCTCTTAAATAACAAAGTGAGCTCCACTGTAGGAGGGAAACATAGTAAATTATTAATATTTTAGTGTGCATGCTGAATTCTTTAGACAAAATCAACATAACTATATTAGATTGTATAAGAGAGGGCAAAGCTTGGTGCCTAGGCTTTAGGTTACTGAGAACATTCTATAAATTGATCTGTTGAATCACAGACAATTTATATAATTGAAACTAAAGCAGCAGCTAGTGTGCTGGCCTGCTATGTACTCTTGGCCACTCTGACCTGGTGCTGACAACAAAAATCCTCCTTCCCACATTTGGGCAAGGCTCTGTGCTTTATTTATATTGTGAGATACAAGACTCCTACATTTTCCCCGGAGGCAGAAATCAAATCTGATTACATGTGCCTTGTCACTGCTAACCTTTGTAAATAAGCAGTTCTGGTCAGCTGTGTTCTCTATAGTGTGTGTGCTATAGAGCAAAGACTTGGAAATCTGGAAATAAGCAGAGCTCTGGAGCTTGACTATGAGCCTACACAAGGAATTAGCACTGAATGGCAAGGTACTGCATCTGGCATAATTGGTCACCTTGCTCTAGACAATTACATGCAGGGCACAACCAGGCATTCAAATTGCTACATCTGAGAAGATAAAATATGGCTCTCCAAAAACAAGCAGGCTGTATCTCCTGTATCAAATAATACTGTGCAAAGCAGCTGGTTATGGCAATCATGGCTACACTCTAAGCATTTTGGGAGTTAACTCTGGACTATCCCTGACCTTGTCCCTTGGACTGGCAGCTCATTAGCCCTGGGAATGCAGTAGCTGTATTCCTAGAGTGTATATTCCTGTTTAGCTTCATGGAAAAGAGATACTGCTTACAGACTGAGATAGCTACACACAGCAAAGTACAGGACTGATGAAGATATTAGCCCATTGCTAATGGAAAGACCGTTTAAATTCATCCAAAAGAAACCAAACGTGATATTTCTTCGGATATTGCAGAATTAATGCTTAGACAATTAATGTTCACTTTGCCTTAAGGGTGTAAACCAAACATTCCTGGGAGATCAGTAAGTGAATGACACTTTTAGTTCATTCCAAGACAAGCACTAAAAACCTGCTTTTAGAGACTGGTTATAATTAGTGGTTTGTTGCAAGTAAAACATGGCAAAGAGAAGGAAATGGCATGCCTACATAACTGTGCCAGCTCTCCTTTGTTAACAAGGTAAGGCTACAGTACTGCACTGTTCTTCACAGGAATAGAGCCCAGGTAATCAACTCCTCCTCACTTTGTGAACACTTTGTGAAGGTGAGAAACTTATGTTGCTCAGGCCTCTCTGAGCTTCACAAGACTTGAAATCACCCCTAACTTAAAAAAAACCAACTTGTAGACAGCAGACAAAGAAATACAGACGGAAAAGAAAGCAGCAGGATGAGCTAGAACACTGCCTGCTTTTCTTTTAAAATGGATCATTGTGGCTACTGGAATGCAGGAGTTATGTAGCCAGAAGGCACTCTTTGAAAGAATAGCAATAGATACAAACTTCCTTCAGCTGTACAATGCCTCAAGACTAGCATTTCCCTTTCTGAGTAAATAACCCAGCAAAAATGTTGAGAGGAAAGTAGGAATCTACTCTTTATCCACAAACGCAAATTATGCTATAGCTTTACAGGCAGGTGAGATTACCCAACAGCTTTCTGTGACCCAAAGAGACTTCACTTTCCCTGGCCCAAGGTACCTGGTTCTACTTTCCTCCTTGCTCTGCCTTTTGCCACTTGTCACACCTCTTCTTGCAGCCAAACTCATTAAACTGGCAGAAAACTGGTTTTCTGAAGACAGAAGCAAGATTCTTTCCATGTAGTAAAAGAGCTTGAAAGCACAATCAATATGCAAAACTGATTTAGTACCAAAAAAACCCCACAGCTAATTCCTAGTGTAAAATACCTGCATAAAGCAGGTCAAAAAGTTCTTCCTTTAAAATAAAATTGCCTGAAATATAAATGGTATGCCCTCTAGAATAGCAAAAAGGAAAGCTTTAAAAATAGCTGAAGTTTCTAAGTTTTCAAAGATTTTAGGTAAATAAAAATGTAATAAATTATTGAGATAGCCCCTGGCATAAGAGAGAGATGAGTCAGCTTCAGTCAGAAAGAAAAAATCAGAAATACTTTTGGTTCAAATTTGTCTTACCCTGTAACACACAGTTTAGAAATATATGTTAATAAATTATATTTTAAATACAAAAAAAAAAAGTTTAAAGAGTCAAATCAGAAAATTAAAACCATCTCACTACTTCACACAAATCACAAAACAGGATACCTGGGATTTTTCCGTATGTCATCCAGCTGACCAACTACGTGAGAGACATTTGTGCGAATCATTTTGAAGGCAATTTCCTCTTCTCCCATGATTTCAAACCTTATTGTTGAAATAATATTTATACATTAATAAAACAGCCTAAAGTCTGGTTCAGTAAATATCAATCTTGTATTTAATACTATTGAGCAACATTTCTGACCTGACTGGCCAACCTTCATTAAAATTTGCCATTTGCTTTCTATTGATACATTTAAATTTTTCAGCTAATGCTCTTGCATAGAACCACTTCTGTGTAGATTTATTAGATAGGTGGTTGCCTATCAATCATAGATCTGAATTCTAAGAGAAAGCATATAATTGACTCCAGGTAAACAGTCTTACTAGTGGTAGACACCACACTTATATTTTTCAATTCACTTATCTTAATGTAAGAAAGTATCCTGAAGGCTTCAAGCCTCACCTGAGACCCTCCTCCACTTACAAAGCTCACACCAGTGTCACTCCCCCATCCCACAGGAAATGTAGAAGGTAGTTAAAACTAAAATGCTTCTTTCTTTTATTTTTTTTTTTAAGCTTCAGTAGAAGGAAGGATGAAGTAGATTTACAACTTCTAGGTACAGGAAGGCTGTTTCCTTCTTGATATGCCACATGAACTGCATTCACTCTCTAGCCACCCAAACATACTCTGGCTTACTGTTGTACAACACAAATGAGGAAATGGTCCAAGATGACACAAGTAACATGGAAGTATTTAGTCCACTAAGCAAAATATGAAAAAACCCACATCACTCTACACAATGAAACATACTTAAGTTAACAACAGTATGTTTCTTTAGTTCCACTGCTAAAATAGGTTGAGGTAAGCCTTGTTAGCACACACATGCAGTCTTGGGTTATGTGTGTATGCATCCCTCCTCCTATGGCTTTACAACACAAAGCATCCTTTTCACAGAACTGCCACAACATACCTGTATTTGTTTTTGTCCTTGTAAGCCTTACGAATCTTGTCAGTCACAGGTTTGCAATTAGTCACTAGGTTTTTGGTCACTGGAGGCTGGAAGAAAACACTGTTTAGATTATGGGTTACTGAAGATTACACAGTGTTATAAAGGTGTACTTTGTAAGAAAACTTGTATTACAGCTAGAGGGGCCTGCATACTTTACTCTCCTGGAATCAAAAGTTATAGCTTTTTTATCAACTGTGGAGGGAAAAAACAAAACAATAATGGTGTGTAACATCACAGTTCCCTATTTTACAAATTATTTTTTAGCAAAAACCTTGCAACATCATTCTCAGTAAAATACAACAGAGATTTTTGGATTTTAGGGTGTTTTTTGAATGGTTTATAATTCAGATAAAAACTTATTAAAGGAAGTTCTAGTCAGAGAGGTGTTGGGCTTACTGTCTTTTTTATTTGCAACAGCAAGTTTTCTTAACAAGGATGACTTTAAATTCCAATTATAATAACACCCTAAATCTCAGCTTTTCTCTGCTTTTAAAGAAAATTAAGGGTTAGTAAGTTAGGAAGCAGCCTGTAAAATTTTAATTTTGTAATACTTCATGTACATACTAAGCAGTAATTTCTGTAAATACTTTCCTTCTAGAAATCAAACCAGTTTTTAAAGTAAAGTAAATACACACCCAAGAAAGAAAATAAGCATCTTTTAAGATCAATGTTTCTTACCAGGTTTGGATCATAATATGCTTCCTGAGTTGGAGGAATAACATGGATCTGAGTGATGTTGGCAGGGAGAGCCTTAGAGCAATTTATTAGCATTTGTTCTAGACCTGTCAAATCCTAACAGAAAAAAAGAGGGGAAAAATAATTTAAAATCCTAATGATTCTCTCAGTGACATAGTTCTACAAATGCAGGGTGCACAAATGTATTTAATGTTAGCTATGTAAGTTTCCATGCTACTGTCCACAGAAGACTTAATATTCAGCTGATCCTATTTCAGTAACTGCTAAGTCAGTAGGACTCCCTATAAAGTAAAGCAAATGCTCAGTACAGAGTTTAATTGAGACCAGATAGGGTATGACTTAATGTCATTTTCATTTAAAATTAAGAGCACACCTTTACTAATAATTTCAGGACAGTACAGAGTTCCAAAATCAACACTGGCACATTAAATCCTAAATCAGGCAAACAAACAGAAAAGTTAACTGCAAGGACAGGAAGATTTTCTGATTAAGGCACAGGCCAGGAATGCACTAAAGCAGAGCTGTATTCCAACTATGCCAACGATTTTGAGCCCTGTGTCACAAACAAATTGTTTCATTGGTTTGAATCATTTCCTCTCTGTAAAGAAAAAACAGCACACTTTTCTCTCTACTGGTATATTTAAGAATGCAAGTCCTACAAAAACAGTGTCTCTGTTTATGAGGTTGCTAGAAGAACAGAAGCATGAGTCTTTGTACATTATCCACACTATTTACTAGTAAGACTTCCTTGCTATCCTTTTTCTCAGTTCTTTCTTTAGACCACAAGTTGCTCAGGGCAAGAATTATCTTTTACTATGTGCAGAAACTACAGTAAGCACAGCAAGATCCAACTATTGGCAGTGAATTTTTTTTTTTGACAAACTCACACTGTTTTCTTGAACTTAGACAGCAGTGAGCCATTTTTCTGAAGCTGCATACTTTACTCTCCTGGAATCAAAAGCTCCACAGAAAAAACAACCAAACAATGATAATTAGAACACAATGCTATATTTTCCAGGTAATATTTAAAAATTGCCAAATGTTACTGATGCTACAAGCAAGGATAAGACTTGAAGTTGTTCTAAAAGTTAATCAGCAAGGAAAGAGTACCTGCAAACTTAATGGCAGTTCATGGATCCTCGTGGCCAGTGTGCGAATCTCTCGGTCAGACAAGATGCCTGACTGGTCTGTATCAACCTCATCAAAGATCTGAGAAATGTTCAGTGGCTGAACTGCACTCATAAGATAGTAGAAATATGAAAAAGCAAACTGCATATCTTCAGAGTGACGGACTTTGTGAAATGATGTCTTGTCAAACTCCTCAGGAAACCTAGATTAGAATGAAAACTCATTTAGCACACTAATTTCTTGAAGAAAACATTCCTTACCTAAAAATAAAGTCTTATCCAGAATTTCAAAATCTCATTGTATCCCAACTATCATTCTGTAATAAATTTCTTTTTTCCTTTTCCAAAATAAGGTGGAATTTCCCACAGTTTGACGTTTTTCCAAGCAAAAGCACACTCACATATCCTGGAGCTCTTGCATAACAGTACGGTCAATCATGTGAGGCATATGAGCAGGGACTTTGCGAGATGTAAATCCAAACTTGCTGTTTAACAGCTTATTGACATATCGAAGGGAATCAGCAAATGTATCTTTCAGCTGCCTTCCGAAATGTTTACCTTCAGTAAAGTATGACATTTGTTTGAGTAATGACTCTTCTTCCTAAAGAGCAGGACAGACATAAATCTAGGTTACATTACTGAAAAAGTCAGAAAACTCTAGACACAGAAAAAATGATATTTGGCCAGCTGCCAACTTTTCAATACCTGAAACTGGTAAGAGAATTTTTTAATGTTTTTCTTCATAGTTCTTAGATCTTCCTTTAAAAAGCAATAAAAGAAAGTTTCCCTTAAAGCTTTCATACTTTGAGGTAAACTACTCTATAAAAGGCTTCCCATAATATTTGTGCTCTGACACCTCACACACACTTAGGGCCCTATTTGTCATCAGATTTATTTGTAATACTGCCTTTCTTTGCAGATTATTCATCCATATTCGATACACTGAAATCCTATGAATATAAAGATTCTTCATGCAGAATTCAATCTCAGATAAACATGGAGGGTATTTTTAAAACACAGCCCTTTTCTATGTGAAATAGGGTGAAGCAGCTGCTACCAAGTGAAGTGCAATATCAGTCTTCTAGAGCTTTTCAAAACTGCCAAAAAACTTGGGATGGAAGCAGAGGAAATTTCCTATACATTTTCTTGACACAATCTAGATAAGCAGTTTCTTTGCAGACTTTCAATTTAACTATTAGAATTTAATTATCATTATATCTATTCTCTGCAATTTTTAAACCTGAATCCATAATTGCAAAAATGCAATCAAAACAAAATTTACCTGTTATAGTGCTATGTGTCTGAGCAATAGCCCTGTGACAACATACAACAAACAAAAAATGAATTTGACCAAGAAAAGGTAGTAGAAAGAGAACAAATTAGTTATTTGGCTTTTACCACCTAGCTAAGAGAGGCCCAGATCATAAACAAGTCACATTTTATGTGAAAGGTATCTTTAAAAAAAAAATCCCAGCATTTGCCTCAAAAGCAAAGCACATTTCAAATGTATAAATCATATGAAAATATTCCAATAAATGCAGAAAGATGCAACTATTCCAGTAAGGAATGACATTAAGATACTCACATCAAGAAGGTCCTGGAAATACTTCTTTTTCTCCCATGGCAAAAAGCCTTGGTAACTTCCAGCATAAGACTGTAATTTTCTTCCCACTGGCCCCTCCTTCATATTTGCATCCACCTGCTCATGCTCTTTTATTCCTTCCATCCCCTGTGTGTCTTCTCCAGTATTCAAATTCCCAGTATGTTTTGATTTCTGTGTTTCCCTTAATATGAGTGCATTCAATACTTTTTCTCTAGTTTCATTTCTTTTCCCCATGCTCTGGGATGGAAATGTGGCTTTAGGCTGTACTTTATAAATATGTTTATTTGTGCTCATTGTCACAACAGTCCCCTTTGCTCCCATAAGCCTCGAAGGAACTTCTTCCTTTGCTTTCACTCTTTTTATTTTGTCATCATTTACATCTTTATAAGGTTTCTCCCAGCTGCTCTGGTTCTTCTGATCTTCTGAATGATTATGCATGCCCTTTTTTTCCAGGCCTATAATACTCTTTGCTGTGCTTAAAAAGTGGAAAGGTCTCAGGAGAGCAGCCTTGGACAGGTTATATCCTTTCTGAGTTATATCACCATTTAGGAGTTTTAAGTCCAGTTTCTGCAGTTCTAGTTGGACATCTCCAGGAAGAAGAGACACATTTACTGATGGCATTATCAACTCTTCAGGTACACTCTCTTTTGTGCCGTTTCTACGTCTCCTGACTCTTGGAAAGCGTTTTTCTTCTGGAATATCCTCAAATATCATTTCAGCTTCTGGTACTGAAGTTACACTTTTAAAATCTGAGTCAGATTTTTGCATGGAAGTTGTGTTTTGCTTTGGTTCCTCCCTAGTATCAACTTCAACAGCTATTTGCATTTTAAACTCTTCATCATTTTTATTTAGGAATGTAAGGTTAAAATAAATCACAGTTGTGTTCATGCCACCATGCATGATTAGGTGGATAGTTTTCCATTTGTTAGCAACTGAAGCATGTCGGATAATTGGATTATCACTGTATGAACCCTCAACTCCTTTCTTGGCTATTTCACTGAAGCTGAAGTAGGGCAGACATTCACCTTTGGGAATAACATAGTAGGTCTGATTAAGCTGAAGCATCACCTTGTACATCTCCTCAAAGTGATCTGGAAAAAAAAAACAAAACCCAAAAAACAAACAAAACAAATTTCTGTCAATTTTCAGCATAACATTTATCTTTCACTCTTTTTTTAAACAGTATATTTATATATATATATACAGTCACTATATTAACAGGGAGATAGCTTTGTGAAAGAACACTTATTCTAGTTTCCAACTTCTTGCTCACTTATCTTCAGTAATGGATGACTAGAACATACTCAGATATGTAATGCTACCAGACACTCCCATGCTAATTCTAAACGCCAGGATAATTCACCACTCTTTCAATCTCTACTTGAAGAGCCTAAAGTGTCTTATTATCACCTCACTTAAAATTATCTATCAGTCATAAGCAACTTGCCCCAATTACATTTCTGCCACATTTTAGGAGAGTAATGTTATAACAGCTGGAGTTCGTTGCTACAGTGCTGCATCTTGATTTGAATTTTTCAAAATCAGATAGGTTGAAAGGAACTTTTCCCTCTCACATCAGAACACTGATTATCTGTCATCTCCCAGAGGAACAAAACCTCATTGCTAGCAATAGAATCACCAGAAACACATTTGTCCCAGCTGAAACACAGGGGAGCCTCTGCTCTTCCAAAGAGGAAAAATCTTCTCCTGCATACACCAGACAGCACTTTAAGTCACTTTATTCACTCCTTGCTAATCTTTCATATCCAAATGAACTTCAGACAAGTTCACTTGTGACTCAAAGCAGACTTTGGCAAGAGCCCAGAGCCTGACTTGAACTCACACTGTCAGCATTAGAAAGGTTCTTGAAACCTCTTAACTGCTGCAGGCTTAATCAATTCAACTGTCCTTAGTCAGGTAAAGATGCTTATACAGGACATCTTGAACAGACATTGTACAGTCTGAAAGTAATGATAAACCAGGAAAGGTCAGGCACTTCAAGAGAATCCCCACAGGAAGCTCATCAGCAATGCTTTTTACATACCCTGGCCACAGTCACCAGCATCAAATCCACAAGAGAGGACATTGCAGGCCTGGTCACAGAATTTGTCTGCTAGCCAGGAATTGGCACAGCCTTGGTTACAGTATGAAACACCACTGATTCCTGCTCCAAACTGCCATGGTGGGCCATTGCCAATACCTCCAACTGCTCCTCCACCAGCAACATAGCGATTACCCCCACTGTTACCTAGAGAAAAGGGAACAAAACACCCACCAGAGTAAGAATTTCACATTATTGAAGAAAGGCACACTAAAGCCACCATGTTAAAGCTAGACTGAAGGCTAAACAATCATCAATGAAATTAAAAAGGGGCAAAGCCTAACTAGACTTCTGAGAGTTTGTGCCTACTTTAGATTTTAAACTCGGTGTAGAAGCTTAGGATAACCTTTTCACTTGTTTCCTAAGTGCCAACATATCTTAACTTCAAAAATGCAGGCAGAAAACTGATTTACTACTCCTTGTGCTTGCAGTCTTGACTTTTCAGTCTCCTAGAAAGGCATCACTCCTCAATCTGGGAGTACCACTTTGTTTTATTACACTGCAGTCCTGAAAATTTGATCTAGGAACTATTAGTGCAGCTTCACAATCCAATACATGGAGTAGCAGTCCAAGTACGTAATAATTGGTATATTAATAAATAAGTTAATATATTAATATATCAATTATTATATATTAATATAATAAATAATATTTATTTATATTATTTATCTTATATATAGAGAATAATATTTATATAAAATATTGTCATATATAGTTATATATAATATATATAACTATATTATAAATACTATATATAACAATTATATATATTATATATATAATTGTTGTATATAGTATTTATAATACAGTGTTGATTATTGGATATTAATATAAAATAATATAAGTATTTTGTATATTATTATATGTAATGTGTAATTATATATAATTATAACAATTAATATATATATAATAGTATATATTAATATACTTAATATATTTAGCATATTAATATATAATAATTTAAATTTCAAAACCCCTCCGTTCAGCTAGTCAAATTTGATACCTAAAGAAAGATTATCCTATGCCTTATTATTTCCTGTCATTCTCCACAGAAATTTGTAGTTTACAAGAAATAAGGTTTAATCTGTAAGTCAACTTTTTTTTATTACTAATGGAGGCAAATACTGCAGTTATATGAAAAAGACAAATTACAGAGTTATTCCTGTCAGGAAAAACAAACAGCTCACTTTTCCTAAATTCAACATTGCTGTCTTACCAATGCAATCACCTCCATCCCAATCACATGCTGAGTTATTACAGGCTTTATCACAGTAACCATCTTTAATCCATGAGCCAGGACACCCCTCAGCACAGTTTGGCACAGGCCAAGTCAAGTACACCTGAAACAACATCAAAGTCTGAGACAATGACTGCCAAATTGAAGTCAACTGAGCTTGTTTCTTTGAATATGGAGATTTACAGTAATGTCTCCCTGTGTGGAGTGCCTTAAGATTTCACAGAACTTTGTAAATAGAATTTAAACTCCATTTTCTGTAAAGCAAATGTTATCCCTTTCAAAAGGAAGGAAGAACTGAAGAATACCCAAGGCCAGACAGGCAGAACAAAGCAGCAACAGGCAGAATTGGAAAGTAGAACTTCCCAAATCTACTTCTGCAAACCACATTCCAATTAAAAATGAATATCTTCTCTTTTGTCAGATAGGAAGGGTGAACTTAAACTCTGAAATAGCTCTGCTGTTCACTCATTCTCCTGACTCAAAATGTTTCTTCATTACTAACTAGTCATGAGATGAGCAGCACATGTTGAACATAATCCCTGAAGCATCTCATCCTCTATGACTTAAATAATCCTAAGAATTGGCAGGATAAAAAAGAAGTGTGCATGTGTGTGTTCTTTCAACTGAGGAGGCATTAAAAACCCCACATATTTTCCTTTAGAATTTATTGTTTCAAGATTTTAACAGCACATCTTCCTACAGTTATACTTGCTGATCAGGTTATCACAAACAACACTGCACCTAAGCTGACTTCATCATCACAACTGGGATGAATAACTAAAGAACAATACAAATGCTGTAACAATATGGTTTTGAAGTTATATGTCTCCATTCTTAGAGATTTAAAACAACTAAAAGCCTCCTAACATCCCCAGGCACCGAAACAGTTATTTTAATGTAGCTTAAACTAATTTTGCCCTTCTGTATTTGTGTGTATTTTATGCACATCTGCCTGCATAAAATGTTTAATTCATTGGTCTCTGGTGCCTTGTGTACCCACTGCTTTAATAGAAAGAATAATACATAAATCCTCATTTTTTTCCTCCATGTCACTCTTGTAGATCAAGCTAATGGATGAAAACCCTGCTGGCAGCCAGAGTGTTTATGCATAACTATTGCTAATGTTTCCTCAGCCTGTTTTCCTTGCTTAAATCCCAGTTGTTGACATTGGGTTTGCTGAAAGACTAAATTAATTTACATTCATAAACCTGGAACAATATATATTATTTTAGCAATTATATACATTGTGTATATATATACATACATACATATATATGATTATATACAAATTGGGCAAAGATATTATGGGAGTCTAAACAGAGGCAATTAATGGTAAACTTAGGACCAGTTTAAATGTCATCTGACCTCAGTGTTCCCACAGAAAAGACAATTCTTGTTTGTTTTGAGTATTTCCCACCAAAAAAAAAAAAATTGCAAGGAAGGAGGACTGGCAACTGCCAAACACCACATCAGTCTTACCAGTGCTCCAACAGGAAGTAAGAGAATTAGAGAATAACACTGAAACTAAAGTGAATCGTGACAGAGGGACCACTATAACCACACTAATGTAGAAGTGAACATGAAAAAGCATACATATTAATACAGAGAAGAGCCTTCCACACCCTGAACCTTAGCCAACAGTTCTCTAGTTAAGAACAGTGAACCTTTAGAAATAAAAGGGGGAGTAGTGCTCTCCTTTTCAAAGTAGCATTCTTTTCACTTTTATCATTAGAGAAGAAAAATTCTACTTCTGCTAAAATATCTTGTCATAAAGGCTTACCTTTTGACCTTTAGAGTGACTGTAAAAATCATCAGGCCAAACATCCTTCCCAAACATAACATCATCATTGAGATAAATAAACTTCTGAGAAAGGCCACTGATACGATGAATATGACTTTCAATAGCTGGTGAACTGAAGGTAGGCAAGTGACTCACATTCTGAAATATTTCCTGAAACAAGAAAATCCCCAATAACCAAAAACTGTTTCAGTCAGGTGCACAAATACTTGATACTTATCTACTAAAAAAAAAATATCAAGAATGAGGATAAATGCAAAAGTAAAAAGATATTAAAGCAAAGGAAAAGAATACTTGAATAACTATTTTTTTCCCCACACAAAACCATTTTTAGTTCTTCTGCTTAACTAAGAAATTGCACCTGATTGCTCACAAAGTCACAAATTTTCACACACTCCTTTCAGTGAGTATTGGACCAGGCTCAGAGTACACATTTATAATTCTCATTAATTTCAGGCTGTACAAAATTTCTAGCAAACTGAACCTGTCACAGCATTCACAAAGTCAGGATTGCTCCATCTTTTTCAAGTAACTTCACCAGCAGACAGCAGATCAAGTTGAATAAGTAGCTCTTTAGCACTTTGGTTGTGCAGAATTCCTATGGCATATTCAGATACCAGAAGTACTCCTCAATTTCTAATATGCTCCTAGAGGATTTGGTTTCACTTATTCAGGAAGCTTGAAGGACTTCTCTTCCCTTTTTAAATAACATTTCGAGAATGCATAGCTACTTTTTTTGTAGCCATCTTCCTAGTTCCAGTAATTATAATCCATCCTGTCTCAACACAAGCTTATTAGGTTATTACTGGTTCTGAGAAATTGTTTACAGATTTAGATTCCATTTTCTTCTCCCCAGGTTTTTATAAATAGACTCTGTAAGGAAATTAGACATGGGTATATGTTAGCTGAAGGTTCAATATTTGAAAGAGCGTACTAAATACAGGGTTGATATATGTTCAGCTATCTGTTCAGCCCAAATAGAAGGATATACATGATAAAACGATGGGTGAGAGAGGGAAGAGGCTGTCACCTTCATCAAATAACTGCATTTCAAATCAAACAGGATATCCTTTCAGAGTGGCAGTGCTGTTGAATTTTACCTGGTGTGTGACTATAGTTATGCGAGGATTATCCAGGTTAAGCCAGGAAGGGATCTGCCCGTTGGTGACGATGAAGATGTGCCGCACCCAGGGCGCGTGCCTCTCTATCGACCGCAAGGAGTAGCGCAGCTCCTCGTTGTCCTCGAAGCGGCTGGCAGAGACATCTTCATCCTGCTTGGACTACAAAAAGAAAAAAAATAAATATTTTCTTAGGTTTTAAATAGGGCACTAAAGTTCTGATCCAGCTAGGTAAGGACACTGTGCTTTGGCATATGGGTGCATAAGCACTTCAGGACTTGGAAATTCAAAAATAAAAAGTACGTTGATAATCATCATTATTTTTATAAAGAATCATATTCTTCCAAATTATCAAGGTGAACAATACAGTGTTCTGACATCACTGGCTGAGCACCTGGTATCATTAGGATGTCTGCTGACCATGCTGAAAGAAGTTCTTGAAGAATGAAGCAGAAAAAACACCCCCTCCTGCATTTCAAACCAGTAACATCACCTTTCAGAAATCCAGTTTCAAGTTCATTGCATCATGAGCTGTATATAAATGTCACCTAATATAGATATACTGGAAGTGTCATGATGTAGCTGCTCTTCAATTATCCCCTGCTCTATTATTTGAAAGAATTTAAGCAGGAAAAAATTAACAGAACTTAGCCTAATATTCATTATCAAATAGCCAAATGTTTCCATATATTTTTATTAAATAGAAAACTGTTCAGTTAGAAACTTATCAGTTAGGTAACAAAATTAGGTTTATGACACTGGAACATGCTTCTTTTCACTTTTATGAAAGCTAAATGACTTCTCCTAAAACCAACAAGTAAGGCTGCCTAAAAAGAACTTTTCTAAAGCCCAAATGAAACAGAAAATTCAAGAAAATAGTTGAATGCTTAATAATTACCATTTTCACTGCAGATTCTACACACTGTATAGAAGTTTTCTAATATGTACAGTAACACAGCTTTCACATTCACAAAAGAGTAATGACTGAAAATATTTTAGCAGCACCAGCAGCCATTGGCTAGGTACCTATTCACAAAATTAACCCCAATTTCAACATGGGGAAATATAAAGTTTGAGCTCAGGGTTGGTATTAACCAGGAAGAATTCCCCAAAAGCCCAGGTCACAGGATACGAAGACAGACAACAAGCTTTTCAGGAGTGGGCACACTAACCATGCCACTTGACATTTACCATTAAAAATTAAATTCCACCAGAAGGAAAAACCCAAAGACGAAAGAATATCTTATCTTGAAACAGACACCTTGTTATTTAATGTCCTGTTCTTAAACCAAACATCCTTCATTGTACCAAAAGCATTTAAAGTAAACCTCCTTTCCTTACAGACATCTATCTGTATTTCAGGACTTCAACATTTTTGAAAGAGAAGCCATTAGCACTTGCTCAGCATAAATGATGCTGTAAAGCAAAAAATGTTTAAGGAATATATTGGGAACAAGACAATCATGTTTGTTCAAAAAACCCTCTAACCTCCCCACACAAGAAGCCTGCTTATCTGCCAGTCAGGATCAGTGAAGCCTTTCAGGACTTTACTACACACAGCTTTATCAGAATATATGCAGAGGGCAACATTTTTCACTTAGTAGAGAACATGAAAACTTAAATTAAGTATCACAGTGTTTGATCCTTCTTTCCCACTTATTTGAGAATTGGACAGTGTTCTTGTGATATCTTCTTACAAGCTAATAAATATTTGATTCTTAATACTTCCAAGCCTCTGGAAAAAATCCCTTGTTCCTCGTCATTGACTAGTTAGCCTCTGTTTGCAGTTGTAAAATGTTGTAGCATTTACCTGCTGTAAGAGAATTTACCCACCTGACTGACAGAGCTGAGGTCCCACAGCAAATAAGCAGGATTAAGTGTCAGTTCTTTCCCATCTATAGTCATGTTCTTCTTTGCTTGCTTGCTCAGTTCTTGGAAACCCTTGGGGTTATTCAGTTGTAAGAGAGCCACACTGGCTTCTGAATAGAGCTGCAACTATACAAGCAGAGAAAACAACTCCAGCAGCACTCTTCCATCTTTTTGTTGTATTATTTTTACTAGAGTTTCTTAGAAGAATGACTGGTAAGCATTGCTTTTTAAGAGCTACAATTTCGTAACAACACAAAAATAGGTAGTAAAATGGGACCTAAAAAACATTTAAAGATACAAAACATTATGCTTAATTTTCACTTTATAAAGTAAATGTCTCTTTACATAATGATCCAGCAATGGTAAACTTTTTCATGTTTTAAATATTTCAGGAGTAAACAAATAGTAAGTCCCCATCCATTCTCTATCACTCCAAAAACAGAATTCATGTTTTATCAACACTATATTATGTGATGGAAATAATTGTCCTTTTTTCCCCCCCATCTTAAACAAGGAATGATCTTCCCAGAAAATTGGGGCACTGATGTATTGTCACTGTCAGAAGTGTGAAACATTCAGAATGGTTTACAGTTAGTTCAACCTACAGCTCTGAAATGTGAGATACAAAGGGCTCCAGAGCTAATCCATGTGGGTCTCCAAGCCCTTAGTGCTGGTTGCCAATGTGCTGCTAAGGTCATTTCTTAGTTGTGGACTGTTTGATCTGCTGGCTGTTTTCATCTCCTGCCACCAGTAAGTCTGTATATCAGATCTCACAGTGCACAGGATCAGGGCTTGCACTACACACCCTAACAGTGAGTGTAGGTTACAGATCACAGGGCATCAAAGCAGCTCCCCAAAATATGGCATAAGCCAATAAATGCTGTGTTTACCATACAGAGTAAGAGGAGCAGACCCAATCAAGCTAAAAGCAGGACTGCACTTTGATTTTCCAAGTGTGTGCATTCAACAGTCTAATTAAGAATAAACACAGTTAATCATTAATATTTATTTGATGCTATGCTTAATTTTTGTTCCTTCAGGCAACATAAGACAACCACTTCTACCAAATTTTCAGTGTAAATGCAATTCATAAGCTATCAAATTTGAATAAGCATGTTCAAAAAAACCCAAAAACATCACAGTTCCCATCGTAACAATTCTAAGTGGTTTTATTTTTTTATAAATCTGATCCTTTCTGCTCATTTTAAAACAACACTTGTCCCAGAGCTAGCAGCCCTTCCCTTAGCAAGACCAGCTGTTCCACTTGTGACATTTTAAAGCTGTTGATGCTTTGACTCATGTGCTATTTGAGATCTTTCAATCTGACTTATGAGGCCTGTCATTAGAAAAATCTGATAAATCTCAGACCTTCCAGGGAATCATCTGAACTTATGGGTGGAAAGGATGGCTTCAGTAGCTGAATGGCTGAGGTATGGTTACTGACTGCAGGCAGCAACCTCCAAAAATATCAGCACTGAAATGCTGTAGATTGCAAAGCTGCCAGCACTGGGCATGTGCTTTATTTAGCAATACAACAGTGTCACACTGTCCCTTAGAATCTCTCTCATAAATCATACATACAACAAACCAAAAATATTACCATGTTAGAGCTTTGAAAGCATGTGAGAACATTTAGTTACTCTTTAACTTGCTCCCAAACTTGGCAAAATGAGTACCTGTACTACAAACTCCTACTTAGATTTATAACAAACACTTACCCCCCACTAACATAGCATGTATGTTGTAGTTTTTAATTTATAATATTCCAAGCACATACAGGAAGCAGTGGAAAAAGATGTTCCATTTCTCAGCATCAGAGTTTAGCTAACCCCTGCACTGAATAGACCATTTTTATTACACCAAAGTGGGTTTTTTCCAGTGATACCTTTTGAAGAAACCAGTCTTTTCCTAAGCAGACTACCAATAAAGTTAGACTACAGTGAAGTTATCTGGTGAAATAACTAATTAGATTCTAATAAATTTCAAGTTCTGCTCCAAGCATTTTGTTGCTGGTACATACAAAATGAAATTGTCTCCTGGTAGATTTTTTTAACATCTCACAGGTATCAACCTCCTCTCTATAGGGATGGATGCAATCACCCATTCCCTTAAAATATTACCTTCCAGAGAACATCTTCATCCTGCCATAACAGGTCAGCAGATCCAAAGGCATTGTGCAAACAGAACAGAAGAACAAGAAGGTAGATGCAGAGAGTCAGTGTGACCAGGTGAGCCTCTGCTAATGCAGGTGGGCTGAGAACTCACCTTGCAGGCACACATCCAAACCACCACTGGGACACATTTTTACCACATACTTGAAGAGACAGGAAAACTGCATTATCTCCACCAGGGAGCTTGAAATGCATGCTCTCCAGCATGGAGCCAGCATGTTTCACTCCTAGCTTGCTAGACTAGGAGCCAGATGAGCTCAGACACCCCATGCAGAAGTAAACATCTTCATTTCCACTTTCTCAAGGTAAGAGGCCTCAAGAGTCTGAGATGGGACTTAAGATTCCTAACCAGTCCTTAAATGATTATACCTTATCTTCTTAATGAAAGCTGACTATTAAGGAAAAAAGAAGCTCCCCTTTTCCCACTCCAGCGTGGCTATTAGGAAAACTCATATGCCTACATAGCAAGGGAAAGGAAGCATATGCTGAAGAGTTACAAAAAGCTTTACAAATACAAACCACTGTTGTCTTTACAAATGTCTCATGTGGTCTTTTTAAGATGACACAGTAGGAGGGTCATTTCTGAGTCAAAATTAATGAAATGCCTTAGGGTTTTTTTCTACAAAGTTTACTTGGTACATCTGTGTGATCATAACACCATCTATTGGAGCCACCTGTTTGCTCCAGAAACACTGATGAGCAGCAGTAAGGATCCCAAATCCTGCATCCTCCAGTGAGGACAGAAAACACCCAACATCACTGTGCCTGCAATTTCCCATGTGGCTTTACTTCCATTAGTAAGACAAGGTCATTAAGACATTTCTAAGTTTCTAACTTGTCTATATTATTATGTGTGGGTGCATGTGGATTAAAGGACATGACATTTTGCAAAGAGGGAGAGCTACAAGCTCTTAGTTTGTCCTTGAAGCAATCAAGATATTAAATCTTGAAGGAAAAAAAAAATCTACTTTCTCCAAAAATTTTGTACACTACTCTGTACAATTTCAGTGAAAAACTGTTAGCATGACAGCCTCAACAAACCCAAAAGCAAAGAAATCAAGTTCTTAAACAAATGTAGTTTTTAAATTACAAGCATCTCTTTAGGCTGAATAATAGTCTCCTTTAGAAATGTAGTTAAGGCTGGGGGCAGGGGGGAATTGAAAATGAAATATTCAGTTGTTCTTCACATATAGGTCCAAGGGAAGGTCTTAAAGAAACAGCTCAGCAGCATCAGCTGCACAACCAGAGTAACACCTCCATCTAGTGGCTTCCTAACACTCAGTTAAGAACACACGGACAATAAAAAGCTGTCAAATATCACTTTCAATTTCATCTGTCATAACATACGACCTACAACAACAAATGTGACCAGCAGACACACTGCCACTTAACTTTCATCTTGAAATAAACTCCCCTATCATTACATTACAGTGTACATAAGTACAGGTCATAAGTACAAAAAACTTAACAGAAAGAATTCACCTTGAAAATAGATCCATTATATCACGAATCTTCACATTTTAATCACCTCTAGTTGAGCTCAACTGCTTTGCTCAGATATTTAAAGTTTTAGAGGAACTATCTGGTCTAGATGAACCAGTTTTGGTCTTCCTTGGATTTAGAAGTTATTTCAACCAAACTAAAGCAATCCAAGCAAAACAGCATTATCAACATGCAAGACAAATGCACCAATAACTACACTCCTTCCTTTCTCACCTTTCTTCTCTTCTAACAGCAGCATTGTTCAAAGCTTTTATTATTATTTACTTGTGGTGTTGAAGTAAGACACAGCCACTAAAAGCACACAGAAACCCATTAAACATCAGGAGGCATCTATGAGACAAAAGTCTAGTTCAAGCTCAGGTGCAACTTTCCTCTTCTCCACCAAGCATCTCACATCACTTCAGAGATTCCAGAAATGATAACAAGAGAGGAAGTGCTGCAAATGTCATTAGAGACTGTAAATAATCACCATTTTTTTCTACTTAACTGTAGCAATAACCTAGCATCTCCCCTTGGTAAGAAGATAACCACACTTGGCTGTGTTTACCATTACTGCCTACCTACCATATCCACTGAAACAAGAACTGACTGTGAGCTCAGAACCTACCAAAGGCTTCTATGGAAATAGCCACATCCACACTTGATGTAAAAGCCTTTATGCATGAAAATAAAACATTTCTTACCTTCACATACACAAGTTTCTTCATAACATACATGAATTGCTGCTATCAAGAATAGAGGACTGGTTGGGAAAGAATTCACTGCTCTGACCACACAGGGTATAATAATCCTGATCTAATTGCTCTAAAGCATCCACCAGGAAAAGAAATAGACAGCAAAGACGACTGGAAAGAAAACCACAAAATATTGTGGATACCTGAGAAAAAATTGTGCTTATACAGATAAACACAATTTATATCTGTACATATTAACAGTGTCTATATCTGTCTAACCAAATTGCAGAAGAGGAGCTCTTAGGAACTTAGATAACACATCATGGAAAAGGGAACCAGCACAAATAGATGACACATGACCAATGACAAATTTAAAAACACAACTAAGGGTAAGGAAAAATCATATAAAAAGATAATAGGCACAGGATGTCACTTCCATAAAGACACACAAGGAGATGGGAAACATATCTAAGACACCCCAGAGATGCAGCATTTATGTTCATCTGGACAGCAATGAACCATATGAATATACTCTGTTATTTAACTGCTGTGACACTAGACATCCAAAGTCAAAAGAAAATACCTATTTAAGCTTCAATAAGTGCTTAAAAACTCCCTCTATTAATTTTTTTTAGGGCATGTAGCAAGAGGCACAAATGTGCTTACTCTGCAAGGTTTCTGCCTCTAGCAAGGCCCCAAGTCAGCTAACACAAGTTGAGACAAGAAAGAATTTCAGATTGCATTATGTTGGAGTGTGACCAGCCTAGGAAAGGAATTACACAAGATACACAAGAAAGGAATTACACAGAGTACATGAGTTGTTAGCCTAGCCTACCAAAAGAAAAAAAAAAAAAAAGGGAAAAGGACTTCATGTTCATTTGAGCACCAAGAACAAGCCACAAAGTGAATTAGCCCATATTACAGGTGTGCATCAGACTAATGAGAACAAATTACTGCCATCCCATTACCCTGCTAACTCCTCCTCTTCCACAAACTCCTTGGCCTCAATCCTTGGCCTCCACCCCACGAACCACATCTCCCTCCAGTACAAAAGCCAGTGATTTAAAAAAATTTCTTAAGGTTCCACCTATCCATTAAACTGTACTGAAACTTTAACAGGTGCCCAAATAGCAGGGGAGAAGAGAATGCACTGAATGGCAATCACACAAGTTGTTTTCTGCTGCCTTGCAGCTGGGTCAGCCAAAGTGCAACTTGTTTCAGAGCCTACAGAGCACATGGCAGAGAGAAATGCAGCATCCAGTGCTGTTACTGTTAAGAGAGCTAAGAGGGAAGAAAATAGCTAAGAAACTACATAAACAAAAGTCACATTAAACAAGCTAGTGATCTAGAATTCTACAGCTGAGAGAAACTGATAAGGCTGCCTTTTAATCAGCTGTAGGCTAGGAAATGTAATCCTAAGAACATGCAGTCATAGAATGGACATTTGGTATTTTGCAGGCAACTCTTTGAGTCACTATTTGCTACTCTTCACCACTCAAGGAAGAAACACAAAATAGCCCAGATTACTCTCAGAAATATCCTAAGTCTCTAAGGTGGGTGAGATTCTGCACCTGAGCCATTCCAAAAGACCAGTACAACTAAGGGACTCTTTCCCCCAGAGCCTTACCAGTTTCACTTTAGAGGCCAGGCTCTCTGGCAGTTTTGTTCGTAGCTGGTTTGTTTCTTTGAAGGTAGCTGGAAATCCACTAAGAAAGGCCAAGTCTTGCATTAATACCAGACCTGGAACTTCTTTGTCTGTTGTCTAAAAACAAGAAAACAGGTTATAAAGACCATTTTAAAGGTAGAATAATTCACATAACAATAAAGGTTACTCTGAAAGCTTTCACTTTTTACTACATCTGAGTTATGAAAAGAGAATAGCACAGAAACTTTCTAAAAACGTACAGAATGTTTAACACATACAAAAAGTAATCAATAGATTGTCAAAGTACATACCAAGTAACCCCTCCACACTATCTGTTTGCTGTTGTCTTTTAACATTCCAGAATGGGCAGCTTCAACTAGAATACATAAAATTGCAAATCAAAAACTTCTTCCAGTATAAAGTCACTTCTTTTCTGTATCACAGTAACCAAGAAATACTTTTGCAAATTAAATATATTGGAGTATTAATAGTATGAAAAGTTGTCTTTACAAATAGTAAATAATTCTTGGTGGTAAAAGAACAGTGGTTGTACTAGTGGTCAGGAACTACATATTAAACAAAATATGAAACTTGTACCTGCTCCAAGACCTAGGATGTTAAACACATGAATAATTTTGTTTTACATTTGCCAATCCTTTGAACAAGGGCAGAACTTACTGCATATTATTCAAACTAGACTTCACAGCAATTAAAAGAGGATTTCTAAAACTAATCTTCCTCAGCCTAAACCCCAGCCTCTTGAGATTATCAGAGCAACACAGATATTCAGATAGCAAACCTTTTGCAATAGCTTTCTAAAGCACGGAACTCTAATCATCTGTAATCAGTTGCCTGGGAGGTAAGCAAGCAGTATCATTAATGTCATCATTTAGAGAAACTGTTTGAGGGCAGGAGAGACACTGAATAATTTGCTAAAGTCAAACAGAAAATCAGCATCGAAGGCAGTACTGGAGAAAAAAAAAAAAAAAAAAAAACAACAAAAAAACCCCGAAACTATCTGACAGCAGCTTAAAAAACTTGCTCTAGAAAACTGGATGGAATCTGACAAAGAGCTTCTTACCATCCTTAGGGCTATCAAAAACAATTACAGTCACATTGGTGGAAGGATTTTTTGGTTTTGCTACAAAGAACATATTGTTAGCAGCTTGTAGAGCAGGATGAAGGGATGGCAGGTCTTTCAGTGTGATGTTGGCAGGCAGTGCAGGATCCAGGACAAGCATGGGCACTTTGATGCAGTGTGTCAGCAAACATTCCAGCTGCTTCTCACTACAGAAAATACCAAAGACATATTTAACACCACTAGAAAACTGAAAATAAAAATCAATCTTAGATGCAATGGGAAAAGTTTTTGTAAAATCTGATTAATTGTAGCATTTGCTGTGTCGAGGGGAAATTATTGATGCTTATTTTCCTGTAGAAGGCAAATATCTGACTGGTAGTATTTAGTTCATTCCCATAACTGTTTTTTTTCTAAAGTTTCCAAGATTTCCAAGTCTGCCCATGGAAGAGACCTCATAGAAAAATCCCTAAGTAACAAAAGGACCAAGCTAAATGACTGGGACAGACCAGGTCCTGCTGCTTCCTGGCAGCAGAGCCACAAGAGGCATGGACACTCTTACAGACAATTATTTGCAGGGCCATGTATACAAATGGCAGCTGAAAGCACCACTGAGTTTTTACTGCATATGTACCTGGAGTTTTATGATTCAAAAGCATGAAAATTTTTTCACAGGAGCTAACCCTAAACAGTGACAGGGTTTTGTGTTCCAAACTCCAGAAACTGTTACAGAAGCTCATTCATCTCATTCATATGTGTCACAATAACACTACTTTTTTTCAGCAATTACATTATCATTATCTCAGCTCTTGAAGTGACATAGAAAAGCCTGCATAGGGTATAGAAAACTGAACCACCCCCCAGCCAGCATCTGCTCTCAGCTAACAATGAGTGGAATATAATTTATTCCAATTTACACCCAAAAACCCCAAAAACTCACCTCTTCTTTGTTGGTTCTGTTGCATTCTTTCCAAGAATTTCCCTATTACAAAGTTAAAACAAGGATATTAAGTAACACTGAATTGACAGTGTTTCTGTCAATGAGTCTAATTGCAGATTGTTAATTGAGTCAGGGACATGCTGTCAAAGCACCAATAACCCAGATAAAAAGCTGCCAAGGCCTTGCCATTGGCCTTACCAAGGTGAGGACAGACTGACACGTGCCCTTCACTGCTCATGGGCAGTGTGGAGCTCAAAAATTCATGGCTGTGCTAAGAATTGTGCCAGCAGGACTCTTTCTTCTAACAGGAATTTATGGGGTTATTATTATGTTATTAACTTACTTAGTAGTATTGTTAGGTTACTTAACAAAAGTGAAAAATACTGGTAAGAAACCAGAATGAAGTGACCTGAAACTAGGTTGACTTGATTGTTTTGCCTAACATAAATATTCTGATAAGGTCTATGAAACAGCTCTTTTTATAGCAGCGCTCATTGATTTCAAAGGACATGAAAAAAATGGTCTACATGAGAGAGAACGAGGTGTCTCTGTAGACAGAAACATGGTACAGACACCAGTCTTATTTGTAAGCTTAATCTCAACTTTCCAAATCAGTGTAACAGAAAAAAACATGTGATTTTCCCTTCCTGAAACAGGAATCAGAGCATGAGTGATGACAAAGCTAAGCCAACTAATATTAGCTACATGAGCTGCTAGGAAAATATCAGCATAAATTTGAAAGCTTTTCAGAGCAGAGACTGTGTATGTTTAAGGTCAATGAATTTAAAGTTCTAATATTTCCAGGGTTTAGGTAAGAAAAAAAAGATCAAGAATTTCCCTTGAGATCATACTGTCAATTGAACCTAAACTTCAAGACATAGCATGCCAAAAATCAGATTAATCCACTAACTTGTGGACTTCTCATTATTCTGAACAAAATTATTACAATCTTTAAAATACAGACTTGTCCTTCCATTTAGCATATTTACTGGCCAGATTAGTTCATTCAAAACAGATTATGCGAGCAGAGTTGCTTATCAAAAATGCAATTAATGGTTACAAGACATAATCCAAGGTATCTGCAGCAGCCTGTGTTTGAAGGCTTAGATCAGTAATTTTGCAGAACTCTATAGCAAAATTTACAACAAGAAATGCAGCAATACATGTCTTTGCTTCCACAGATAAAGGCCAACTCATACCTTTACAACATGCATAAATTATTTCCCATTTCTCAGTTTCAGTATCTGTGAGACTATGAATCTAACTAATCTAAAAACAAGAATTTAAGAAACATGTTAAGAAACATGCTTCAGATTTTATGAAGCCCATTATAAAAAGAAATACCAGGGGGATGGGGAGAGAAAAAAGGGATGAAGAAAGGTTATATATTTGAGGCATAGTTTTACTGTTATTTACAAACTGTTACAGAAATCAATACAAAAGGACATACACAATGCACAGTTTTCCACATGGCATTTTACAAATACATGACAGGACAGCCTTAATTATTATGCTTATCTTAAACAATTTTCTAATTAGACAGTACTTGACAGCTAAAAGTAGAACTGAAACAAGGTTTTGGCAATAATCAAATGAACAAGTGAGAAAATGAGCTTTTAATTTTCATGTTGAGCAACATGGGAAAAATAACAACAAAGGAAACTAGTACAGTATTAGATTGCTGCTGTCAGTTAAAGGGAAAAAATATCTAAGATTATTACCTCATTATTTTCTGTTCTTCTTCCATCTGTTCCCTGACCTGTTGCAATTCTTTGATCAGTTCCACATCTGTGCCGTTCACCCAGGTGTACACCACATCAATTGGCATGGGTAAACAAAGCCTACATAATTCAAAGGAAAGCTACATGAACTGTTTAATATTACATTACAAGTGTTTGTGGCACCCTACAATAGCAGTTTCTGTCTAACAAGGGAAATACTTGGTGTTTGGGCAGCAAACAAGACAAAGCAAAAAGACTCTCTTCAGCTATATATATAATCATGCCTTAATTATACACAAGCCTTTGACAAAACAGCACAGACATCAACCAAAAGGACACAAAGTGGTTTTAACTGTTCAGTAACTAAAGAAAATCCTAACTTTATGCTCTGAATTTCACTAACTCAGACTCATGGCCCTGCAAACACATCAAATATTTTTCCAGTCAGTACCAAGACCTGAGCACATTCTTAACTCACCAATTACTTCAGACAGGACAGCATGAAGCATAACTTAAATCACACTTACTGTTACTTAATTGCACAGAGCCAGTAAGATCTCAGCAGGACCAGGTCTCTATCCTAGGAATGTCTCTCAGATTATATTAACAGGGCATTTCATAAAACAACAATCTAATTTGGGTACACGAATTCAGACTCTAGACACAGCAGACAAATTAATTCTTGACACAATTGAATATCCTGGAGCTGTTTCTGGAGAGTTACATGCTTCCTAGTATGCATAGGCAGAAGGAAGGAGTCTGGGTACCTTTTTCCTACTTTTTTAATGATAATCTCCTGTCCAAGGCCCACAGCTTTGTGCCAGCAGGTACTCCAGGCTACCATCATGGGTGAATCTGAGATCTGTACAGCAGGAGGATACCCCAGTTCTTATTTTCAAAAGTTCCAGTGTCAAGCTACTTAATACCTTCCTAAACTGTAGATGCCTAGCAAACGTTGGAAAATATCATCCTGTGACCACATAGACCTCAGCATTAAAGAGGTTTGAAGATGTTCTCTCTCCACCTACTGCATCCTTCTAAAAGCATTTAGAGAGACAGAGTTGCAGGCAGGTGTTTTGTCCACCTGCCCTTGCACAGCATGCCATGCTAGAGCTCGCACCCAGCTTTGTTTTCTACTGGCTCACACTCAACAACTGAAGCACAAAATTTGTTGAAAGGTCAGCCAGCAGCTTGTCACAGCACAATGGGCAGGAACATTTCGTACTCAATTTACCACGTTCCAGCTGCAACATTCAGATAATGCTGAGGATAATGCTGGGGCATTCTGAGACAATCTGAACATCTCAGCAGCAGAGCTGCCTTCCCTAGCAGCACAACTCAGAAAGTCTTACATCTGCAGGAGGCTACCCTTCTAGCCAAAAAAAGGTCAATTTTCTAAATCTAATTACCCTTCTTTTCACTTATTTCACTTTTTTCTCCAGAGGTAACTAACTTCCAGTTCATTTACAAAGTATGTCTTGAACTAAAACATCCTCCAGAGGAATAGAAATTCAATGGATGGCAGGAGCTCTTCCAGCTTTTCTGCATTTGTTGTGATCAGTTAAATTACTGGTTTGACAGTCCCTGGAATGCTACAGCTCAGGAAGGAGTGTTTTAGGTGGAAGCACCTGACTCAAGACAGAGGATTTCAAAACTGCCCAACCTTCAGCCTTCTGGGCAAAGTGCAGAGCTCACTCAGGCAGGCTTCACTGAAGAACACAGTATGTCCAAAAGAACTCCAGCTCTTTCTATGGCATGAAGCAATTTTGACTTCTGTGAAGCCTCTCCCCACTTTACCATGTCCTAAAAGTGTGTCTCTATGTCATAGCACATATAATGTGTAATTTCCTGGTTTTACACTATGCTACATACAGTCAAAAGCTAGTAAATTCCACAGAGGAAAAGTATTTTTCCTCAGTGGAATTTACTAGATGCAGGCAGGTCAATTGAATCAATGCTGGCATGACAAGCTCATTCCTCATTACCAGTGGCAATAGAGACAGACCAGTAATAAAAAAATAGTGAATTGTTTGCAGATCCACTAGTCTAATTGCTTAAAATGTATCCAAGTACTCGGTAAATTTCCTTAATGCACCTTTACAGCACATACTGTTTCAGAAAGTAATAGTTATCAAACATAATAATAAAAAACCAAATATCCCAAGTCAATTTGTTGTTTCCAACTAACACTGTACAAACTTAAGCTAACACTTAAGTCTGTACCATTCTGGAGTTGGCCAATGCTTTCTGGATGGTTTCATGGTTTCCTACTGGGAACTTATAATTTCAGAAGTATGTGTAGTAATTACATATCCTCTGAACAGAGAGAGACATCATGGTTTTCCCAGGAAAATCTTGGGAAGCTGTGGGAAACTTAGAGCAAAGAATCCAAACAATTATTATCTCTCTTTCTGTAACCATGGTTTATAGATATAGTTCTCCAGAGTGTGCTATTCATAGTTCACCAATAGTGTGAGAGAAGATTCCTAAAGGCCAATCAAGTCTTAAGTCAGCCATTGCTTCTATAAGAACTGTAGATTTCTAATGATAAAGCTTTTTCATGCCTTCTGATGACAGTCTCTGTATCACCTTTGGCTGTCCCTGGTATCCCTTCAGTGATAATCAGTGACCCCAAGTGTGTTATATCAATCACCCCTTTGTAGAGTCACATGATAAGTATGCATTGGAATTTTGCTGTAAAATGGTTTAAAATTAAAAGGAACCGATCCTACACTTCCTGTAGTACTGTTCTCAAACACTACTTTAACATTCAGAGTGTTTTACAGATTGTTTAAGCTCAGAGAAGCTCCAAAACTCTCTCTCAAATTCTGTAGCTGTGTTTTCTTCATATGGATCCATGCATTTGGCCTTCATCAGAAAAAGCAGTCTGACAAACAGGTTAAGCCCAAGGTGACCTAAGTTAATTTACTATTTACAGCCACTCTTCTAATCAGCTATTTCCCCTCTTTGACATGACTTACTTATGGTTCACTAACAGATGTGACTCGATGGTGCAATTTGATTTGAAGTGGGAATCATCTTAACACCTTTCTACAGAAAATCATCACTTTGGAAAATTCTTTGGAGACTCCCAAACAATTTATTGGGGTTTTTACATTTTTCTCTTTACAAAGTGTATCCATTTTTACTTGAAAATCTAAAACCATACATAGGATTGTTGAAGATTGCAATGCAAGTTGTTTTCCATTACCATCTGCATGGAAGATTACCTTTGTCAAGTGGGCAGTTTGCCTTATGTCTCTCTTTGAGTGACCACAATGGCTCCTCCCTGGGGAGGGGAAATCTGCTGATAACAGACTATTGAATGTCACTGCATGGCTGATAAGAACTATAACACCCCATTGGGAGATGCTCCGCCCAGAGGGAGGAGCCAAGCATTGCTACCCAGATATAATCCTGAGGTTCTGAAACACCAGCATGGCTTCTCCACTGGATTCCCCAGAGGAACAGCTGCATCTCCTTCCACTGGATCTTCAGAGGAAGACTACACCCTTCTACAGGATCCCTGCTCCAACAGAACCACACGTGACACTCCAGGAGGGCTGCAGCCACAATTCCAATTGGACTGCTACCAACACCCTGACCAACAGCGTGTCAGGTTGTGTTCTGATTCGGTCAGTGTTGTTCTAGTGTACTGCATTGTTTACTTTATCCTTTCATTTTTTTTCCTTTTCCCTTTTAAAGAACTGTTATTTCCTGCTCCCATATTTTTGCCTGAGAGCCCCTTAATTTATAAATTTATAGCAATTTGAAGAGGTGGGTTTACATTCTCCATTCTCCATTTCAGGGGAGGCTCCTGCCTTCCTTAGCACACTCCTGTCTTTCCAAACAGAGACAAGGATCCTGCCTGAAGACAAAACCAGACCCACCAGACAGGACAGAGGAACAGTTCCTGTCAGGAATTTCTCATACCTATGATGTGTTTACATCAGAGAACCATCACCACTGATGGTTCTCTGATGTAAACTGAGATCTCTGATGTAAAGCTGAGATTGTGGGTAGAAGACAAACTTTTGTCTCAACATCCACTGTTGCTGAAGGAGTGCAGCAGATTTTGGATCTCTCCCAAGCTACCATATGGTGATCTCTAACCTTGCTGAGCCTCTTTATAAACAGTAGAAGTCTAAGATGTTCATAGTAAACCTCCCAGCCCTCCTGTTCCAGCTCTGTAATTATGCACTAACAGTAACTCAGCTGTTGCATTGCTATTCCTGCTCCCTGATTTGTACATCTCTTCCACTCTTCAGCCTCACTCAGCTCAGTTAATGGCTGGCCAAGCACTGACAGCTCTCACTTCCTGTACCATACTGAAATTAGGCTGCACATTTTAATGGCTGAGGATTATTCCTTCAAATCTTTCCATATATATTTTTGAGTTTTAAACAGGACATCCTGGAATAGCAAAGTTACACTTTACAGTAAGTAAACTATACTTACTATGCCATTTGCAAGTAGAGTAATAAAATGCAGAAACACATGCATGGAACTCCATTATTTAGCTTCCTTTTCTCCCTTTTTATTTTCATATCAAAACTTAGTCTTCAAAAATGGTTTGGACAAAGTGTCTTGGTAAAAAGCCCCGGGATTTCTAGTGCACTCTCAAGCTGTGTAAGAGCCTGAGCAATATAAGAAGCAGGTTCAGCAGCTGATGTGGCTACCTGAAAGTTGGGATGCCAAGGGTTTGCAACCAGAAGGAAAAACAACCAAAAGTTATTGCTGAACTTCAAGGCAAAACCAGAAGGTTGCCTTGGTCTGGTAGAGAGCTGTGTTCAATATGTGTTACTAATGATGTCATTGGTTTTGTGATGAGCTTTTGGAGTTTATCATCATAAGGAGCTTGCTCATATACACAAATTTGTCTACAATTCACAGTGAGGCTTTTTCAGAACAGAGAATTTTAGCTGCAAAGCTCCTAGAGAACAACACAACTCAAATTCAATTGAAGGCCCATTAATATTTCCCAAAGGCCATGCAGCTTTTACTTTCCACAAAGCAGTACACCTGCTTAATTTTCTAATCAACAAGCCCCCTGTTCTCCAATTCTGAGTATTTTTTTCTAGCACTAAAATAGGAACTGATTAAAACCACTGGACAAGCTAGATTTAATCTGGAAGTCCTTATTTTATGTGTAGCTCTGTATGCTGCATTGACATCAGCCTGAAAAACTCCACTAAACCACCACTGATGCAAATGCCTGGTGCAAGACAGAGTCCATTACTGCATTTGTAAAGTTTGATAATAGAAATAATTGAACTCCTGACAAGGGACATCTGAAAGTTAACAAATGCCTGAAAGTACTGCCTCCACAAAGACTTCTGGTTGGTATGAATTTTTAAAGGAAGTGGTAGCTACATACAAATATCACAGCAAACTTCCCTGTTACTCCTGACATAGGCTGATTAAAGGCATATTGGTGAACTGGAATAATTTAAGCACCCATCATAAAAACCTTAAGCTCTTGCTCAGGCATCCAACAGTTCCTCAGCAGGCACTGGATGCTTTGCTCACAATCCTCAGAAATGAACCCTAACAAAGGAGTGTTTTCACAACCACAGTGAAGTAAGGAAACACTGCAGAAATGGGAAGTGACTATCTACACCACAACAGTAAGATTTGTGATTTTGTTTTGGAAAAAGGTAAAAAAACTACTCCAGTTAATTATCACAAATTATTTTAGCAGTGACAGGACCAAACTGCCATGTTTCACTACAGTACTGCTAAAACATGTACACATTAAGCTATTCATCTATATAAGCTGCATCACTCTGATCTGTTGGAAAATAGAGAAGAGGAGAAGAGGCTATAAAAGTTCCCAGTATTCACCATACCATGCAATGAATTTACAGAGTTATCTCACACCAACTAAAGCATGACAAATTGATCTGATCATTTCTACTGTTCCATGATGCAACAAACCTCAAGGCAGATTAAAGCTTCTGCTTTCAGGGTTAGCTACTTAGCAGGTATCATCTGACTCTTAATATTGATACACTTGACTGGGATAAAAGCTTTCTTCCACCTACCAACTCCCCGTACACTTACTCCCTGAGCAACAGACCCCATGGCTATTCAGACATGAAAGATGAAACCACAGGAAGTCATGCAGCAGTTAACACAACTGAACTAAAAGACCCATATGACTTGGCTTCCCACTTGCTGTGAGAGATTCTCCCATCCACTCAGCTTTTAAAAGCTTCTTACTAACTTTGTAACTTCTCTGCTGAATAATGATCTTCATAAGACATCACAGAAAACATAAGGTAATTTAAAAATAACTTCTAGAAACACTAAATATTGAAATGTTAAGCACATAGGAACAGTACTGTTTTCCTATCTTAACTTGGAAAACATGTCATGGCTTCCCTTCATTGTAAACATTGTCATCATTTTGATGTTTCATTAGAGACTGGATGAATTAAACATATTCAAAATGTAAATTTATTATTTGACTAGAGCTCTCAAAAGCCAATCTTCCAAACTGGGTGATTATGCATTAACTAAGCACTCACTAAGTTTAAAATTTGCTGCAGATTTAGAGCCCATACAGTAAGGTTCTACTCAAAAGTAAATTACTCCAACTAATATATTTTATTTAAATATTTCATTAGAATATTTATTAGAATAAATATTCATTAGAATATTCATTAGAATAAAATGCGCAGTAGTGTCAATTGCAGATATAGCTCACCTATTCTGAAATGATTTGCCAGCGACGTTGTCTCTGTATGAATCAAACATAACATGATACTGGTCTCTGCTCCACTCCAAGACAACCTGCAAAGAAAAAAAAATCAAAACCACGTGATGTCACCACCTGTTAGACACTTAATTTTCACCTTTTGAAATGTTTAACCACAACCAATTTCATTCCAATCGATCTATGAATTCATGAACAAATGAGCAGATCACAATCCCAACTAAATTGTGACACTGAGGCAGCAATTAGACCCAGAACTGAAGAGCATACCTAATTTAAACAAACTTTGTTTTTCTCTGCAACAAAGGATTTAATGACTTAGGTACACTCTTTTTAAACTACTTTTTATTTAGGTCACCTCTCCCTTGTTTCTTGGCATCTAAAAATTCAAAAATGCTATCCCAAAACTGAGACCTAAATCAAATACACTTGGATACAAGCAGGAAACCCCTAACACACACACACCCCTACACAATTTTTATCATCTTTTTCTATTCTCATACAGGATATACTGAAGTATACACATCTCCAAAATCTGAGCTTTGCAAACAAACAGCCAGGAAAAAAAATTTTCAACAATTTTTCCCACTATTTTTCAACAATAAAAGTGGTAAATATGCTTTGACATAATAAAGAAGTCCAGGTATTTTGAGATAGAAGTAATATAAAACATGTATTTTCTCCTCTGAGAAAATACATGCTTTATATTGAAAACTACAGAGGCATTTTTTGCTGTTTTAGTGTTGAAGGCACAGTAGCTGAATTTACCTGAATTTACTGGGAGTAAATTCAGTACATATTAAGTACATATTTCTATGTACTGGAGAGTGAAAAAAAAAAAAAAAAGCCAAAACAAACAAATGAAAACAACAAAACAAAAAGAAAGAAAACCAGGAAAGCATAGTACTTACAGTACCTACTTTACACCACTGTCCCTAGATTTAACTGTTATTATTGTTAATTTCTTGTATTGTGGGAACTATGAAATATACCATTTCTCTAAGGTCACCTTCAAAATCATAAACAAACCGTCCTCCCTCTAAAAACTTACACATCCCTCTACCCTTACTGCCACCAAAGCCAATTAAAGTATTCTCTAGAGCAGGGATGCTCCATCATGTGCCTGGTGACAAGGGCACACACCCAATTCCTGCCGGAGCTGCAAATGGTCTCTTTGTAACCAAGATCACATCAGCACACACAAAGGACACAGACTGCCCAGGCAGGAATAAAAATCTCCTCCCTGAAATACCAAGGTCAGAAATTGTCTAAAAAACACACACTATTATACTTTCTTAATGCACAAGTCATTCTGTCCTTCTGCCAAATGCAAGGTTTAATATAATGCACATTGGAAGTTCATATCCGTGTGGAAACATTTGCTCCTACTGATACTGATGCACTGACACACTGTGACTCATCTGTGTCTAGAAGAAATGCAGAAGTGTTTGAGTAAGAATATATTATATGAATAATATGTCTCTCCAGAAGAACAACGTTGACCATTCCAGCCTTTTTCTTTGTTTCTTGTGTACTTATAGCCAAAGAGAAGTGGACAGATCCCTCAAGAACACATTAAAGAGCAAAGCTAAAAACTCTTCCTACCCGATATATTTTTTTCCCTGCAAGTGTTTCCTCCTGACACATTATGCATGCATCGTGCAATAATGCCTAGAGGCTGTTTTGCTTCCACTTTGCATACTGGAATTGCAAATCCACCAGGGGAACATTAAAAAGGGGAGAAACACTGCCTATTAGGAGATACTGTATCAGACATGATAACACTGTCTCTAGCATGTTCTGTTATAAAGCATTTTACTACGGAAGGATGGCCAAGAAGGGTTTATAATCAAACGGCCCTAACACTTGAAGCTCATCTTACAAACAGGGAACAGCATTGCCTTAGACCTGGGTGCCCTGTATGTTTTTGCAGAAAAATTTCTCACTCGTGTTCAATGCCCTGTTATTTCACTGAGCTCAAGGTTTCCCTTCAAACAAAGCTAATTTGCAGCTTCTGGCAGTGAGAACCAATCTCAAATTATTTGCCCTAACCATCCATTTTTACTCCACCAGTAATACTGCTATTAGCATGAACCTAAGAAATCAGACCTAATTTTACCTACTAGGACAAAAAAAAAATAAAAAAAAAAAAAAAATCTGGCTTTGAGGGTGTGGGAAAAGCAGAACTGCAAAAGCTGTTCAGACACCAGGGTCTGATAAGTGCAGCCTCACGCTGCTTTTTATTGCTTGAGTTTCCCGCAGATGGCTAAAAGTGGTTCAGCTGGTAATTTCTAGCAAGGTTTCTTGGTTTCATTTTCCAAACAGCTTTACAGTTTTTTTATTAGTTGCTGCCTTGCAGATTCTGTACTGAAGAAGAGAAGCATTTTCCATTCCCATGATAGTTGCTGGAAGAGGTCTAACGGTGTTCATTCTCACAAGCCTTGTCTCTCCTAAGTCACTGAACAACCACTGTTTAGAAAATACAAAGGCAAAAAGCAAGGTGCATGCAAACATCTCTCCCCAGGCTTATCTACTATCCTTGGAAAGAAAAAAAAAATTGCAGGTGTTTCATTGGCATATTTTAGCTGATTTTGTTTTTTAAGAGATTACTGGTCATTCTTCTTTTTTCTTCATATATAATTTGGCAAGTCTACTCCTACATGAATCTTCCAGTTCTTTTGCTCACTCTCTAAATTGTAGCTAAGCTTTCCAAGTAACTTTGAAAGAACTGGGAGCAGCAAACTAAGATTTAGCAGGAAAATCTGAGCAGTGATTTCGACTGATTCTTACCAAAATCAGCCACAACTTAGACAACTACTGAAATATTTTTAAAAACCTTCAGAATTCTAGGATATCCTAAAGTTGTGGTTTAAGTCCCCATTCTGAAGAAATGCAAAACTATGTCAGTTTCACAGCAGCACAAAAACTACACCAATCCAAGTTGATACTCATGTACAAACAGGCACGTGTGAGTGTCCTACAATTACTTAATTTGCTGATGCCTTTGAAGTGTTTCAGGAACTTGTGGTCCCCATAGGACAGCAGAGATTAGTACTTTATGCAAAGATGAGTTAGTACACAAATTAAAGTTTTGATTGTGGTACATGCAAGAGTTTCATAATACTCTTTAGGGCATTTTTTTTTTCCTGTATCTGAAAGAGCTGATCAAATTAAAACAGAGAAGGGGAAAAAAAAAAGCTTAGGAATCACGAAATTTGAGTCTGTTTGTATTGAGCCATTCTTTCTAACAAAAATAGTTGATTTCCCTGATTCCTCACTACATTAACAAACACTGCGCTGAAGTAGGATTGATTTTCTCCTCTCCACATCCCTTCAGTGATGACTTACCAAAGCGACAGGGCAATGAGAAATGAAGATTTAAACTTTCAACGCATCCGTGCAAAATCCTATTTAGAAGAAGCGCAATTACATTGCGTCATTTACAAAATAATGCGAGCGAACCAAGTAACAAGTATCGAGCTAAGCAGACTCTCCTGCGCACCTTGGAGGGAGAAAACATTTATCTGCTCAAACCCCGGAGAGGGGAGAGATCCTGTCACTCCCAGTCCACACGCCAAGAATGACATTTGAAAAACTCAAACAAAACCACAGCACTAATAAGTCACCTGATGAAGGAAGTGTTACAGAATTGCACAAGAGCAGCGAACGGCAGCTGTCCGAGCACGCAGGGCTGTGTCACCTGTCAGACCCCGGCTCAGCCCCGAGGGACACCCAGCGCTGCCACCTCCAGAGCTCCCCGCAGCCCAACAGGTGCGGCCGGGGCGGCGCTGGGAGCGGCAGCGGCCGCGGGGCTCGGCGATGCGGGCACAGCCAGCCCGTCCCCGCGGGGCTCGGCGATGCGGGCACAGCCAGCCCGTCCCCGCGGGGCTCGGCGATGCGGGCACAGCCAGCCCGTCCCCGTGGGGCTCGGGCTCGGCGATGCGGGCACAGCCAGCCCGTCCCCTTGGGCACAGCCAGCCCGTCCCCGCGGGGCTCGGCGATGCGGGCACAGCCAGCCCGTCCCTGCGGGCACGGCGGGCCTGCGGCGGCGGGGCTCAGGGCGCCGCGATGGGCGGGACCTGTCACCGCAAGGCGCCCGGAGCGGCACCTCGCTGCTGGCGGGACAACGCAGCTACACGGCTCCCCCGAGGAACAACAGCCCCGCATCCCCCCGGGGCCGTGCAGCCGCGGGGCTGCGCCTGTGCCGCCGGCACCGCTCGGCTCGGCTCGGCACGGAGGGAGGGAGGGAGGCAGGCAGGGCAAGGGGGGCAGCCACGCCGCGCCGGCGCGGCGCCGTACTGACCTCCCCGAACTGCAGGGCGGAGACGATCATGAGGACGAGGCCCCCGAGGCAGAGGCAGGGCCCATACCTGTGCGACAGGCAGGTATAGGTCTGGCGCTGCAGGAGCTTTAGCAGCATGGCCCGCCGGCGGCCGCCGCCCCGCACGGCCCGGCCCGGCCCGGCCCGGCCCCGCTCCCCGCGCTGCCTGCGCCGGGCGGGGCCGCCGGCCCAGAGCCCGCCCCGCTTCCGGCAGCTCCCGGCGCCGCCTGGCGGTGGCGGAGGGAGCGGCGCTGCCGGCCCGGCCTTCACGGGGGGAGCGGCGCTGCCGGCCCCTCACGGAGGCGGCGAATTGGCCCTTCCAGGGCTGAGGGCTTGCGGACATCGCGCTGATGCGGCCGAGCTGCGTGCTGAGATTGAATTTCAGCGGTCCGCGCGTGTTACGGCACAGGACTGAAGTGCGGGGATGGGTTTGTGGGATGGAAGTCAGCAGGCTAGAGAGGGTTACTGAGTTCTTCAAGAACAGCTCTTGAGGAAAAAAGATAACAAGAAACCAGTTAGCAATCGGTAGCTGACAGCATCTGTCTGACAGCTTACACTCTGCCATCAAGATGCTGTTGCCATCGCCGCTGTCAAACCCAGATCGGGCAGAAGCACCGCTGGTGGCCAGATGTGAAAAATGCCTATGATATGATTGGTTTTTCGCAAATATTAAAATGAATATTGCATGTATTACGTTAGAAAGTTATGCTGTATTAATTTTTTAAGTAGTGTGTTAAGTATAGTTTTAGGTTATAATATAATGTTAAAATAGAAACTGTATATGTGAGATATTCTTTTAAGAAAGGAATGAGGTACTCGCCCCGGATAGCAGCCACAGGACACCTAAATCTTTCAGAGAAAGAGAATTTATTGCCCCATTATCAGAAGAAACTGACTTCTTCCCACCTTGCTCAGCCCTGAAGATGCCGTCAGGATTAAGAGGAAGAAACTGAAGCTGACCAGACAGAATCCTTTGTTTGAATGGAATTTACGCATCATGTATGAGATGCATGAATATGCAACAGGCTATTACTTTTAAGAGTTAATCCTCTGTCCTTTTTTGGGCTTATTTTGCCCAGAAAAGGTACCCAGACTGTCTGTAACTCTTTGCTCTTATTGTCTCATATTGTCCTAATCTCAACTGTTCAAATTTTTATTACTCTAGTTATATTACTATTTTTATAACCATTTTATTACTATTAAACTTTTAAAATTAAAAAAAAAAAACAAGTGATTGGCGTTTTTCACACCAGAGCAGAATGGGGGGGGTGTCAGAGGCCTGCTGGAGGCCAGGCATAGTAGCACCCATCTCTGTAGTCCATCCCTGCATCCAAAGGCCTTCTAAGTATTTTTTAAAACTTCCTGCAGTAACTTTTCAGAGTCACAACCATGGTCCCTGTGACCCAATATTTCCTGTGGGAAGTAGCAATGCCTGCCCCTTTCCAGAACTTTGTCCCAGACTGTTAACACAGTGGTAGTTGGGGAGGACTACACATGGCTGTGCTTTAAGAAATGTCCAAGGGGGCACAGCTCTTTGGCACATCTCTCCCAAGCCACTGAGCCCTCCTCCTATTTACTTTTTAGTGTCACAGCATTTGTCTTTCTCCAGTGTGAGAGGAAAGCTCCTTAAAACAATTTGATGGGTGAGGGGATGGGTGTTCACATCTTTGAAATGGGGTTTAATGTCCCTCCTGACTTTGGGCAGGTTTGCTGCAGAGCCCACACAGCTTGGCTCCTGGAACAGACAAGGGTCTGTTCAAGCCTGAGTTTCTAAACTTTTGGGTAAAATAGTGAGTTCGAGGGGGAATATGTGGTAGGTGGTTCTGGAAGGCTGTACCTTCCCTGTACAGTGAGGAGAGGAAGAGGACAACATGTGGCTGGGAGTTTAGGATAAAAGGAGGCTGTGCCCTGGGAAACCTCAAGAGAGCAAATCCCAGGGCTGTGTGCCCTGGTGGACTCGCCCTTTATTAAAATAAAATTGCAGGACTCCTCTGTCTCCTTTTTGGACATAAACCTCTGGAATTTGTGGATTTTCCTGACAATGGACCATAGGACAGGATGAAAAATTCACCAGGACTTACCTGAAGAGCCTCAGAACCCCCCTCATAGTGCTGTGTTCCTCCTCCCTATGGTGTGTTATCAGCCTGATAATATTTATTTGGCCCTTTGTGATAACCCAGCCTCCCAGGCTTGGTACACAGAAGACTCCAACTAAACTTTTCTCTCCTTTGTGTTCTCACCCATGTACAGAAGTACTGTCCTAGGGGAATATAATCTTTGCATAGTCCCTCACCTGCCCCTCCTGCTCAAGCACTGTGCTATTATTATTAATAAACTATTATTACTCAGCTATTATTACTGCCTAGCAGCACCTCTTTACCACCACCCACAGCACTGAGCCAGTGATGGCTTGGTATCCTGAGTCAGCAGACTGAGGTTTTCATTGAGAACTGAGGTATAGCACTTATGCAGATTATGAGAAAAACCCCTATTTCTGGTCAAAAATAATCTATTTCTCGTCAACAATCCAGTGTAAATGCAGAAATGAAACTGACTGTGCTGAAAAGATGAAAATGAGAGATATGTCACCAATGTAAAGCAGAAAAGCAGTCAAGGGAAGCTGAATTACTTCAAGACCTGGATTAATAATTAGTACAAGTTGAGACATGATGCATTTATATAGACTAATAAATACTTCCATATGATACCAGTGTGATAAAGCCATTAAAATTCACATAATCTTTAAATTATTTTTTAAAGTATCAGACAAAGCATACCATTAGACAGAGAGATATAAAAAGGTGCTGAACAAATCATAATGGCCCTATATCTGTCCTTTCTTGTAGAATACTTATATTCAAGGAATATATTTAAAACTGAAGTTGGTGCATGAAAAGGAACAACCAGATCCTTCTTTCTAAAGAGACACTAAAAGGTTTTGACTTGCTCACATCACAGAAATAGAGATCAGAAACTTAAACTAAATGCAATACTGTCACGAGGTTAAAACAAAACACAGGAAAACCCAAATCAAACAAAACAAAACACAACAAGGAAACAAAACCATGTTCTGGAATATATTTAAAACAGGAATAGCAGGAATACCTATCAAGCCTTGAGAGATAGCCTAACCAGCTTGTGACAGGAAACAGGGCTCTATACTCCAGATGTTCCCCTATATTCCATTTTGCCATGGACTCAGAGTGTCTTCCTGTCTTCTGTCCATCAAAGTTTTAATTATTCCAGGTGAATGAGGTTGTTTGGTCTGGAGAAGAGGAGGCTCAGCAGGGACCTTGTTGCTTTCTGAAAGGATGTTGTACTGAGTTGGGAGTTGATGTCTTTTGCCATGTCTGAAGTGGAAGGATGAGAAGAAATAGTCTCCAGATGTGCCAGGGGAGGTTTAAATTAGATATTAGGGGGAAAAAAGTCACTGAATAACTGGTGAGGCACTGGAATAAGTTGCACAGAGAGGTGTTAGGGTCACTGTCGCTGGAAGTGTTCAAGAGGCATCTGGATGTGGCACTTGAGGATGAATTTTAGGGATGGATATGGTGGGTTGATGGTTGAACTGGATGATCTTAAGGGTCTCTTGCAACCCTGATGATTCTGTGATTCTGTGAAAGGCATGGAATAGGGATGAACACAAGGCCCCCCTCAGCTTGCTAATTAATGGCAAGCTATTAAGGTACACATGCCAAATGCAGGCTCAAATACCTTTTGAGACAATCTATCAAAGTTGCTGGGATTATTCTATGTCTGTCACTAGAAATGATTTCCAGTTTAAAACCAGAAACCAGATGAGGGGCCTTGTATCCCTTTGCAGCTGTCTTTGTGGGCATGTCTCTGAAAGGAGCAGGGCTTGGGCCAAATTCTTCTCTTTTCACATTTTATCTAGTCCGCTGTTTTTGCAGTTCTCCAGGTGAGAACTTGATAATTGTATCCAAGAACAGAATACTTAACTTTCTCCATTTCTGCCAGTCACTGGAGATAAAAACAAGCACAGATATTCTGCTAGGAGCAATAAATTCCACTAGATGTCAGGATATGTAAAAATTAGGCACTGCCCTTATAATCCAACATATACTTAGGGGCCTTGCCAAGTCATTATCCATGTAAATCACTGGGCTCTTGGAATGATCTGCTTGACTGTTCTTGTATTTATATTAACTCAAAGGTGCACATAGCAGCACTTAACACAGAAGCATAACACAGAGGCATGCCTCCTGTGGATTATGATGTAATCTAAATAAACAAATAGTTATAAACACACTTGATCTTGATTTTCTGAAAGTTGTCTCCACCAGTATTTTTTCTCTCTTAGCTCTTAGAAAACTGAATTTTTGATGTTTTTCTTACCTCAATTAGACCTTTCTAAGAAAGGGTAGAAGCTACTTTGAAAATAATATTTACTTTCTTTTAACAGGGATGGAGATTCTGTAATCCTCAAAATCTTGAGGAAGGCAGAACTTCTTACTGGACATGGGAAATTATCCAGTAGTAGTACTTTCCAGGTCTTTTGTGTTCTCATTTGCTAGGAAAGGAGAACATTAGGAGCTAAACATCCAAGGCAAGAGTGTAATTATCTTTGGTTGAGGCAAAATACCATAAATAATCAACCAAGCATCTCAATCTTTTCTGTTAGCCAAGAATACTATTCACTAGACATTTCATTAATCTTGCTCTAAAGAAAAGAGAACTAACATCAACACAGGTTTCCTGTATTTGTCTCTCTATGGTGTCTTTAATAAACATGAATTAAACTTGTAGCACTTCTATGAGGCAAAAATTACGGACCACAAAGGTAAAGACAAAATTCAGTAAGTTTGATGCCTGTTCCACGTGAAATTTCTCAATACAGGAGATGTGAATTTTCTCAATACAGGAGATAGCTCATTCTACTCTGGAGGCTCAGCTGTTCACTCTTGGGGATTTTGGTTTCATTTGTGAGTGCTCTGAACTTGTGAGCATTCAGAGATGTCTCAAGTCAGGCAAGTAAAAGTTCAGAGTAGAGGGGTAGTGGAGAGTTTGTCACTACTTTGAAGAGCACTCTCTATGGAAAAGGACTGGGAGATAATAGGACTTCTCTCCCTGCCACTCCACCCTCCCAAAATCTATAATATCTGTGCTTCTGAAATTTAACCCAGTAGCCTTAGGCATACTGGAATTAACAGCTTGGTGTGGCACTGTGAATCTGGTAGTACCACTATCCATCAAATACAATAATTAAATCACATTAGTCACTCATAAAAGAGTAAAAGATGGTGACTGAGCAGTGTTCTATCCTTCAACACATAATCTCATTTTGACTCACCATTTATAGAGCTCTTAGGCTTTGGTGAGACCCAATGCCACTGGCATTACCTCTGATAGAGATTGAATGTAAGTGATTCATTTCTGAGAGACACTGCTAGACCTCGCTGCTGTGTCTTGTAATGGATTATCTCTTAATCAGTCTGAAGTAATTTTAGACTCATGAGCAAATGCCTTCTAATTATATGCAGCTAGTGAGAGTTTTCACTTAGTACTGCTGCAAATAGGAGATTTTTAAAATTGTGCTCAGTATTTCTGTACTTTTGAAAACCCTCAGATGTTCAGCTCCCAACCCTCTGGACCCATATGCAAGGAACATTTATGAGTTTTTACTTGAGAATTCTCTTCATAGGATATGGAATCCTTTTTTTTTTTTTTCCTTTCATATCCATTTCTCTACTGGAAAGCAAATTTATGTCTGAAACATCAGTCAGTTCCTACCCTTTCCAGTTCTTTTCTATTTGTGCAGATACTGGAAAGAATATTTAAAATCATCTGAAGAGCATGGCTGGTAAAAATGAGGTATATCTATAGAGAAAACAGTAGTATCTCAGAAACAGATGAAAAAGCTGTGCCTAGAGAGCAAAGGACTGGAAAAATGCCATTTGAAAAATCTCTGAAAGTGAGCATCTAGATGAAGCTGAGGCAGCATGTGCACCTGGCAGCAGAATCAGATTTTCTAAGCATAGTATTCGCCAACATTTTACCCTGAAAGATCTGTTATTTCCTGCACACTTCAAACTAAAATAATAAATGCTTGCAGAAAGCCAGAAGAAACCTTTTGAAATTCTGCAGAATCTGGCTTTTGGTCTTGGTTTTGATTGGTTTGGGGCTTTTGTTGTTTTTGTTGGGGTGTTAGGGTTTTTGTCCTTGGTTTTCTTTACAGCGAGTCCTTGCTTTTTAAAGAGATATGCTCTTAGCAATGGTAAACTAAAATTTAAATAGACAGAGGCTTTCAAACTAACTCATATCTGTATGTCTGTTTCCAAAGTCCTTAGTGAAGTGGATGAAATATCCTGGAAAATCTCCCCAGGCCATGATTTAATGTATTTTATGTATATTAGGAAATATATTAATGAAACCTTATTTTATAAATACTAAATTTCATCATTCTTTTTGAAAATATACAGATGGAGTTCATTATCCTTGATATTTAGCTATCATTTTAACTAGAGCAGAATAGAATAGGGTAGAATAGAATTTCTCACAGTGGTCTGCTTCTATGAAATGTTTGATTATTCTAAAGGTTAAAAAGGTATTATTTTTTACTTTACCACTGGAAACACAGAGCCTTTAGTATACTGATGGCATTGTTACATCACAGTGATGGAATTTATGTTTCTTTTGTTAATCCTGTCAGGTTGCAATGGCACAGAGAACAGACTGTACAGATTTGATGGTTGAAATGGGCAGGACACTCTTTTAAATCCACTCAGCAGCACACAGCACAAAATAGTGGAGGTGCTTTTAGTGATTTACAGTGGTCAGTAGGATTTTGTGGCTGTATCAAATAACATGCACCTTTTACATCACAGCAGTGAGACTCAGAACATTAGAAGAGAATCTAATTTTGGTTAGTTAGCTCTCCATCATTTGGTATGGATGACAGTATCAGACAGAAGGGTTGAATAGTTAAAGGACCTCTTTAGGATGAACAATTTCCTTTGGTGGCTGAAAATATACTTTTATGTTTAAAAATCCTTAAGAGACTACATAGAGAGTAGAGTGGGAATAATTGCTGCAATACGTTTTTGGAAAGCCACATTAGCTGTTCTTCATATCTATTTTATTTCAGAACATGGAGACATAGAATTGTTTAGGCAGGAAAATACCTCTAAGACCATGGAGTCCAGCCATTAACTGCTGCTCAAGAGTGTGAAGGAGCTGGTACAGACAAGACACAGGTATGGTTCACGATCTTTCCTCTGGGACTGGATTGTTGCTCAATCCAAAGTTCCTCAAACAAATAAGAAGTGATGCTCCACAGGTTATTACAGTGCTCATTGCCAGCTAAAAAGCTGAGCATTTGTTTATGCCTCATGGTACTGATTTCACTGCATTTTTACTGAAAAAGAACAATTCTACCTTTTTTTCATATTATTTGTGGCCATAACAAATTTGCTATGCACCACCACCCTTTGAAGAACTATGAAGGACATGGACAAAGGCCAAGAAAGGATAGAAAGAACAATTTGTAAAAACTGAAAAGACAAAATTGAACACAATGTTTACGTTTTGTAAAACTACATTTTACTAGGTATGTCTGCTTGTATGTATCAGCTGGAATCAAGCAGTTTCAACACAAACAGATTTCACAATATTCCCCTGGAGCACACGCAGCAGCTCCCTCTGTGGCCAGACACAGAAAAAGGAAACTCATGAAAGAAGCAACCAGGAATACATCCAGCAATGTGCAAAGCAGGGCATACAGGGAAAAATAAGAAATAATTGAGTGCCCCATATTTAACAATATGTTGCAGTAAAGGTAGACACACCAACACCCCTAAATTGTGCTGCCAAATCAATATTAGCATATGGAAATAGAATCTGATTTTTCAGGAGTGAGTACTCCCCATTTCCAGGACATTTTTTCTCAACATCATTAGCCACTTCTAAAGTTGAGGAAAAAAAATGTATTTGATAGCTTTTCCTAGGATTGATCAAATTCTCTCTGTTTAGAGTCTGATTTCATTAATCCCTTTGCATTCTAATTTGACTCAGGTCATGAATTTCATTACTCTCTCCTAATCTTCAGCAAGCAACTTACTGCCAGCCACTGTGTACCACTAAGAAAACTGCAAAGGTATTTCTTTCAGATGACAAGGCCACATAAAAAGCTCCCATTTCACTTTGAATGATTTACTTTTCACTAAAAATGTGCTTCTACAAAAATGTACTGCCAAAATTCTCAAAATGCCAGAGCCAAATTCTCCTACTAACTGCTTCAGCATGTTCACTACCTCATTTAGAGGGAAAGACAACAAAGCCACTGGAGAATGGTTCATCTGCAGCTAAACAGTCTCTCTCTTGCTCTTTATAGCCCTTGTCAGTCTACAGCTCATGCATTCTGGAAACAAAGATTTCTCCCAATAAACATTTTATTTGAAAAAAAAACGTCACCCAAGAATTAACTGAAAATACAGAGTGGAGTAGTAAAAAAAAAAAAAATAATACATTTTGAGAGCTAATTTTCTCTAGAAATTCTGGAATAAACCTTTTCACACTTCATCTCTATTGCAAGACATTACTTCTATTCATTTTTGGTTTTTTGGGGCTTTTTTAGTTTGTTTGTTTTTGTTTGTTTGTTTTTGTGTGTGTATGTGTGTGTGTATATGTGTGCATAGTAGCTCTTTGTGGGGTGTTTTTATTTACTTGCTTGTTTTTGGGGTTTGGGGTTTTTTTTTTGGTTCGTTGGTTGTTTTTTTGTTTTGTTTGGTTTTGGGTTTGAGGTGTTGGTTTTGGTTTTGTTTTTGGTTTTTGAGTTTTTAATTTGGTTTGGTTTGAGTTTTTTTGAGAGATGAAATTACACAATTTCAACCCAGTAGTTACCTCTCTTCATTCTTAAGGGATCTGTCAACTTTTGACTTGTCCAATATTTTTGACAGCTAAGACATCTTTTTCCTGAATTTTTGTTAGACATTTAGATATAATCTAGCTATCTACAGGGGAGACCCAAAATAAATGGAGCAAAATAAACCATCTCTTAAACAGTAACATCTGAAAACTGCCTTATAACTAAATGCCATTACCTTTTAGAAATATTAACACCATGCCACGAATGCCTCACAGTGTTAAGACTTCACAGAAGTTGTGGATTGTTACTATTGCTGCTCCAAACTTCCTGTCAGAAGTGAAAATAGTTTACACATGCTTTTATTACTGAAGGAAGGTTACAGATATTGGCACATGACCAAAGAGGAAGTGAAGAGATACCACAAACCAGCTTGAACTCTTCACACAGTAATCTGAAGAAGTTACAGGTAGTGTATTTGATTCCTTCTGTAAATGTATTTCTGGTGCAACCTGTGTTAATAAACCAGCTATTAACCAGTTGTTAATAAAAGAATTTAGGCATTACATTCACAGATTGACTGCTTTTTTCCCTAGTGATTGTGTGTAGCAACAGATCTCAGGAAGCAGCTGAACTGCATCTCTCTTGCTCTCATTCCAAACTTTTACTGCTTGCCATTTTCTTGTCTCACTTGTTCTTCCATCCTTCCATCTTCCAGCAGGTTCTTTCTCAAATCAGGGAAGTAAATGCTACTGTAACTATTCTGTACAGGTTTAATGTAAAACCCATGCAGAGATATTAAAAACCAATATGTTTGGGGAAGGACATTCTTCTAACTGGGTCTTTAATGTTACAGGTAATTCCATAATGAATGAGTTTGAAAAATGCATGTATTATAAAGAATATTCATATATAATAGAATATTCATATATAATAAATATAAAATCCATGCAAACCATATTTTGAGTAAAGAAGGAGAAAAGAGGAGATAAAAGAACCAGCATCATAGGCTATTGTAGATTTCTTCCTTTGTTATTTCCTTACCTTCATGTATTTTCAAATCACTGACATGATTTTATGTTATTATTATGCAATATGTTATTATTTGCACACCTTGACATATTTATTTTTCTAATAATTCTAATTTGAAGTAGTCTGATCATTGTGTTAAACCACAGAATCATAGAATCATAGCAGGGTGTGGTTCAGAAAGGACCATAAAGATGTCCTAGTTTCAACCCCACTCCCATGGGCAGCGACACCTCCCATTAGACAAGATTGCTCACAGCCCCATCCAGGCTGGCCTTTAACAGGGCATCCACAATTTCCCTGGCCAGCCTGTCACAGTGTCTCATCATCCTCAGAACAGAGAATTCTTTCCTAATATGTAATCTAAACCTACCCTCTTTTGTTTAAAGCCATTTCCCCTTGTGCTATCACTACAGGTCTTGGTAAAAATTCTCTAGCAGTCGTTCTTCTAAGCCCCATTTAAATAATGAAAAGATGCAATGTGTTGTCCCTGGAGCCTTTTCTCTTAGAGACTGAACAACCTGAGCTCTCTTGGCCTTTCTTCAACAAGGAGAGGTGCTCCATCCCTCTGATCATTTCTGTGGCCCTCCTTGGACCCACTGCAACAGGTCCATGTCCTGTGCAAGAGACCTCAGAGCTGGATGCAATGGTCCAGGTGAGGTCTCTCCAGAGCAGAGCATCCTCCTCAGCCTTCTAGTCATGTTTCCCATGCTTTCATACCCTGGATAAATCTGGTTTTCTGGACGGCAAGTGCACACTGATGACTCATATCTAATTTTCCATCCACAATAATCCCATGAAGCTGTACTAAAATCCATTATTAGTTATTTTTTGTTTCTATACTCCTAGGGTTTTAATATAACTTATTGAAAACAAAATGAATTAAAATACATAGACTTTCTTTGAGATAGCACACTAGTGTTCTCAAGTCCAGTAAATGAAATTACTCTCCCCAAGTTCATGAGTAACCTGTATTTGTTACTCTGTGCAGTTTCTAATGATCTTTAAAGAACATGCTTCTTTATAAAATGATGCATTGTTAAAAATGCATCATTTAAAAATTATTACAGATCACTGCTCAAATTTTATAATAAAATTATAAAGAAAATGAAACATCAAGTGAGCTGCAATAATTGTTTACATAGCAACGAGAGCCTTTGCTAGTGATCACCAAACAGTCAATTGCCACCTGCTTGAGCCAAACGTATCCATTTCTTTCACTCCAAATAGTGTTCAGGCATTTCAAAAAGTCATGTGAATAATGTAAATACTCAACTCACACTTTAGAGTAATTTATTTACTACTTACAAAACTAAAGGTAGTACAAGGAACTTGCAGAACTGTTGATGGAACATTTTTCCAACAGTGTGACTTAAATGTTGATGCAGTAAAATAAAGTGAATTCTGTCTTATTTTTGCAAGGGACCAAACAAAAACACTAAATTACTGATATACTAAAAATTAAAATTCTACTATTCTATAAATATAATTACCATCAATATGTTTCCGCCATTTATTTACCAGAGAGACTAGATTTCATTTCTGTATGTTATTTCTTTAATTTTCTGTTTCAAGAGGAAAAAACATGAAGATACCTGATATTGAGGCACGATTACATAGAATTTTTTAAACCAGCATATTAAGACAGCTCAAACATTATCTCCCTTCCATTATTTTTGCACCTTTAACATAAAGAGAAATATCCCTGTTTTTCAGTCAGTAATTTCTGTCACTCAGATTTACTAGAAGGCAGATTAGCTGTGGAAATGTGAAGTACGAATTTGGGGCATGGTGTGAACTGTTATGCTCAATTTGTATGTTAAGAGCATGAGCAACTTGCTACTGGCAAGAAGAAGGGCATCAACTACCTCCAGTCTTAGGGGTTGAATAATTTTTTAATTACTTTTCTCTACTTGTATTAAGATATACTATCCCTGGTCCTTTTATGTAATTTCTATCTCCATTCCCAAAGCCTTCAAAGCATGGGAAATACTCACCTTGTGTGCATCCAGCACAGGGAATGTGCACTGAAGGCAAAGCCCTCAATACATGCTCAGGGAGAGGGGCAGAGCATGCACACACACATCTTTGTAGCAGAACAAACTCATGACCTCGAGTTTGGATGTTGGTTTGGAGGGCTGATAACTGCAAACAATCAAAGGAAACAGAAACACCCCTGGCAGAATGTCCGTGGCTTCAGGCTAAACAAAAGTGAAAATGCTGAACGCAGCATGATTTTGAATTAAACTATGGTTCCCTCTAAGCATGTGAGAAGTGAATTTCAGGGGAAATTTCGAGATCAAGGCTACATTAAGTGTTTGAAATGAAAGTCCAGGGCGGGTGAGGTGTGTGCAGGACTCTGGAATGGGATTTGCATGGTTTCTGACTTGGTTTCTATGCCGGTGTGAAAAATGCCAATCACTTGTTTTTAAAGTTTTAAAAGTTTAATAGTAATAAAGTGGTTATAAAAATAGTAATACAATTGGAGTAATAATAATTTGGACAAATTGAATTAGGACAATATGAGACAATAGAGACAAAGAGTTATGGACGTCTGGGTACTTTTTTCTGGGCAGTGTCAACTTCTTCTTCTTAATCTTCACACCGCCTTCGAGGTGGGAAGAAGTTAGTTTCTTCGGATAAGAGGGCAATAAACTATTTTGTTCTGAAAGATATAGGTGTCCTGTGGCTGCTCTCTGGTGCTTTCTTAAAAAATATCCCACTTACAGAGGTCTTATTTTAACTGCAAAAGTTACCTTTTAACTACAAGACTACATTTATCATATTGTCAAGATGTTAATACAGCACTACATTAGTAGTTAATACTACTAATCAATACATCAAAATACATATAGTAAATATCTGCGTAGAGCCATATAATATGCACTTTGCAGCACATACAATATGAGCTGCAAAGAGCCCAATGGACCCATTTTTAGCCCTTTTAAAGAAAACTGAAGGCACGAGCAGTCGGTGAGCCGTCCGGGCAGCATCTCACCGCCCGCCTCCCTGCCCGGACGGGGCGTGTGCGGTGCGAGAGCCGCAGCACCGGGACACGGGGAAAGTTCTGCGGCCGCAAACTCTGCGGATCGCGCAGCGGGGACGGGCGGAGGGGCCGCGGCTCTTCTGGGGGCGGGGAGCGCCGCGGAGAAGCGAAAGTGAAGGGAAGGCAGCGCCCGTCGCGGCGGGGCATCCCCGGGCCGGCGGGGCAGGCAGTCCCCGGTGCCCGGCCGTGAGCGCAGCCCCGCTGCCCCGGCCCCGGGGGCGATGCTCTTGTGCTGCATGCCCGGCGTGGCTTTCGTGCCCACCCTGCTCGTCTGCTGGTCCTCGGCCGCCTTCATCATCTCCTATGTGATCGCCGTGCTGGCGGGCCACGTCGAGCCCTTGGTGCCCTACATCAGGTGAGGCGGGGGAGCTGCGGGGTTCGTGCGTGTGTGAGACCGTGGGAGGTGGCCTGAGGGGCTCCCCGGAGGGAAATTGGGGTCCCCAGGGGCCTCCGTGTGACAGAGGGACACGCTGGGCACCCCCGGCACCCATCACATCTCTGGCAGCTCCAGGAGCCACAGGACACAGACACCATGGAAAGAAAGGACATGGAAGTTTTCTGCTGCAGTCGGCGCAGGCCTGATGCTAGAAAAAGTTTACAATTACGTGGTGGAAGTGTAATTTTGTTTGTATAAGTACAGAACTAGGCCAAAGTGCACCAGATGGTGACTGGACTCAAAGCCCTGTGATGGCTTTTGCAGTAAACACATCCCCACAAACATGCATTTTTTATATTTCATTATAGGACCAATGGGTTTTAAAGACTTCCCAAGAGATGCCTGGCATCCTTTTTTCTCTAACCTTTTCCATTTAAGTGCAATTATGTGTAAATAATTCTTTATGCATACCTTATGTTAACATTTAAATCTAAACTATGAAAATGTTAGTATTTATCTCTCAATAGATTGAAGGTTAACCAGAAATCCAAGACTGTCTCTGATTCTCTTGGAAGATCTAAACAAGGTTATAAAATACATCTTTCAAGATGTGTGACCATGTTCACAAGGGTCAGAGGATGAGGGAAGGAGATGAGAATGTTGACTCCATGTTTCAGAAGGCTTGGTTCATTATTTTGTGATACATATTATGTTAAAACTATACCAAAAGAATAGAAGAAAGGATTTAATCAGAAGGCTAGCTAAGAATAGAAAAAGCAAGAATGAATAAGAAAGGTTTGTGTCTTGGACAGAGTCTGACACAGCTGACTGTGATTGGCCATTAATTAGAAACAACCACATGATACCAATCACAGATGCACCTGTTGCATTCCACAGCAGCAGATAATCATTGTTTGCATTTTGTTCCTGAGGCCTCACAGCTTCTCAGGAGAAAAAATGCTAAGGAAAGGACTTTCCGTAAAAGATGTCTGTGACAAAAAAGCATCTAGACCTAATTCCTTGAAGGACTTTTTGGGCATGCAGAATTTCAGAAGACTGCTAACCTGATTGGCACATAGAAGAAAATGTGATTGAAAATTAGGGTTTGTCATCATAGGCAAGAGAAAATGACACCACAACCCACAAGATAGCTGAGCGTCATTGAAATTGAGCCAGAGAAAGCTGGGCTTTATGTTTATGTTAGCAAAACTTTTTAAGACTCTCTGTACAAATCTGGAAAGCTCTTGGAAAGCCTTGTTCTTGTACTTGAACAAATACCCTACTGCTCATCCTTGATTGCACACAAAGCTTTACTAACACAAAAGTGCTTGCGATCAGTGCAATTTATCCAGTATTAGCTAACAAAAATTAATCATTTGACATAATTATACATGGTTTGTGTTCAGAAATATTTAGAGATCCTGTAGCAAGAAATTTGACAAATTATGTTTCTTATGTTGAAGCCATGTCATAGAATAAAATATATGAGAGAGCGGGATGTGGTTTTTTATGTATAGTTTTGTTTGCAGTTAAGTTTTTGACAGCCCAGGTATCTTAATTGTGTCATTCTTTCTAAAAGGGAGGGACCAAACCTTTAAGTCACAACTCTAAAATTCTAGGGAATGTATCACAGCTGCCACAGTTATATCAACTTAATGGAATAGCTCCCATTAAACATTGTTCTTATCCTTTAGCTATGGAATCACCATAAAAGTCCATATGCCCTAAAAAACCTAAACAAAGCAAAAACATAAGAGGCTGCACCAGTGATTCCCACTCAGTGCCTCTGCATTTACTGGTAAAGCTTTTTAAAAGTCTTGTTTATGTTACATCCTTTTAACACCACATTTGGACTAAGAATATATGTTGACTATTGGTGAAGCACCTGCAACAATTCTAAAGGCATGAGGTCTAAGCATAAGAACTTCATAGAAGATGCATTTGGGAATAATACAAGGTTTTTTCTAGGTACTCAGGATAATAGTCATACCATATTCATATTCTTAATTTGCAGGTCATTGCTTTAGCCTAAGAATATGAATCATGTGATTGAGAATGTGATTTAGTAAAACTAAGAGTGTTAAAAAAAGAGGAAGAATGTTGCAACCTTTCAGTTGTGCAATATCTTAAAATGAAGTATAAAAATTAAATAGAGCTCATATGGGGAAATTCCAGTTACACAAAGGAGAAGAATACTGACATACTTGAGTTCAACATTTCTGTAATTCTTATGCTCATTCTCCAAGTACTCTGTGTATGCCTTGAAGTAACATTAATTTTATTTGCTTACAATGTAGCAGCTGTTACAGGGAGAGACCACACCTAAATTTGTCTTTGAGGCTGTGCTAATGTCCCATCAAACAAACCATATAAAATTCAATTACGAGGAGTCTTTTGGGCCTAAAATATTTATTCCTTGTCTCCTTCACCTTCTTGTCTTTCTACTCTTGAGAAGACTGTTCATTTTTAAAATTTTTCTGCTTGAGATTGGGACACAAATGCTGTCATTTTCATACAGGGTTCCTCATCTTTTCCATGGAGGTTAAGCTCACCTATGCATCAGCTCAAATAAGTGAGCACATTTTTGTTTCAAATATGCAATTTCCTTTTTAATTTTTTCATAAAAACATGGGGACTGTCACTGATACTTTTTTTGCTAATCTTTTTTTTTTCAAAGCAGCAGACTTCAAGAAAAATTAATATGAATCCAAGTATTCATTTAGCTTTTAAAATGCAAAATATAGCATTAAGAAGATTGTGTCCTTAAAAGTCCAGTGCAGTACTTTGTAAATAGATTGTGATATAATATTCCTGGTATGAATTTTCTTTACAACATAATCTAAGATTGAGTTTAAAAATCCCCAACAGCAAAAATCACCTATAAGCCTTTATCTTGAGAAAATACTTTGTTAAAAAATGGAGCTCAGTGCAATTTCAGGTTATTTGGTTTGCTCCTACAATATGTTCCAAGAACTCCAAATGGCTTTCTATGTGTGTGCCAATTCCATTCTCTGCTCACCTAAAGCCCTTCAAAAGCTTTGAAGTGATTACAGTACTGTGCTTACCACAGAGTGGTTTCTGATTTGAAAAAGTCCTTGAAGATTGTCACAAGTGGCCCACATTTTAAATGTGCTCCTTTGTTGTGTTAATAAAAACACTCCAGAAACAAAAGGAAAAGATGAAGTTCAAGGTTAAAAAATGGGCTAAATGAAACACAAATTAAGATGATTTTCAGGTGTGTCAAACAAACAAACAAACAATAAGACACAGTTTACTGTTTTCATCAATTTCACTATCAAAGAGAAACAAGATTAATGCAGACTACCAGCTGGAGCAAGTCTTCAGAAAACATTACAACAAGAAAGTTGAGGTGAATAGGGATTCCCAATGCCTGACAAGTTGTAAAAACTTGTCAAAAAGCTTGGTTCAAACTTTTGTTGTCTGAGAATTTGGAACCAATCTAGTAAAAAGAAATATACGTATTTTCTCTATTTTTTTCCATCAGCTTTCCATCAAATCCTACTTTTATCCTAAGCTTCCTCCTGTTTCTGATAAATCATCTTAGCAACTTTTGTTAAACAAATCCTTCTATAACATAGAAGGGGTTGGAGAGCAAATATGAATTTCTAAAATAATCAAGTCATTTGAGATGGTCATACTCTTCTGTCCTGAACTTCACAAAATTACCAAAATCCTTGAGAGTGATTGCTAAAGTAGAGAGTGCTTTCTCTTTTGCGTGTGGAGAGCATTCATGCTGAGGTCATTTTGGCTGTACTCAGTGGTAGCTTCAGAATCTTAGTGCTGAAACCTAATCCAGCCTCACTGCTGGAATGAAGAGTATTCATCTTATTAAATGACATAAAAAATAGCCCTAGCTAGTACCTACTTGTCTCATTATACACAGAATCACAGAATCAACAAAGGCTGGAAAAGACCTCTGAGGTACTGATTCCACTGTGACTGAACTCCATGTCACCCAGACCATGGCCCTAAGTCCAGGCTTTTCTTGAGCATTTCCAGAGATGGTGACTCCACCACCTCTCTGGGCTGTCCATTCCAGTGTCTAACCACCCCCTCTGTGGGGAAATTTTTCCTAACATCAACTTTAAATCTTCCCTGGCAGAACTTGAGGCCATTTCCTCTTGTCCTATTGCTTGTTACCCAGAGGCCAACCCCCACATGGCTACAGCCTCCTTCCAGGCTAAACACCCCCATCTCCCTCCACTGCTCCTTATCAGACTTGTGCCCCAGACCCTTCCCCAGCTCTGCTGCCCTTCTCTGGACACACCCCAGCCCCTCAATGTCTTCCTTGCAGTGAGGGGCCCAAACTCACAGCAGCACTTGAGCTGCGGCCTCACCAGAGCCAAGAACAGAGGGACTGTCGCTGCCCTGCTCCTGCTGGCCACGCTGTGGCTGACACAAGCCAAGATGCCACTGGCCTTCTTGCCCACCTGGGCACACCCTGGCTCATTTTCAGCTGCTGACAAACAGCACCTCCAGGTTCTTTTCTGCTGGACATTGTTGTGGCCAGTGTTGGACCCAGGCCTTGGTCTTGCTGAACCTCCTTCCACTCATCTTGGCCCATCAATCCACCCTGTCCAGGTCCCTCTGCAGAGCCTTCCTACCCTCCAGCAGATTAACACTCCCACTCCAGGAGAAAGGTTTGTTCTCAGAATCCTTGCTCAGTGTCCACTAAGCTTTGGCATTAGCTAAAACCCTCATGTATTCATATATTGTCACAGACATCTTTTATGAAAATCCTTTCCTTAAGATTTTTCCTCCTGAGAAGCTGAGATGCCTCAGGAACAAAATGTAAACAATGGTTATCTGCTGCTGTGGAATGCAACAGGTGGATCTGTGATTGGTCTCATGTGGTTGCTTCTAATTAATGGCCAATCACAGTCAGCTGGCTCGGACAGAGAGTCCAAGCCACAAGCTTTTGTCATCATTCTTTCTTTTCTATTCTTAGCTAGCTTTCTGATGAAATCTTTTCTTCTATTCTTTTAGTATAGTTTTAGTATAATATATATCATAAAATAATAAATCAAGCCTTCTGAAACATGGAGTCAGATTCTCGTCTATTCCCTCATCCTGGGACCCCTGTGAACATGGTCACAACATATCTGATAGCAGAGTTTTTGGGTGTCTCTGTTCAAACACACTATCCTGCCTCTTGGTACTGCCCAGTAACTGAAAACTTAACTCACACTCAAATTATGTAAAGATTGAAGAACTAGATGTTTTCCATTGGCTTGACCAACACAACTTGATCAAATACATATCAACTGGTTGTATGTTAAGCAAGAAAAAAATGAACATCAGAGAAGAAAAAATAGTAAAAAGAGGTGGCAAGATCATAGTACTGTTCTTTCAATAGAGCACTCACCTTCCATAGAAGAGTTCTGCTTGAGGGTCTTGAGCTCACATACTCCCAGGAGTATTTCTCATGGGATTTCAATTATCTCACTTATGTTTCACAGGTCTCAACTTTCTGTGAGGAAAAGGCATTCTCTGGGGTGGATGTTTGCACTTATGTAGGGAAAAGAGGGGAAAGGACTCTATGGTAAAGGTGTTCTTTTCTCTACAAAACAAATGTTTTGTGTACATTATGTCTTTCATTTATATACATGTGCATATAGATATGTATTTAAATTCTGTAGATATCCTCACACCCTTGCTCCCTCTCTGTCCCAGTGAACTTCTAATTAAAGGGGAAGTGTTTCATCAGAAGAGACTTACAACACCTTGGAGATAGAGTACTCTTAAGCTGTATCTACATTAGTAAATTAAACAGTTCCTAGGAACATTTCTGGGCATGGAACACAATTTCTCTTATAGGGTCAAGTCCTTTTAAAGAAATTATACCAAATTCTCTCACATCTTAAGATAGTGACTGTCATTAGATATATTTTACTCTACCACAGTGTTAATTCAGCAGATAAAAGAAACATTAATTCTGAAATGTTATTTATGTAATTATGTCATTCATGAGAAAGTACAGGTCTGTCACATCTTTGCATATTGCATACAGAAAAAGAAGAAATACAATTCAATGCATATACTCTTAAAATATGCTTTCTTTTTGAAAAGAGGGATTCTCTACTACAATTGGTGCAGCAGAAGGTGAATTACCTTATACACACAGAAGAGGTTCTACTTCTCATGGGATTTCAATTGTCTCATTTATGTTTCACAGGTCTCAATTAACTTTTAATTTGTCTCTCTTCCCGCTTTAGTGACACTGGAACTAAACCTCCTGAGAGCGGTGTCTTTGGTTTTATGATTAATATTTCAGCACTTCTAGGTATGTATAAGGTATTTGGGTTGAACAGAATGAAGAAATGAGAACTAGTGAAAAATTAGTGCCTGCTTTAATTACAGAACTGTATTTAGTATTCTGCAGAAAAACTTCTCCACAGTCAAATGGTAATATCAGATGGATGTAAGTAATACCTGGAGTGTTGGGTCCTTAGGAGCACTTAGTGCAGGCTCAGAGGCACTTGTGTCTCTTCAGAGCACCTTATCAAAGTAGTCAGCACACTGGAAATAAAAATGGAGCAAAGATGACATAATTACTCTTCAAAAACTCTGATGTGGGGAAACTTCAGGTTCTGAGATGCTGCAGTAAAGGGAAGAACAGTGTTGAAGCAACACCTGGTTTTCTCCTCAATGTGCCTCCTTCTCTACAAAATAACTGATGTGAATCAGGAAGTTTGGCATTTTCTATTACCTTTCAGAGGATGGAGGATCAAGAGCTGTGTATCTCTGCATGATGGCCTTAAGGCAAAGTAAACATATTTTACCTTTCATAAGAGCCTCGTTCAGTCACAGTCTTGTAGTGTTTAATGTAACCTCACAGTGCCTGGGCAAAGTTACCTGATTTCTTTTTCCAGCTGTAGATAGGCTGAAACTGTGTTCTGTGTTATGGAACCGGGGAATTCAGTCTACAGTTTATTATATCCCAAAAAAACTCCATGATTTCCTAATTCAGTACAGGTGTTTTCCAGGAGTGAGCTGCATTTTATGCAGTGACTCTACAAAAAGGAATTAATTCTTCAGACCATCCATCAGAAGGAGATGTAGTTCTGGCACAAGACTGCATCTCAGAGCAAAATAAGGCCTCCCACTTGCAGCTTATGGTTCTTATCTCCCTGTAACATCTGTTCCTAATGTGGAATGGCAATGCCTCTGTGCCCAAAACACCCAGGAGAATGGGATTTAAATTTGTGCTTTTCTTGAACTGATGTGCATTCAGTTCAAGATAGAAATAATATGCAATTTTAAGACAAAAATAATGAAGTTCCACCTGAAAGTTCATCTGAATTAACTTCTTCATTCCAGCAGACTTAAAGATGGTATTATTTATTGTATTATGTTTATAATTTTGTTCTGCATGTCCTGTGTTACAGGAAAAGTTTGTTAAAATGTAATCAGTATGTGAACATTGAACATAACTTTTTTTTGTTTTGTTTTTTTCAGCTTCAATTACAATGTACATCAGATATTTATTAATAGAGAAGCAAAATGAATCATCACACTTTGTTAGGTCTTCATGCAATATGTTTACATTATGTGTGGGATTGATGGGCTGCACTGGAATGGGCATAGTTGCAACTTTTCAGGTATGACCATAAATTTCATAACAAAAATGAAAATAAAATAAGATTGCTTTGCCATTAAAAATTTCAACTAGATAACAGTGATTAACATTATCCCCATGTGGACCCTTGAAAAATGGAATAAGAATGCCTTTCTTGTTCTTGCCTTTTTCAATAGTTTTCAGGAAGAGACTTGTTTCCTCCTATACAAGAGTATTTGCTTGTGCAGTTATGCCATTAAGGAGTTTTCTGTGTGCTTGTCTTGTAACAGGTCTGTAATATATGGATTTTTCTGCTGTAAATTTTTTTCTGTGAAAACTTGAATGTAAAAAACTTTGCTATTCCAAGTTTAGTTTGCTTATAATCAGGTAGGGCAGAATAAATCAGACTAACAAAAGCATCAGCATTTTTTGCTGAATGATGGCATACTCACCAGGAGAATTTTCTACAAAATAAATTAATCTTATCTGACAGGTTAGAAAATTGGGCACAATATCAGCCTGTTAAACTTCTGAGTCTGTAGGAAATGGCATAACAACATGTTTTATCTTTTGATAGGGACATGTAGAACTACTGCTTACTTTGCCAGAAGTAAGGATGTCATTACAAACCAAAGTTCCCCCACTCAATGTCTGAAAGAAAATTCAATACGGAGAACTTCAGCCTAGAATCAAGTTAAATTTAATTGGCAGGAGGCTTGAGATGCTGCCTTAAAATCTGTGGAAACAGCTGCATTATTTCTTTTAAAGGATGGTCTACCTTGGAACATTTTTTTAAATACAATTGTGCTTATATAGTGACATGATGACATATACAGAAATTGAAAATAAAAATTGTTGGGCCTTCAACAGCCAGTACAGTTTTACATGTAATGGAAATGGCATTTTCAGACAAAAAAACCTCTCTGTCTTAAGATGTAACTTGCCCTTTTTAGCTTTGCATCCAGGCAGTGTGTGTGGATTGCAAACACCACAGGTACTGTAGTCTATTCTAATCATATTTTACTTTAAAATATCCCTGTTCTTATTGATAAGATTTATATGTGGCACAAAAAATTTTTGGATGATGCCTCACTGAAATAGAAACCAAATTCAGGGAGAAGACAAATCAGGAATGCAAAATAATTAATGAATGGTGTAGTCTCTGTATGTTGCTTCTATGGAATATCTCAAAAGTTGTGTCAGTGCTTTGTGTTTTTAGTAGTCTTCCTTTTAGGCAGCTCCTTCCTAAAAGGAAGATGATGGATGGGATGCAGAAACTTTGATCCTAATGTTTCCAAAGGGATTCCTTGACAGTTATAACACTGGTTCTTATCTAATCTCTGTTGTGTCTCTTTGCCAGTCCATAAAATCCTTCCTCACCTAATTTCTATTTCCTCTGCTTTGAGCCTGCTTTCCATGTTAAGGGCAGTTTGTAGAAAGGGTTCTGAGCATAATAAGGATCTAATCTAGCTAATAAGCATCTGATCTAGCAGATTTTCAAGCATCCTTACTTATCCAAGAAGATGGAAATGGTGGCTTGCAAGCCTTCAGTCTTTTCACTGTATATGCACAACTAATGAACAGTACATTCTGATCCCTATTTGCCAATAGAATAACTGAAACATGAAGAGGATGTGAGATTTGCTCAAGGTCAGGTGATGTTTCAAGTCAGGAGACCAGAGCAAAGCTGGAATTAGAAATTATTCCCTTAGTACTCAGTCTAGTTCCTCTTATCAGTGTGTCGTGCAGAAAATTTACATTCATGTGCACTACCTGCCAGTTTCTTCAGGTCATAGCAGCTAACCATTGTGCTGATTCCCTTTCCAGGAGCTGGCTGTTCCCAGTGTCCATGACATAGGAGCTCTGGTGGCCTTTGGCTCGGGTGTTGTGTACATCACGCTTCAGTCTATAATCTCCTACAAGTCCTGCCCACGATGGAACACTTACTTTGTGTGCCACATAAGGATGGCCATTTCTGCCATATCATGCATTGCTTTCATTCCCAGTATCCTTTGTGGTGCGTCCCATGGTTCTCCCTTTATGTGTTCATGGCTTTCCTTTCTAGTTAAATCATTGCTGATAAAAAATAAAGACGAGGTCACACTCTTTACTTAAGGCTCTCTAATGTGTATAATACAGCATTTTGAGACACCATCAATAGCATTAAGATAAGTTTTGGGAGCTTCTAAAAAGCTTTATCTCTTATTTCAGTGGTATATTTAAAACCAATGTCCCAGTGTTTTTCACAGAATCATGTGAAACCTAAGTTTGGAGTGTCTCCCTTATTGTCTATACTTTAAAAGAACCTACAGAAACCTTAATTCGTGCAGAAATGTGTTTTGATTGCTATTACCACCTGCCTTGTAATAAGGTGATTCATTTAATTATGTTCTTAATACCTTGATTTGATATTCTGGCTGTTCAGGGTCTCCTGTGCTACAGAAGGGGAAGATGGTGTTTTTTTTTTTTTTGTTTTTTTTTTTTTTTTTTTTTAAGCAGACATTTTCATTTTTACTCACTAATATTGCATAGTTTCCTTTACACTGTTTTTCCCAGTGATTGTGTTTGCTTCAAAAATTTCCATGACAAAAATTGATTGGACTCCAGGTGAAAAGGTAAAATCTTACTAGGTAGCCAAATTACCTTGTGTGACATTATTTGGGGAATGCTGTTATATTTATCTTAAAGCACTACAAACATGTCAGAGACTTCAAATAGCACATTATCATGAACAGATCTGTGCAATGCTGGTTTCCAGTCACTTCTTCATTAGGAAGATGTCTGTGGTGTGGGTGAGAAAATTTGTCATAGGTGATCAATCTTGAAAGAGTTAGACTTTCATTTTGACCAGCAATGTGAGAGTTTCCCATAGAAAAAGACTACAAAAAAAAAAAAAAACTGGTAATTAGTTCTACTTACTTTTACAGTCAATTTTCTTGAAAATTAACTTTTCACATGAAACAATAAGTGGACCAATTTAATTCTGTAGTTTTTGAGGTTTTTTTCTCAGCTTTTTTATTATTCTTTATTTAATAATCTTTGATACTGTCACAAATATTTGGACTCTGACCTAAAATATCCTAAAGTTAATTTTAGGTATTTGAATCCATTTCGATGTTTTCAGAATGAAACTATGAAAACGAATTTTTCTTTTTGGGCGAATTTTGCTAAAAGGAGGTATTAAAAAAAAAAAGGTAAATAATGCAGAGAGTATATCCTGCTTGAAGAGCTTAATAATATCACACTTAGCAAATGTACTACAACCAAACAGTGGCAAGGCAGCTGTGAGATAAATCTTTGCAAATTAGACAGTCTTAGTCATATCTTTGGGGGTTTTGTGGGTTTTTATGTGATGCAAAGATGAAAAAATAATTTTACTGAAACAGATGGCATCTTAGGTGATGGCATGTTAAGAAACACTTTGCTTTCTGTTTGTGTCAATTGACACAGGTTTTCAGTGACAGTCTTAAAAACAAAAGTCTTGTCAGGAACTGTCATTAAGGGTGGCTCTCTATTTCAAAACATGGTAAGGACTTGGTCAGAATTGCTGAGCTCAGTGGCTCAGAGTGAAGGCTTGGAGCATGGGCACATCAGTAATCTTAATGCAACAACTGCATGTTTTCAGGTTTATATTACATTCAACCTCTGTTTTGATCCTGTGCTAATTGTGGTTTTCTTCTACTGCCTTCAATGGTACTGCACAAGACAATGTTACACATGCACCTTGATAAATTTACTCACCATTCTATAAAAACAAAATGTGAATTTAATTTTATACAACAGAGATGACCAGTCATAAATCTTACTTGTTGAATTAACAGAAGGAAATGTCTATATCATTTTGCCTTTATTTTATTTAGCTGTTTAATCTGACAATTTGTTATCTATCTCATTCCATCAGGATTATACTTACCATTTTATGAGTGCAATCTGTGAGTGGACAGTGGCCTTTGGTTTCATCTTCTTCTTTTTAACATTCATTAGAGATTTTCAGGTTGGTATCTACATATTTTAGCTGTGACTAAGTGCTGTGAATTATATAACAATGTAATAGAAAATTACCATTCTTTACCTAGATAGATGCATCAAGGCTATACAGAAACAAAGGTTACCAAGCACAGAAATGATCTCTGTCTACATAAGGAATATTCTCCCCCTTGATTATTAAACATAAAATTCAGTTTAATAGTTCGATGTGTTTGATCTTGAAAATTAATAGCAGTCAATTATTACCACTCTTTTTGTAGAAAGAGGCCCTCTAAAGGTGACATAATAACAAAATAAATGATGCAACTAAAATTTAATTTCTTTTTGCCTGAGGGATTTTATATAATAATCCAATCATTGATGTTTTACACATTTTGCTCTATGTTTCCTCACAGTGCAAAAAAATATGAAATAATTTTTGGAAAAGTATTTACACAAGACCCTCTTGGTTTGAGTAGCTGGATTCAGAGTTAACATATATTTTGCTAACCAACAGCAAACATTTCCATGTCTGTTTAGTTTTGACTTAGTACTGAATAGACCATTGCTATAGAGCTTCTCCTTAATTAAAAACAAAAATTAAAAAATAATAAAATAAAATAAGCTAGGTTCACCAGAAAGAAACACTTCTTTCAGAAAAAAAAATATGTTCCAAATTACACAACACATGATCTTAAAGGTTTATAATTGCCTTCTATAACTGATAGAATTATTGAAGAACCATTCCAAAATGTCTGTATCACTTAATGCATGGTTTCTGGGGGGAGGTATTTATTGCCAGTCCATCACTCTCTGAGATCTACCTATATGATGACATCTCTTTCATCAAAGGTCAGACTTTTCCCTTGGAGACAGAGATTTGCAGGACAATGCAGTAATTCTCAGCATATTTATCAACAATCCTTAGTTGAGAATTCTGCTACAGACACATAAAAAACTTTTACTAAATATAAATATTATGAAAATAAGAGACAGTGACGAAATTAAAAAAAAATGGAATTGTGGTCATTTTAAATTACAGGCTATGAAATTAATCCAATGTTAGTGTCTGACAATAACAGAAAGATTTTTTAGATTCTGTTGTCTTTTTGTCATAATCAGTGCTCAGAGAAAACCAAATTATGAATTCAGTAAAAAAGTCCTGCCACACTCAAAGAAAAATAAGATTTTTTCTACTTTTCCTCCAGTATTTATTTCACTTCTACACTTTTGTCTTTTGCTTTGTTTCATCTCCTGTACTTTATATCATAGAACTGTAAAATTAAATTATCTTCCTTTATTTTTCTTTATTTTAAGCTGATCTTCCTTTATTTTTCTTTTAGAGATTTTCTGTAAGGATATCAACAGAAATACATGAAGAATTGTGATAGTGAAAGAACAATATTTTATATCTATGAATATTCTAGGTTTCTTTTCACTTATAGAAAAAGTAAAAGATGCACAAGGATTGATGAGGTTGTGTTAAGAGCCCATGCACTTAACTCTGCACCAGCAACCACTAAAAGATGTTAAAAACTTGGAGCAAGGTTCCTTCCAATTTTTTGCAATATTTTGTAATTTTTATATAGTTTGGTATATTAAAAATACTGTAATAAAAGCAATATTTAGAAACACCAGAAAATCACCCAAGGACTTGATCTCCTCAGCTCTTCCATTTTGGACATATCTGTACTTTTTAATTTGCTTCAGTGTGATCGGTGGCATTAGTTTTAAACTCAAGAAAGTACATTTTGCAAAGAGAGAAGTGTAAAGGCAATGGAAATCACTGGGACTGAATTCCTACACTGTTAAGTTGCAAAGGACTGGAGAAGATGGTGAGAGCAAGAATGAACATCTTTGTTTAAAGAAATTTTAGTTGATGGCAACACTATGCTACATATTTCTGATACTGGGCACTGCAATGCAAATGCAAATCCTAAGAGAAATTTAAACTATATTGCTTGAAAAATGTTTTTTAATCATCACTGCAGTACATGTTGTAAAAATCCACCCCTTTTTCCCTTTTATGCACTGATGGCCACAGGAAACAAAAGATGGAAGTGGGAAGAGAAAGTAAATTTACATTTAAGCGTGATGTAATAAACAGAAATCTTATTGCAATTTTGTTAATATAAAGCAGAATTTTCCAGCCTGTGGTTTAATCTACAATGGAGTGAAGAAGGTGTCAAAAAAAAGTATTGGGAATGAATGGAAAATAAGAAGAGGCAGTAGTTTTTAGGTACTTAGAAATAAATGTATTAGTATTAGATACATAAAAGTAAATTTAAAAACAAACCTGGAGAGCATCTGGAATGAAGATATTTGCTGCTATAGACTTTCTTCTGTAATGAAGGACATGGAAAGGAACTAATTGAGAAGTCAGATGTTACAAGTATCTGCAGGCAAAATGTTCCTTCATGTACTGATTCACCACCTCCATTCAGTGCATTAACCACTTGGTTGTGAATTATGTTCTCTGAAAATGACATTTTCCACACTCTATCACAGTTTATGCAGAAATATTGATGATTTTCAGTTGCTAACATCCACTAACTAATGTGTTTGGAGAGTGATGTTTTAAAATTAGTCATCTGTTAATATTTCTTTTAATGTGTATTTTAAACTATTAAATTCAGCTGTTTCACAACTTAAGGAGTTGATGTTTTGTTTATAAATTCTTCCAGATAAAAACAGTAAAAGTGTTTGTTCTTCACTGAAAGATTTGCTTTCCAATGTATTCAGGTTATTTGCAGAGGTTTATAGCTACAACCAAGTTAAAAATCAAATCTAGTACTGACTAAAGGAAGGATCTTATGTCTTGCTGATTTGGTATCCTGTAAGGGACACACATTCCTTCAACTGAAGATCATAAAGGAAATGTGTATCTACCACAAAAAGTGACATCATGTTATTTTCAAGGCTGTGTTAAGAAAAGACCATATTTCCTAGTGCATTGTGTATTAATTTTTATTCTTAGCTTTCATAAAGTATAAGAGGCAAGAAGTTGTTTTTTTAAATGATAGCCAGCCTTTACAGTGCTTACAGTATCCTAAAGGGAAGAAAAAAAAAAATCAGAGAAAGTGGCTGAATGAAGATCTCCTTAGTCCCTGAAGTCAGGAGGTAAATTTAAGTACTGAATTAAATCCTTCCCATTTTCCTGAGCTTTATTGTGATACATTTTAATGTGAGTTATATTCATGACCAAAAGAATGCACCAATAATGCACCTTTTATTAAATCTGTTAGACCTAACAGACCTCAACTTGCATTGACATGCAGACAGAAGTACTGCACATTTTATTTGTGCAGTGAACAACTGTTGAATACATTTTGATTATTCTCTGGATCCAAGCAGATTTTCAGTCAACTATTTTTTTCAGCTGAAATGTGAGTTGACAAGTTGCAAGCAATTGCCAAAATAATATTCTAGCAAGGTATAATTTAGCTGTGGCTGACTCTTGTTAAATACTACATTTTAAGATTTACAGGCAAGTGATCTCTAGAGGTTAGCACAGATAATGTCACAGCACATTTCTGTTGCTTTGCTATGGGTCCTTTTTTCTATATTTTTATATTTCTTAGCAACAAGAAATTGCTTTTTTTTTTTGTTGGAAGCTATGCTAGAAGTATTTTCATCATCTACTCTGCATGATGTTCTATTTGTCAGCATATCAGGAGTGATTGAGAAATTCCTTTTGCATAAACTCCAGTAAATCACATGATACTTGCTGTTATTTTTAGTGGTTATGCTAAATCATTCTACTGCTTCCAGAAATGCAAAATGGGATTTTTCTAGGTTCTGCAGCTTGATCTGCAGATGAAATACCACTGTTGTGGTATATCTGCAGATATACCACTGTTGTGGTCTCTGTCACAGTTCCAGATCGTGTAAGGATGAAACTCTACCAACTCAAAATACCTAAAACCCCCTTTTTCTTAGGACACTGTTCTTGCTCTGCTTTGCCTTCCAGTGTGCACTAAGCTAGTGATGACCTTGTAATTTTCTCATAAGGCAAACTAAACTTTAATTTCTGGCCTGCTAAGTTTGCATACTGCCTTAACTGTGACAGCAACATCTGTTTGACAGTAGTACAATAATCTTGATGGCAAGGCATTTATTTCTTGATCTTAATACTGGTAGCAAAACTTCCAAGCTGATTAGAGGGACTATGGAAACACATCAGTGAATTTTGGACATTCCAGCATTAATTTTGTAAAGAGGTTCAAGAGCTTGGTGTTTTAAACTCCTCTGTAAATCCTGTCTTAGTGTTAATATTGACCACATTTTCACAAGCCTTCAGGCTTTAGAGCATCTGTTTGAAGACTGCAGAGGGTGTCAGGTTGGTTCCCAATGGTTTACAATGTCCACTGGAAATGCTGTCTCTGGAAGAGGCTGGAAGAGCTGCTCTCCTCTAAGAAACAGTGAAAGGCATATGGTCGTTGTATTTTAAGAAGGGATGATGTTTGTTTCCTTGGAAGATGAGTTAATATCCATTTATTTGGGTGAAATGTGGGCAAGTAGCAATAGGCTTTAATGTATAAAATCTCTGTAGCTTTGACTAAAGATTGTCAGAGCTGGGTCTGTCTTTCACTGCGTTTTTGTGAGTGCCAGTGCCCATATGGTCACACCTGCAGACACAAGCAGTGCTGGCATGATGAGGCCTGGCAGTAGTTGCAATACACAGAAATAAACATACCTGCTGTATTTTATAAACAATCACAGTGATTTAATGAGCTTTGGCTATATCTTGGATTGGTAATATAATTTAGAAAGTGTGTTTCTCCCATCTTAAGGAGAAATTAGGCAAGTCCTACATGTGGTATCTGTATTTTTCCCCGTACACAATAGATGGCACTAGCAGCCCACATGATTTGGGTTTATTTCCCACGTTCAGGCAAGCAAGTGCAGTAGTTTTGTGGGTAGCTTCAGCTGATTTTAATAGTCGTCTGGAGGCCCACTTAAATGAGTTTTGTATTGTGCCTTTGTGGAAAACAAGTCAGATCTAAGTTTCTTTGCCATCCCTCCCTGCCTTCATCTAAGTAAATATGTTTTGCTACTGCCATGTGTAGTCTCATAGCAACTTCAATTTTAAATTAATTTGTCTAAGTCAAAGGAGCCACTGCTGCAGTTGTCACTGGCACAAGCTGACATCCAGTTCTCATTACTACACCACTTCTCCTGGGAAGATTTTCCTACCCTATCACAAAGAGGGTACATTTCACTCAGTTGCTTCAGTAGAATTCTGTCAGTTTGCAGTGGGGCTTTAGAAAACAATATATGTTTTCATGAGACAACAATATAGAGAGAACAAGATTTTAACATCTCAAAATTGCAGCCAGTCTGCACCCAGAAAAGGTGACATGTCTGGTTGTAAAAAAATTCATAGGTAGCTTCTGTATCTATTTAAAAATGCACTTTGTATGTAAAATGTCTTTTCTCAAGTTATTTCCTTGCCTAACAAAACAGCATTGTCTTCTATGAAGTGTAGCAATAATGCAGGCTTTCAAACATTATTTTACCTGGAATGATGCAAGTTTAGCATTCACAGTCTTAAATAAACAATGCTGAGCAGCATGGATGTTTCTCTAGAAACTCCCGCCAAATGTTGTATGGATTTAAAAAAAAATGTATAGAAAGTGCTCTGACAAAGTATAAGTGATTCATTATTGATAGAAATCTTTAACATGGTAGAACTTACTGCACGAGCACTCTCCCAAAACACACTCATAAAATTCATTATAGGTACTTTTCAAAGAAGATTTCTCTGATGAACATTTAGACTTCCATCATGAGACCTGCAGGAACATTCTCTGTAGCTCTGCTTCTATTAGAGATATCAACAGCTGATGGATCTCCATGCAAAGAGGTGTCTTCCCTTCCTCTCACGCTGCATCAAGTGGCTGAAACATATTAGATGGTTTGCAGGGAGGTTTTTCTTCTGGTTTCAATAATTCAAGAGGATTTTTTGATAATAAAATAATTTGTGTGGTTTTTTACCCTTTAAAAAATTATAAATGCAACTTTGTGCTCATTTGAAATTTCTATGGGATTACACATAAAATTTTGTCTACTACTTAGAAAGGATTTTGACATAGGGCTTGCTCTTCAAGCAAAAATGTAATGTTCAGAAAATCCACCAGATGAAATAGCCCTCTTTTCTTATCTATTAGCCTTTTAGATCTATTTAGCTTTTGATGATACAAATTCAACAGGAGATAAGAACCTTCACTTGAAGGAAAAGGGATCTTGACTTTAATCAACTAAAATCAAATTACAAGGCTTCTACCGACTTTAAATGTTGATAGTTCTTTCTCTGCTGAGCAAGTGCAAATGTTGTTCACAGAGTCTGGGGATGTTTTCTGTCTAGATTCTGGTGTCAGCAGAGTAATCTCAGGGATGGATTTGGAAAACAAGTTTTCTCCCTGCAAGCAGTTTGAAGGAGACATCATGCTCACACTCTGCTTGCTCTGCCTCTGCTCCTTAAACCCAGCTTGTTTTTTTACTGAAGAAACACAAATTGAGAGTTCAAAGTGAAGCATTTAGACCTGAGTTCTCAGAACAAATATCACAAGTACAAGAGGATATAGTTCTGATTAAGCCTCCAATGACATATTATTTGAAATTCAGTGCAACTGTGTGCAGATGGCACTGTGACAAGATCTGAGACATCCCCAACTAGCTGTAAGAGTCTTAGAAGCAAGTGAGGAAGCAGGATCCAAGCTTCAGTAAGCACTTGTTTTCTCAGGATTGTGGAAGCTTTCCACTGGCTTGGCTTCCTCTGGGTTTTGGGGGCACGGAGATGGCGCCATTTCTTATTTCTCCCTTTGTCCTCTGTCCTTCTGTGTTACCTAATCCTCAATTCACACAAATTGTGTTGGCAAACAGCTCTCCCAGTATGTTAGTATTAGGATGTGGTTTCTGTGATTCTGTTCCAGAAATCATCTTTCTTCATGACAGTCAACAAATTAGCCTTGCTTTCCTCCATTTTGTGGTCTCAATCTGATGTCTGGGGAATTTGAACATATGCAGGTAGTAAGTCATGGGTGCTCTCTGACCTGACTGCAGACCAAAATCAACTCTCAACTGAGATCCTGCCTACAGCTGGCATGGCTGGTTAGCTTAAAAGTGTTTAAACCAAATATTTGGGGTAATTATAGTATTATAGCAGATTTTAAAGGGTGATTGCCAGTGCTGTCAAAGGGTGAAGCTGACATTTTTTCAGTACCCCTCCTTGCCAAACAGCTTTAAAATTTGAAGACTATTACTGTATCAGCATAGTTCTTTAGTCTTGAACTGAATTTAAAACATGCTTACTGTTTAGGGTAGGCAATACAAAATCCTGATCGCTACTTTCCTGGAATTTCAACCAAAAGGAATGGTACAACATTATATAATCATGTTTTTTAAAAATCAACTTGCAGTTTTACATGGCATCTTGTGTCTGCTCGTGGCAGCCAGAACTGAGCGTTGCCATTGAAAACAGAGAGTCATGGCAGTATATTCACTCCAAAAATACCTTCTGGTTGCAAAAATATTTAACAATGTTAAGACTAAAGAGGAGCGAGAGGAAACTAAAGAAAGACAGGATTGGAAACTGTTCATTGCACTGTCAGATAAAAATTCAGCATGGAAAAATGCACAAACAGACAAATAAAAAACAATTTCTGGAGTAAAAATGCAATCCAGCAGACGACTGATTCTTCTTGAGTAGGGTTGAAGGATGAAAGGGGGTTGACCCTCAAACCACCCAGTTAAATTCAAGACTGGGGACAGATAAGTCTCTCATGGATTTCTAGGAAGAGCAGAAACTCTGCCTTTGCGCCTAACTCTTTTGGAAAAGAGGTTTAGGAAAAAACAGAAGTCTCGGAAACCAAAATCCTCTCAATACCGTGGATGGGTTATTGAAACTATCCCATAAATCACAGTAGCAGTTAGGCAGCAAGGCAAAATAGAAATGAGTGATTCTTTTCCTTCGAGGGCAGCTGGAGATGGGTCTTCATCTGGATTGTGTAATGGTGATGCAGAAGCAGCAGTTCCTGTGTGTTGGGGGCAGTTTTGGCACACAGACTCAGAAACAGGGCAAAAGATTGGAAGCTGAGAGAAAGGGTAAGAAAGAGAAGAGTCCCTGTATAAGAAAAGAGCAACAGGATTTTGCCTCAAAGTCTGTGGAAAAGAACATGATACTTTGGCCTCAGTGGAAATAAAGAAACACAGAGAGACCCCTTTCTTACCCCGTAAAGAATTACATTAAATGACATCAAATTACACAGAGGAATCAGGAAGCACTTTTCTGCCATTTTCTGGACACTAAGGATCAATACTTTGATAGGTTTCTTGGGAGTCAAGTTATATTGAAACCACAGTCCCAAGACCTGGAGAAGAGGTTCCTGCTCACAGATTGCAGCAGGAGGAGTTCCCCTTTCTGTGGATTTTCAGTGTGGAATTTGGAATAACAGGAGGTTGTTCTTGCTTGTAAAGGTCCCCACATAGCTTCTGGTGGGAAGACACCAGATTGTTTGGCAGTCCCACAGGGAACACAGGGGAGATTTTTTGCCAGCAAAATCACAGACTAGAAGAGGAACAGAGTCTCTGTAATGAAACAGTGAGGGGTGAGTGACACAAGATATTTGTGGTTATCTGCTTTTGTCCCCAGGGTGTCACTGTGGGTGCAAGGAGGGTTTGCTTGATTGAGATGGGTCCTCCATTCCCAGCAGCTGAGTGATGGCTGAAATGCATCTCAAAGAAACATGGGAAGACTGAAACCTAAGTGAGGAGCCCCGTGCTTGTCAATGAGATAAAAAAAAAAAGGAAAAAAAAAGAAAGCCAGTGAAACTGGACATATAACAGATGCAGATCTACAAACCTCTGGTCAGTCCAATGGGCAAGTGCTGATCTGGGGACACATAAAGGGAAGAGGACCATGCTGATGCAACAGGAAGACCCTCAAGCTAAGTGATCACCCACCAAATAATATGTAATGAAGCCTTAAAACATCTGTTGATGATCAGGAGGACAGAGATTCCAGCAGAAAAGGGTGAAGACAGCTCTTCTTACCAGTGTTTATACTGGCCTGCATTAGGATCAGTCAAATGTGCAGTGATACTTCATCCAACCAAGCCTATGGATTTAATGCTCATCTTTAATGCTCATCTATGAAATATTCCACACAGGAGACTTTACTGCTAAACCACTGTTTTACAGAAAATATTGCTTATCTGAACCTACTCCCTAGCGTATGTTTGTTGCTGCCCTTATAATTTCTTTTTGGGTTGTTGTGAATTTTCAGTATCATTTTCTTTAAACAAGAGAAGACATTATTCAGAAAGTGCCAAACAACATCTTTATAATGATTATGAAATCTCCTATAGAGAGTTTCCTGTTAATTTTCATAGTGTTTTGAAGAAAATTCTTTTGAAGGCTTTTATAGGCTCTTGTCCAACATATCTGGGGAGTCTGTTTTTCAACATCTAGTTTTACTCTTTAACATTTATTTATGGCCACTTCAGTGCCTTTAACTTCCTAGGATTGTAAAATATTTTTTTAACCACCTTACTGATCTTACATTTGCACAAATTTGGACAAAGGCCAGCTGATTCACTAGTAATTAAGGTATTGTTCCTAAAACAACTTCATTTACTGGTGGTGTTCTGCTTTGCAATGCTGAGTGTGAAGAGGCACACAGAGCTGGCTTTGTTTGGGCTGCCTACAGCTACACCAGATATTCTTTGTGCAGGGTACAGGCAGGAAGCTATAGAGGCTGAAGTTCACAGCAGAAATTGCAAACAGGATGTGAATTCCAGTGCAAGTTCCTTTCAGAAACTTAGTCATTTTGGTCACCTTTTTCCTCACTGTTGTTTTTTTTACATTGTTTTTATACCTGCTTATTTTTAAATAATTCCATTTGGTGTCATCTTTTTCCCCACACCCTTAGCTGTGAGCACTTATTAGGGCTACAATGTAAGATTTAGAACAAACTGGAATGATTTAGGTACTTATGGTAATTCCTGGCTGCTTATAAAAGTCAAAGTAGCTGGGAATTTCTTCTATCTGTATTTACAGTGATGGGAGCAACTGTTTTTATAATGGATCCTCTTAAACTTGAAATACAAATGGAAGTGTCTATTCCCCTGAGATCATGTCCTGTTTGCTGCTGCTTTGCATTCTACATATTGTTCATGGTAATTCTTCTGCTGGTGCAGTAAAAACTGGTTCTCCTTTGCCTTTCTGCACATGACACACTGCTTTGTGCACAGCTCATTATTTCTTCACATCTACTTCTACAAAGGGACAGAGCTGTTTCAAATAGGGCAGGGATGGCTAAGCCCATCATCCTACTGCCCAGGTGTCCTCAAGACAGTGTGTCTTTCTGCAGCTGACATCTGGCATCCCACACAGAAAGAGAGGATTCTTTGGGTGAAATGTTCTCAATCAGTAAATACTTAAAGGTAGCTGGAAATTGGAGGAATATGAGGGGTGTCCTGCTAAGCAGGACATCTGTCTGTGGGATATTCCGAAAGAAGGCCCTAAGAAAGAAAATTATGAAGTGAGAAACTGTTTGTGTAAAGGATGAATTGTTCAAAAATTAGGTATTGTTATTAGTTCTGAATTAGCTCCTCTGATGTTACATCTAGCCTTATTAGCCTTCTTTTAGCAAAAAACTGAGGCTGTTGCTTAACTTTCTGGAACAGGACATGAATTCCTGAATTCCATTGTTTTTCAGAGGCTGTGGTTTGATTCCCAGAACCAAAATGAATCTGATTCTTGAGCTGGCATATACCCTGAAAGCATTCCTAGATCAGGGCTCTGAAAAGAGAGGCTTTGGTTTCAAAACCCCTTCCACATTAATGGGTTCCTTATGCATGATAATGGTGCAATTATGAGAGATGGAGAACCAGGCTGAGCAGTTGCCTTTTTCATGTTCATTGGAGGGGAAGGAGTAGACATTGGGGGTCATGGGGGAGGGAAATTTGGCCTAAGGAGGAAAACAAAAACTTCTGACCATGTTACATGGCATCTACCATGTTAAGAAGGTTGTTTACAAGAGGACTCATTCAACAATATCAAAATCTTGTGGAATCTTCCCATGCTGCTTGAATTTAAACCACATTCTGTTCCTGTCATGCTCATCTGCTCAATGCCTTAGAGGGACATTTGCAGAAAAAGCCCTAATTCTTACTGGTTTGGGTTGAGAGCCACTTGTGAGGCAGGTAATCAGTGGTCACCAACACTACTTTTATCTACTGAGGACTGGAGTTCTCAGTGCACAGTTGTTACTGATGGGGCTGGGCTGTGTAATTCCTGTTTCATGTTTGTCATCACCTGTCAAGCAGTTGAATGCATCAATGAAAATTTGGCTCCAGTTGTACAAATTTATATCGGCTTATCACTGCCCCTGCATGTGTTTGAATGGCTGGCCATGAGTTCTGTACTTTGCTGTGAAACAAAAATAAACATGAGCTTCTCCTGGAAAGAATAAACTACCTGCACTGTACAATGACATAAGAGTGAGGGTATCACAGAGATCAGCTTGGTTGGCACCATGTCCCTGAGCTATTCACCCTGACATGCTGGGTTAATTAGCAAATTACAACTGGCACTTCGTTTATCATTGTATCCAACCTCTTATCCAGAAATGGTGCTCCAGGTACAGCAAGACCAATGACAAGTATTCATGTGCAAGAAGACCCAGAGCCAAAGCCAAAAAAGTTTTGTGTTCACTTACACTCTGCCAAAAACTACAGGCTTCCCTAAAGAGCTTGCTGATATCTTCATGGCAACAGTGTGGAAATGCCCAGCAAAGCTGGCAAGCCAAGGGTTTAGCATTCATAAAGTTGCAGATTTGTAAGTCTGGGACAGCTCTCTTTGCCATTCCAGCTGCACATGTGACTCCTTATTTGACTTGGCTGTTGGAGCAGTGTCAAAAAACATATCTTACCTCATAGGTACCTATCAGAACTATGTAAATATGGGTTGGACCATGTATCCAGATTCAACAGTAAGGACTCCTGTATGGAAAATTTCAAAGCTATTCTTTTTTGTGACTGATACTGCTCCATCAGATGTAATCTAATTAGTAGAAGCTTTTCTTGGTTTCATGAAATGAAATCTCCAAATGGTTGTTTTCTCCCTTTTTTAAGAATTTATTTTAATCAGTCCAGTGTTTAAATTTATGCTGGATGGAGGCAGAAAACTAGAGAACATATAGCCAAAATTCGGTGTATATCAGCTTTGATATACATACCCAAACTGTTTTGGCATACCCAAATTCCGCAGACCAACACTGTGATTGTATTAGATTGGGAAAATTCTTTTATCTGCCAGGATGAAAACTGCTAAGTTCCTGTCTTCTGAAGCCATTTGGGGCAGCAAGTCTTCAATATTCTTGTGGAAGAAGCCCTGGAAGGCTGCTAAGCAGGTGGGCTTCAAATCTTGCCTTTTTTTAGGGGGAATCCTGAAAAGTAGAGCTGTCTTTCTCCTTTACCCAGCACTTAGGCTCTCTTGCAGTCTCAGAACAGAGTCATGAGGCACAGGTATCCCCTGTGAACAGAGTAACTCATGCCCTCATTCAGAAAACAGATCTTGCCGTCTTCTTGCACAAGGGTGGAAGTAGCAGAGAAAAAATTCTCACTGTTGTTGTGTTCCATGTTGTTATGTTGCAATGCCATTCAGTGCCAAACCTTCTGTGCTTGCCACGAAGAAGCAAAATAATGTAGGTGACAAACTTTTCTTGTGAAAATCTGCACCATCAGCCACCAGCATTTTATTTCCCTAGGACAGAAAAGTACTGCATAAAGCTTTTTAATAAAGCCAAGGAAAGTGTTCCCTGGGAATGAGGGAGGATTTTTTGGGGCGATAACTCAAATCTACACCTCATGAGATGAAAAAGGAAAGATGTCCTTACAGGAATCACTTTGGGCTTTTTGAGGAACAAGTGGCACCAATCTGGGCAGAAACATCCATTAATTCTGAGAGAATACACCTAAACCCAAGAACTTTTCTGGAGACAGGCCAGCCAAATGAAGAAAATCAAACTATAACCTCTGTGAACTTTGTATGATGCTGAGATTTGTTTATTTATAACAAAATGGAGAAAAAAGAGGCAGGAACACCTATCTGGTAACATGAACTTCAAAGTGCAAATTAATATAAAGCTAAAAATCAGTCAAGCCCAGGAATCCAAAACAAAGTTTGTTCAAAACGTGAGCAGAGGCACAGCTGTCACAATGCTGACTTAGCATTCTTCAGGTTTCAAAGGAAAGTCAAGCCCATCAATATTTCCATATCCAAGTAAATCCATACCTAGTCTTAGCTGCAGACACCACTCTCATTCACCAGAGAAAAACACAGAATGTCAGTTGTCCTTAGAGATAAAAAAACCCTACAAAACCAAATCAACCAAACAACATGTGAATATTTGCACAGTGATATCATAGTTCTGCCTGCTATATTGAAACCAAATTGGACTTAAAAGTTGTCATAATTTCAGTTATGATTTGGAAAAGTGATTCCCAAGGAGAATTTGTGAACCACCAGTCATCACAGCAATCCTCAGAACCACTGATAGTCCAGGCTCCTGACAAGATCTGCAGTTTGGCAATAATTCATTGCTTTGATTTTTTAAATTATTACTGACTTGGAATATTTTTTTCTCTCAATTTTTTTTCATAAGAGCAATTTTTTTTTCTGCAGTCAGTTAAGTATTTCACTGAGTGTGATCCACAGCATGCAGTTCAGGGATTACATTCTTTTGTCCTTGCTGCCTAATTGACTAGTGCAAATTACCTGCAGGAAACTTAGAGAAATAAGACAGGTTTTTCATAGGTGAGTAATGATTTACCTGGAGAAAGCAGGGGTTTTTTTGCACTGTGTATGTAATTTCTTTTAAAAAGTGGATGACAGTCTACAGAGTGTATTTCTCAAATGTTAATATGCTGACAGATCAGCAAATACAAGAGTTGAGAAATGAGAATTTGAGCGATTCACTCCATTTAACTGGAAAGAGAATTTGCTCCCTGAGTGTCTTTGAAGTTAGAGGTCAGTGGGGTTGTTTTCCACAGGCTTGCTGACACATGGAGCAAGACAGGTGTTTCCATGGCCGGCCAGGCCAGCAGCGGCAGGAAGGATGGAACCACGCTACATTGACTTCGTCTTAGCTCACCCAAACAGGGCTTCAGCTGCGGTTTTGGAGAGGCAGAAAACCTGAATGGCCAGTGTGTTTTGCAGAGATAGCCAAAAACTCCACAACTTTGTGAAAGTTGTAAAACCAGTGTGTTTATTACAGCACTGGATGCATGCGGAGATTGCTCTCCTTAAAAGGCATACGTACCTCTGGGAACTTCAGGTCTCTTTTTATCCCCCTCTCAAATACATATGCATACAGTTTCACAATAGGTTCATACATGTTCATTTTTGTGAATTTCACGTGACATTTGCCGTTAGTTCTTCTTTATCAGAATGAATTCCTAGGTCAGGCTGACCTGCTTTCACAGCAGTCTCTGTCTCTCTTTATCACCCTCTGTCTCCCGTTCCTTATCTCTGTCCTTCATTGAAGCAGTTTCTTTTGAGCCTAGGCCTTGCAGTCAGGCTACACAGACTTAAAGATGTACATTTCACCTAAATCAAAATGGATTTGTACTCTGGAGAATTTCTACTCTGTCTCAAGTGGCAGCAGCAGAGCAGAGAGCAGCCTGCTGTGAGATGGATGGATGGATGGATGGATGGATGGATGGATGGATGGATGGATATGTATACATGGATATGTGGGGCTGTCTCCAGTGGAATCTCATAAAGCTGTGGCTGGGACAGACACCTGTGGGCTCCCAGCTGTCAGAAAGGTTCATGCCACTTGGGAAAGCTGAGCACAGGAAGGACAAACCCCCAGAGAGGAGCCACTCTTGGGCGCCATGAATAAAAAGCCATTCTTCCTCACTGCTGCCTGCATCCTCACTTCAGTTCACCACCATAGCAGTCCTGGCATGGGATGCTGTTACAAGACTTGGCATTTATTGCCCTCTCAGCTCCCATTCTTGCTCCTTGTTGCTGTTTCCAGCATCATCCTGACAACACTCAGCTTAGTAAAGTAGCAAAACTGCTCCATAAATCTCAGGTACAGCTCTGCTGTCTGCAAGTTACACCAAATGGCAGCTCAAAATCTGGCAATTCCCTGCAGCCTGCTTGCAGGAGGACTCCAACTTCTCCTGCCTTTGGTGGATTAAAATCAGTGGGAGGTAATTACTGTTATTTTTAGCAGAAGGCTGAAGTACAGGAACCATAAACTGGCTGGAAAAGTCTGAAATGTGGAAAATCTGAAATTATTCAAAGGCTTGTTTCCAGTCTCCAGTTATTATCATAAAGCAGCAAAATCTGATTCTCTATCACTAAAGTTTCCTTGCTGACTTGTCTGCCACATTTCTGCTGGCACCTCTCAGCACACGTGTCCTTGTTCCAGTGTTTGTATCTCTGATTCAAACAGTAACAAAGGAATGCAAGTATTTAAAATTTGAATTTGCTTGGATTGAATGTGAAGTTTTGAATACTTTTAGACAGATTGCCCTTTAAAAGAAACAACATAGAAACAAGGAGAGAAAAAAACCCAGAAAAGCATCTTTTAAATTCAGTTTTCTGAGGTGGTTGCCTATCCTCCATCCCACTCCCCCAGTCACCCTGTGTATTCACTCTAGTATTTGTAGCACCACTTTGAGAGTAAGTTCCTTATGACTTTGCTTTGTGGAAAACTACATGCCAGTTTTAAAGCTTCTACAGTAAGTTTTTATTTATGAGTCATTTGTACCAAAACCAGACACTTTTGGAACTGAATGCTGCCCAGTTAGGACATTTAAGGAAAACAAAAATGAAAATTTAATATTATAAATTTTTAAATTTCCTAATAATTATCTGACAGCAGGAAAGCCCCTGCCTCACATGACATCTAGAATTTCATATTTTGTCATATACTCACCTAACTACATTGAAGCTGCCAGACGTGGTAATTTCTATTTAGGCAGCATATCTGCACTTCTGCCACAGCTCAGGCATTATTATACTTGCTCTTTTACAACAGGTGATACCAAGAACATTTTTGGAGCAGTCACAGGTGATACCAAAAACGTTTTTGGCCACAGGTCCACAGGTGCTGGTGTAGGACAAAGGTTTGGTCAGCTGGAGCTCACGCTTTCTGCTCCACCCTTACCCTACTGGGGACCTCACAGAACTTTTATCCTGCTGGTCTGGGTTTCTCTCTCTCCTCCTCTCTTGCCATGATGGGTATATGACCAGAGCAAGTGATGAAAAGGATGAAAAAGTACATACCTGCAACACACAGGGCTCCAATTTTTCCTCCAGCCTTTCTCTCCATATGGCAAAAAATCTTCTACATAGATGAGAAAAGGAATGAACACGATATTCAGCAGAACTTTGTCAATCAGAAATGCCTTCCATGTGCAACCCAAGCCATTCTTTTGCAAGTAGAAGCCTTTTTATTTTACTGTAAGGGTGCTGGGGAAGTTAATGAGCAGATATTGCAGATCTTAGGCTGATGGTGTTAACAAAGACTAGAAAGGCTGGCAGCTTTTAAAAGAGGGAAAATCACACGGCACAGCACTTCCATCTCTGGCAGAGTTCAAGGCCAGGCTGGATGGGGCTCTCAGCAACCTGGTCTAGTGAAAGGCATCCCTAACCACAGCAGGGCACTGGAACTGGGTGCTCTTAAACATTCCTTGCAATATATGTCATTTTGTGATTCTGTGACTAGATATTTCCTATATGCATGTTTTAAATACAGGACACACTGTATGGGCTCTCTTGGTCATTCAGTTCCTCTTTGGTAATAAGATGCTTCTGGATTAAATGTGAATTATTACAAAAAGCTACATAGGTAGAACAAATACGACTCTCTACTCCTATTTCTGAATTTAAGACAGGATTGGGATGAAAAAGAAAGACAAACCATCTCATGGTATAGCATAAAGAGAATAAAATCCATGCTATCTTAATAAAATTGATATTAACAGCTTTACACAAATATTTCTGACTGACCATAAAGATTTTCTAAAGGGAATGTGACAAAAATATTCTAAAGGGAATATGGCAAAAGTAATTGTTTTAAATTTTCATACATATCAATTACACCTCCTTGCAAGTAGCTTTAAGTCTTTCAAACCCAGAAAACTGGTTAAAAAGTGGTTTGTTGTTTTTTTTTTCCCAGACCTTTCCATTAAATTTTTCCATCAAATCTTTGAAAGTCACTGAACACAAAATGGCTGCACAAACATAAATGAACATCTTCACAGTTGTGGAACTCAAGTTATTGCAGAGTCATGCTGACAGTTTTTTTGGTAGACCTCTTGTTTGTTTGTGTGTGTGTTTTGTTGTAAGGGAAACACTAATTTCTCATATCTCCATGGTTCCATCTAACCAATTAGAGAAAACTTCCTCCCATATAGGGCATATATCCTAATAATTAACACCATTTCTGTATTTTATTATTTGCTACTATCTCTTTTTCCTCATCAGGAATCCAAGTAACTAACCATGTCAGATGGAAAAGTACAAGTTTACTGAAGGCTGCAACTGAGTTTTGCCTCTGAGGAAATGCAGTTCTAACACATTGCCTCAAATGCCTGCCTATATGTTTGGAGATGGCCAAGATACACAATTTATACCATTCAGGCACTCTCCAGACATTCAGAATGGAATAGAATTTTCTTTAATCCTAAATTTGCCCATTTTTCCACTTCACCAGCCAAAAAAATGCGTTTAGAGGATGCTCTGTAGGTGCCTGTGGTAACTGGGTATATTTATCAGGGCACCTTTTTACTGCTCTTTCAGAAAAATATTTCCTTTTATTACAATTGGAGTTTTCAGTTTTCTGTCAAGAAACCCCTCCAATACTCAGACAGCCTTTCAGAGTGTACTAATAGTGCCAGAAAATAAAGTTTTAGCAGACCTCTTCCCAACATCTAGTTTATATGCATCACTGCCTATTTTTATTAGGTGCTATTTGGTGTCTTTTCCACTGTCCCTGCTCACACAAGAAGAATGAGTCAACCCTTTTCTCTCAGTCTCTGCTGCATATACGTATTATACTTTCAAGCCAAAACTGGGCTTTGAGACCATTATGCATTTTTTCCCCTAAAAATGCAAGCTGGAAATTGTCAGTTTTCAAGCTACCTATGCAACAGTATAATCTGAGATTCCTCTGCAAGTGCAGTGCCATTTGTGCTTTGATTTTGCAGTTGTGCTCTATATTCCCATAGGGAAGCTCCAATTTTTTAATCTTTCCTGGGTTGTGCAGTGCAGTCATTACTTCCACGATTCTTGGACATGGTATTTTGATGTTTTTAAGCTGAGAGGAGCTCAGAAGAAAGAAATGGACAGGGAAATCCCTGCTGTGGGCTGCTGCACAGGTCCTATCCCCCTCTCCCTCTTGCTGCTGTGGGACTACCAGGGGCATCCTGCTCACTGCACAAAGGGAAAAGTGGGGCTTACAAAGATTTTACTGAAGGTTGTAAAGTTCTGGTGGGGCTGGACATCTCTGGGAGGAGAGATACAACTGAGAGGCCAACCACCAGTCTTGAAATTCTTTGAGAAAACCCTCTGGTCTGGTTTTCTAGCTCTGTTCCCTCCACACAACAAGCATGCTTGGTGATCAGTGTGCAATGGCTGGGTGTTCTCTGGGCTGGAGTGTGAATTGCAAAGTCAACTTCACTCCAAACCTTCCTCACCACTATGGATCTGGACTTTTGACTCAACTTGGGCAGGTCTAAAAATCTGCTTTAAGTGGGTCTGAAATTTTTATAAATCCTTTTCTGACCTTTTGCAGGAAGTGGGACGCAGCAAAATGAGGAGAAACATAGAAAGAGGGGAAAGGGCAAGTCAGAGGCAAGTCAGTGAGGCATCAAGAAGGAGCTGGAGGAAGCAAAAGGAGCAGGTCAGTCTTTCCTCTCCAGGGGTTCCAGTCATTCCTATGAATGAAAAAAGAATTGAAAATTGAGTCAAGCTGCTGCAACCAGCTCAGATTCACCACCACAGTGTAAGGGCTGGCAGGAACCACAAGTGGCTTCTTGACCAGCTGTGCTCAGAGCTGACATGCTTTTGGGAAGTATGGACAAAAGCTCTGGTTTAGAGAACTAAATATTATTCCTGCCATTGCCATGGGACTGTTTATGCAAATTAATGTCATGCTGAAAGGGTTTAGAAGGAATGAAGAATATGACAGCCTGTAAGACAAAACACTAAGGGTAGAAAAATAAAAGAGACTCTTAAGTCAGACCCCTGAACTTTAGCCTTTGTTTAATCTTAGTGACTTTAACTATTTGGAAAAGGAAGCTTTTTGCTTCCATTTGCTTGTGATGTACTCTTTATCTTTTGTTGAAAAAGCTTCTACATATAAGACACAAAAACCAGAGTGAAACACAAATAGTAGCACTGGTGTTTCTTATATTTGCAGTCAACTATAAATTCAATTTTTAAGTATGTCATCTTGGGAGTAAAATGGAGCTGATGGTGGTTAAAGCAGCTGTACCTTTCCCCCCTCATACTCTAGAGGACCAGGAACTGGAGATGTCCCTCCTTGAAAATCAAACATTTTCAAAAGTACTGACATTATTGGGTCTTGTTCAACAATTTTTTTTTTGTGATTTTTGTTGTTGTTTTATTTTTTTCCCCCATTTCTTGCTTCCTTGTTTCACATGCAGCACAGACAATTTACAAACATAATTACAGGTGGCTTCTTGAGAATAATGATCCAGGAGAAGAGGAAAGGGATAACAGCCCTAGGATGTTTTACATTTACAAATCCTAACCAAGAAGCTTCTGTTCCCTCTCATGCAACTTTACAAAGCTGTCTTGAAAACAACAACCAAACCACAAAATTATTCTGCTACTGCTTTCCCAACACTACCATGAAGTAATTCAGATATTGAACACCCTAGTGCTTTGGGTCTTGTTTTTTTCTTTTTACTTGTGTTTTGTTAAAGAACAATTTTTGTAAGGCTGACCTAACATATCTGTGATTTCTTCTGGGAATCTTCAATGGAGGAGAAAAGCTTTTAAATTATTTCTTCCCCATTTCTTCTTTCCTGATCTAGAACCATCTATTCTTGGCTTGTGCCTTAAGGCAAATAGACCAAAGCTGTAACTGCAGTGTGATGGTGTCAGTGATTTTACAGAAGGCTTCATCACAATGTACCCCCTTCTTCCCAAATCTTGGGTAAAAAACCAAAGGAAAAACCACTTCAGAGCAAGGTGAGGGGAAGCCAGAAAATGGTTTGTGATGGCAGGAATTATGGAGAATAGTAATGTGCATTGCCATCACTCCCTGGCTTAATGAACTTCAACTGAGTATTGTTAAAGACCCTTGGTACATCAGCAAGAGATTTTCTGATCTCTGAAAACACCAAAGAAGTTTACTGGGAGTGGTTTCCATTAAATTATCAGCTGCTATTGTTAAAAACCAAACCTGCCATAATCTATTTTGTTAATTCTTTGTTTTTAAAGAAAAAGAGTAGTCCTTGTGGACAAAAAACCTCATGTAGGTCACTAAGGTTGCAAAAAAATACTGTGTAAATGCTGTCATAAAACCAAAAAAAGCAAAATTATTCTGCCGTGAATAACCCACAGTTACCATTTGTTTACAATTTAGTCCAGCTATCAAAACAAGCTAAACATTTTGCTGAACAGTTCAGAGTCATTTTTACAAGGAACACAGATTAGGGGAGGTAAATGCAGGGTTTGCACTGCTGAAGCTCTGGTCCCTGAGCCTGGGCATCAGAGGAGGTGTGTGGGCTGATTGTGTTTGCTGCTCACTGCGCTGTCCACCGAGCTGCAGCCACCCCAGCGTCTTAAAGCAAAGGAAAGAAGTGCAAAGAATTCATTCCCTCCTCTTTTCATTTCATTCTTTACAAAAGAAAGGGTCTAGAAAGTGGAGTGGGGTCTGGGGTGGACAACACATCATTTTTTCTTGGTACACAGATGACTTAGGACCAGCAGTTGTAATTTGTCTGGAGGATAAACAGGGAAATGTTTTGCATGAAAGAGCTGTTGGAAGTGATGTGCAGAAGGGGAATGTCTGGTTGCCTGTGGAGGCTGAAGGGAGGCCTGCTTCAAAGCCAAGTTTCAAATATCATCTGTTTTCACTATAACACTATGTAACAAAACAAGCTTTGGTAAAATTTTCATATAAATGGGGGAGAATTAAATTGTTTTGCTTTTTTTCACTGTCATTCCTTCTCTGATTCAGAAACATGTTTGAAGGAATTTTGTTTGCTTGGATCTTGAACATAAATAAAGAATGTGCACTGCTCAGGAACAGATGAAGTGTTACAAATTGGAACTGAAAATATAAACATGTTGGGAAGTTAGGAGTGTGCATGTGAGAATGCACATGTGTGGATGTGTTTTCTTTGTGACGTGAAAAAGCTCATATAATAAAAAATTTCAAAATATGACTATGAATATTCCGTCCATAATGAAGTTAAGCATCAATTAATGTTTTTTTTTCTCCTCAGTTCACTCTGTTTGCTTATGTAAGCTAGACAGAAAAAGATCAAGCAAAACTATTAAGTGAAGACTGCTACTAAAGTGAATTTGCTATGAAATCTAAAATCAGAAATGCTGTTATCCTCTAGCTAAGCTGAGGTGCATTGAAGAAAGGATATGAAATGCACTGGTGAGGACTGCTTGCAACTGACAGATGCAAAACCTGGAACAGATAAGCAAATGACTGCTGATCCTAAATTTCTCTTGTATGACAGGGCATTCCTCTCGGCAGGTGATTCCTGTGTGATAAGGAAGATATCTGCTGGAAAATGGCCAAAGTATGGCATCCAAAATGGCATGGCTCAGCTGATTGTGTGACATTAACTGTGGCACACACACAAACCATAACCTCTTTTCAGAAAGGAAGCCCTTTCAGAGCAAGGTGGGGCTCACAGCTCCTGCAGTGAAGATTTTGGGTCAGCAGAGCCCCATTGTGTGTCATCTGGCACAGCCTGCTCCTGACAGCCTGTCCATTCATTACTTATCACACTGTCCCAGCAAAGGCATTGGACAAAAGAATCCAGTGTCAAATACTTGGGCAAGATTGAGCAATTCAGCCCCCAGGAGAGGTGAGATTAGCAACACAGGGAGCAGCAGCCAGCTGGGGCCAGCCATGGGTAGCTGTGCTTGGTGCTGCTGCTGGCTGAGGCTCACTGCAATGCCAGGACATCCTGTGGAGAGTCACAGCACGGGATGGAGCAAAGGGATGGATGCCCAGGAGGGACAGGTCCTGGAAAAAACAGCTAGTGCAGGGTGGGCTGCTGTGTGTGACGATATGGACACATAACTGAAATGGAAAAAACATCCCTAAGAGCAGAAAGACGAATTCAGTTATGCAACACACTCTGTTTATACGGCAAAAGGAAAGTTTGTACTCCCACCTGATTTCCTGAGGATTGCCTTACACAACACCAGCACAACATGGCCCACTTGTGAGCACAATATAAATAAGTCCCAAAGAGAGCTGTCCTATTGTTCCTGTCCTCCCTGCCAAGGCTTCAGTCACCACAAAAGCATGGCATCTCTTCTGATCCAAGCTGGTCACATTTTGAAATGTTTTCTGGTAACTTAGAGCAAGAAGTTCAGGGAAATGAACAGAATTTGACTTCCTAGGAAGCTTGGGCATGTGCCTGGCTGGCTTTGGTTTCTGAAATGCAAGTTCACCTGGGCATTTCCTACAGCAGGGCTACAGTCCACACAGCCTTATGCTTATAAAACATTACTGGAACAAAGGAAGCTCTGTTTGCTGCACCTCGGGTTCTACCTGCTAGTCAGACCTCACTGTTGATGAATCAGTGTTGGGGTGTTCTGCTGATTGAAACATGGCTTCAATAAAGAAAATCCAGGTGACCATCCTATAGTTGGGCTTAGGGCTGTAACCAGAGGGGTTAAAGGCCCAGTCTCAGGGGAAAAGCATGAATGGGGTACTGGGTAACACCTCTTGTGGCATGGACCACTTGGGGTACAAGAAGGCTTCAGCTAGGGATGTTTCAGCTCAAATGCTGTTACACCATCTCTCCTTTTTACTTGGTTATTTTTTATCAAATCCATAAGAACCCCACTCTTTGGGATGCCTTCCTCTCATCCCTACCCAAATGTGACTGAAACTAGCCAACAGGTTCTGCAAGTTGAGGGAAACTAAGGACAGATGTGTATAAAGTGATGGTTTTTCCGCAATAAATCAAGCTAAACACTTTTCACAATTGAAATATGCAGAAAGCATCAGAGTTATCCTGTAAAATGGGAGAGCTCAAAAGACAGCTTGGTTACAAATATGGCAATAGGCCAGCTCAACAATGATTGAAGAGCAAGGATGCCAGGAGGCTAAAAGAACAGCAACAAAGCCTCACACTACAACAGAAGAGGAAACAAATACAAAAGCCAAGTAAGAGGCAGAGAGAAGCTACAGCAACAAAAATACTACTAATAAACTCCCACCGTTGATAATCTAACTGAATTCAGCTGTTTTGAAATTATCTTCTTGACATATGCTTTTGTGCAGGCAGGCAAGCTTCTAACATCAGTCTCCTAAATTACAACAAACACATGATAAAGCATTATGAACCATGTTTCACCTAATCCATTTTTTACAAAAATACTGGCAGTCCCCTGAGGGAAAAGCAAATGATGAAACAGCTGAGAAAAAGACAACTCATTTGCTTTGCTTATTTCCCTCCCTACTTCTGATCTACTTTAAAAATAGGTGAACTGGATCCAGAAGACCAAAGGATCACCTCAGCACGCTGAATTGTTCTTTTTTCAAAGAGTTGTTGGGAAGTAGTAAAGAGAAATCAATAAAATCAATTGTGAACAGTTGGTTCTCACTGAGGAAGGATTCCCCAGGTCCTGGATTGAGATATAGAAAATCACATCAGGATTATGCAATCTGCTGGGAGCATGGACTGAACACTAGAGATTGTTTGCTCGAGAGCAAAAAGGATCATCACAGTTTTTAGGAGAGCTATTATTTATAACAGGCATTGGAAGTTTATTTCCACTGTCCAATTCTTCACAGCAGGTTGGTTCACATGTACTCAACTTCTCACCATTACAAGTGGCATTAAGGATAAGGTTTACCAAACAGTTGATGGTAATATAAAAATAACTGGTAATATAAATGTAAAAAATTACTCTCAGATCCCTTTGTTCTGCCTTGTATTTTCAGCGCTTGGATACATGCTCCTTCCAATGAAAGACTGGGCTAGCATTTTACTACAAATTCTGATTCTACAGACCAGGGCATGAGGCCATAATGAAACCCAGGAAGGGATTTCTAGTCCATATTCTAGAATACATAAGAGTTTGAGAGGCAAAGGGTGTACTACCTAAATCAGAGAATACTATTATTTACAATGTCATTCCTTCAGGGAGAAGACACCAGTTTTGAAATCTGAAGCAAAGAAAACCAACTGTCTGCAAAGTGAATGTTTATTCAGAATTTTCCTTTCCACCCATTAACCTGAAAATGGGAAATATCATGAATGAGAAAACAATCCATTTGTTTAAGGTCAAAAAACAGACTTTTTAAAAAAAAAAAGTAAATAAAAGGGGAGTGCTTTGTGCTTCATCTGTCCTTGCCCAATGACGTGCATTTGAATTTATGGGTATTCAGACTTGTTTCTTCAGAATGTGACATATCCAATGCTAAGCTTGTTTTTGTCACTCAGTTTTTGTATGGCATGAGGAATATTATTTCAATTTTTTGCTTCATTACCCTCATAATGAACAAGCCCATGGAACTCCCTTAAAACAATATTGTATTAGCAACGTTAGTGAGTCAAACACTAGGCAGGAATATCCACAGCTTCCCAAATTAACGAAATTATTTTTGGAAGCACCAACAAACTTGAAATATTGTACTGAACATCAATCTCTGCTTGTGGCTGGAGCAAAGTCTTGGTGGCAGGAGAAGGGACTGCAGGAACACTGTGGTGCTCCTCACATCTTTCCTTAAGGCACTCAGTACTGACTTGTAGCACAGACAGAACTGCACAATTAGAAAAGCCAGGGCCCCAGTTAATGTGGCAGTTCCTGTTTGGCTTGTGCTTTGCAAAGTGCCCTGAATGGAGACACCATCACATGAAGCATCAGGAGAGTAACACTCTGGACACCAGTGCAGGCATTTCAGACAGCAGGATGCCAAATTTTCAGAAGCATAAGAAAATACATGTCCTGTTCTGCAGACAAACCCATTGTAAGACTGTTTCCTCTGTTTGGCTTTCAGAGAGAAAACTGGATCTCCAGACAGACTGAGCCCACAATGAATTTAAGCTTCTTGCTATGTATGGAAAGCAAAACTGACTTGATCAGACACAGCTAAAGTGCTGATCTTAGTGATATTCTCTTTTTCCAAGTACAGGCTATAGTTTGTTACATTTTTTTTTTCACAGAACGTCAAACTATACACTTACTCACTGGTGTAAATAACACACACTGGAAAGAAAAACATGAGTGAGGAAGAGACTCAGCTTGGAAAAAGAACCACCAATTTTCGTTTCAAATGTAGCTGAACAGAAGACTTGAGAGGGAACAGATTAATGATTACAACTGCTAAACCAGGACTTCACTATAAAGTTATCATGTCCAGATGTTCTTTTTGCCTTTGATAGGTTTTGAGGTTTTACTTACAAAAATACAGACATGCATCTGGTCTAAGGGCATCTACATGCATTTAAAATGCCTGTAATACCATTAAGAAACTGACCTTTATGCATTCTGCACTCCTATTCACCTGCAAAATGAGGAATATGGTGATAAAAATGTTTGTTTAAACAAAGAATATATAGTTTACCAGTAGTATTAACATATGCATTCAGTTTATGCATTATAGTTTACAAGTAGTATTAACAGATGCATTCAGTGGTTATTCCAGCAACACTGCAGTAGATTTTTTGCCTACAAGTTGTAATACTGTCCCAGATGATGAGTTCAAATCCATGCAAAATTGGTGTATATTAGATGTGTATTACTGACGCTTCTTAGTGTATACCGTATCTTTTAAAAGTTCATTGCTGTTGGAAGCTTTTAAAAATAAAAGTCTTAAAAATGGACTTTTTCCCTTGAAAGTATTACACGTATCTGATTACTGTGCTGCCAAGCTGAAATACTCCCTCCATCTTCTATTCCAAAACAGATGGCAAATAACGAGCACCTTGGAATATTCTCCGCTTGCGGTATTCAGCTTGCGGTTCAGGACTTTCCAGCCTTCTGGGTTAGCACACAACTCTAGAAAACTGCTATAGATCAAGGAGCACCAGCACAGCTGACATAATTCAGCCTCAAACCAACCTTCTCACACTTAAAAGCTCCTCGTGTCAGCTGAAACATCTGAGATTTCAATTTGGCTTAAGAGCAAAGGGATGTGTTTAGGAGCAGAAGAGCCTAAAGTGTTCAGAGGTTCAAAGGTAGCAGAAGCACTATGGATGCTGAGGCACTGCATGTAAAAAGGGATGGTTTCAGCTTTTTTCCCCCCCAGTTCCTCACAATTCAGACATTTAGATTTAGTTATCACTCAGCTGGGAGAGGAGACAAAGTGGCGAGATTTTTCTTAATGTATCTGCAAGTTTACCAACACTGCAGTACTCTACAGTAAACGTCGACCCTGAAAAGATAATCCAATTCCTAAGCAGTTAAATTCACAATCCCTTTAAATGAAACTGTTATTCTGTGACATACATAATTACTGATTAATTATCCCTCATTTTAACAAGTGTCTGTAGGCCAGGGGCTTTCTTTTCCATTCCACATAAAAGTGTATCTGCAGTGGTGTAAAAGACAATTAATTTTAGGGTTACTTTTTCAAACTAAAATTATTTTATACAAAAATTTTCTTCAGAATGTTAAACTGAAGCTATACCTTCTTTAATGTCTTTTGCTAACCTTGCTTGTTTCTTCAGAAAAATAATAAACTACTGTCTCAATTCAACTCTTTAAATCATGCTACTTCCTTACATAGGTCCACCTCAGTTCAAAAGGATCAAAACATATAATACACATTAATTTCAGTCCTCTTTAAATTTGCTTCTTAGAACAGTGGCTATGGGGTACTCAGTTCTCCAGTAGTCAGAGCGCCATCATGGGTTAACTTTAACTCCAAACCCCAATTTCTAAAACTCTCCCCTTAGGCTAGCAGGGTGATATAACTTCAGCAAAGTTAATTCTGGAGAAAACATGAATTTCAGAGACTTTGGAGGAATTGTCATTGTCTTGTTTAGAAGAAGATACAGGAATAAAACAAAACCATAACTTTGGTTTACAAAGTATAGCTTTTATTTTACAGACTGCTTAAATGAGTTTTCAAATATAGATTTTAAAAAGTCATGAGTCTTTCAATATATACATTCTGAAATAACATTATCACATTTACATTTGAAATACTTATTGCTAATATGTTAATATTTTTTGTATTTTACCAAGTGTTACCTATTAAGAACATTTTTAAGTGTTCAATAGTAATTAACCCATCATTGAAATACCATCTCTCAACATTCTCTAGTGCATATATGCTTTTGTAGGGGTTCAGGAATTATTCTGATTTACAGGTTATGGAGAGCATAAGTATGTCTGCTAGGCTGAAATGGGAGCCATGTTTAAGTCACAGGAAAAAAAAAGCATTAACCTAATTAACCTACTGAAGTGGCACAAATAACTAAGAGAGAAGGTATTGATTCAGTCATAAAGACTAACAAACTTATACACTTGGAGATTCAGTTTTAGTCTTCTCTTAGTCACAGCAAGAATGTGAAACACCAGAAAGTTAATGAGTGCATGGCACACAGCATTCTGGTATAATCACAACAATCTGGGGAATTCAAACAGATTGCAAAGGATTTCATGTGGAACAAACTGCATTAATGAAATGTAATTTTTGAGTCACGGAGTATATCAAGTAATTTTGAGGAGAGTCTTCAGGGCACATCAGGCATTTCTTTATATTGTTCCTCAATGAGTGCCTCAAGAGGTGCCAAGGTAGTTTTATCCTTATACAACCTGAATTTTAGCTTCTCTTCTGAAATTATCAGCAAAGGCACCAAACTGGAGGTGACTTCTCATCCTAAGCAAACTGTTCAGCCAAAGCTTCTTTTGAGTAAGGCCAATAAAGTCAGAAAATGGTTTCAACTGACCCACATAGCAGAATCTCACAATCTCACACTCCATTAATGATCTCCCAGTCCCTTGCTTTTTTTTCCCCAGTGTCATTTTCAAACCAACCTTGCCACTTTTGTACCTTTCTACAACACTGCAACCTGAACTGGATAAATCAACCCTTCAAGAGCAGGAGTTCCTTTAACAGCTTCATACAGACTCTAATGTGGCACTGAATAGCAGTATATGCTTTGAAAACAGATTAAAAATGGGTTTTAATATATTTTTACATGTATTTTAGTTCTTCTCAATCTGAGTATTACTGATTTGCAATCACCATAAGAGAGCTGACTTATATGTAATTCTTGCTGCATCACTGCAAACACAGGATATTGCAAAAAAGGTACAGTTTATCAGTGAAACACTTTCATTTTCCAAAGGTAATTTACCTTTAAGTTATGAGGCAGAAAGAAGGCAAAGAAGGTAGGTTAAATGTGTTACACAGAAAATATAACAATGACCAGAATGCAGTTTTAGAGACATGGAGGTTTAGAGGAGTGGAATTCTTAGAGCCCTGTGGAGTAATTTCAGCAGAACCAGAAATGAATCTGATATGATGCAGCATAAAAACTGCAAGGATCTCATGATTCATTTTCATGGGGGAAGGGTGCAGGTTGAAACATGCTGCCTGTTCAAACTTTCCAGAACAGAACATGGAGGATCTTAGTTCTTAAAAACGCCATCAGACAAACCATGTCATCCGTGTGATCCACACAAAACCATTGTCTGCCAAAGCTCCAAACACATGAGCACTTAACAAAGGCTTCCAAAGGCTGGAATCAGTCTCTTCAGTCACTGAATGAAGATTCACTATCAGAACTCTCTTCTGCTTTGCCATCATCTCCCCAGGCAGGCACAGGGGCATCTGGGGTCCTGCAGGAACAAAAACATTCTGCGCTGTAAATCCAGCTGAGAGCACAAGCGGCTCAGCACGTAACACCACCGTCCTTGCACGACAACTGCAGGCACTTTATTGCCACAACATTAAACACATCACTGTTTATGGCTCACAAACTCACACCTTGGTGGAATTGCTTCACCTACAACTGGAAGGCAAACACTAGAAACTGTAACTCACTGGACATCAAAACTCTGCAGACACCAGAGTGAATGCACGCCTTTGATGCCATCAGAAATGATGACAGATCGTTAAGAAGTGGCAAACACTTGTAGAAAGAATTGAAAGCAGGCAATAATGATTAATTCAATTTTTTTTTCAATCTTCAGAGGTTGTTGGGCTGAAAGGAACATTCTGTACACCATTGAGCAGTGTAAATAGTACATGAAAAAAATAAGACAGGAAATGAACAATATTGTATCCAACTAAAACTGCAGGGATAATTTACTGAAGCAAAAAAGAATTACTCAGAGTGGAATTTGGCTAGAACATTGGGTTAAATTTGCAAGAGCAGCCATGGGATTTTTATTGACTACAAATGATCAGACCTCTTGTATTTAGTTTTAAAGAGATTGTTTAGGATGGATCTTAACACTGTGGCAAAATGTTTGCTTGAGGAATCTACTAGAAATGAAGGTGAGAGAAGCAAGCCATCCAAAGACTAACATTACTGCCTGAAGATGCTGGCTCTCCGTGGACTCTCCCTCCTAAGTATGTAATGAATTTGACATTCAAGCAATACAGAGCCTGATAAAGGCTGAAAGAGAGGTATAAAATACAAACATAATTATACTTGGGGGAAAATGACATTCAGAGAACCTCACTTCCTGTATGATAGTTAACATCTCTTGGATAAAATATTGCATTTTAAAGTAAGCTGACAGTTGTATTAATCATCCTGTTCTTATTTATGTTGGAGTATAGAATTTCTTTTCCAACATTAGTCCTGTTTAGTATAATTTCTCTGTTGGGAATCCCTAAGGTAACTTTAAAGTGTTCCTAAACATTTTTGGTGCACAGATGAGAAGTGTGTGAAAGAACTGCAGAAGAGCCTTCTCCCTCCCCACTGCACACCTCTAAAACAAATGAAGAAAGCATTTGCTTTCTCATGCAAATACCACTTCACAATATTATTCCTTGTTGCTGTGGTAATGACAAAACAGAAGAGCTGTGCAAAGACGTGATCTGCAGAGACCAGGGCAAAACCTCTCATTTATCAAGAGGAAGATGATGCTGAGTTCCTTTAGCTCATGAGAGCGGGACAAACTCTTCTGAAAGTGAAGACAGGCAAGAGAGGAAGAAACAAAAGAAGAAATAACAAAAGAAGAAACAAAAGTTAAAGATAGGTAAATTGGGAGCTTGATAGAACAGGCAGTTACCAAACGCTGTAGAAAGTTGAGAGGTGGAAAAGCCAAGAGGAGAGTGTAGAAACAATATTGTATCACTAGAATTAGCACGCCTACAGCCACAAATAACCCATGCTCAGCCAATGGCAAGGAGCTGGGGGAGTCTGCAGTGAGTGACTGAGCACACAGCCATGTGCACATTTTCCTAGTTTTCCCTGGGACTGAGTGAGCAGACCCAAGGAAGCTGAAGACCCAAGAAATGCAGTGTGAATGGCAAGACACACATGAAAAAAGAAGCCTACAGCATCATGACAAGCAAGGAAATTGAAAAGTCACCCCTGATACCTTAACACGTTCCACATTATGCAACTTGCCAAATAATTAGCTTTCTGTAACTAGTTTTCAAACCAGTAACATTTAAAAGAAAATTTGACTAAGCATTACTGTTGCACAGATCTTTGAAGACGGATTTTGAGATCTAACCCCAAACATATTCTGTGAGCCTCAATCCACAGTAGTAACATTTCTGTTTCACTGCAAAATAGGCAATCCAAAAGCACACACTTTTTAAAAAACAGCTTTTGAAATTTTAACCTATTATTTTTTTGCTTTATCTACTATAAAAATCCACCCAAACATGAAGAAATAGCAGCATTTATAGAAAGGTATGAACTTGAAAGCACAGCAAAAAATACAATACATTTAACACACATATAGAAAACTCATATTTGCTAAACCTATCTCCAACTTGCACAGGGTCTTTTTTTTTTTATTTCTCATTCAATCAGTAAAGAAAACAACTGAGGAATAACTACTTTAGGCTTATCTAGACCAGGAAGTAACTGGGAGCTAAAGTGACTCATGATATGATGATACTTCAGGTTTATTTTATTTAACAAGTAGCTAGTTTCAGAATAAGCCTTTACAAAATGTAAAAGGATTTCATTGGAAATGAAAAATGGACTTTTTAATACCTTGACAGTTTCTGAAAATAATGCAAAAATACTTCAAACATTTTGGTGTCTATAATGTAAAAATGATAGCTAATACTTTAATCAGTTTAACAAATTCTGTGAAATAATATAGAACTAAATTAAATGTCAACTATAAAGTAAGACTGAAATTAACGTCTATGGCCAGACAAGAAGCTTTGAAAGTTACTATCTGTTCTTAGTATAGTATTCTTTACATCAGATTAACTCAATCAACAGCCAAAATTCTGAACTGCTGACTTCAATATACGCTGTCAATTTTGAAGTCAAGGTGTACACTACTCTACTGAGGGAATCTGGAAACAGCTGTGTTGTCCCTCAAGCATTCCGCAAAATAAGACTGAGTTTGTTCTTACTACTCTACAATATGACATTTTCTTATTGGAGTGTTGAAAGCAAGTACCGGGGAAAAACCTCACAGTCTACACAGGGCACTGCTAATGGCTATTGACCTTTTATTTGAGTCCTCATTGCTAAATGCACACTGTCAGATGCTAGATTGTCACTGCTATAGCCCAGAACACCATGAACAACCTTTTCTAAGCACGTTTTTCCAAGTTTTTTAAACACACAGTTGCACTGCAGCCCTACTGGGAGTCACAAATTACTTACTCGAGAAGATCCGGATTCAGCCCCTCGGAAATCATTTTGTTTCTTATTGCCATCACAGGAACACCCTGTGTAGCAGGAGGAAGAATAATATAAAACTACTGGACACAAACAGGTGAGATAAATAACACAGGTACTTTTAAACCACACTTTCATATAAATTTATGCATGTCACTTGTCAAACAACAGCATGAAACATTAATCTCAGTTCCCATCAATATGAACCTAGAAGCAAGAGATGATTGAGATTAAAAGCTCATTTAATCCATCTTATATTTATGGCAAAACATCTAGAGAAAGTTGCAGGGAGAGAAGAATCAAGACTGGATAGATATACCTGCAATTTGTGCACACAAAATTATGCAGCTGACATTATCTAAATGGATAAGAATGTGGAGAAAGCACAAAGTAGCACAAAGACAGCAGAGAAATTGTGCTAGGAAAGACTTGGGCATGCTGAAGGTATATCCAAGATAGTGGAGAAAACCAGGGAAGTGTATCTGCTACCCCTCCAGAAGGATGTCATAAGGTAGTGCTAAAAGCTGGAGAAGTCCAAAAAGCATGGAGAAAAAGGCAGACAGGACATGAGAACAGAAGCACAATTCAAAAGTGATTTCTCTGAATACTGCTTGTACAGTCAGGCTTGAATCTGCTGTGACTTGTGGACAGATTTCAGCCAAATATGTACGTGTTAAAAAAATTCCTTCCCTTCACTGCAAGTCCTTCCACAGCTTCTGCACTTTATTTTATTCATCAACACCTAAACATCCTCTTATCTTGGATCACATATCCAAGACCCACGTCCTGTCAGGAGGTCCATTCCAACAAACTGCTCCTATGTTTCCACTATAGTTGCTCAAAGGCAACTTGTTGCTTTGCCATCTCCTGTTGGAAACCATCAGAAATACCATCTGGATAACTCCATGCCAATATAGGATATGGGAAAAAAACCCCAAACCAAATGAGGATACAATTTCTGATTCAAAAGGAACAAAGTTACTGGTGGTCTAAGAAATTCTAAATGGAAAGTGGTGTAGGGCTAGTATCTTTTGTCCAAAAGCAAGTAAAATAGTGCTAAAATAAAGGGCAGGCATGACTAATGTTCCAGAGAAAGATGTGATTCTAGTGATTCTAGTGAATATTGTTGTTAATTTTTAAAAGCTCCAAGGTAAGAACCACAATTAAGGATTGTGCATGAGCACTGTGGAACAGCACACACACAGGTACATAGCTGCAGCAATCTATCAGAAATAATATCAAAAAAGGTCATTCAAGCAGCTGCAATGTAATACCTTGAAATAAAAGAATATCTCTTTACTTCACAACTAATGTGCATTACACAGGTGAATATTTTGAATATTTATTTGAGTATTTCAAGACAGTTTAAAAATTGAGTTATTCTAGTATAGATCTGGACACCAGGGATTGTGTGTCTACACACCGTCTTGTACTAATGTACTAACTTTTCCCCTGCTTCACTGCTCTTAGGATACTTTTCCCCACCTCAGAAGTCACTGATGAGTTGTTTATCCATCAATTCAAACTACGTGAAAACAGAATTGAGTCAGATCAGGCAAGGCAGAATTCATATTTGATTTCAATCAAAGGGAATTTGGTACAGGACTTCTAAGAATGGGTTGTTTATATGTTCACACCTGGTGTATGTTTTATTCCAACACTGTGTGCATTAAAATCTTTGAGAAAAAAAAATCCTCTCAGTACCCTCATATATCACACATTCACAAAACTAATCTGAAGTTTAATCAAAATGCTCTTAGGCTTCTTATGTGAAGGAAAACAATTAAGATTGTACCTATATCTATTTATAATACAATCAGGGCAATACAATTACTTTACCTTTCATGCTTCCTAAATTTTAATCTGCAAATACGGTACTGCTTTTGTGTAATTTCTTGGAATATTGTTGTAAATTTTAAAAAGTAAGAATTTAGTATCCTCAATTGCACTCCACCAAATGAGTTTGTCACAATTTCATGGAAGAGCTACTTTTAGTTCAGAATGGTGCTCTTTTATACTACAAACATTGTGAGTAATAAATAATTTATCAGTTCAAACAAATCTTCACCTAGAAACTTAATTTGGGCAAATAAATGACACTAACTGAAATACTTGACCGGACAAGGAGACAAATTTGGCAAATACAAAAACACACATTAATTTGTAGTATGTTAGTTTGACTTTCCTACCACACTGTTTACAACTGGCAGAGGAGTCTCCAGGAACTGCCAGTACACAGGAGAAATGTGGAAAGTGAGATCTCACTCCTCTAGCAGTCATAAAAAAAATAAAATTCAAAGTAATTAGACCATCCAGCACTTTCAAATCCACTTTGAAGTCTGGCATTAAATCAATACAGTAACGTAGTGTTCTACTCTCTGCTACTATCCCACTGCTAGGTTTTCCAAATGGTTTGTAATGAGCTACCCATAAAGTTCCAATTTGTGATTCAAGTGAAAAATAAGGTTTGGAACACCATTCAAGGGATGAAGCAGACCAATTGTAACAATTTCTCTGAAGACTGAGTGAAACCATGAAGTTAGTTTTTACATAAGCAACATTTAATTAATACTATGACATAGTCATACTTTCCAGAATTATAGTATGTATTTAAGAGGAAAATTTCTCCTGACAAATTGAAAATTAATGGAAAGAAACTCTTTGTTTCCAATCTTATTTTTATGTTTGTGGATGTGAAACGACCTCTTAAAAATATCACAAATAGTCTCCTATTCAACTTCTCATTCCTTCATTAGATTTCACACATGTTAATATTGAGATTACAATAATTTAGTTTCTATTTAACTGTAGCACAGACCACAGATAAAGATGTAAACATAACCTGCATCATGAACAACAGGAAACTGGAGTGGAACCAGATAGTGAAGTAATCCTTGTATTTCTATTTTGGTCCTTACAGAAATATCAAGTACTCCTGTTCTGGACTATACTTGCAAAGCTGTATTTAGTACCCTCCAGTAAAATCAGGCTGTAATCAGTCTGTATGCAGGGAATGACTCCAATTTGCCAGGACAACTCCACTTTCAGCGGCATCTTCTGTGCCTCCGGCTAATATCACTTTGCCTTTACACATTTCACACTTCACTTCACAAGTCTACCAGCAGAATTCTGTAGGAAGATCCTGCCAGAAGCTGTCTGAGGGAATATATTACATTAATTCATTTATTAGAGAAGATGTGCTAGAATATTATGATGTTATCCTACCTTAAAGATTACTGTTGCAATATATATCTTCAGATATTTAAGGTTCACTTACAGCTGTGTGGTGCATTCCACCAAAAAATAACATAACATGAGAACTGACTTACCACTTGTACCATTTTCAGGTATCTGGCATATCTTGGATCCTTGGCCACAGTTGTGACATTTTCTGTTACTACCTCCGTTTTCTGCAAACCTTCCTCTTGTGTATTGTTCTGCTGCATGTGAAGAACAAACCCTTTAATGGTTAGGTGCACACACCACAGCCATGGAGAGATTCCAAACAATAAAACTGGTATTTCAGGGTAAAGTGCAACTCTTCCTCATCAAGATTATTCTGATCTACACTCACAAAATTAGAGGTTTCCTAGATGTAAGAAATCACAAATCCAGCTCTTTTGTTGTTCACTGTTACAAGAGTGTCTTTCTACTTCTAGATACAATTTAAAGTTACTGAACAGCACATAAAAAACCAGAAAGGCCCTAACAACCCTGTTAAGTTGCATTTAATAAATAACACAGTAATAAATATAAATGGTCTTTTAATAAAAAATATTTATAAGAAGTATATCAATAAATCTCCCCCAGTAGTCCAATGCCTTTTTTCCTCAAAGTATTTGATTCCCTGACAAAGGTTTCATACATATCATGCAACTTCTAAACTATACTTTTGAGTATAAATCATTACTCAAAGGATAATATAATGAAATCAAAGATTCCTTGAAAGTATTTAATTTAAATGAAATGAAAAATGACAAGAAGTTTCTAGTACTTTCAAAAGAACACAGAAAACTGTGTTCTAATTTTTTCTACAAAACTAACCACCTTAAAGTGTGAAATAGATGAACTTTATATACTTAAATATACTTTATATACTTCCATATCTGAGAGGAGGAACATTTTAAGGAACATGAACTCATGGTGAGTCATTCTCTAACGTGGCTGGAACATGCAATGCTGTCCAGTGTCTCCCCTGCTGCAAATGAGAGTTACAATCTCTGACAGGCAGGCAAAAGCAGCAGAGTGCTCCAGCTACTGCTCTCCCACAGCAATTTCCACCAAATAAGGGAATGAGCAGAAATCAGAATTGAGGATTCCATGAGAAGAAACTGTAAGGGGAAAGTGGGAAAAGAACTCCATCTACAAATGGGCCTGAAAGCCTCACTTAGTTAAGTAGTGATCATGGGATTCAAATGTCTAGGTTAAAAAATCAACCAACCACACACATTAAATTCCCCCAAATGACAAGAAGTTAGTTGCAGGGGTAGTATTTTAATGCTGATTGCTAGTAATAAGCTGGCCTTTACTGTAAGTGGAGGATAATATACAGAAAACCTTCAGTGTAATAAACTCTTTAGAATTAAGCATGCTAGAAATTCCAATTTGAGCTAAAAGCTCACATTCTGAAGAAAGGAGAAAAGAGTTGCAATGATGTGATTTGAACTGTTATTTTCATTCATGACCGTCCCAGCACCCTGATGCAATTCCTGTTCATAGTTTAGTGTGATTGAAAAGGAAGAAGAAATTTAGAACTAGATTTGAGTTAGTTCTAATTATTTAAGTCACACAGTTAATAAAGGGTATAGCCTTTTTTGTTTTAAGTCACTTGTTAAAACAGTGCCAGTAGAGAAAATCCTACTCTTAGACTTTTACAGTTGATTGCTCACTTCCAATAGAATTGCTCCTTCTATCTACTGCAAATGACATTTAAAACTTGATCTGGAGAGCTCTATTCCTCCAAGGTATGAGTTATGCTGCATTACTTACTCCAGGCTGAGGTGATCCAGCTGTCTGTGGATCTGCAGCAGCCTGTGCCACAGGACCATTTGTAACACTGTTCACATTTGCACTGGACACTTCAAATTTGACATCTTCTAGGCCAGGAATTGAGGATAACTGAAGGCAAAAAACATCATCAAATAAGCAATGAGCACTTCATAAGACTACATGTGCAACAAAATCTGCAGCACCCTGCTTATCACTTATTATCCAGGTAAGTTTTAGATTAGTAAAATTGTAATTTTCTGCCCCTAGTTTTCATATTTTGATTGAGGAAAAAAATCTTTCCATCCAGCTGCCTTCTACAATAAAAACTTTCACTGTTAACACAGGGCTGCAGAGCAGGAAGGGCTTCCACACCTTCCCAGCATTTTGCTACTGCATTTATGAACCACATGAGAGCCATGCAATCTCTGCTGCTTCTCCTACAGTGAAAGAAATCATGGCAAGAACAGCTCTATCACCTAACAGATGGGAGACTGGTTACAAATTTTTGGATTTTCTACATCTTTCACTTTTTTAAAGGAAATGATGTGAAAGGATATTAAACACACCAGAAATCTATTTGAAGGAAATTCTGTTTAACATGATTATGAAGAATTCTGCAAAAATTCTTCATCAATTCAGATCATTCCTAAACATTTTTAAATAAATAAGAGTTAGTAAGCTCTGTTTTGTGTTATTACACTATTTTTCCCCACAAAGATCTTAATGAACGCTTTCAAAATATCTCCCCCCTTGCTCCCAGAAAAGCCAACTGAAATTGCCTCCACCATTATTGAAAGTAGAACTTACTAAAATTTTATGGTGGGTGATTGATTGACTTTGGGATCTTGTTGGGTTTTTTTTTTTTTTTCCTAGTAAATGATATACTGTATTTTCTATCTAAGACCACAGATTGTATCTTTTTGTCGTTTCAGCTGAAGAAGATAAACTAATTTACATTAGCTTAGATCCAGTTCAGGTCACATTTCAATATCAAAAGGATTTACAAGGCTTCTCCCTAGTTACTTATATCAGCTGAAATCCTTAGAGTCCAGTAACATACAAAGATACTTTTGTTTTACAAAGGGGGAAAGAATTTCCTTATTACCGTTTGTATGGCAAAAAAGTGTTCCTTTCCTGTTACACATGCTTAACAAACTCAAATTTTCCACTAGGTATTGTTGTTTCCTTTCTTCTGTATCAACTACCTATTCAAATGTTACACAGTATAAGTAGTAAGACATTAACTAGGGAAGAGAGTTAAAGAATTTTTGGTATCAGGATTTGATATCAGGATTTTGACATCAGACTCCTTCAAATCATTATGAAAATTTATTTGCTCAATTCAGACTCTAGAAAGGAAGCTAGTTCACATAACCTAGGAGGCTGTCCCTGTTAGAAGATGAAGTCTATATCCATACAAACCTTTGCATCCAGAATATTGAGCGTGGTTTCAATTTGTTGGATACGGAGAGACAGTGCTGACAATTTCTACAACAGAAAACAATTAGGATGTGAAAACACTCTCCTGTGCACTTGGACATATAAAAGAGTTTGCAGCTAGTTTAAAAAAATCACTTCTTTTAGCTTCTCCCTGCAGAAGGCAAAGTCAGTGTAAATGAGATTATCACATTATGAAATGAATGAAGAAATGACAATCCTTTGTAGAACAGTAGCTACAGCGGTACAAATTTTAAATTTTTTAATTTCACTCTGCAGTTGGTTTTCCCATATAATGACAGAAATGAAGACAGACTATTTAGAAAAGAAAGCCAAAGTAAATAGGATATTACTTTGGGCAACTGGAGAATAATGGTAGACACATTGTACTCTCCCAGTTACTGAAAGATCTTTCTTCAAAGCTTTTTCCAAATGTGGAAGATGAAAAGAGATGATGTGTGTGTATGTAACTGAGCAAATACAAAGAGAAAATCTGATAATTAATACAGCAGGTGATTCAATAGTCCTATACAGTCAAAATCCACAATGAATTAGAACTAACCAGACACTTTATATGCTCCAGGTGCACCTCAATCAAATTCTGACTTTTTTTTTTTAAATTAAAACAACTTAAGTTTTTCTAAATTACTCCATAAGAACTGCCAGTCTTTTAACTAATCACTACCATACTCCACCAGACCTGTCCAAGTGAAGTTGGCTAGAGTGCTGGCTGGCAGATACGTACCATTCTGACAGCTTTCTGGCACCTTGGCAAGATTCTGCCTGGCTCTGAAGCAGAACTTTAACACCCTAAGAAAATGGCAGTTCTGCCAATATGCTAGAAAAAGCAGGAGACTGACAGGAGTTAGTCTTTTTGGATAGAGCACTGACTTGTTTACAGATGGTCCTTTGTTCACCGAGTCAGCTCCTATTGGAAGGAACTATGTGTTCTACATTTAACTGGATAAGGGGGAGGAAAGATGTACAAAAGACAATTATGCAATTTTATGGGTCTATTTGACTAGACAAGAGCCAAGAAATTTAGAGTTAAGGATGGTGTCAGCTCTGATTTTGAGTTTCTTGGCTTCTGTTGACTTACACTGCGACCTTTCACATTAAAAACACTTCTGTAGTTCATGAATATGAAAAACTTCTCAAGGAGCATATAAAGCAACTATTTAGTCTCTTGAGTAACAGCACATTTTGGTTAACTAATAGCTGTTTTATTAGGCAGACTTCACAGTGCTGCTGTGTGCTCAAGGTGGCTTTGAATATATGTGTTCTGATTTCCACAGGGCCCGTGGAAGAGGGAATTCTGATATCAGGTGACAACTGACTCTTGGACAACTGACAACAGCATCATCAGGCGGTCACACTGTCCCACCTATCAAGTTACAAGAAGTACAAAAACCTAGGAAAAATGACTTTTTTTCCTCTAAAGCTCCATATATTCTTGTAATATCCAAATCTTATACTTGTCACGCGTCTGGCTCTAAACTTCACCAACAAATAACAGAATTTCTCAGATTACATGGCTTAGTCTAATTGGATTTGACTGCTGCTCTGGCTCAGCTGGCTAGAGCTGTATGGCATTCTTTGTTGAATAAACTAATGAAAAAGTACAAAAAACCTCTAAAGACAAAAAGGTTACCCTCAAAGCCACATTAGAAAACACCCTTTTTGCAAGGAGGACTCTTGTCCTGTTCAGCGGACAATTCTAATCTTGCTGGTCTGGTGTATTTCCATTGACTCTAAAGTCACATAAACTTACTAATCCTAAATATTTTTATTTTTCTCTCTTTTTGCAGGAAACTGAAATTAAAGGCTTCATGTTCTATACTAATCACTTGCCAAAAATGTCCTTTTTTCAACATAAAAACTATTTACATTCAGCACTTAGCGTAGGACTCTCTTAAATTAAAGGTGATAAAATCTGAAAGTAAGTCTTGATGGACCACAAAAACATGGCATCCTGCTTTCATAACAACACCAGAGCCAGAGATGAAGCTGCTCAGAATAAATTCCCTGTATCAAGAAGTTCAAAGACTGTTCCAAATGCAAAAGTTTAAGAAAACAGGAGAGTGTGGCACAATCAGGAGTTCATGTGGATCCCTTGGGGAAAAAATTTCTGTCTTGAGCACTTACTAAAGAGAAACCTTCAACGGAAAGCAGACTACATTTTTGGTTTAGGCTACCAGTATTACTGCATCAAAAACGTTTAAATGAATGGTTCCCATTTCTTGAATTTCTTTTAATTGTATCAAGGGCCAGCTGGGAAAATAATAAACATACCTCTTCACAAACAGTAGAAAAGCGGTTGAGAAACTGCACTGTGTGAACCACAAACTGGTTTAGAAATGCTACAGTTCTTTTCTGCTGAATAGCAGGAACCTGCATTAAAAAAGGTAAGGAAATTAGGTTACACATCAATGTCAAGTTTCACATTTGAATTGAAGTATATGCTCAAATGCACATTTTTTAGAAGAAATTATTTGGAAATCTGTCTTAAGTGTGCCTGCTATGAATGCATACACACACACACCATTTTCCAATACACATATGCATTCATACAAAACCTTTGCCACTACAAATGTACTAACACGACCGCTGAGAATTTACAGGACGCATAGAAAAGGCAACAAGACCCAAGAAATGAAGGATTGTTATCTTAAAGAAAACACCTTCAGATGAAATTGTGAATATTCCTGAAAATCAGAAGGAAAAACAAACTTGGCCAGCCATACTAATACTCATTTACAACTAATGCCATGATGAAAACTGAAGTCTAGTGATGTTGCCATCTAAGTATTTAGTGGCTGCCCTACTGGTTCTCATTTGCACACCCAGACTATCCTTAAATGACCAAAAGTTATCCTCCAAATCAGTTTTGATGCTCACATCCTTTTCAGACTAAAATGTAGAATGTTATGTTTGCCAAAAAAAATAGTGGTCATCTTGTAACACAGAGTTGGGATTTTTATTTAAACCATTACAGAAGACTGGATTCGGGAATTTGCACACAAAAGTTTATGTATAAAATTTTAGTTTATGTATAAAAACTTAGTGACAATGTTAATAACCTTGGACAACTGGTTTAAGTTTTAACATTCCCAATGGAAATCAGCCTATGAAATTGTCATTGATTTAAGTGGAAGGTTTACAAGGAATATTATTGGCAGCCAAGATTCTGCTGCACTTTTTTGGTGAATACAGCGACCCTCTGGTCTTCACCTCTTCTTTAGCTGCTGATTTATCAGTGCATTCAATTCACAATCCACTATGGCCATCTTAAAGTATCCTGACTTTATGTGAGACTTTTGTTGCCACTACCTCGAGCCTTCATCCTGTGCACTGTACAACAGCATCTGCTGAAGTTCAATTCTGTGGTTCCAAAATTTGCCAAGCAGAAATTTGCATTTGCTTATGACTTCAGCAGAAATCTGTGGGGTGGCACAGAGCATGGAAGAATCATGGGTGAACTGGAGCTGTCCTGTCTTTACGCTCTCTATTGAGAAAACTAAGTTTAAAAAGAAAGTTTCTGCAACATTTAAAGAAATGAGCACACAGCTTTGCACAGGATTTGCCTCCCAGATCGATGTCTGAGACGGCTTAGTCTTTAAATAAGAAGTTACCGCAGAACTTGCAGGAGACAGAGGTAAGGACCAGAGGCCGCTCTTTCCCGGTGCGAGGGCGGCACCGTCCCCGCACGGGGAGCTCCCCTCGCCCGCTGCCACCGGGCCGGGCCGGGCCGGGGGGACGCGGAGCTCTCCCAGCACCAGGGCCAGCGCAGCCGGGCAGGAGCAGCGCCAGCCGCGGAGCGCCGGGCGAGCGCAGCCCGTACCTTAGTGAGGTCAATGCCGGAGCCCACGATGGGCAGCCCGTCCTCGTCCATGCTGCTGGGCCGAGCCGAGCCGAGCCGGGCCGGGCCGGGCCGGGCGCTGCCCCGCTCCGCAGCTCGGCCGCGCTCCGCAGCCTCGGCCCGGAAACAAACGCCGAGCGCCGCGGGGCGGGGCGCGCCCGCTGCCCGCGCTTCCTCCTGGGAAACGCAGTCCCGGAACGGAGCCCTGTTCCCCGGAATAAACCCCGGGAATAAACCCCGAGCTCCTGGGCTGCCTTCTTGGGCACCCGCTTTTGTGCATTTTTTTTTTGCATTTTGCGATGCAAGTGTTGCCAGCCGCTGAGGGGCCCGGCCATGCCCCTCTCTCCCCCACACTGACACCCAGCCCTCCACAGGCCTCAGGACAGGGCCTTGCGTGGTGGTGTTAGGGAAGTGTCGTCCCCTGCAGTAAAATGTCAAGGAAATAATGAGAAAAGCCAGTGAAGGAACTGTTCCTGTACTCATATGCATAATTTGAGTGGAGAAGTGCTATGCTTTGGATGTGGGGAGTCAAAATAAGGAGCGCTGAATGCCTCTGGGTTCTTCCGAAATAGACAAATTTGGGGTGATCTGGAGTCCTTGTTTACAGCAGTAAATCCAAAGAGACTGTGGTGGATTTCCATATTTAGTGGAAATTCTTCATGGTTACATCTAAATACCGCTGCATTTAATGAACCCTCCTAAATTCAGGCCAGTTAAGAAACCGTCTTAGTCTGAGGATGTCAGGTGGAAACTTCTTTTGTGATGAGATGAATAAAGACTCACTAATTACTGCAATACTTTGAAGACTAGATCCTAAATGTAATATACTAATTTTGGTTTAAAATTTACCAAAATTCTCATTTTACCTCCAAATCATCAGTTTGCCAAAACATTCTACAAATCCATATACAGAATCAATGGTAGCTTACTCCAGTTGCCATAAAATTGTCAATTATTTACTGAAACAGCTTTTTTGGCTTTATTACTTTCACAATGTTTTTATGACTAACCTGCTGTCATATGCACATCATTATTACATTATTACAAGATAGTATAGCAAAGTTTTTTTTGTCCATGCGAATTGAATTATTGAACATCTTCTGATTCATACTCAGCTTTGGAGCAGTGATGTTGTTGGCTCAATTTCTCACCTCTCCCAAAGGATGAGCTGCAGACTAACCTACAAAATTCAGTGGGTTTAGCTTTCAATCCATAGCTTACAGGAGTTGTTCAAACTTGTGTCGGGCAACAGAGCTGTTTATTTAACTAAGAGTTATTTTGCACTAATTTGAGTTATTTGTTTATAATTACCTTAAAATTCCAACTAAATATATTCAAGAAGAATTAATCTTGTTTATCATTAAGTGTCTATAATAAATTTTTTTCAGGCAATGGCACTGAAAATTAATGTAAATGCATAGCCAGATCTTATCTGAATGTCTTGGTCTGGATAAGAAATCTCCCAAGAATATGCTATTTTATGAACTTTCTGGTACTTCCTGCTTTTAATTTGCCCAAAAATACTACATAGAAAAGTGCAACACAGCACTTTTTCCTCCCAGCTGGAGTTAGGAAATGCGGGGTATGAAAAGTGAAAAACAGAAAGGAGGAAGTGATCCAAATTTTCCAAAACCTCTTAAAAAAGTTTAAATTGAACTATCTTTTTAGCTGTAAATATAAATGCCTGAACTTCCAAGGAGAGGATTTATAAAAAAATAATTGAGTGATAATATCCAGATTTATAGTGTGTACAATTTGAAAATGTATTTTTTACCAGCACCCATGCTGGATGATAAATGTCAGACTGAGGAATAAGTGCTGTACAGGATGTGACTGCTGGCAGTTTATACCCTATGCATGTGTACATATATATAGTTTGATTTAAAGACCCTGTTCTGTAGCTCCACCTTCCAGTGAAGGAAAAGAGATTAAAGAGTGTTTAAGAGTTATCAAAATGTAGTTTGGTTGAACATTAGTATTTTGAAGATGTCAGCTTTCCAGATGCTGAGGTAGCTTGGAGTGGAAAAGCTGTGTGTACAGAAAACTGATCAGAGCTGTATCTTCATCATTGGTAAAAAATACCTGACTTGTGATTAGGGTACACAGAAAAGTAAAAGCAAAAATATGGGTTTCAAAGCATTGAAACTGATCTGCTCCATGTATTGCACAGAATCAGAGCCTCAGATCAACAGCAAAACAAAACTGCACAAGCTGAGAAAAACTGGCAAGTGCTACTGAAGCTTCCAATGCTCATATGCATCTTGTGTGCTTATATTCTGTTACAGGTCCCAGGACACCACATTCAGGTTAGAATCAGCCCAGAACTCAAATAGCTCTACAACTGAGAGAGACAAGTTAAACAGAAACAAAAAGCTGATCCAAAAAAATTTCCAGACATGGTGTCACCTGATCCTCCACAAGGGGCAATAGTTGTTTTTAATAAGGTGGTCCAATGAACAGCTGAAAAGATCAGTGTGGATTGAACATTTGCTTGATTTCCTGTGGAGTCTTCTAAATCCATGCTTGCAAAGGGTATTCTAGTAAAATTTTCTCTATGGAACCAATATTGCATCAATAATTTTTCTCTATGGTGAATTTAAGCAATGTCCCCTCCAATCTCAATAATCTAAGTATGCCAGAATTTGTACAATCCTTGCAAACAGTTCAGAAAATTATCAACCCTTCACAGTTAAATAGACTGAGAAATACAAATGTTAGGTATTATGTAGGTTTCTTAAAAAAAAAAAAAAAGAAAATGGAAACTAAATGATAAATGTTTTGCAGTTCTCTGAAAATGGTTTGTCAAGTTTCAGTTTTCCAAGTACTGTGCTGAGGCAACATGACTATATAATATATTATAACATGACTATAATAACTAATTATTTTGTTCTGTACAAAAGAGCATGGAGAGCATGCAAAAGACATTAGCTGCTTTCTTATTTATTTATTAATTTAAATATCCATAGTACTTCTTTCCAGTATAAAATGAAGAGCCTTGAACTTGGCAAGATCATTCCTGGGTAAACAGTTTTAAGTAGTCCTTAAAAACAGAGTATGAAAAGCAAACATCCTGGTTTCTGAATTAACTACAGAACAAAAGAATTTCTGTTCTTTGCTCTCCTGGGTCTTAAGCAATTCTAAACCCAAAAAGTCTGACTCAAGAGTGCACCTGCACGTACCCTTGCATATTGCCCTCGTCTGTATGGGTCCTGAGTATAGTGGATATATATTCTGCACGGGCAGGAGCTGTGTGAAGTTTGCCCTGAGGACAGAAAACCTCATGTCTGTTTCAATTCCATTACACACCAGAAGGATAACAGTGCCTCAGGCCAATCCTTCCTCCCAGAGCCACGAAGATTTTTAGCTACAAGTGAAGTAAACTTCCCCTTAAGCTGCTATCTCTGCTCAGACAATGGATAAAAGATAAACAGAGCACTGTTACCTTGAAACACCTGCTTATTTTACAGTTTAGGCACACACCAGTCCACTGGAACTTATAAGGAACTTCATATTTGTTTTAGGTAAATTTTGGTGCCAGCTGGAAAGCAAAAGTTCCCAAGGATAAAGGATTATGAGAAATATAATATGGTCTCAGGTTTCAAAAGGTGACTGTAATTTCACTTATTGATGTCCTACTTCTGAACTGGTTTTATGTGTCCCACATAATTAGGAACAACCAAATGAATATTTTAAAATCTAACTACAGCTAAAAAGGAGGGCTAAAATGCTGTAAGGAGCTGTTACACTAGTGAAACATCCTGACATCCCTTCACTTGCAAAAGTATGCAAAAAAGATACTTAAGACAGGAGTTGTCTCTGTCATCTTCTTTTACTTCTCTTCTGAGTCTTGTATAGGAATGACAGGAAAAATATGTTTCTAGAAAGCAGAATGCCTTTGATATTCCTGTAAAGTAAAGTTTCCTGGAAGTAAAAGGCTGTAAGCAGAAAAAAACCTCACTATCCTGTTTGACAGGCCTAAAGTTGTCTTTAGAGAAATAAAACTGCTTCAAATTATCATTCTGATTTTACCATTAGCTTCTTCACTGGCAGTGGTAACTAGTTTATTCAAAAACATCCAAGAACAACATTTTATCACGGTACACTTCTGCTTTTTTTTTTTTCTTATAAGATAGTCATGTTTGGCTAAGTTAATATAGAGAGGTGTTCTTTCTGCAGGTACTCTGCACAATATCAGGTATTTGAGCTCTATGAACTGAGTGAGATTATCAGAATGACATGCTGGGACACAAAATCTCTTTAAAACTCCTGAAAAAAAAATTCACACCAAATACCACGTTTAAAAAGTACATTTTATTTGAATAGAAATAACCAAGATGTATGATAACCAATTTTTCAAAAGCTCTGGTACTTGCAAGCTAAAAATCAAACACAAGTGATTTATATCTTGCTTTCTTCTTTCTTCTGTTGTCCAAGTGAAAACCATCACAAAGAGTAAATTTCAACATTTTACTAGAAAAAAGGCATTATGTTGTCAGGCTTCATATTGAAGGCAAATGCTTATTTTACATTTCAGTAACCCAGAAGAAAATTTTATGGTCTCCTCCAACTGCACATAATGGAAGAGTTCTGTGCCATGTCAAACCAGATCCTACAGCTGCAGTTCCAGTAAGAATGGGCTGTAAAAAACAAAGAGAGAGATAGAAAAATATCAATTCAACTTTCCTTAAAAATGATTTCTAAACTGCAAATATCAAGTTGCATAGACAAAAAACCAGCACAGATTACATACTCTTTAACAAATATAGTTAAAATACAACAGAAATTTTACTGAAAAATGTGAATCCCTGCTACACAGCTCCAGTAGCTGCTTATAGCAAAATATTCCTTAATAACAAATAGTTTCAACTCTTTACATTAGCATAAACACTATTATTATAAAGGCATGATACCAAACTTAAAAACTTTTTAAAATGAAATTACTTCTGTCATTTCATTGTATTCATAACTAGTATGTTTGGAGGTAATATTTTTACTGTAAGCATTGCAAATATATACTGACTCCAGCAAAATCAAAATATTTCCTATGCTTTGCATTTTCATTAATGATTTAAAATATAATTATAAAATTATATATAAAAATATACCACTAGGTGTTTTTAGCCTCCTAAGAACTAGGAATATTGTCAGATTAATTACATATCAGGTTAAAGGTGTTTTTCTTCCCCTCAGAACTGATATGGCAAATCAAGCTAAAACATCTAGATCAAGCAGCTTCTAAACTAGGAGTTTAAGTATGCACCAATTTTTTTTTTCCTTAGCATGAATGCCACAAACCAAAATAAAATAAAATGGGTACACCAAGCAGCAGTTCTGAATTGTTTGGGCTAGTTTTAAATTGTAGTTTTTAATAACATGAGTCTGATTTGAGGAGAACAGATGCAACTCCAGTCAAAAATTTACCTGGGGGTGTCCTAAATGATGAACCAGCAATTGAGTAGTTGTCTTTCCTGGATATCCAGTGGTTGCAAACAGATTTTCATTCACTCGGGACCACCTATGAGTAAAATGAATCCACCCATGAATAAAATGAATGTTCTTTCCAGATACCCCTGTCATAGCAGCAGAAATGCACACAAAATGGAGTTCTCTCCCTTGGGACTAACTATGAAGATGTCATGTATTCTACTAACAGCAGAGTAACACATTTAGTGAATTAGTTTGAATATTATTCCCTACCCACAGCTCCACATGCACAGTGTTGTAAAACAAACAAACAAAAAAGTATCACATGAATGCTACACATATATACTAAATGTGGGTCATTCACAAATTTCACAAAGTTTATACACCCAGTCCCCCTAAAAATGACTTAAGTGAGATACAACCAGTTTACTAAACTCATAACTGTTTGCATAGATATAGATTTAAATAGATAAACCCCATAAAATCAAGACAACTTTTATACCTGAATAATCTGGCTCGGTCAACATGGACAGGTCTCTTATCCTGTGGATAACTAAAAGAGACATTCAGGGTAAAAAACTGTTCTGCAAACAGCTACAGCTCATACTGTAAGCAATAAAAGTACAGTGAAGGGGACACATTGTCTATGCTCTGTGAAGCAGCTGAGGGAAAACCAGAGCATCTCAATTTGGAGTAGGAAAATTGAAGTAGTTGTCCAGTTCATTATGGATCAACAGTTATCTACTTATGACTTGGAATGAAATTTTAACGAACACATACAGTAAGAGGCAAACAGTAGTGAGATACTATCTCAAATGGACAAAATGATAGACAGTGTTACATTTTTAACATAAAGTATTGGTAAAGATGAAACAAGGAATACCAGGGAATGGTTTGTATCAATATCATAATTCCTGATAAATGTTTATGTATTTAGCTTATGCATTGGGCCTACAAAGATGAGTAAGGGGCTGGAGCATCTCTTACAAGGAAAGGCTGGAGGAGCTGTGCCTGATCAGCCTCAAGAAGAGATGACTGAGAGGGGACCTCATCAAGGTCCATCAGTATCTGGAGAGGGTGTCAAGGGGATGGAGCCAGGCTCTGCTCCGTGCTGCAAGCAATAGGATGAGAGGCAGTGGGCACAAACTGATGCACAGGAAGTTCCTGAACACGAGGAAGAACTTCTTTACTCTGCATGTGACCAAGCACTGGAACAGTGCCTAGAGAGGGTGTGGAGTCTCCCTCACTGAAGATATTCACAATCCTGTGCCTTGTGCTCTAGGATGACCCTGCTTAGCAGGGAGGTCAGACCAGCTGACACACTGTGGTCCCTTCCAACCTGACCCATTTGTGATTCTGTCACTGCCACGCTTTTTTAGCCAAGTACCTGCAGTTCCTCATGAGGAGAATAAAGACATCTATGCCATGGGCATAAAAATACCTGGAGCGAGTGATATCCCAGATCAGCCAATCACTTCCAGCAACTGCTCCAATTTTAAGTGTATTTTTTAAACACCAGTCTGCTGACATCAGTGGTGTTTGTTCACACTCCAGGGAGAGAATGGCCTGCTGTGTAATCAGGTCATAGAATCGTATTGTCCCGTTCTTCTCTGCCACCATCAGCTGTTAAAAGAAATTCATAGAATGTGGTAAACTCAGCATGAAATGGAAATTAATTTTTTTCTACTCTATAAAAACCTAGAATACATTAAAATAAATGTTAATAACACTAAATGAAGTACAGTTCTTCACTTCATACCAGAAAACTTTCTCTTGGACACTCTGTAACCAATGAATAAAAACCACAATACTCCTGCTACACTGTTACACATAATGATTACATTAATTCATTTCTATATGTCTATAGATATCTATGTGTATAATTTTTGTGGTTAGAAATACCAGTTCACAACCACCAAATCCCTGTGCTTTCACACAGCAAAAAGTTATTATTTTAACATTTGGCAGCTTCTGTTCTGAGCACAAAGAACCAACTGACACACAGTGCTGTAAAAAATAAAGGGTTGTCAAGCTGGAACAGAGCTGCCTGGAGAAGTGGTGGAGTCACCATCCCTGAAGGTGTTCAAGAAATTACTGTATATGGCAATTAGTGCTGTGGTTTATTTGATATCGTGGTGTTCAATCAAAGGTTGGACTTGAGGATCTTAAGAGGTCTTTTCGAACCTAAATGATTCTAGCATTCTAAGCAAATTATTAATTAGTGTGGCCGTAGAATCTGTAGAACCACTCTTACTGATTTTATATAACAACTCTTACTTCATCATATAACAGTTTGCAACATATTTTATTTAAACTTTTTCCATTACAGCAGTACACTCAAGCAGTTGTTTTTGAAGTATTGCAGAAAGAGCTTCCTGATTCAATTATAGAATCACAGAAGGATTGGGTTGGAAGGGAAATTAAAAATCCTCTAGTTCCAATCCTCTGCCATGGGCAGGGACACTCTCTGCAAGGCCAGATCACTCAGGGCTCCATCCAACCTGGTCTTGAACACTTTGGGCAACCCGTTCCAATGCCCAGATGATGACATAAGATTTTTCTTAATGAGGAGAAATGGTTTTCAGACAGTCATAAACAATAATTAAGAAAGGCAAAGAAGCATAAAAAAACCACTCCAGTAATACCAGTTTGTTGGAAAAACAGAACTGTCACCAAAACATGCTTTCCTGCAAACTAAAGGTCATGGTGAGTAAGCATTTTGATCTGCAATAAGCTTTTCAGCAAGAACTAAATCTAGCAAATTTTATGAGTGTTTGGAATGGGCTTTTCTTTAAAAAAAAACAAAAAACAAAAACAAAAACAAAAAACCCCAGTGTCTGTCTCGGATAATGGTCAAAGAAAAGACATGTTAATAATATCTAAGACTGTCATACTATTGCAGTATTTTTGGGAAAATCTGTTAATTTTCTTGTGCTAACAAAGTTGCCCAGTAGCAAACAGCAGCTAACCCATTAAATTCTGACACCACCTGAATCAACAGTTTTCCTAGTTAACAGTTTCCTTTCTTGGTAAGGACAGATATTGATATTGGTGGAAAGTGTGATGAGATTAGAGATCCTCCTTCCCTGCTGCTGTGTAAATATTTTGATATCTTATTTGACTGCTTTTCTCTGTTTTAAGTATGTGTTTTTGTGGTAACTGGAACAACCATTTGTAGCTGCTTAAGGCAGTTATTGATAGGCACAACAGGAATAATAAATCCAAGACTGCAGGGACTAGACCATTAATGAAACTGGATATTTGGGTACTTACCAGCTGATTAATCCTCCTCAGTACAATAATGAGATAAGTATAAAATCACAGTCTATTGATTTGATTTTTCAGAACATATTTCATACACTTCAAGCAAGAGCAACAACAAAAATGTCTCTTGTTAACTTCAAACAGATACTTTTCAAAGCTTGGCATGTTCTATAAAGAGTCTGTATTATTGGTGAACTGTGTTACCATGATTGAGAAAACTTGAGCTCTTCTCTGGTAAGTGTCAGTTAATAAGCAATCAGCAGAATAGTTATCAACAACTGATGTACCTAATCAAGAAGGAATATTTCTGATGGGAGGAGTAAGGGACTGAGGGTAAAATGACAAGAATGGCAATGAGAATTCATTCACAGTCCCTTCACATTAGCAGATCCAACCAATATCCAGTTACAGTGTAAACTAGGTCCTAAAACTTTAATGTTACTACAGCATCAAAGATTCACACTTTAGGTGTGTCCCCCCTCTTGTTATTTTAAAGGTGTTGAGGGAGAAAACCACAACCTTAAAAGCCTCCTCAGGATGCCAGCAAACACTCATTCCAGAAGAACGTAAAACAAAATGGGCCTTCTCATTTCCTTCCAAATCCCAGACCCTGGGGAGAAGACAGAAAGAAAAAAAGAGTAAAGTACTAAACTATTGCCATTTGACTGCAAATACATTAACTTTCAGTGTCTCAATATGTTCACAGAGGAAGTAACCAAATGAAATAGTGTTCATGGTCTATCATTTGAAGAAGTCATTGGAAGTGGCCAGTGCTGCAGATAATGTATTTTAACACTGATGAGTGAGGCAGAGCGTCTCTTTAGCTATTCAAATGATTTGACATTTTAAGTTATCTAGACATGAAATCTCAGTGAGATGTTCCCATTTTTTCATAAGACAACACTACAGCCTTTGTACTATACCATAAATAGCAGTGGGGCAGTACAAAGCAGGAATGTCAGTGTTGGTCCAGTTGATACAAGGAACCTAAAATGAGGCACCAAACAAATCATCCATGTTGCCATGTAAAGGGCAAGACCCTTTATTAAAGTATTTTGGCTGCCTAATCTAAGAGTTTCCAGTATTTCCTGGTAAAACAAGATTGAGTAATGGAAATATAAGAAACCAGAAATGAAGCTAAGGCAAACAGAAGGATCTGTGGCAGAGGTAACACTAACCAAGAAAGGGTCTTGGAGAGCTTTCCACAGGTAAATCGCATGTGCCAGTTTTACCTTTTCCTTTAGAAACACCTGCAGTACCTATCTGGCAACTATAAAAAAAATTAAAGAATCAACAGTATTTGGCCAATATGGAGGGACAGGAAAGTGTAGTGCTGAAACACCAAAACTAGGTTAGGTGATGGGTGAGTTTTCTTTGGATGTGTTCAGTAAGAGTGGTAATGAGCCATGGAGCTACTTTGTTTCTAAAATGCAACAAAACCAAAACTGAGACCGTTTTACCTCATAGCCACTGCTCAACTCCCTCTTTTCCTACCAAATCCATATTTGGTTGTAGGACAAAGACATCACAGTTGTGAACATCAGTCTGAACCACAAGGCTACATGTTATTTATATACATTTGGACACTGAAACATACACATATATCCTTCCTCTCTGACATGCAAAACTTGAGAAACAGCCAATTTTTAAAGTAGTGTTCTGCCCAGTCTTTTGAGCTAGATGAGTGGCTATGTACTATTATTGTTTATTCTAGAGGATTTTTGCTGACTTCCTCCAGACTTTTTCAGTTTATATCTCACCAGGGTGCTTAGAGGCTTATATTTCAGAGATTTAAAAAAACTTTTAACCAATACATCATAAGTCTAGACAAAATATATGGGAATAAAGTAAATATATTTAATGAACAATGTTGTTTTCTTATGCCAAACCACAACAGATCAAATATTTGTTCTCCCTGCAGAAAACACAGGGTCTCTAATCTTGAAGAATCAGTGTGCTTACTAAAAAAAGTCAAAACAAAAACCTGACAAGTGTTTAAAAAATGAAATATCTACTTGATTAGGTAATTTAGAAACATACAATACTTTCTTCTACTGCCAAAAATTTTGCCTTGTAGATTTGTCCAAGTCAAATCAACACTCCCCATGTGTATTTACTGTGCAGGGAGAAAATTATGATACAAGAGAAGATGGTGAATCATTTTGGCAGAAGGAATATGCCATTATGTTTCCTTCCCTGAAGTGAGTGATGTTATTAGGTGTTGAGACAGAAATTTATGGTTTTTACCTTCATAACTTTGTTATTTATAAAGTTACCAAATTTGTAGTTTTTACTTTGTAAGAATGGCAGGACTGTTAGTAACAAACAGTATGGGGAGGAGAAGGTCTAAAAGCCTCTTTTATATTTTCTTTATTGATACAAAAGAAAATATTATTTAGTTTTGGGAAAAAAACCCCATAACCCCCAAAACACAAACCAAGCAATACATATCAAGATAGATTCTTGTCTGAATGCATCATGTCTATACAATTACATGTGTGTTCAATTAACACTTTTCACTATTTCTTTGTGAAAAAACCTAAGTAAAAAACCTGCAAACCCCAACAATTTAGCCAAACTGATTTTCAACTCCTAAATTACTCAGTAATCATAACCAAATCAACTACAGATGCTGTCTCCCCATTTTGTCCACATTCCTATCACGTAAATCAATCCAAAAAGACTGAGGATTTTGTCTCCCATTCAAAGCTCTTGAAACTTTACTAACACTACCATGATTTTATACCAAACTAAAATAACTGTCTGTTTTTCTCCAAGCATCTTTTTTTAACCCTGCAATGTGTCCCTCTCTTACTTCTCTTCTAACCAACTATCATGGTAGTATTAGTAAAGTTTGTCACTGAGTATTATGTAAAGCTTGTCACTGAGCTTGTGGTATTTTTTTCTGGTGTTTAAAAAAAATTCCACAAAAAATATATTGGAGAAAAGTTTGAATAAACACAGTTGAAATAAGTTTGATTAATGTATAGTCTCAAAAATAACATCTAATCTTCTCAGTAAAATAATTCTTTTTTGAGTAACTAAGGACTGAGAAATTGTTTACTGCAGTACTCAGAAAACTCAAACCAACTCAAATACAGATAGTTGCAAATGCTGTTAAAGAAAATTCTTGAGATACTAGTAGCTTTCCCTTGTCACTCAAATCCTGTGACTAACAAACAAAGGAAAACTGCAGTTATCTCATAGCTTGAAGATATAAAAATTTCATAAACCCAGCTATATAACATCTTGTATGCCTGAAAATGGATGCATATGTGCAGCAATATCATCATACAATGAACTTCTATTACAGCTGGCAAAGTACCTCATTAGAATTCTGAAAACTTGTGGCAATGGAGATGATCCCAATTTTATCTTCTAATTTTCTGAATTATGAATAATTCTAACTATCAGAACCAACTGCTAATTGGATAAAAATCATCATTTGCAATAGCGAAAGAACTAAACCAGATTACAATCTTCAGGAATTTCTCAAAACCCCAGAAGATGGAATTAAAAATGGGAATTCTTCCAACAAAAGATTTCTAACAATTTTAGTGAGTGGTGGGGGCTAGAAGAAACCTTGACATCTGATTCCAACAAAGCATGATCAACTATACTTGGTCCATTACCCAAAGATTACTCCTGTCCAACATGGTTTTGTTGGTTTTTTTTAATATCTAACTTTAATACATTTCTTTATATCTCCATCAGACATATTTCATGTGCAAGTAAAATCCTATCACTCTTGAAAAGCCAAGAGGACAATGGAGAAGGGCAAGATTCCTGTTTCTGAGATCACACAGAGTTGAAGTTATTCCTCACTGAGCACAAGTAGTGAGAACATCTCAGAAAAGGAACATGAAAGTGCAGAGATTAGGAAATGCTGCAGAGAATACAACCAACACTGGCTTTCTCTATGGTCTTCTGCCAACTCCATATGGATTTGGCTATCACACATCTGGAGGCACCAGGCAGGACATGAAAGGCTGAAGCAGAACTGTAGAGATTTCTCTGTCTGGTCAGAACAAGAGAAAGGTGTAATGTTTAAGTTTTTATGAAGTCTTTTCACAGAGGAAATGTACAAACATTCCTGCAGAAAGCTGACCCATGTTCACCATTTTCTTCTGGGATCAAAGGAAATTCACTGCTTCTAAAGAATTAGTGTTTAGAGTATTTCAGATCTTGGCATGAAAAAACATGTTATCTCTAGCTTCTTGTAATATCTACTTGGATGTGCAATCAATAGATTGGTATATTTCTCACTGCTGACTGTGGGCTGCAATTACACCCTGCAGTGTTGGTAGAGGCAGGAGAAGCAGTGCAGAATCTCCTCTTCACTAATACACATTTCAGGCCATGCACACGTAGAACAAAGTCCAAGAAAGACAAATTTCTACTACTACTACTGAAATACCTTTAAAGTTATCTAAATCAACGCCAGAGACCATGCAGCATTTTTGAACAAAAAAAGTGACACTTCAGTTCTGTCCTTTCAACCAGAGCAAAAAATGTCTGTTGAGAGCTACCAGCTAATTGTTCCCCATGTGGATATAACATAAATGCTTCTGTGGTAGGACTGCTACTGAGAAACTCAACTACCAATTCTGCTGATGGCTTTCTAAAATATAAAAAAACTTCTAAACAAATCTAAGGCAATGATTTCTATTTAAAAACAATTTATAGACTAGACTACATTCTAGGGCTCTGTTACTCTTAACATAAGCCATAATGTGTCACAAAGGAAATTACTTCATCAAACTCATATTTTGAAGACTTCCTAATGAAAAGTTTATTAAGATCACACTGAAATAATGTTCCAAACATTTGATCCAGAAAGCTTTTTTTTTTTTTTTTTTTTTTTTTAAAGCTGACAGGAGACCAGTTAATTCTTGCACTGTCCAAAATCAATTGGTTAATGCATTGTGGCTGTACAATGCAACAGAATTGGGTAAGACTACATACAGGGATGCATACAAGTGTGCAAAATCAAAGACTGGACTCTGAAAACAATTCAAGACTTGTTTATTTTCATAAATTGTCATGCAGAACTAGCTTGATAAAATGTAACCAGCATACCTCAGAAAGAAGTAGTATTTTGATATGACAACTTTCATAAAAATTTTGACAGAAATCCATATTTGACTGCACTAGGAATGGGAAAATGCAAATAGAACATAGTTTTGGAGGCAGAAATAAGTGATAATGACCACTTTTCAATGTAGCCAAAAACTGAAATATTTATTGAATAATCAAGGTAAGATTCAAGTGCAATGTGTGCTGGCAATAAATTAAAGAACAAAAAAAAAAAAATAACCCAAACAAACAAACAAAAAGAAAAAGAAAAAAGAAAAACCCAGGAGTTACCATTAACTTTCCTTCATATTGTCTAGAGAAAAATCTACAAAAAATACCTAGGGCATGAGAGTACCATGTAAAAAATATGCTACACATAAACCCCTTTAAAACCAGATGAAACACTACAAGGCATTCTAAAACTATAGTTAATTTAGCTTTCAGTGACATCAAACCTTGCCCCCTAATCCCTGGTTAGAGAACAAAACTAATCCTCTCATGGTCTGGCATTTATTCTACATGCAACAGAGAAGGCTGAACATCAGAGTGACTGATGAATTCACAAAGTTCTCTATGAAGCGATGTTCTCTATGAAGCCATGGCTTAAGGAAATGAACAGAAATCAGAAAGGAATCAGAAAGCAAGTATGGTCACAGATAACGTGGAAGATAATTCAACTATACACTCTTTTGCACTCAAAAAGAGAGGAAAAGGATGTAGTTTAAGACTAAGAGAGAGTGAGGGAGAGAAAGGGATGGATGAGTCTTTTTCAGCTTTTCAAAATACAAGCCATTCCAGCACTCCATGACCAGAAGAAATTGCCATGCTAGTATTTTTAAGGGTCTGACCTGTCAGACCTTTCAGTTCCACCTGAGGAGGGAGTATGAGATGATTACCAATCAGACTGAATTAACCTTTTGAGAGTCAAGAGGTTCATTTTTAGCATGGATATGAGATTAGTGGGTTTTGATAAGATGGCATTTTGCATTAAGTAATTCCAGAAACACCAGGTCTTTAACCACCAATAGTGAGTGGAGTGTGTCAGTTGAACTCGTGGCGTTTTCCAAACATTCCCCAGAATTTTTTGGTTTCATTAAGTATCAGAACGAAATCATTTGCACATCTGAATCTGTGCAGGCTACTAGACTGTTGGGAAGGATGAAAGTTTGACAAGGAAATTTAACAGATATGTATGCTTGGCAGAAAAATTTTTTAATATAGAATCTCAAGGAGGAATAGAAATGAAAGCAAGTTTTGATATAGAAGAATTGCTGAACCAGTCTTACTGGATAACTAAGAAGGCAAAGGGTGTGTTAGTTAGAAGGGGTATTTATGGCTTAGAGCAAAGGATAAACCCACCTCAAACAAGATGCTTTTACCAAGCAGAAAGATAGCACAGGCAAACAAGCCTGCCGATGTGGCAAGTAGAAAAATGGCCTCAGAATTCTTCCACTGCAAGAAAACTGAAAAAACAACTTCTAGCTTAAACTGTAATGTACTAACTTTTAGTGACTGGAGAATAGTAACATGAATATGGTAATTATAGTATACTGCCTTATCATTTCAAGAAGTTAGATGGAATATTCCTTAAAGCTACCCTAACACAGACGACCACTGCAATTATTTTTAGCGCAGTTCTACTTCACAGCTGCAAAAAAGTTGTTTTGAGTTGTGAGATCAAGGCAAATAAAGACCTCATGCAAGAAACAAGAATTGCTGAGTGACACAGCAGCAACTTAAAGTAAGAACAGTATCCAATTTACACTGTCTGTCCTCCAGCCAAAATGACTGAACTCCACTCAGAGATGTCACAGTTGCAGCAGCTTGGGGCAAGACTATTTAGTGGGTGAAAACTGAAAATCTTACTTCCCTAGAGAGTTCTGATGAACTTAAACCTAAAATTTCTCTTGAGTGAAAACCAGGGAAGACCTAACCATGCTTGTATATAGTCAGTAAAAACTGAGAAGTTTTAAAAATTTATTAAGACTTAAAAGTGGAACTCAAGACTTGTACTAATTGTTCTAGAACTTTATTCCACAGGCATTAGCAGATTTTGTTTCCTAAGAACAATCAGGACAGAAATTCAGTTCAGACAGAAGAATTATTCCTCTTCTTACATTACTACTGAAGCAAATTACAGAGTAAGTAAAGAATGATTTTGGTAAGTCCCAAGGAATGCATTTCCCATTAGTTTTGAAAGTGTAACCTTTAAATTCAATAGAAAAACTCTTCATGCCCCACATGCATGAATGGAAAAAATAAGAACTCAAGAAGCCAAAAAAAAATCCTACTTATTTCCCATGGCTTTTAACCAAAGGCTTTATGGTTTATGGCATAAAATGTCTTTCATAGGTACTAAGCTGCAATCTTGTTAGTATACATTAATTACATACATTTTAATTCCCTTTAAATTAGTATCAATTAGACAACTGGCTTTAAAACACTTTTCTTTCATCCCAGGAAAGCTGAGCATTTCCTAAAAGAAACAGGAAAAGGCCACAGAGTCAAACAGTTTTTTACTGAATAAGCCAAATATGAGTTTAGATTTAACAAAGAAATCAAGGATAGGAAATCAATGAGAAGAAGATACAGCTAAGTCATACATTTCTACTATTCATTCCTAATGATTTTGTTGGAAATACTGACTAGCCATCCATGGGAAAACTGCCTACTCATCAGAGTAAAGGAAGTCAAAGATGATGATGCTTTGCCAACTCTCTTGCTGCCCTACTGCAATGACCTGAAAGCCTGCACAGCCCTCCTGACCTCGCCAGCTGCACTGGAGGGGTAAGAGGAGCAGCTTGACAGATTCTTGCACATTACTAGAACATGGGCGACCTTCTGACAGGGACAAACTCCTGCATCAAAAACCTTTACCCAGCAGGCTTCAAAGCATTCAGCCATGCTACCCTCCTACTTCCTGTTGTAAGTATCCAAATTCCTGGGTTTGAAGCAGCTGTAATCATGGTATTTTGAGCTGCCAGTACCACTGCATTAGGATGGTGCTGTCTTCAGGCAATGTCATCCCACCCCCTGGTAAGGCTAATACATTTGGGTAGATGGACAAGTTCACATTCTGACTCTCACTGACTTTAAACTTGACCCACCTGATGACAGAATGCATAGAGAACGTCTGTACCATTCGGCACTGAGATTTGCGTGTCTGATCTCTCCTATTCTCATTTTATTCCTATTCCAGAAGGGGGAAAACAGTGTATGCAAATGCAAGACAAAGGTTTTCTTCATTTTGAATCTAGCTGATTCAAAATATTGCTTTGAAAAAAAGACAACCCACAAATCACAACAAAAAGCCAGCCTACAATTTAAGTTAACAAGAATAGTCCATTTCTTATCTTGTTAATGGACTAGTCTTGTTAGAGGGCCATGAAGGCACACTAAAAATAAGTACTTATTTATTTAAGTGGACATATAAAACATTCACAGATAGAAAAAGTCCAATACTAGTTTTTCAATAGTGTTTTGAACAAAATGCATACCTGCAGGTGTGATCATCACTTACACTTGCAATTTCTTGACCTTCGTTGGGAGCAAAGACCAGATCATTAATGTAATCTGTGTGGCCATCAAATGTCTGCCAAGCAGAAAAGAGAATTACTTTTACCTTAGAGCTGACTGTTCCACCAATGTATTTAACAGACCTGCTAATGGAAAGATATGTGTTAAGATAAAACTATAATTTTAGTACAAGGTAAAAACAGTTTTTATCAGTAACTGGATTTCTTTAAAGTATCTAATTCGTGTGTAGATTCATACTGCAGGTGAAAAGATCCCTCCCCACTACTCCTTGTAGGTCAGTTTGATGCTTTTGTTTGACAGAGATCTGTGATTCACACTAGAGCTTTTTATAATTTCTTCAACCACTGAATTTAAAAGGTAGAAGATAGTAAATCTCAGAATGGAAGAGGAGAATGACCAGGCAATGAATGCATGATCTACCTACATGAAAGAACTCTGATTACTGGTAAGTAAATCTGATCTCTGAATCTCTCATTAAATACACCTATGGTGGTTTTGAAAGAAATCTCACAAAATTTTAAGCCAGGCAAATTTCCATGTGTAGATATATCTGTTACTGTTCCACCCTCTTCTATTCAGTCTCACTGATTAAGTCTCAAGGCACAGCTGCTTTTGTTTTGCCCAGCAAGGTATCATAAAAGTGAGACAAAAATATCCCCTCTATAACAGCATGAGACTGAGAGATTGCAGAGGAAAACAAGGTCGAATGAAAACAAGTTGCACAGTTTTCTCAAAGAAAAACACACCATCTTTAAGTGTAGCTATTCTGAGGAACAAATGCAGAACAGATAAAAAAAAAAGAAAATCTCAAGCATGCACAATAACTAAATCCCCCTCTCTAAAAGTATTAAGAATGCCTCATCAATTCAATACAGAAACATTTTCAGCAGCCAACTTATTTTTTTTTCCAATATTTTTTTCCATTATTTTATTAAAGCCTAATGGATTATACTAGAACTAATAGGTCCTAAGATGATGCTAAACTATTTAGACAGAATGCCAAGTCTTTTGACAATTTTCAGCATTCTGAATTCAAATATCCTGCCTCATTTTACTTCTACAGTTCTGATGAAATATGCTTTTTATTAAGCAAAATTTGAAACAGGACAAGGAAGCCATAATTCATTTCCAAATGAAAACCTCAAAAGAAGAAAAAGGTTTCACGAAGATCCATCAGTCATATTTTACCTTTTGTTTTTTTGTTCTGGGCTTGATCCAACCCATAAATTTTGGATTAGTTGTGTCGACAGAGTAATGGAAAACTCAAGTGTGCTTCAAGTTCCTTGCTGATAATTACATCAAGACAGTTTTTCCATGGGGAAAACAGAGTAAGGTTACTCTGTCTATCCCTCCAGAAGCAACACGTACTAATTGTTTACTATAAAAGACAAAATGTTCAGAGATTACATCCTGAACGTAGTCACATACTTCCTTCAGCTGTGTTTCCATGGTCTGGACCTCTCCTGAAGATCCCATGTGTCACAAGTGTGCACCATATAATAGATCAAAATTTTCCACATGTTCATCATGAGCTCAACCTCAGGTTTATGAAATAGGTTTTCTGAGGTATCAGTTAACTGTTAATAAGAGGCCACTGTATCAAACTTTATTGAAAGCCAGACCAGCATAGCTCACCCAGAATTTGTGAACATCTGGGATTTTGCATGTGCTTTAAATCAGTTAGGTGTTACTTTTCCTGACAAGAAATCTAGAGTACAATAATTGTCCAGATATAAAAAATTAATTGATTGCCAGAAAGGGCTTTCCACACTTTATATCAAAAAACCCAGAAGAGAGTCCCAAAGACAACTTTTACTGACATAAACACACTAGTCCACATTCTTTCTTTTTGTTAATGAGTTCCTCACTAACAGGTAAAAATATGTATTCTTAGCTGTTTTCTGATTATTTTTAACATTAGACCAAGTCTGACCCATATAAAATACAGTATGTATTTTTACTTTTTCCTCAGCCAGAGTACATCTTTACTAAAGTTCTTGGACAGCTAATTTCAGTGGTGGAGCTGGCATAAACAAAGCAAATAGCTTTACTGTTAAATTCAAGCCAACACTTCTCATTTGTATTGCATATGCACCACACAATCATAGAATCATTAAGGTTGGAAAAGACTTCTGAGATCTTTCTGAGATCACTGAGTCCAAACACGAATTTAACACTGCCAGGGCCATCCCCAAGCACCACATCTCTAAGGTGAACACAGAGATCACACAGCTTCCCTGGGCAGCCTGTTCCAATACTAGACCACCCTTTTACAGAAGAATTGTTTACTAATAGCCAATCTGAACCTCCTCTGGCATGACTTGGGGCCATTTCCTCTTGTCCTATCACTTGTTGGGTGGGACACTGGCCCCCACCTGGCTACAGCCTCCTTTCAGGTGGTTGTAGAGGATATATAGTTCCTCCCAAGCCTTCTTTTCTCCATGTTGAACAACCCCAACTGGACTTTCCCTCATAGGATTTTTGCTCCAGGCCCCTCACCAGCTCCACTGCCTTCTCTGGACATGCTCCAGCACCTCCATGTCTTCTCTGTCCTGAGTGGCACAAAACTGAAGAGAGGATTCAAGGTGTCAGGTACAGAGGGATAAACACCTCCTTCCTCCTGCTGACCACACTATTTCTTGTGGCCTTATTAACCAAAAATAAATTAAAAAATTAGAACTTAGATGTTGAATTTAGCTCACTAGAGTTTGTAGTACCAAATTTATCCCATTGTTTCATTATTTCAACTTATTTTCGATCCATTAACTAATATTAAAGAAACTTTACATTCTGCTAAGTCAAAGGATTTAATTCACAGCTTAACATTAAAGCTTCTGAAATTCACAAAAATGTAGATATTATACAAATAGATGACTTTAATATGGAATGACAGACATCAACTCAAAAGCAAACATCATAAAGAACTTTTACAACTATTTTGTCAGAAATCCCACCAAGCTGACTATGTCAGTTATCCCACTGCTCAGTGGCAAAATCATGTATGACCAACACTAAAAGAAGGAAATAAAAAGTATGTGCCTGCATGAAGCAACACAAAAAGCATTTTCTTTCAAGACATTTAGTAGCATCCATCTTTACTTCTTATGCATTGCCTTTACTCATTCTATTATCAGCATGGCCACATAACTGACATCCACAATTTCCTTAATTTCTGAATGACAAATCTCTCTCAAATTATATTGTCTTACCAATATAAATTAACACACCAAAAATAAAAATCTGGTTTTTTCTCCTTTATACCCAATAAGCCACTCTCATCAAAGAGGCATTATCATATTCTAAAGCAGTAAAAGCAAAGGAATACTCTCTCACATTTTTTTAATTAATTAGCTTTGCTTATTGTTAGCTAAGACCTCACCAAAAATCTTTACACTGGATAGCACAAACACCTAATTAACAGTAGTACCTGTATTGGGACATTGTTTCAAAGGAAGAATTTTGAAGAAAATCAGAAGATCATGTGGGTGATAATTACAGAAATTCCCACTTTGAAGACAGAAAGGTACTTACAATACAATTATTACCCTAGAGATGATGGTCCTAAGATCTCTCACAAGTGGAGTAGAAGGATAGTTAAAGATTAGACTTTACTAAAAATTAAATAATCCTTTAAAAATCACATTTGCTGCCCTTACCTTAAATTCATTCTTGTCCTGCAGGTCTGAAGTAAACAGCCTTAACTTCCTATCAGAAGCTGCAGTACAAAACCTACACTCAACAGACAAAATAAAGGCTTGTCAGTCAATCAACATGGCAATGGTTGCCTATTAATCAATCAAAGATGCCTTTTCCTTCATCTTAAAAATGCAAAGAAAAAAAAAAAGATTTTGAAACACCCAAAAGCATCTATCTTAACTTTTCTGCTTTGACAACAAGCAGAGTTACAACTGGAGCTTATCTGTAAAATAGGGTGCATCAGTTGCCAAGAATACTTATTCAGATATTTTTACAAAGCAAAATCTGGATCAATTACTAATTACCTGAAATATCTCTCATAAATGCTGCTGAAACTTTCCTTTGAATAAGTTAAGTGGTAAGGCACAAAAACCAACCCTCATTATCAGTATTTTAAAATACTGAAATATAAAATTCAGAAACCAATTTCTATTTAACATATTTTAATCTAAAAGACTGTATGAAAATTGAGCAGTAAGCAACTATGGTAATTTTGAAGAATCAAACAAACTACTGAGTACATTTTAATTCAGAAGTTTACACTTAATAGCTAACTATCTTTCTAGATTTTCTAGATTTACACCTCAAAGGCTTTCACAATTAGTAACTAACCTACACTGAAACACAGCACATGTGATGCAAATCAGTGCAAATAGCTTTATAAAGGGGGCCATTCAAATGATCTCACATTTACTAAAACTCTTAAAAGAAATAATTCCTCAGAGGTGTACAAAGAAAGAAATTATGTCTGAGGTCTATAAAAATAATGAAAACAATATTATTTACAGCTTGTTCAGTAGGGAGAGGGTCAAGGGGCACAACAAGGAGGACAAAAACCAAGCAAATGAACAAAAAAAAAGGCTACAAGAATAAATACTCTACTGAAGAATTCAGAGATTCATCAGTGATTTCTAAGGAGTTAGAATTCACTCATAAGCTTAGAACAGTCCAATATTAAAGACTTAGGGAAAACAGGTAAGAGACAAGGAATCACTGTAGTTTATTGTTAATACCTTATCTGGGGAGGTATAGCATCAAGTCTAGTTTCAGGACTCCATGCTATGGCATCAACTCTGATTCCATGGTGAAATGTTCTTAGTGTCTTATATTGCATGCCTTCCACTTCTGCATCCTCCTCCTACAGAAATATTGCAGTTAGCTGATTCAGAACAAGGTCTTGGTGACTTCTAACAAATCAGATAACCACAAAATGAAAGGGCTTTCAAAATTACACATATTGGGATCTTTTCAGATCATAGCACCTGCAAAGTGAAAACCTGGAACATACAGAAAGCATTAACTTCAAATATTTAAGTACTTAGAAATACATTAAAGTATGAGTAAATTATGACTGATTGCAGTCTCAAGCCAGAGGCCAATGAAGAGCAGAAAAATCAGAACTGAGCTATGAAGATGCTGAGCTCATTGTCTGTACAACTAAGGCCACTTAGAACAGCATGGCCATTTAATTTAGCACACACTGCAGTGAGAAGAAGCAATGGGAACAAAAGCAAACATGCAATTTCATCTGTCGTCTTTCCGAGTTGTTTTTACACCATGGAAAAATGCTGTCACTTCCAGAGCATCTCTTTTCAAACAGCAGGAGATAAAAAGGTGTCCTCTGTCATCTAATCCTAAATACAAGCTTGCTTATTCTTACTGCTGGTGTCAGAACACCAGGTTACAGGAAAAATGAAACAAGAGTTGGGATTATGGACTCTGTCAATAAGCTGACCTCTAAAAAGCTTTTAAAAGTTTTCAGAACATCCAATGGGCCACCTCAAAGGATTTTCCTACACAATTTTCTCTATGTCACAATTCTGCTTTAAGTTAAAGAACCTCTCTACATACTGTAGAGGCCAAGCAGAACCCAGCTGAGGATGCATGAAATTACCCACAGTTTTTCAATGCTTCTCAACAGGAAGAAAGAATAACATTTTCCTCTCCTACTCTGAAATACTCATTGACTCCACATGTGGAAGGGAAGGGAGGATATGAAAATTATAGAAAAAACACCTTGTGTCAGTGGTTGTCAAAATGTTAATTAGTTCCTTTTCAAGGCCTACACCAGAAACAAGGTAGTAAACAACACAAATGTCAGTATGTTTTTGTGGTTAGCACTAGGTGCTCTTCAGAAAATTTCCAACAGTATTACCATGGGGAATAACAACAACAATAATAATAATAAAAATATCAGCTACACTATCAATCACAGTAGACAAATTACAAAAATAATATTGTATAATAAAGAAGCAAGATGGAGGAAAAAAGCTTAGAAATTCCAAGCAATTGTCTTCAATTGATTGTCAAGCATGTAGGCAAAAAACCCCATCTAATGAAAAACATTTTATCCAGTGTAAAAATATACAATACTCAGTGTTTTCCATTTAAAAATTTTCCACAATATAACGGTAAATAACTTGAAGGTAAGAAATTTTACTGTTTTCAACAGTCTGTAAGGGAGATCCAGTAAAAACAATTGTGAGAAAAAAAAAAATTAGGTAAGTATTTCTACAGTTCATCCCTAAAAAGAAATACCTACAAAATTAGCACAAATATATTAGTATGTATTTTACATATATATATATTTATATTTACCTGAAAAGCAAGTATCCTAGACTTGTTAGTGTAATAAACAAGTAAAATTCTCCCTTGTTTACCACAGGGAGAGGAGGAAACAGGAAAGTGACCAGGGTCTTCCTGCAGTAGATGTGCAAAGTCAGTTTCAATGACATGTTAGTTTCATCTGACAAAAACAACGAACCTGAAATCTGCAACTCCCAACAACCACATAATGGTTGCCACCATAAGCAATGAGGGAACACGAATCTCCACTGTCAAATGGATTGAATTTTACCACGTGCACATAATCCTCACAATCCACAGTGTAAGAAGTGTTTCTTGTAGAATCTTGCTTCATTTTCAGTCAACTAAGTCAAGGTATCACGGAAGCGATGTCTTCTCCAGGACGAAATTCCACATTCCTACAAAAAAATTTTAAAAAATTGCATGAATAAAAATCGTAAACTATTTGTGGCAGAGCAAATAAACATTTCCTATAACATGTTCAAGAACACAAAAGCTGCACTTAAGCTTATTAGATGTAGTCTGTTTGTTTCGTCAATCAAAATATTTACTACACTAACATACATTCAGAACTCTCTTACAGACTTCAGCAATAACTGGACTTCAGCAATAACTGCAGATCTTGTGCTACCCTTGGCAAACCAACACCAATACAAAAAACCAAATAATGCACACACTCCAGAAAAGTCACACACAGCATTTTAGCATTTTCAACCAAATGAGAAGAAACAATATGTTGCTACCTTCAAATTCTCTTTACTTCTCTACCTCTTTACAGACTGTGTCTAACTAAAAACTGAGTTAACCAAGGTTGCAAAACTGTAAATGAAAATACTGTCATGCATTCAACCAGTTTTCATGAAAACCAGGATTCTGTGCTAGAACACAAGAGGCCAAGATGCACAATTGATTTCAGAATCAATTCCTTTTGGTCTCAGTACAGATTTGATGTTAGTTTATGTCTTTTTGGTAAATCAGATCTCTAACTATACACCACGTGGAAAACCAGCTTGAAATCTCAGACCTTTGACAGATTTTGGTGTGTAAAGGATTGGAAGATCTCAACATCCAAGACTGAATGTTTTGCTTGGGCGCCAGCCAGGTCTGACAGAGGAATCACTCAAACACAGAGAGGCTCTCCATAGTTGTGTTTTTGTGTATTAATTCATACAACAGTCCACTATAGTACTGTAAAATACTTCAGCCATGTAACCTGCATAGCTTTGCTCCTAAAGCCAAATGCAAGTTTTAATTCCACCAAAAGTTTTCTTCCTCCAAGGCTTCCCATGAACACAAGCCATAAGAGAATCTTACAGTGTTAAGGGGTTGGAATGGACCTTTAGTCCCAAACTCTGCTGCCATGAGCAGGGATATCTTCCCCTAGATAAGGCTGTCAATGCCTCATCCAACCTGAACAATGCCAGGACTGGGACATTCACATCCTCCCCAGGCAACCTGTTCCAGGGGCTAACCCTTCTCACCGGAAAGAATTTCTTCCTCTCATGTAAATAAAGTTTCCACTCTTTCAGTTTGTACCCACAGCTCCTCGTCCTACCAGTACAGTTCCTGACAAAGTCTCACTCCAGCTTTCCTGCAGAGCCACTAGAGATGGTGAAAGGTGCTCCACTCAAACTCTTCTCCAAGCTTTCTCAGCCTGAATTATCGGCCACCAGACCAGCTTGAAACCACCAAGAGTATCATTACCTTCATTTCTTTAGGAAGCACGATTAGGGCAAACAGACCGCGTGGATGCGCTTTACCTCCCCCCATCCCTGCGCATCCTTTGCCCTCCCACTCCCTCCTTTTCCCTCCGGGGCCCAGCCAGGCTGCCCGAGTTTCCCCGGGCTGGGGGTGCCCCAACCCCGCTCCACACGCACCTCGGCGTCCCCGTTCCCGCACGGTTCCCCAGCAGCGCCCGCCCCGGCCGGCGGCGGCGGCAGCGATGCGGCTGCTTCCGGGGCAGCGGCCCCGCGCCCATTGGGCCGCGCGGCGGATTTGAACGCGGCCGCCGCGCCCTGGCCCGGCCACAGCGGCAGCGCCGAGGGCACCGCGCCGAGGGCACCGCGCCGAGGGGCACGGCAGCGGTCAGGACATGGCTGCAGGACCTGGGGTGGCCCAGCCGGACCGCTCGGCCGCAATGGTAATGCCCATTCCGGCTTCTGGGTGTTAGCAACGGCTCCGTGGGGATTTGGTCTCGTTCGGGCTGTTTCGGTGTAAGAGACAGGTATGGTCCCCCTCCGAAAGCTCGCAGGGTGGTGAGAAAAAAAAAGCCTTCTGAGAGGTTTTACTCTGCCCCACGCTGACTTTCTCCGTGACCCCCCCCGTGTCGTTTTCACACTGTCAAGTCAAGTGTCCCCTTCAAGCGTTTTGGAGAGTGGGAAGTTGCTGTTGCAGTCGTGCTTGTTTCCCGATGTCTCCTGTACTCCCTTGGCCATGCTTCCTCATTTTGGTACATTTCGTGCCAATAACAAAAAACAAACGCGCTGTGGGCTCTGCCTCAGCTGTATGGGAAAAGGTCAAAAGTTGTGTTTTGTCTTCTGGAAGTCAATGGAATGGGTATTGCTCCTGTAGTGCTAGGAAACTTTGTTTCAGAAAAGAACAAGTTTAAAGGCGAACTTCTATTACATTGTCATGTACCTTGTCTTGACAAATGTGAGACCAAAGCATGAAGTATTCCAATTATTGCTAGAGAAGATAATGGCTTATAGAATTAATTTTTTTTTTAAGGATAAGACTATATTGGCAACAAAAGTGTTTAGAATCGTCTGTGTTAGTAACTCTTACAAATATTAAATCTCTTTTTTTCCAGGTTTAAAACCTCCTCGTAGACACTCATCCAAATGTATAGCAAATGCAGAAAGTACTGAAGACACTCTGAGGCTGCTTTTGGAGACAGAGACTCATATTTGTGATAACATTCCTTTATGTTGGCATAATGTACAAGGAAAGTAAGGGCTTCGTGAAGGCGTGACATGCATAAGCACTTTTAACCCCTTATCTTCATAGTTGCTCTGTTACAGTGAGGCAAGTCTGGTTTAATTGGAAGAGTTTATTCTGGGAACTTGGCCTTTAAGAAGATACAAAAGGGTTTGCACAGCTTGTAGGGAAGTGAAGACCTGCATATTCCTCTGGCATAGTTATATTTGTTTTTCTCTTGATTATATCAGTCTTCTAGTCTAGACAATGGTTTCATTCCAGCAAAAAATTTTACACTTGGTGAAGTGTTTCAGAAGACGATGGCCTTTATTTTCCAACTCTGAAAGGACTACTGTATGTGGAGCAGACTGCATGTTGATGGCATTACAACTGTCCATGGCTGAAGTCAATAAACAGGTTAGCATTCTTTTCAGTATCTTCCAACCATAGGCACCAACTTGAAATAACATTTTGGTTGTTTCATTGCTGCTTGTTAAAACAAGGTGTGTCTGAGAGCCAGATGCAACAAGGCAAGAAAATGAATATGGTCAAGTACACTATTGAAGCAGGGTTTAGAAAAAGGAACTGTGAGACAGATGGAAGGATGGAAGTGCTTTATGTGCGTATTTGAGCTCCAAACTTTAAACACTAGTATATTTCTGCTGGCCATGTCACTTCTGTTTATTTCCATCCTATGTTTCTTTTGTGCTATAGACCAGCGTGGGAGAGCTATGGTATTCGGGGTGCATTTTTTTTTTTTTCTGAGTGCTCCAAAAATATTTCTGAATGAATTTCTGTAGGTACCTGTAAGTTGTGAGTATGTGCCCAGTACCAGTAGGGATTTTATGGCTTTCTGTGTTTGTGTACATGAAATGTCAAACGGTGAAGAGGAATTGTAACCCTAAAGTGTCTCTGAAAGAAGCGTTATGGCTTGTCAGAGCTGGAGGATGTCTGAAACATACCAGAAACAGTTGCAATATACAATCAGGCCTTTTCCTGTGTCTCATCTAAGGAGAACTATTGCAATACTTGTTTTAATAACCTAAAGATACCTTTTTAGGCTAATTAACCTAATTATTGGTGAAAACAATACTGACTGTTTTTGGAAGACTTACTCCAGTGGTGCATAGTAAGTCAAATGTGTAGCACAAGGCTTTAGTGTAAGAAAACCAAAACAAAAATAACAAATCAACAAACATACCAGAAACAAGAGAACCACATCAAAGTGAAATCCCTAAGCCAATAAAAAACCCAATCAAACAGAAAACCTGCTTCAGTTTCTGCATCAGAAAAAAATTTGGAGTCCAAAATGTGCAGACTTGGGGGTATCTCCTGTCTAAACATTAAGTATAAAACTGGTTAAGTCATCCCCATTGTTAGAAACAGTAAGGATACTAGAATGCCAAGATACTAAATTTGTCCTTGTTGGAATGTAACATATTCCAGCCAGGAGCCTGGTGTCCTCACAACATCTGTGTAGGTTAAAATGAGAAAATCAGTGTGCATCAACATTAACTCTTGGAAAACTGGTAACAGACATTAATGCAAAACTACATGTGGAGGTGATTGCTGTTTGTCATGTTTGTTGTGATTCTCAAGGGAAAGCTGCAAACAGTTTTCCAAAGCCACCTCTAAAATAGGAGCTAAAATGTGTTGTTCTACTGTATGCCAAAACTTACAGACATGAAAAGTTATGGTTCATTGCTCCCTGTTTTCCTTACAGTAAGTTTTCTTCCACTAGAGGTAATTAGTTTATTCTACTTTATCCTTTTTTTTCCTCTTCCAGATAATATTCTTCTCTTCCAGAAATATATTTTCTTTCAGAGATGCTCTAACAAAAATTATAGCACTTATTTTCAGCTAATTTAATTTTGAAATGTTTAGCCTCTCCTTCAGATCTGAAGAAAGAACAAGTTTTCAAAACCCTGATATGTTTTTTCTGATTATACTAGTTGGTCTAATTAGACAAACCTTGGCTTACATATGTGGATTAAAATTGTTTTAGCATTTGGCTGTTCTGCCTCTGAAGCACAACTTCTTTAGATGGTATCCATTTTGAAGTTCACAATCTTAAAGCAAAATCTGTCTGTATCCATCATTGAAACTTCAAACTAAGATGCAGAGTATTACAGTTGTAGGCATGTCCCTTGTTAGGTTTCTGATTTAAATACAATAATTTTGAATTGTTAGCACCTGTAGAATGGAAATCTATTTTGGTAAAGTCAATTACTGCAATAAAAATAACTTCATTAACAGGTGATTGTGGGGCTATATTGAGAAAAACCCAACACATCCAACCTATCACAAACAACCAAATTACATTTCTCTTCCTTTAGGAGCCTGGACAATTTTAATGGATTTTGTGTTTTAACTAGCATCTGTATTCACAGTGGAAATGAAAAATAACAAAGCTTTTAGGAGAACTTGACGTTTAAAAGCTTTATAATCTATTAATCTTAAATTTCACCAGAATAAGAGTTGCAAAAAGTGTGATAAACCCTGATCAAACAGCAGGGATGAAGGGAAAAAAAAAAAATCTATGCTCTGAATCCCTCTGAAAATACTTTGGTTTGTGGCACAGTTGTAGCCATGTGGCATAAAGACAAGTGCGATAAGATCTGTGATGGAAGCAAGTACCTTCCACCTAGATTGATTAGTACAGATCTAAAATCTAGGAACATTTTCAAGAAGAACCTTCCTCAAGGTTTGAAACTGTAATAACAATTTTCAAGATGAAATTCAACTGAGAGCAATTGCTTTAAGTTGTTTGGTTGTACCTGTGGATCAGCAGGGGTAAAAGATGAGTTGTTAGGTCAAATAATCACCTGTCATTTTCAGTCTATGGCTGTTTTAGCTACTGGGATGGGGAACTGAAGTGTATAAAACAATTATTTCTCCAGAATCTGTGAGTTTAAGTTCTTAGACTTAAATGTGTTGTAAATCTCTTCTAGAATGAGAACTTTGATACTGGAGGAAAAACCACTTCATTGTTTATTTTAGAAATATCTCTTCCCTTTTGAAATTTGTATTTCTCTATTTCTGATTTTGCATAAAAGCAGTTTTGGTATGTGGTTTAGTTTTTTTTCTGTGCTTCCATGAGTGCATTTTGCGTGCTGACTGAAGAATATTGTGTTCTGTTTGATGTCTTGTATTTCTTCAAATAATTTCCCTAATTATCCTGTTTCCATGTTGGCAAATGCAGAAAAATGTGGGATTTTGAAGTGTTACTCCCTTAAACTGTTCTGTCTCCCTTTTGGTAATGAGATAGTCCTAACTAACTTTGTAGCAATTTTATGTGATATGTTGCTTGTAATATGTTGTGATGAGGCTGCTAAGAGGGGAAAGCCAGGTGTCTGCTAAGGAAGGCAGGAGCCTCCCCTGAATGGAAACTGTAAACCTCCTCCCTCCAAATTGTTATAAATTTGAAATTAAGTGGGGCTCTCAGGCAAAGGTATGAGAGCAGGAATAACAGATCTTTATTAGGGAAGAAAATAAAATAAATGATGCAGTAAACTAAAACAATGTTGACAGAGTCAGAACACAACCTGACACCCTGTGGGTCAGGGTGTTGGTAGCAGTCCCATTGGAATTGTGGCTGCAGAACTCCTGGAGTGTCAGGTGTGGTTCTGCTGGAGCAGGGATCCTGTAGAGAAGGGTGTAACCTTCCTCTAAACATCCAGTGGAAGAAGAGGCTGCTGTTCCTCTGGGAAATCCAGTGGAGAACCGTGCTGGTGTTCCAGAATCTCCAGATTATATCCAGTTAGGAATGCTGGGCTCCTCCCTCTGGGCTCACATCTCCCAATGGGATTCTGTAATTCTTATCAATCATGCAGTGACATTCAATGGCCCCTTATCAGCAGATGTCTCCCCAAAGGGAGGAGTGCTTGTGGAAGAGATAAGAAAAACTGCCCAATTAACAAGACAACTGCCCTACCTGTAACAGAGAGTAAATAGAATACAATTTGCTTGGCAATCAAAGACACCCAACTCAAGGACAAAGCCAGAAAATAATGCTGCAGTCTGTGAGTATGTCTAGAAAGAATTGACCCAACACAGAGGTGGTGCTTAAAGCAGATTTTTACACACGTATTCCTAAAAGAGTTGGTGAGCCTTTGTTTGGGGAAGGTGGAAGCCAAAATTTTGGTGCTGAAATGCACAACTTTCTGGTTTTTGAAACAATTTGCTGTCAAAATAGATATTGATTTGCTATGCAGTTAGCTCTAGAAAGCTTACAATACCTTCAAAATAGTAAAAAATTGTGTCTTTAAGCATGAAATGATGGTACTGGATTTCAGACATTCTAAAACCAGAGTCCCCAGGTAACTTAATATGATGTATTACCAGGAAGTGGGGATACTTTATAATACGGTATTGGTTCTATTCCTATGAAATGAAATACTTTTTCTGCCTATAACAGAATGAAAACATGGGACTTTTTGAACTTCCTTAAGCTATTAGCCAGTTGAGAAATGCTTACTGCAAAACACCACAGTATTTTTAAAATTAATTTTAAAACCAGAGACAAAATGACTGTGTAAGTTATGGAATATGCAATCACAGTAAATGCTTAATCACAAAGGTTAATATCTGGAATGCAATATTTGGATTTAAAATATTTTTGCAGCACTAACATAAACTTTGCTAATCTCTGCAGGCCCTTGATCTGGTGAGGAAAGGTTTTGATTTATTAGATACCTTATGAAGTTGTACTTTAACTTGGTACTCCTGAAGGATTTTGATTCAAAATAAAGTGAGAAAACAACATTTTTCCCCCATCTACTGCTGCTTTGATCTGTTTAAATTGAGTTATAATATGATTGTGTGTTTAATTTTTTTGAGGGGCTGAAATGAAAATCAGGTGCTTTTCAGAAAACACATATGCAGTTTTAATGGTAATATGCAAGTTCATAGTGCTGATTTGTCATAACCCATGCACAAATGAGAAGGCAGAAAAGTGCTCTGAAGCTAATATGTGTGAATGTTCTTTAATTTACTCTCCCTGTTCTTCACCTAGGCAATATCAAAATAGTTGACTTTCAGGATTTTGGAGTTGTGTATTTAATGAGGTCTATTGAGAAAGTCGTGCTAAATGTGTTAGAACCCAAAGGAGGGATCATTTGGGCTGGAACAACGTAAATTTTTAGAATTCCTCATGTTTTCATATTTAATGTGTTCTGTTGCTAATGGTGTTTATAAGTAATTAATTAATTTGCTTAATGTGGAAATGTCATGAAATAGAATAAAACCTTTGCTGTAGGAGCCATCTGCCACTATGGACAGTTCAAAGCAGGGCTTGTTACTTGGTCACAGGGCATTTCTCTCACATTACATGGTGAAAACCACCTTTTTTTGCTGCCACATACTGGGGAGTGCTTTAGATACCAGAAGTGTGGACAAAAGTTTACCAGCAGGAGCTGGGAACTGGTACTCAGTTTAAAGAGCAGCGTGTGGACAAAAATGAGGAGGACAAGTTGTGAAAGAGAAGGTGGTAAAAGCAAGTGGTTGGAGGAGATGGCAGAGGGGCATATGGAACGAAATCTGATATTTTTCACCAAAATAATGTAGTCTATAATGCATAGTTAATTACAGTAGTGGTAACAGAGGGATGTGCACAGCTTTAATTCATTTATTAGAACTGTCTAGCAGCACTATCAATGTTATGATAAAGTATAACTGTATTAGCACAAGAAAGAAAAGCTCCTTTTTAAAAATTGATGTGTGTTTTCCTAGTTTACTGCTTGAAACAAAGTAAGGGAGCCATACTTACTCCCTTTGGGAAGTAAAAGCCTGCCATGCTGAAAACTATTTCTGCAAATAAAGAACTTTATGTAATAAGTAGTCCTGCAGCATTCAGTGTATTTTCTCATGAGTGTAGTTTAATATACATGGTATATTATATATGCCTTTATATATATATTATACATGGTATATATAATATATGCCTGGTATTTTAAAGATCAGGAACAAATACTGACAGACTATAACAATATTCAGCTGTCAATGCAAAGCTGTGAGACTGTTTCTGATCAATTTAAATTATAATGGTTTTCAAATATATGTTTGTTTATATATTTGCAGCTTGCTTTAAATTTGTTTTCAAAACTATGCTGAATATGAAACTCTTTTTTTTGCCTTTTTTTTTTGTTCTGTTAGCATCATGGAGACTTCACAGTATCACTTAGTGATGTGTTGGAAACATGGAACTATTTGTTACATGACAAACTTGGATTGTATGAAAACATGAAAGAACCTGAAAATTATGCTGATGTGAAAAAAGCCTATCATGCCTTCTTAGCAAGAAGCAATATGTTAGATTTAATAGACATATATCAGAAGTGCTGTAGTCTTGGACTTTTAGCTGAAGATGAAAGCATATACCCTGTGAGTATTATGTTTGTTTGACCTCTTTTGTTGTTTTGACACATTTTTGATTCCAGTTATGGATTTATGGCACTTCTAATTATACACAGGAGCTCTGGATTATTCACAACTTTAGGGAAGTCCTTGAGTTTAAATTACTAAATTTTGTAAAGGGATTTTAAAGTCATTCAAAAATTATTTCTCTATTGTCCTGCTGGGTAGTGAGGTACCACAACTCTTCTATGAATAAATGAATCCTTGCCATAAATTGGAATGAGAAATAAACTGTAGAGATTTGATAAAACTGGAACAAAGCTTAGTAATTAACATGCCATGGAGTTTTGGTTGTATGTTGATGTGCAGGCAAAATATTTTCAATTATTACAGTTTTGAAAACACCATGCTCTTTAAACAAAACTTCTGTATAATGTATGTATTTGCATGTAAGGGTTTTTTCCAGAAGTTCCAGTTCAGCCATTCAGTTACAGTTCTGTTGTAGTTTATTGCAGGTCTTTTGTTTATTTGGGAGTTTTAATGTGTTTTGCTTTTCCTCCTGGTTTTCATAGGGAAGATAGAGAGCTTAGATGGGTTAATGAGCTCTTCCTGAACTTGGCATAACATATTAATGTTCTCCAAAATGCAAGCAGTGGGTTTTAGTGCAAGTGTATAACATAACATAACTGTTTGAGATAATTTCTAAGTTAATTTTAATCTTGCACTTCATTTCTGTACTAGAACAGTTGTATTTCAGAAGACTAAAACTAAAAGTAGACTGTAAGGGCTGTGCTGACCTCAAACACTAGCAAAGTGACAGGTTTACACCAGGTTTTAAACCCACTTTTCTTTCTAGTAATCTCCATATTTAAGTTTATTATTATCTTTTTATTAAAGGTTCAACTGTTGGAATTTATTTCTGGTGTAATGAACGCACAAGAAAATAATGGTTCTGTTGTTTCTACTCCTACACGAATCAACAGACAGGGCCAGGAGCATGTGAAGGTAAAAATTATTTTTGTCTCTTGTGATGTTCTGTATCTATTGAAAAGATGAAATATAACACAGTTTTCTTTTCCCATGATTGTTATTCACATGTGGCTGGCTTGAAAAAAGATCAACCTGCATATCCAACTTCTGTATCACTTGAGTTTATTGTAGGTGTGTATGGGGCTGTGTGCTGAAATTTATATTCTGGAAGGCAGTCCAGCATGACAGGCACTTGATGCAGAACAAATTTTTCTACAAATACACCATCACTCAAACATTGTTTTGACTGCACATTAAATAACAGAACTACTCTCCTTCGATTTCATTTTATTAGCTTGTAGTCCCTAACATTTGGAAGAAATCTGAACAGCCACTGTAGTGGTAGCTGGAGCAAAGCAAACAAGGTTTGGCTGTCCCAACAGAGGACTTCAGGGCTCTCTCCCTTTACCCTTTCAACCACTAAAATAAGAATCTCTGGGTACTTTCTCACAGTATTTGAAATGCTGGAGCTTTAGTAATTTCCAAACTTGCTGTTCTTATAATAAATGGCAATTTTAAAGCAATCTTTGGGTACAACTCAAAATATTTCGGGACAAGAAAATATTTTCTGAACTGAGATTGTCCCCTAAACATCACTTCTACCACTAACACAGTGGCTTTCTTACTGCTTTGACTGGTGCGGTAAAAATATTCTTTGCTCTTTTTTCCTCCTCTGGGGACTGTCTTTGCAGACTGTCACATGTACATGCTGGGTTTTGTAACTATTTTTTGTTGTGTATGTACTGTGGTATGAGAAGATATTCCATAGCAGGTGTAAATTTTCTTGTTATATGTTCTTCTGTTAATGGCCTCTTTTTTTGATTTATTTTTTTCTTTGCTTGCAACAAAACTGCACATTCTTCTGTTCTGGGGCTGATGTTCTCACAGGATCTTGAACAGTGCTGCAATATTAGCAATTACAGTGTTATATATTGGTTATGTGGGTGGGGCTGGATCACAATTTATGTCCAAACTCAGTCAGTGGAGTTTCTTTGATTCAAATCCCCTGGAAGCCAAAAGAAAAAATTACTGAATCTATGGCAGAGCTGGCAAGTAGTTTAAAATCTTAGTCTTTTTGAAGTTGGTGACAAACTCTTACATGGTTTAATGGTGCTAGTATTTGCTTTGAGATAGAAAAGGGATGTCTGTGAGGAGGTTTCTAAACAGAAATTTATAACCAATTTTAATAACCCTCAAACACCCTGTGAATATTCAAGCACCATGTATGCAATTCTAACTTATCATGTTTGTTTTCATCAAGACTTCCAGAATCCTCATGCATAAAGTAGCATTTTGAAATTATGCAAGGTGAATTAATATTCTTCCAAAAACTACACCAGTACATGTCTAATTATCTTTAAAATAAAATGAAACATTGTTTTCAGCAGCAGGAGGACCAATTTGTGTGGTGTTTTCTCATGCAGGTGGCAGTCCTGGCAAAGAAGTCTGTCTGTTCATATTTAAGCCTTTTGGTGAATTCTAAGGATGATCTGGCATTGGCTCATATTTTAAATATTCCTGACAGAGGACTTGGTAGAGAAGCCTTCACTAACCTCAAACATGCCTCACAGGAGAGAAAAATGTCCATTTTTCTGGTATGTGTGTCAAAGGAATCTTCCTGGAAGTCAGGGCCAATAAATTAGATCTCTAAAGAGAGAATTTGGCTTTAATCTAATAAGCAACACTGATGTTTGCAAGCTGAGTCAAGTACCACCAGGAAAAGGATTTTAAAGCTAAAAAGACGATAGATTCTGTGGGGAGAAACAGTTTCTTGTTTGGTCATGGGATCTCAAGGTGGACAGTAAAAATAGTTTGTGTGTATCTCAGGAGTTCTAAAAGGGGATCCTTCTTTAGTTGTCAGCAAAGAACCACCTCAAAAATAGTTGAAGTAAGGTAAATAAAAATTCTTTCTCCAAAGAACCACTGTAGTCCCTCACACTCAAAATAGTCATTAAATTTTGCATGCAGTGTAACCCCAGTGCACACAACAGCAGTCTGAGTTAAAAACAGTATGGCTATGTAGTCACTGAAGCAGCTGCATTCTCAAACTTTTATGGGTGAATAAATATGGAAAAGTTGTGAAATCTCAGTTGCAGGTTTAATTATTTTAGCTCCTAATGCTCTGTGAACATTTTATAAAAAAGCTGTATGTGTTTGGACTGGATTTACCATGTCTTCTTCACAGTTGCCAGAGGGGAAACTGCTCTACTGTGTAAAGAAGTCATCTTTTCTGGCATCTCTGTCATGTAGAAATCCTGAAAATGAGAGTATTTTCCATTGGGAAGGCAAAGTCCTGTGAATTGTGTCCTTGATCCATAGGTAATCTTGAGCACAAAGACAGGAATACTGGCAGGTTTACTTTCTGTGCTAGAGTAATTCCAGTTTTTCTCTTTCCAGCCCTTAGAGCTTTATGATTTAGCTCTGTACTCTGACATTAAAATTTGTGTGTAGAATTAACATTACTGCATCTGTGTGAAATGCATTGGATTATTATCCTTACTTTCACCTTCCTGGACAACTGCTAGGGGTTTGTTCTTACTGTTGCCTTAAAATTTTGGGGGTTGTACTCTAAGGTATGATTTTGGCAAATCTTCATTATCTTACAGCATATAAAAATATATTGACACTTTCAGAATGACAGAAGCCTTAGCTGTCATTATTTCTGATAAGATTTAAATATACATTATTTGCATCTCTGAAAATTGTTATAAGCTGAAGTCAACGTTCACATGCTTATTTTAAATTGTCCTTGGGTCATAGAGAGCCCTCTGAATATAAGAGCAGTTTTTGTGAGGCCAGCAGGAGCATTTGAACAGCCACAACAACAAAAGAGTTTTGTTTGATGATTTAATAAGTTTTTTGTCCTAAGCTTTCAAAAGGCCAATGTAAACATGAAATTAGTTTGAGTTATTTTTACTTTGTCTTGTGGGTTTTTTTTTAAATACTATTGTTCAATTTAAGTTTTGACCTTGCAAATATTGAGATGTACAGAGCTTGCAAATAGGAGCTGTTGTTTGATTTCAGGGAAGTTATTCCCTGAAATCAAACTTCTAGTTATTATCAGCCACTATAACTTCTAGTTTTATCTTCTAGTTATTATCAGCCAGTTTTTGCACAATTTGCAGACCTGTAGGAAAGGCTCATTTCAGTGTAGGTACAGTCCATGTCTGTCTGTAGTTTCATATTTCTGGCTATTTCTCCTAATAGATGGCAACATCTTTTATCCGGACCATAGAACTTGGAGGAAGAGACTCTGCATCTTCTTTGTATGATCCTTTAAGACCCCATGTAAAAGGGCTTTCCAGCTTTGTTAATTTTATTGACAAGCTGCAGGAAATTGTTGGTGAAATCTTAAATACAAGGTAATAGATTTTTGTCTTGGTGAGCCCCTCCTTTTCTTGTGCTTGAACAAAATTTTTAAATTAAGAGTAAATTTAAAAAAAATTAATACCCTATTTGAAAATATAATTGAAAAACAATTGGGGTAAGCTTATGAATTTGAGATTTTTTTTTGGTATTCAATTTTTATCAAATCTATGTATGAATGGTGGTTTGGTTACTTCCCTGGTTGTAAATGAAATTACAAAACTTTCCAACTTGTGAGTCTGGTAAGTAATAAACTAATATGTGCTTTACTTCTTGCTGCTTAATTCCTTCCTTTCGGTCATTTCATTCTGTTTACCCTTCTGTAAAGGAGTCTTTATTGCTGCTAACAAATGACAATGTTGCTTATTTAGCCTTTTGTATGTTCCATTTTAGCTATATAAATGAAGCATAAGAATTATTTCTTAGGGAGACTCTGGTGGAGTTGCTGATTTTGATTGTGTGTGAAGAGCTGAAGTTAGTGTTTTGGGCAGGCTTATAAATCTGTGATTAATTAGAGAAGTGTAGATGTAATACAGGAGTTTCAATTGGTAAGTACTGGCATTCTTACAGGGAGAAGAGCTATTTTCTTAAGCTTCATGGAAATTAATAATTTTGTCATTTATAATCAGTAATTTTTCCATACAAAACTTTGGCAAATCAGCTATAATAGTTCTGTCCTTGATACTAAAGAATCTTTTTTTTTTTTTTCAAGTTTGAATTGAGTCTAATCCTCACAGTGGAAAACAAAATATTATAAGTAAGCATTATTTAAGTTAATGTTCAGTTTCCATTGACGCTGGAAGTAGGAAGTATTTCTGAAGTTGTTTTGCAGTTTTGTCTTTTTTATTCTGTTTTTTATTCTTTCATTTCCACATCCTGTATGCCAGAGACATACTGTCTCTGCTGATGATTAAAGAAAACTATTTGCTCAACATATACTATATGCTGTTTTTCCTTTCTTTAAATCATATCTGGCACTGTATATTGATAAAAAATGAGAAATGGAAAAATATGTATATGCATGAACTTTTTAGGATGAAAAGACTGTATCAGGTGAATACAGTTCAGAAAAGTGTAGCATAAAATGCTGTATCTTGTTAATTACTGCTCTATGTAAAAGAGAATGTTTAAATGTGAGAAAAATCATAGTGAGATAGTTGCTGGGAGTTATCAGCTTCTCAATGGGTGAATTCTCTAGAGCTTGGAAATGCTTCTTAGCATTCAGATATTTATTGTGTAGCTTTCCCTGCTGCACCTGCTGTGCCATTTATTGTGGGGTGTAAATCTTGTTAAATTGCCTGTACACATTTAAGTATTGCTGTTTGTCTTGCTGACCAGGAGTGGAAGGTGGCTGTACTGTGCTGTTTGTAGCACCTCTTGTACTCCACGTGGCCTTTGTACCCTGGCAATATAAAGTATGTTTTTCATCTGTGTATCTATAGATGTTTTCAAGTGTTTGCTGTGTCACATGGATGAGGACTGTGTGTCCTGCCTGTCATGGGCCAGTTGTTGGGAGTTCCAGAGGATCCAGTTCTGTGCAAAAAATTTTCTCTAGTTCTGTTACTGCTTCAAAGTAAAGACCAGAGGGGGTAAAAAGGCAGCAATGCAGCAGAATCCTGAGTTACCTAATCTATAGAAACCCACTGAGAAATCCAAGGGCAAACTAGACAACCTGTCAGCAGCATTGCTCTTTGATGCAGAGATTAGCCAACCTGCATTAACCAGGTCTCTGTATTGGCTATGCCACAAGAAAAATGCTGTGTTTTTTACTTAATTATTAGAAATCTGTTATATAGGTTTAATTCTGTTACAGTGGACATCTTATGAAACTTGTAATTGCACAAAGTAGCCAAATAAATGGTGGGTCACTGTGGGGATGCATGTTGAAAAGAGGCTTTCTTCATCTGCCTGATTCCTTTGCTTTGGGAATCTAGAAACCAAATTGAAGATCTTGGACGGTGGTGGGAAGTGCTTGATATATTTCAAACTTGGGAGATATTGTGCAACCAAGTATCTGCTAACCTATGGAGAGTAACAAAAAAGTGTTTCTCATCTCCCCATCATTCAGCTAAGAAAGTGAATGGTAGATCGGATGAACAAAGGGAAGTCTGTCAAACAGAGTGGAAGTTTAATGAAACTATGATGGTTTGGTTCAAATATGGCACTCCTGATAGCGGGAAAATGGAAAGACAAAATGAAATTTGGTAGTTTCAAGGTGTATTCACTGAAGCCAACATTCCTAAAAATCTCTGGCATGTTGAAACTGTTTGCCTCTCCTCATTCTCTAGATGTCCAATACTAGAAGACATCACTAATCTTTCAAGAATCAGTAGTATGAGTATTCGTAACATTGGGGGTGCTGTAAAACTTGTAATGCTAAAACTATTAATAGATTTGTACATATAAGACTTGGACATTGGAAAACTTGGATATTCTACTTTTTTACACCTGCTTCTTGACAAGGAGCATATCAATGTTGTATTTGTCAGCGAAATGGATGATTATTATACACTTTAAGATCTGAAAACTCTTTCCTGCTGGTATAAATGAGAAGCTACACTTCTAATCCATCATTCTGGAAACCCTTTTTTTTTAGAACTCCAGAAGAACTCCCGAAATGACTTTTCCCAGGTTTGTTTAAAAATTATGACTTAAAATTGGAGGACAGAAGCTGTCATGCTGGTTACTGTGCTTGATGGTTGCTACAGGGGGATGTGTGTACACATACATACACGTTAAAATCCCCATTCATTTTGTAGGGTGGCAGAGTTGGGAGGTTGGCAGCGTGTTTTCCCCTCAGCTGGGCGCTGCCCTCGGCGCAGGCAGCGGCCGCTGGGTGTCACCATCGCCCAGCTCACACCGGAGCCGGGGCCCGCTCGCCCCGGAGCGGCTCCGCATCCCGGGCCCCTGCAGCATCCGCAGCCCTCCGGAGCATCGCACAGCTCGCCTCCACCGTCAGGGTTTGTGCTCTCTGCTTCCCCTCGACAGGGAAAATGCTGTTTCTCATCTGCTTCTTTTGGGAAGGTGATTGCATCTCGAGGTGCGGTAGTGTTCAGGGAGAGAAAACAAACTGAACTCTATCTAGGCTTGTGCTGAATGTTTGAGTTAATTGGACAGTGTTCACACAGCCCTGGAGGTTTGTGGTCTAAAGTTGCTGGAAAGTTGTGCAAGCATATGCAAAACATTGTATATAGGATTGCTTAAACTTGGGATTATAGAATAATTCAGGTTGGAAGGAACATCAGAAAGTTTTTGGTCCAACATCCCGCTCAAAGCAGGGTCAGTTATGGAGTCAGCTCAGGTTAATCAGGGTTTTGTCCAGACAAGTTTTGTACAGTCTCCATTCTTGGAGGTTTTTAATCTCCCTCTTGGCAGCCTATTCCAACTGCTTTTGTCCTCACGGTGAAAAATTGTGGGGTTTTTTAATTATATTGAGTTGGGACCTCTCTTGTTTCAGTTTATGCCTATTGTCTTTTTTCACTGTCTGTCAACATGAGTCTGGCTCCATGTTCTTGCTTGCCACCCTGTAGGTATTGGAAAGCTGCTAGTAAATCCCCCTGAAGCCTTCCCTTCTGCAGCCTGAACAAGCTGTTCCCGAAGCTGCTTCACACAGGGCATGTCTGCCTGACCAGCTTGGCAGCCCTCTGCTGAACTTGCTCCAGTTTATCAGTGTCTTTCCTGGACTGGGGGCCCAAAACTGGACACAGTATTCTAAATTTGGTCCAACGAGTGCTGATTAGAGAGGGATAATCACATTCCTCAGACTACTGGCTACGCTACTGTTGATGCAGCCAAGATACTGTAGGCCTTCTTTGCTGCCAAGGCATGCTCCTGGCTTGCAGCTCGCTTGCTGAACATGCACCAAGGTTTTTTACACAGAGCTGCTCCCCAGCCTGTATCATTGCAAGGGGTTATTCCTTTCCAAGGCTTTGCATGTCTTGTTGAATTTCATGTGGTTCCTGTCAGCCTGTTCCTCTTGTCTGTTCAGGTATCTTTGCGTGGCAGCTCTGCCCTCAAGAGCATTGACTGTTCCATCCAATTTGGTGTCATCTGCAAACTTGATGAGCATGTAATTTTAGAGAGTCACTGCCAAAGATAATAGGAAAAAAACAGGTTTTAGTTAGGGTAGGCTCTTATGTTACTCCATTGTTACATTGTGTTTGCTAGCTTCTAAGCATGATGATCCAACCAGTTGTTAACTCCTCTAATTGTCCATCCATTCAGGCTGTAACATCAATACTCCTATGTTGAGAGTATTCTCTGACAGTATTGATAAGCCTTGCTACAGTCAAGGGAAATGGCACCCACCCTTCTGCCCTGGTCTGCAAATCCAGTCATTTTGTTAAAGGGAAAAACAGATTAGTCAGGCATAATTTACATTTGATAACTACATCCTTATAGTTACTGGCTATCACCAAATGTTTCATATGTCCAGATATGTGGTCTTAGAAGACTTTGCATTATTTTCTTGAGGAACAAAGTGAGTCTGATGAACTTGTGATCTCCCAAACTGTCCTTATGGGGTTTTTTAAGGTGGTTTTTTTTTGTTGATTTTTTTGCAGTTGCTTGCTGTTCTCCATTTGTCACCCTGGTCACCCTGACTTTTCAAAGATGATATAAAGTTCTCTTATGAGGGCATTTGCGAGTTCTATTAAGGCTGTTGGATGCAGTCCATTTGGTTCAATGTTCTTGAACATAGTACTGTCAAGTGAAGCCTGATTTCATCTTCCACTGCTGGCAGCTCTTTTCTGAAAAAAATTCTCTAATCAGAGTGTTGGTAAAGACTGAGGTGAAGAAGGCACAGAGTACTTCTGTTTTATCTGTGCCTCCACTGTTACAAAATCTACCTTTCAGCAAAGGTCCCTCATTTACTTTGTTCAGCAGGTGAAGCTCCTTTATCATTCCTCATAATTGTCAACTCCAGCTGAGCTTTGGTTTTCCAGATAACATCCCTAAATGCCCAGGTGATGTTTCTAGATCATTTATAATCTGTCCCTTCTTCACCATTCTTTGTGAAGCCCTTTTGCATTCAAGCTCTGTCATCAGTTCACTGTTTAGCCAAGCTGTCTGCTGATATTTCTGCATATTTTCCTAAGTGTTGTGATGGAATGGTCCTGTGCTCATAATATTATTATAGTATAATATAATTTATGTTATTATGATTAATAACAGCTTGCCTGAGCGCCTTTGCCTTTTAGAACTTTCTCACAGGGAATTCAATGGCTGCTCATCAAGACTTATTCTAGGAAGAATACTGTTTACTTTTATAGCAACTTTGTCACCAGACTTGGGTAGCAAAGCTTGGGATGGAGAATATGAAAAGTCTCTCTAATTTCTTCCAACGAGCTGAATGAGAAATTTTAGCCAATACAGCAAAAGTAGCAGCAGCAAGATGGAAAAATACTCTGCAACAGGTTTCTTTTTTTGCTGTGTTTTTTTTTTATGGATAGAATAATCTGTGAAGCTCCAAAGGCTCTAAGGAATTCACTTAATTTTGGTATCTGTCAGAAAATTAGATTAATACATGCATTGCTGGAGGTAGAATTTTTAAGTACTGTGAGTGCTTTGTTATAGTTTTTCCTTTACAGATACATTTAAAATCTATGACTTTATGTTGATTAACATAAAATCATATCTGTGATAGGATTTTATTGTTGAAATTTTGAAATCTAAATGAACATGAACTACTAATTTTTAAAATCTTATGCTTATAAGAAATAAGCCTTTAGATTTGCTTTAAAAGTACAGTTAGTGCTCCTTTAGAAACATTTGTATAGTATTTCTTCCTAGACACATTTTGTCTCATTCTTCTACCCAGGTAAATGGAGCTCTAGTTGACATCTTGCTGCTTTGTGTTTGAGAATGGAATTACTGCTGCTCTCTTTCTATAGCTCTAAATTAAAAAATTGGAGAACTGAGCAGTTGTCAAGTTCTAAAGCATCTTTTAAGTCCATAACAAGGAAAAAAGGCTGTGATCTCCTACCACCCTGTGATTACTGGGTGTTTGTGATTTCTTTTAAGACACTTGTTCCCACTACCTAAGTCAGATTGCTGTATATTTGTCATCTGTTTTTTATCTGTGTTGAAGTTGAAATGAATGAATGACAATGTTGACCTTAGTAAAATAGAATTTTGAAATATTCTTTTCTGTTCTTGGAATAGACTTCAGGACTCTGCTTTTTATCAGGTTTTGAATATTGTCCATATCCTCAACATTTTTTATCCATGTTTTTGCTATTTTAGTCTTATCCAAAAAAGATGTATTTTCAGAAAATAAATAAAAGTGTTTCTGCATTGTAACTTTTCACACCAAGTCCTGAGTTCTGGAGGGAGAGCTCTTGCCATTGTAATTTAGATTTTTGGTCAGCAGAGGAGCTTGTTTATATGACAAGCTCAGTAGGAACAAAACAGACAAAGTGTGCTATTAGTTTCTTATAAATTAGTTACTTCTACATAAGGAAAGATGGTTTGATAAGAAAAATGAGATAGAAAAAGGTAAGGTTGGGACTGAGATGATGTAAGGCAAAAAGGGTTCAGGGGGGCACAAGATCTGTCAATTTTTTTAGTAGAAGGAACTGGTGACGCAAGATCAGATTTGCCAGTGCCTGTGTAACAAATGGAATTTTACATTGCACTATTTTTTTAAGCTCTTTAGAAGCCCTGGTGCAAATAATGGATTTTTAACATATGATTCATTTTATCTATATGTAGACAATTGTTTTTCTCTAGCTATGAGACAGGTGAATTCTGCTTGAGCTGTCTATTCTTTTAGTGCTCCAAAAGCTGAAGAAGGTAAGCCACTCCTTCTGTCAGTTGATCTAAAATCAACTGTGTTGTGAATTTTCATGCTTATGGTCACATTTGGACTTGACTGGATCCATTCATTTGACAATTGCCTCTGTACTACTGACTTCAGGCATCTGTGTTTAAACATTCTGTTGGATGGTGTAAGGTGGGTGTTTCTAAAGTGTTTGGGTTTTTCTTCCATTTATAATAACACTGATAAATTTCCTTTGGTTATTTCTATCATAGAAAAAAAATTGGTTTTCTGGTTGAGTTTTCTTTCAGTTTGTACCTTTTGAACAAAGAAATGTTGCATGTGACTGAACAGAATCATATTACTAGCTCTTAAAAAAGTGTTCTTTTACAACCTCTGTCATAGTGGCAACTGATGACTGGATTTGATGAGAGTCCTCCATCAGTTTAGGCTGTGGATGGGATGATACTGAAGCACTTTATTCTAGAGTAGCTTATCTCAGTAACCTGTGATCTGAGTGGAACGTCACAGAAAACCTTTTAGCAGGAGCGCTGACTAGAAGGGATAAGGTCTTCCCAATTGCCTTAGGCAAATGGCATTGCTTTGTTTAATATATCAAGTTCATTCCTGAACTCAAATAGTTTTTTTGCTTCTCTTTCAGAATGAAAAAGAATGAAAGTTCATTTTCTGCTGTAAAAATTATCCTAAGGCATGCCCATGTAATTCCATATTTAAAACAAACTTTTGTGGTCCTTCTAGCTGTTTAGGATTTGCAAAGTCGATAATGTTTCCAACTTTATTTTATTCCTATAAATATATTTTAGTGCAACATCAGGTATTTTAAAGTTCATTCAAGTTCAACTGATCTTCTGAGTAATATAAATCTATAAAAGAGTAATAACAGAGCAATCTATAATAGGGTGTTATCTTTGTAAAATAAACAAAATCCCAAACACCCCAGGTGCTTTTTTACCACATTGTCCTTTTATCATGCTTTTAATCTTTTTGAACCTCACTAGAAGTGGATCTAATAACTAGATTCAGCATTTTATAGTTATATCTATATGAATATATATCTATAAAGATATATGTGTCTAATGACACAACACAACTTGTGTTCTGGTGTAAATTGGCATAATCTGTGGCAGGGCATTTTAGTGCTAATCCACACACATTGAATCAGCCTTTTATGTCTTGGCCTGTTGATATAAATTCTAGTTGAAATATAAATAAACTTTTTCTTGCTCCAGTTAGTACTCTGTATATCTGATAGGAGACTGGAGCTCTTTCCTGGAAAGGAAGGAATATGGGGAGAAGAAGAGATAAAATGAACTTTGTTTCTACTAGCCAATATCTTTAGTTGGCATTGGGCAGTAGAGGCAAAAAAATAACCTTTCACAAAAATATTTTGTTTATTTTTTCCCATTGAAAATCTATGAATCTGTAATTGAGTTACATGCAGAGCAAAGCATTTAAATTAAGGGCAGGCTTATGTTAATTAACTGTTGTATAATAGTTGTATAATATTTTTTTTTTCCAGGATACATATGGGTATAAATGTGTGGAAATGATAAATTTATTGCTTATTTACAAATAAGTTCAACATATCTGTAGACAGAAATAACTGAATCAGATTTTAACAGGGAATTTAAGTCAATCCCTGCACCTGCTTATTTGTCTTGAAGCTCTAAGTTTAGTTCTCATTTAATACAATACTTTTCTTATTTGAGGATATGATTTTGGAAAATATAAGTTTAGGATTGAGGAAAACAGATCAGTCTGGCAAGAATCATCAGGAGACTTGGCTGCAGTTCCTATATGCATCTCTGAAACAGAACTCTTCTTCAACATTTCTCTCCCCTTACCTTTTGACAACTTGCAGTGGATTTTTTTCCCTCCCTTTGAACTTTTAATTCTTTTGTGGTTGAATTGTGGGGTTTGGAGAAGTGGTACAATAGATTTTTTTTTAATATTTTTTAAACTGTTGTTTCCAAGATCTGGATGGGTCTTGACATGCCTACAGAGAGACTGGACATGGTGATTTTTCTTCTGGCCAAGTGCATACACAGTGCTTAAATTTCTTCAAAGCATAAGTTTTTCTGTTTAATGAAGCCTGCAAATCTAATGTGAATTGTATAATCTTTAGTCTGTAAAAGTTGAAGTTGAGAATTGTGTGGAAATATTTGGTTTTTTCCTGTTTAAAAAAACCCAACAACAATTCCCCCCTAAAGTTTCATGTTAATGTCAGGTTTTTCAAGTTATTTAGAGGAGTCTTTTTCAGCCAGAATAAGCCAAAACAGTAAGATCTCTTGTCCAGTTCCCTCCATGTATTTTAAGTGGAAACAATATAAACAAACTATTTTTCCTCTGACTCAATTCTTATTTTTATCTAGTTCTGCCCAATTATTTTGTATTTTATATGAATTTAAACATGAAGAGTTTCATTTGATGAAGGTTCTCCCAACTGGAATTCTAAAATTTATCTTCAGAATTTAATGTGTACAAAATACATCTTCATTTACAGTTGCAAGGTTACATTTTTGGGGAAGCTGGCAGGAGCATGAAGGAAACCAATAAGGATGAAGGAAGTTGAAAACTGAGGTCATAACACTCTTGGCTATATGACCTGAAGTAATGAAGCCATTGCTTTGGGGTATTGACAGAACTGTCATTTGCAGCATCATGAATTTACTAATGTACACAAATGTACTAAAAAGTCTACTGTAGGTGCCAATAACAGCTCAAAACAGCTCATTTCTGCTTTGATGTCAACTGCAAATGTTATTTAGAAAAAAAAAAAACTTTGGGGAAGAGATGCATTATTCTATAGGAGAGCTGAGTGGTTCTTGTAATGCTTTATTTTCTTTACCCAAGACAAAGCAATGGTAGAACATACATAGTGTTTTGTTTAGGTACTGGAAAAAAATGGTTAAGCTTTTAACTCAAGGAGCTTATTCTCTTTTTCACAAAATCTTAATTAAAGTGGTCAGACACATGTGCTGAAGAAAGAGATTAATGGAGTGTGCCTTTATAGCTAATAGGGAAGTTCATGTGGTCTAATCACTGTCTATTTAAATAAAACTGAAAGAAGATTGGGATTTTGAAGCACCTTCACAAAGCACAGAAACTCAAATCTAATGGGATATTAAACAGGAATGCATATTTCAGTGAAAAATTTTGTTTACACTTAACAGTTTGAGCAAAACTGTACATACAGGTTTAAAGAAAGTACTTTTTTTTGAACCTCTAAGGAGGATCATTAGTTTTGTATTGCAGCTCAGAGTATTACTAAATGCTGAATTCATTACCTTATAATTATTTTTTTTAGCAAACTATTGTGTTAAACAATACATCTATGGTGCTGTTTGATTTGAAAGATCAAAGCTGCTCTCTCTGATGAGTAGGGAAGGCTGGCAATGTTCAGCATTAATAGGTGTACTCAAGTGTTGCCAAGATTAATGTGGAGATGACCCTGTGCCTATTTTCAGAATTGCAGGGGGGCGAATTCTGTCAACAGTGAAGATGCATTTGATAAAAGGCCGAAGCAATGGGGATCCTTTCTGTCAGGCAGTAGAGGAAGCTGTACAAGACTTGGATTTGAAGATTAAAAATATTATCGATTCACAACAGGAAACCTCAACTGCTAGCACTACTGGAGTCAGTCCAGCACGGGTAATGGGACTTCTTTTGTTCTTTTTGCTGTTTGGCTTTATAAGAAAGCAAAAATCTTTTGCCTGTTTTGTTTCTTTTACATTTTTAAAAGACTATCTATAGAGTGTAATCTTTTTCTTAACTGTATAAAAGTAGTCATTTCCTCTACACTGTTGTTGAAAGACTTACACTTGAGGATTACACTGTGGATATCAAAGAACTGATTTACATAAACTAAATTTCTTACCTTAAAATTGCAAGTAAAATACTCTTCAAAGCTTAATTTGGTTGTGCAGTTATGATAAATTTAGATACTTAGAAGTGTCAGATTTGCCATTAATTTCAAAGCAGTAAATCTATAACAAATTTCCAAACAAAAGAACCTCATGAAAGTAGAACTAAGATGGGAGAACATGTATCAGTAATTTTTTATTAAAATACACAGTTTTTAATTAGCATAGCATCAAGTATTTCAAAGGGTAAGGCCTTCAAGGTCAGGTTAAATAGGTAAGAAATCTAAAGCATGGTAGAATGTGGGGTGGGAAGGGAATTAAAGCCCCAACAATGATATGTAAGCTTTTCTCGTTTAGTGTTTCAAGACAGTAATGAAACTATTAATGACTTTGTTTTCATGGAAGGAATCAGGATATTTGAAGTTCTGTAAGTCAGGTGTTGAGGGCATAATACAAGATTTCTGTTTGTGGTTCATGTACTGTGAATCTACTCAGTTTTAGATTATAATCTTTTTATGATGAAAAAATCAACCAACTTTAATTATTTTATTTTATATAATTGATGTATAAGATATCTAATGTCATTTGTTTTTCTAGCAAATTAGAAAAAAATTATAGACACCTTCAATGTGTTTAGAATTGTTAGGATGCTTTGTTTCGTGAAGTCATTGGATTTATGCCATGGTAGCAAAAGATTTTTAACAAATTTTAATCAAACCTTCAGTATCCTTTTTCTTTTTTAAGACAGGTAAAACCAGCCAGACCCTATTGGCTAGTTAATCTGGTTTAAATGTGTGTTTCCACTGAGTGTGTTGGATATATATTTCATCCTCATTTTCCTCTTTGCTATGAATATTTATTCAGTGTATTGCTGTGTTTCTCTTCCATGTCCTTCTATTTTTTTCTCTTTCCCATATGAGAAAATTATAACTATCATCAGGTCTGTCTTTATTTAGCTACTTGTGTTACCAACAAAATTTTAAAAAATCACGTAGATCATAAGCCAGGTAAAAGCATTTTATTAAAACTTCATTCTTCAGAGAAATTCACCATTGCTTTTCCAAAATATTTATTTGTTACTGTTCTCCAGAAATTCATAGCCTGATGAATCTGTAGGAATGTTTAGCAGTATCCTTGTAGAGGCAGAAGATGGCAAAGATGGTTGTATCCTGATGATGTGGGGAGGGCCTGCAGTGGAGAAGTTCATGAAGGGCTGAATCCTCAGGGAGGTATTCCACAATGAGGAGAAGAGGAAGAGTGTAAGGAAGAAGCAGCAGAAGGGACAAAGTGTTAGGAACTGGCTGCAATCCTCATTCCCCATCCATCCCCCTGTGCCATTTGAGGGAAGGAGTTAGAAAAGTTGAGCATGCAGAAGAAGGGAAGAAGAAAGGGATCCCATTATGATTAAATGTCAATAAATGAATTTCATAAAGTCAAATCTCTTTTGTTTATGATTTGTAAGTGAACAATCTGTCCTCATCTTACTTCCATTTGATGTTTTCAAGATTTTTTCACTTCCTCTTCTGTTCAGGAGGAGGAAGGATAGAGCAGCTTGGTGAGCACTGGCAGCTAACCAGGGTCAGCCAGCACAGTCCTTTGTGGGGCCTGAGGAATTAGAAATAAGGACAATAGTTGAGAGAGGTAATGGGCAAATGTGGATTGAACATTGGTAGAGAACAGAATAACTGTGGGGAGACTTATTTTTTTTGTAATTGTGGAGGGATGAGGGGTAGCATGTGTGTAAATTGTTTGCCTTTGTCAGCATCGTGTTTGTTATTTTGGTGTGGGGAGTTCTTTTACTTGATTTAAGTGAAGTCTGTGAAAATTGTGACGAATTTCTGTTTTAACAATTATCCTTAAGCATATGATTCAGAGAGCTGAGGAGTGGAAAAGGGAGCTTAGACAAATGCTAAGATAGTGATACCAAATGGCATATTTTAGTGGAACTTGGTGTGGAGGAACCACTTGATGTGGATGTTACTAAACATATGGAGGGGCAAGTTACCTTTTGTAATGAAAAGAGAAAGCAAAATTTAGAAAGTCCAATAAGTTTTCCAAATTAATTCAAACTCTATTAGATGTTAGAGCATCTGTATTGTTCTGTTAAGATCTCTGGACAACAAAGATTAATGCTTTGTTCTGATTCTTACATAGAACTTGGGGGTTTTGTTTTGATTTCACTTAATAAGAAAGCCCCCTGATGCTATAGTTTTTCAGAAAAAATTATCTATATTCAGTTTAAGTTGGTTTGGTAGGATGTTGGACTTTTTTTCTTATGCAAGAGATTAAATAATTTCTTTGAGTGCAAATTTAAAATACGCTCTTAAGTGTAGAAGTGAAAATTATGCCTCCACTATCTCCTGGTAAAGCTGCTTCCTCATAAAATGTACCTGAAAAGTGTAACTTTGTTAGAAAAATATTTGCATTTCTCCTGGCAGTGGCAGTTTTCTTCCATCATTGCTCAGTTTTCCTCCAAGTACCTGGTTTATAAGAATCTAGAGCTCCAGGAGATCTTATTATTTTATGCAGCAGGAAGAACTATTTTTTGTTGAAGACTGTACGAGTGATTAATGGGAATTATTATTTATTTCTTCCTAAGAAAATTACTACTGGAATCTGGCTGTAACTATGTTATTTAAAAAAAATAATTTGATTCATGATTAGACTCATAAGCATGATTTTTTTTTTGTCTTACTGAGATCTTTTTGTTGTCTTACCTAGAATTCTTATTTTGCCTTGGACTTTTATCCATGGTTAGTATAGAGTGAGCCTCTGGTGTTGTAGTACTTGAGATTTCTGAAATTTATTTCTAAAGATTTTTTTTTTTTCTTTGTGTATCATCAGTCAAGATGATGCCAAGTTTGTACTTCTTTCATTAAGACAAATTCACAATGGCACATGTGACATTTAATAAAAATCTGTTATGGTGATGTAATCACTGAAGAGGTTCAGAATACATTTTGAGGAAATTAAATGGTACTGAAATAGGCCAATTCTGTAAAGCCAAGTAACATCCATTTCTGTAATTGCTATTTCTAGCTATTGATTATAACTTATAGTAGCTGACTGACATGTGTTGCTATGGTTTCTTGAAAGCTACATACACTAATTGATGTAATCAAATAGAGAGAAAAATAGAATTTGATCTTTTCAAGACTGTGTTTAAAAGCAGTTAACTGATTAGATAAATGCAGTTCATTGCTTGTCTTGCCCTTCAGAATAAAGTCAGAGTATTCAATGTTTCTGTGTATTAGTGAATAAGAGAGCCTATAGTTTTTAAATAACTACCACTGTGTATTAAGGCCTAAATTTCTCTGTGGAATTCCTAGTACCTTTAAAGAAAAATATAGCAACTTTCAAGATATTTTAAGTCCCACAGTGGCTATGGATTTCTCCATCTGTACTGCTGACTGTTGCATTGAGCACTTCCAGATGCGGATTGGTTTTTTCTGTAAGGAATTCTTTATTCTAGTGGAAAATTATGGGGAATTCACCCAAACAACAGGAAATTGTGCCACGTACCTCTGTTGCCAAATCTTGATGGAAATCTCACTTTTAACCAACTGCTTTAGCAGATTGTTAGTCAGAGTGGTTGGAGTTCACCAGGATGTGTTTGTGTACCAGAAAATAGGAGGTTCATTTCTGCTGCGCAGTTTCAGCATAGATTTATATATTTTTGTGTGACTTACTCATAAGTGCATACATGTAGCTGTCAATGATCTAAACTTCACTAACTACTTGGGATGAGAAAAATTTTCCCATGGAGTAATTCTGCATAAATTCCACTTACTGTAAAAGGGAAGGAGGGGATTCTCACACCTTGTGCTGATGTAGATTGATTTTGGAGCTGAGCTATTGGTCTGGCTTGATGAACTTTGCTGTTTTATGTTCCTTTTTTGTTTACTTTCAGCCAAAATTGCATTCCATAAATCATGGCACTGCTTATTGTGGCAGGGATACTATAAAAGTCTTGCTAGTTCTTCTGGATGAAGAAGCTGTCAGTCCTCCTACCCAGAACAAAGCAGACCTGTTGTGTGACAATGAAAACTTAAATTTGTGTGGCATCACCTCTGTTTTGACGCTCTTCAGGTAAGTATTAGGAGGTTTCTTTTGTTGTGCTACTTTGTTTGTGCTTTTTTTAAGGATCCGAGTCTAACAAAGCATTGATGTTACTTAGACGAAGCAAATAACCAACGTGCAGTCTGCTGTGAGATTAGGTGTAAAGGGAAAGCAATTTTAGAACAGTTTTGAATTTTCAAAAGTTTTCTGAATCTTCATTAGTATTTTCTAGATACTTTTGTAACATGGATTTTTTGATACAGTGCATTTCTGGGCTGCACAAACTCTATGAAGGACACCCAAAAACCCATTTCTGTGGGCACTGACCAGGAAACTCACCTGTCCATGCACTGAAGAAACAGGATGATTGATTTGGTCATAGGTCCTGAGGAATCATTAGCTGTTGACAAAACAGGATGCTGAGAATTTGGTTACAAAGAATTATTGGTTACAAAGAGGATTCATGAACCAGAACAATAGTGTAGACAGTGACATGATGAGGCTATTTTGAAGCTACGTATTTTGGCAATTAAGATACGAGAACCATTGCAAGGATGGCAGAAATTTTGCACCAGAGACAGCTAGAAATAACTAAAATTTGGCTTATATTGTTCTTTATTTTATTTATGAAAAATTGGATAAAATTAGCTAAATAATCAATGAATTATTGTTGAAGAACCTGTCCTCATATGCACATTGATCTGCCATGACCTTAAACAGAAGTAATTACTTACAAATGCATAGATTAGTTACTATTTCAAGACCAAAAAAATCCCCTTTATATGCATCATTAATTTTTTTCATCATAGGCATCAAGTTTTTTCCTTGATGTATATAACTACTTACATAATGATGTGTAAGAGAGTGGAAACATTTTGTGTGAAATATGTGAAAAACTATATTGAATGTTAACCAGATGCTATTCAGGAGGGTGGAAGTAGAATGGTGGCTTAGATGATCATCACTAGAATTACAAATAATAGTAATAACATTGTGTCTGCAGAACTACAATATTGGAAACTGCAAAATGAGTAGCAGAAATTGGAACTGTAGGTTTGGTTTCTTTGTGCTCTTTTGAGTTGTCACAGTGTATGTTGTTCCTTAAGAAAGTAGAAAATAAGGTAAAGCTTGGAGAGTAAAGGTATTTGCCTTTCTGTTTCTGAGGAACTTTGTATGGCAACAGTTTTTATTAATGAATTGCTTTTACATATCCTAAATACTTCTCTTTTTAATATAGATCTCCAGCACGATCCAGTGGCTCTTCTCCAAAACCTCTCAGACAACGTATTCTAAAATCTATGGATGAAAAAGTAATTAAGGTACTCTATAGGAATTGCTATGCAATTGTAGAGGCATTGTAATAATAGTGATAAAATAATAGTAGCAGTGTTACAATTCAATCAGGTATCTGAGATTTTGATCCCATAGCTAAAGAAATTTAATTGTGATGAGCCTGTGGAAATGGCCCAACTAGAGCAGTATTGTAATATGAATAGAAATACCTAAAACTCCAGAAGAGAGTGGCTTTAAACTAAAAAGTAAACATGTACTGAATTAATCTGTCTTCATTTACCTATCTGTGTATTCCAGGACCATAGAATTAAACCAAGCTATCGGAAAGCAGAGATTAAACTGAATACAGGCACCTGATTTTAGTTCTGATGAAATAGACATTGAAAAAGTGTAATAGTGATGGTTTCATTGCTTTTTTCCTTTGGATGCTTTTTATTTGTACCAATCTGAGGACATTTCTATAACATTGCTTTGTGAGCAATAAAATAAAGATGCTAATGTTTGCTTTTGTACATGAAAAGGAACTTTACAGGAGCACATTGATATTGTGAGGGGTTCTATTCAAAAGAACAATGTTTCTGAAAATTGCTGTCTTTCAATGCACTGCATTTTACAAAGTATTTTTCCTTAAAATTGGCAAACTTGAATGTTGGGACTATGGATGGAGGCAGAACTTCTCTTCTGCAGTATTTCAACAGAAAGCTAAATAAAAGTAATGGCATAATATTTTTACAGATTTAGTCCTGATATGTAAAAACACAAATCTAATTAGCATGTTAGGAAGAGGTGTTCTAAGCCATCAGTACTGGTTTTAGAACAGCACAATGGAAAAATATCTTTCACTGGATATTAGATAAACTTGAACAATAGTGCATGTCTAAGAAGTAGAGAGACATCAAAATGAAAAGTACTATTGGTATTTTCACCATGCATTTTAAATATGCTCCAACTTGATTCTGAGTCTTTTTCTCTGGATTGGGTCAATGATGAGCATTTTGGATACATGCACTAATTGGGGTGAAATTTAGTTTAAAATTTATAGGCAAATTATGAAAAAAAAAAGTCTGCTTTATTTAATGTAAACAACACATTTAAATTGCAGCTGTACTCATCAAATAGCAAAAATATCATGATGTTTGTATAAAATGTTGAAATACTTAATTCTCTTATCCTGATGAAACCTTTGTAATTGGATACATGAACAGTTGTGTTCAATATCAAAGTGCAAAAATTATTATCTAAAAGTAATTACCTGTCACATTTGAGACATTTGCTGGTTTGACGTGTTTTTGACAGAAACAAGCAAAAATGAGTCAACTAAAATGGTTGTTGCTGATCAACTAATGACTTTTATAACTAAGACTCACTTCTCTGCCATCCATTTTGATTTCCACCCTCTCATATCAAATCCTACTTCTTTCTTAAAATGTTGATATTTCATTTTATTTTTTTCTCTCTACGTCTCTAACAACTTCTGCAGTGTCTTTTGCATGTTTCTACTTCTCTGTATTCTAAGTCCATATCTTTCTCTTCTTATCTCTTTCTGTACCTTCTTTGTGGCTACATACATCTACAAACAAAACTTCAACTGTCACCAGTTTGCAGATTGAGTGACCTAAGTGTCCCTCTTGTCAAAATTGGTATCTTCTGTTAATTTTACACTATCCTGTGGATACCCAGCTCTTGATCTTGAGGTGGTAGGTCTGTCTTTTCTGGTGTAACACTGAAGAAGATATTCTACATGCTTTCTTTTCACTCCATGGCATTTCTGGAATATTTTTTTCTATATCTACTCAAGTATAATTCACTAGGTGTTCATTTTACTTTTTGATGTGCTGCTGTATGTTTTTCTTAGACTTGATAGTTGCAACTTTAGCCCATGTTCCTTCACTGAGATTACTGTTCAGAAGATTGTTATCAAAGTGATTAGATGCCATCCTATTGTTTCCATCTCAGTCTGTTCCTTAAAATTGTAGTACATATAAGCTACTTGTTTTAGCCTGTCTGAATTCACTCATTATTTGATTTGTTGTTTTGCTCTGTCCTTGCTTACATTCACCCTGCAGTACCAGTCTTTGTTGTTCATTTGTTAATTTTCAGCTGAACCCTTTTAGCTTTTATACAGTTTCTTATGGCTGAAGAGATGTCCTATACATATCTGCAGAACTCATTATACTCCTTTCAAACCTTTTTCAGTACCTTTAAATCAACCTCTCCCCACATCTTAGTAGTGCTTTTTGTTGAGATAAATGCCCATTACAGTGACTAATTTCAGTTCCTTTTGCTGTGAATCCATATATTTCTTGTCTAGGATTGTAATGTCTCTTGGTAGAAATAAATTTTGCTCCATCCTTACTGTACAGCACATAGCACAGAGAATTCCTTCTCCATAGCTGTAGATTTCAAGTGCTGGAATAATATTTACCGCCTTCTTACAGTGTCAGTCTTCATTATTATTCCATGCAGACATCTTGAAATGTGTACAGGTTGCTTGTAAAATTCGAAGTTATAAATTTTGTTATGCATAGTGTTAGTCATTGATTCAGGAGATACTAGATTTTTTTTGAAGTAAGGGAGTAGCCATACGATGTTTCTTCTCAATATCTGTGATCCTTCAGAAAGTTTCTTTTGCCATATATGTGATGGTAACTTTAGTTCCAAAAGACTGTCCTAAGTGCCTTTTTACCATGCTGCCTCTGATAGGTGTTAGGTGGTTAGTCTACATTATAAGTTTAGGATGTCTCATTAGGACTTATCCCATAAAAGTTATCTTTTCCATGATATTTGAGAAGGGAAGAAAAATACAGTAGTGGTGTTTAGTTTGGTTGTATGCTCAGTCCCTATATCTAAATGAAGAAGTTTAGGCAAATTTAGAAAGAAAAAAGAGAAATACCTTAATTAAAAATAAAATTTTAAAGAAGCAAGAGGTAAAAATTTGTTTTCCCCTCTTTCCTTAAGAGGGTCTGAGTTCTCAACTTCTGTGGAATTATATGGAGGAATGCAGATTGATAATATTTAGACCTAGGGCACATCATCACTATGTGTTTTAGTATCTAAAAATAAGGACAGTGGATAAAATAAACAGGTAGCTATGAATTGGAATTGGTGTTCAGAAATAAAATAAATCTTGTGGATGTTTCCATTGTGCCAAAACAAATTCCTGGCAACAGTGAACGACGAAGAAATATTTTTCGTCTTTCAATCCTCATTAAATACTGGGAGAAACACAGAAATATCACCCAACTATATTGGCATTTGTTGGGAAGCAAAGCTGTTGCTCTTATTGCTTGATGAGAAAGAAGTCTGGGGAACAAGCATGTTGCATTGTTTCATTTCCTCTTGCAGAAGTAGGTAAGAATATGAAACTTGGTTTTTCTTTTGGGAGCCAATTTAGTTTCTAGTTTATCTGTTGTTTAAGTGAAGTGTCTTCTGGTGAATGGTGTTTTGTAGAAGGAGTCTTTAATTCAGAAAGGTCTGTGGAACATGTATTGAGTTATGTCTCTTGTCAGCTATCCTTGTTATGTCACTTGTCTGCTTTATTGAAATACACAAGCAGCTTAATTGGACAGGAGAGAATTGTTTTATCTGAAAAGGATTCATCCAGCCTTATGTCTGCTTTTTTGACTCATATTTCTGCTTATGTGAAATGAGTAGAAACCCTGTTGTTGACTAGTTATTTTGTAGATATCAATGGATTATTAAAGCTTTGCTTAGTGGTGTGAGAGGGGAATGAACAGGCTGTTACAATAACCTGCTTTGTTTAGCCTCAGGAGCAACTTAGGAGAAAAAAAAGTTGCATAATAAGATTTTCATCTGTGTTCTGCACTGCAAAATATTGAGACCTTCAAGTTGTAGGTGAAATCTGTTCCTGAACTAATGGGATTGAGTGGAACTGAGAACTTCAGAACTGAAAACTGAAGAATCAAAGTTATTAGGCTGTAAGCATGCAATATATGAGAGTGTAACAGATCTTTTTTTTCAAAGTTAAGATTGTTTTGGCCTTTTGATATATTGTTTTAGAAAGCCTGCTGCACTGTTAGCAGACTTACCCTGAAACAGCTGCAAGGACTTTCAGTAGTTTGGTGTGGTTTTCTTTCTTAATGTAACCGGAGACAACCTTTCCTATATGAGGCACTATTTCCCTCCAGTTGGGAACATAGCTGCAGATCTAGTTTTAAGAAGAATTTGTGGCTGAAGAACTCTAACAAATCTTGGCATGCTTGAAGTTCATTGTAATTTTACTGTGTATAGAAATCCTTCCAAGAAAAAAGCAAAAATCTTGGTTTGCCTTTCTCATGTGACTTTTTCATGTCTCTATAAAATGACTTAATATCTAGCTTCATGCACTGCTGTTATTTTTCATAGCTTAGTTCTCTAAATGCTGTTACTTGAGAGAATTGTTTTGCCTATTTGTGATTCCAGTACAAATAAACTGTGACTTGGAAAACTATTAACAGGAAGTTATCAAGAGTTTTCCTGTATGCCCACTGTAATTGTGAGCAGAAGAGTCATAGTAATAGAGAAAACAATATTCACGTAGTAGTCTCATCTATTGTTGCAAGAAATGTCAATTTCCTTAGTGCAATATAATTATGGAGAACACCAAAGTTGATTGGTAGCTTAGTAGAGAAGGGAAGTAAATAGCATGAAAAGGTTACATGTTCAGCACAAAATCTGAGGAAAGACTTGGTGTCAGTTGATAAACCACATTTGTGTAGAAAATACCACTTTCATTTCTATAAGACCCCTAAACTACTTTGTTTAGTATCCATAGCTGTGAGTTTTGTTTGAAAGCCAATAATGAGGTGATTTGGGGTTTATGTTCTCAAAACAGTAGCAGGTTATTTTGGGATAGCAAAAGGCTGGTACAATATCGTGCTAAAAAAAATAAATTGATTGTTGCAGAACAATAAAAGCTTTCTACTACCTGACATATCCAGGATATTTTTTAATAATATACCTTTGTTTGGCAAAGATATAATTTATTATTTTGTTACTTCTCCTTTTTTACTCCTTTCCCTTTTTCAACTTCCTCTTTCAACTTACCTTGAATATTTTTTTTCTCAGAGGACAAGGGTAAGGATGGAGAAAATAAATTTTCTTTTCATCTCTTTTTCCCTTCCAAATAGTACTCTAGTTGTTTGGCTAGAAAATAAAAACATGTGTTTGTTGTTACTGATGTAGGTTTTCAAATTCTATTATGCCATTCCAGTGCATAAAAACCAAATCTCAACATTCTTAGTGACTAAATATTGGCAGTACTGTCTGTATGCAGATGCTGGAAGGAGATCTGGAACAGATTATAATGTAACTTTTAGAAATAAATAGAGCATGCACCATTAATATTTCACATAAAAGCAAATGTTTTATATGGGCATCTTGAACAACTGAAAGCTTTCTCTAGATACAGATGTTAAGGTGGGAGAATGTACTGCTTTATCTGCCTATTAGGACTTCTAATTGGCCTACCTGTGCTGAAACAGTTGTAAATTCTATCCTACTTTGTCCCAGCTGAAGAAGGGTAACAGTGAACCTTTTCTTCTGAAGTGCAGCAGAACTTTTCTTCTCATGGGGATAAGAGCAACATCTGACTTGTTTGTGAAGAGGAGAAGGAATAGTAAGGCTGAGTTCATTGTGTGCCATTTGTGTGCAGCAGACTGATCTCCCAACATTTTTTCTCTCCCAGAGCTGTGGGTCATTGGAGTGGTGCTCTTAAAGTAGTGATTTTTAGGGAATTTAATATAAAAGAACTTAAAAAGATTTTTTTCTATGAGCTTTTTCAAGCTGTTGACAGGTTTCATTGTGTGCTTCAAGTAAATTTTAGGTTGATCTTTGTTCTTAAAAACATTCCAGTGAAGCTCTACTTTGTAATTCAATGCTAGACTTGTGTTCCTTTGTGCTGCCTTCAGGCTGTTAAAATGTGCTTATTGCTACTTCAACCAATGTAATACAGTATGGAACTGTAGCACAGTTCTTTATACTACTGAATCTATGTTCCTAGACTAGTTGAGAAGTTTGACTGCTTCAACAAAGGTGTCTTACACTATGTATGCACCCTCTAGATTAGTTCTAGCATCCAGTCTGATTTGGTAGAGCTTTGTGTGTCCTGTTTGCAAATGCCTGACTGGTATGTGATGCAATAGACATATTTCAAGCTTCAGTGAAGTTGAAACACAGATGGGTTTATGTTGTGAGTTTTTCAGTGTTTGAGCTTGACTTCTGTCTGTTGACTGCACATATTTTATCCCTACAAACTGAATTAGTGAAGTGAAAGATGGGAGCGGTAAAAAGAAGCACTGTTGTTCATAAAAAAAATCATTGCACTTCTTGTTGGTTATAGAATGGTAACTGTCAGGCTTTCTTGCTCAAATTTTATGTTCTTCATGCTGTATTTATTATAGATTAATCAACTTTGCAAAATTGTAGTTTATTTGCCTCTTGCAATATGAATGTGACAGAAAGCCATTGAAGTTGCATAATTTTTGATGTGTGTCATTTACTGAATAGTAATTCAGAATTGAGGAATTTGTAAAGGATTAAAATGAAGTTTTTTCAAAAACATATCAAGTACTGGAAAATATTTTTCATTAATATTACAATAACCTGGAGCTGAAAGGAAATGCAAGTCCTGTATCTCCTTAATATTATAATTGTACAATATAATGTTCACTAAATTTAAATTGGACAGGTGCTCTATCCTTCAAAACACTTTCTGAAAAGAATATAATGACATAGACAGTCTAGAGCTTCCTCACAAGAGAAAAGGAGGTGCAGACTCTGATCTCTACTCTCAGATGGCCAGCAATAGGACACAAAGGAATGGCATGAAGCTTTTTGAGGAGTTTAGGTTGGATATTAGGAAAAAGATGTTCGCCTGAATGTTGATTGGGCACTGGAACAGGCTCCCTAGGGTAATGGTTGCACTACCAAGCCTGACAGAATTCAAGAAGTGTTTGGACAATGCTCTCTGGCATGTGGTGTGATTCTTGGGGTGTCCTGTGCAGGGCCAGGAGCTGGACTTGATGGTTCTTGTGGGTCCCTTCCAATTTAGCATATTCTATAATTCTACTTACAGTCAGTGAGCTGAGGCATAATCTTGAAGCATACGAACCTTGTAAATATCTCTGTATGTAGTCTTATTTTGTGGTAAATATTTTAAAGTACAAAGCAGATTAACACTAGGAAGATATTTGAGTTTTTGAGAGTCAGTCTTGCTAGCTTGCCCTGTTAAATCTCCTTTTCTTTCCCAGTCTGTTATCTGGCCCAAACAAATTGCAGTTTGGGAGCGATAGACAACAGGGAAAACTTGGTATTTTTGACTCTTGAAGGGAATACTGAGGATTAAATTAAAACTATCTATGTCCAGGTGTATTGAACCAGAAAGAATAACTTGTTTCTGTAAATGAATGAGGTATTTTTTTCCAAATACTCAGTGTATTCACTTGGCCAACAGCAGTACCATGAAGAGATATCTAGGTTGCATCTCAGTGATAAGCTCTAGTCTGTTACCTTGTATGTAGGAAAGCAGGATCTCATCAAAGTGGCATCAATTGTGACTGAATTTTGTGGATAATGTCCTCTGGGAAAGGATGTTTCTGGGAACATTATTCTCTTTCCTTCTATCTAAATCTGAGAATTAAAATTAGAAGAAAAGTATATCTCTAAGGGTCAAATCTGAACTGCAGGTTTAATCTTGCTTGTGCTAAGAGGAAAAGTAGACTTGATTAATGCAAACCTTTTAATCAGAAAAGTGTCTGTAAACCTCTTATTCAACAAATCACTCCTGCTATCTATTTATGTATTAATATTTATTTTCTGACAGTGCTTATTACTTGTTCTTTTCTCTAATGCTTTTACTGAAGCACCTGTTCAGCTCAAATTGATTTAAATTTGCCTGTGCTGTTGTGATGGAATTATTAGCTAAAAATCCACTTATATTGTAGATATCTGCTTTGTGCTATGTCTTTCAATATAATTCCTATAATCCAGTGCACTTTGAAATGGAAGTGAGGGCAGAGTTTGTCTTGCAGAACCTATAACATTTATTGTCAATTGTACAGAAAGTACAATGCTTGACCCAAAATTCTTAGCTGATGTGAAACTGTAACTTAAGAATAAGCTGAGGAAATTTTACCTGAGGCTTGAGCTAAATGGGCATGTTTTGGCAAATGAGGAGTTAGACATTGGCATTCAGTGGTGAAGTGGCTTTGTTTGAAGATCAAGAATTAATGTGTACCTTTCTGAAGGTGCTGAAAAAATAGTTTTGAATTATTTTAGTACTTTTAATAGAATAATAAATTATTATTCTTGAAAGCCCTTATGCTTTTAAAATTAATATCTAATTTTCATTTTTAATGTAAGCATATCCATTGTTCTGGTATTTTATGTGAAAAGAATGGTAAAGCTAATTATTATACAAGTCTTGCTGGTGTTGTCTTTCACTTTTTTAAATTATAGAAGCTAATAGCAGATTGGTATTTGCAGATGAAGCAATCTTCAATTAAATCCCAGTTTGCCTGTACGTATAAAAATGATTTGAGTGAAATGAGTGACCAGCATTCCCGTGCAATTCCAACCTGCAAACATTCTGTACCAAAGCAACATTTAAAAGCTGGAAAGCCCACAGGTAAGCTGTGGTAGGATTCAATAAATAAATGTGTGATGGTAATACTTTAAATGCTATCCAAAAAGCCTTTAGCATAACTCAAATATTTTCAAGAAAAGGAACAAAAATGTCTCATTGTTCTCCATGTTGCATATGCCAGTTAAATCTTTTTGCAATAAAATTGTAGTGCCAATGCTTTGAAATTATAAATGTTTGAAGAGTATGTTGATGCTATCTTGCAGTAAAAAAGTGATATATATTGCATATATGACATATCTGTTCTTATTCTACAAAAGTAAGCCAAGTGCAATTTATATTTTTGCCATTAAAAGGGGGGAAAATTTGTTTTACTGCAGTACAAACTATGTAATATATAAAATTTTTATGCCCTTTAATCCTCTCTTCCAATATCTTAAAGTTATAAATCCACTTCCCTAAGTTAGTTCTTACATGTTTTTGAGCAATGTAATTTTAAATTGGCAATGCACTTATGAGCACATAGCAAATTTAATAGCAATGACAAGCATAGCTTTGTTTTATTGGTAATACATTATTTTTTATTAAAAAAAAAATAACATGGCAGTCCTTATAGAAAAAGGATGTGTGTTCCCAGGTAACTTTTTATTTCATCACATATGTTTTTGATATTCTTACATGACAGAAGGTCCAAATTCATGTCTTGATGTACCAGGGCTTGGAACTATTTCTGAAAGTGTTCACCAGACTAGAAGTTATACAGAAATGGGAAAGCTGAGTTGTCAGCCAAGGAACAAGAACTCTGAGAATGAACAGATGGATCTGAATAATGACAAAATAATCTGTGACAAGGAAAGTGAACCATCTTTGCAAAAAAATACTAAAAGACTGAAGACTTCAAGCAGCTCTAAGAAGGATTTGGACAGCAAAATTGGTGGAAAAAGAAAACAGACCAAAAGTGCAAGTAAGAATAAGTTGATTGCTGGTCAGGCAAAATTAACTCGCTTTTTTCAACTCTAAGTTTTTGTTTTCACATACATGTATGTTGGCAGATGTAAAATTATGCAAGAAAACAGGTGAAATTTATGAATTACTTCCTTTCATATGTAAATAATTGAAAGTATCTTGTGTATTATAGTAGACAATTACTTAGAAGCCTGGATCATGCTGAAGTATTTTATTTTTTAATAACAGTACATTGTTAATGATTACACTGTTATTTTTGGTAATGAATTATGTATCTCTCTACAATGCAATGGGAAATTAAGTTTGGATGTGTATGTACAGTTACACTAACACTCAGTAACTTCAAATTACATTAAATTCAGAATAAAATGTTTAATCTTCAGAGAAGGTGGTGGAGATCAGTAGTTTTCACACTTGCCAACAAGGTCGATAGACTCTTCCCAGCATACACCTGAGGACTACAGGAGAGAAGAAGAGCTTGAAAATTTAAATCATCAAAGAACCAGAATTCTTATGGCTTCTGGAAATATTAATTTAAGAAATGCTCCCTCCCCTGTGCACCAAATCATAACAGTCATGTAGTCTCTAAATGAACATATAACAAATTGTTATATTGACATTGTAGTGTACTTTACCAAAATGAAATAATTTTCTGTGTAAAAATAAAATATATTTACTGTCAAAATCTCTTCTTCCAATAGGTAATTTAGCTGAATTTTCTTCATCTGTGGTCTCTCTTTCCTGTATCGACTCAATATTTTGAATTTCAGTGTCAGCTGGAAAAGCCATGGCTCCCTTCAGTGCAGGATAAGGTAGTTGCTTTCTACCTAAGTTGATTGGCATAACATGATTGAAGAAATCATGCCTGGAACCTCTGTCCTGTTTTGCGGGAAGACAAGAGGTTTATCTTCATTTAAAGTCAATTGTATCACATTTTGTTCTTTATATTCCAACAGGGTAGTTATTTTATGTTTCAAAATCATACCTTAATAGTTATGACCTGTATTGCATCCTTGGCCAAAATGGTGTAATGAGCATAATTAAATAATGAGTCCCATGTTTGGCAAAGTTAAAAACCTGTTGCTGCATATAGGGACATCATCAAATATAAATATCAGTTTCTTCTTACCCCCCCCAACCCCCATCCTCCAAGTTTTGGCTACTGTCTGTGAAAATCAGATTTAATTCAACTGTCTGAGTTACACATTTAGAATCTTGGCATTAGATATATAGACTTGAACTTTTTTTTCTTGACTATGTTGCGTTGAACTGGTATGCTAATATATTTACCTGGTTGATTTAAATTGTTGCACTTGTTTTCTAAAGGGGTGTAAATGAATTTCAATATTTCAATTAAGCCAAAATTTAAAACTGAACTCACCAAAACCTTCGTGTTTCCAGCATTCTTATCATTGAAAACACTGCTGTCTTCAGTCTTGTAGTACTTCAGCAAAGGTATAGCTCCTCTGTTCATACTTTTATCTCCATTTTGTAGAGTTTTTCCTAGATTTAATGCGGCAAGCAACATATCTTCATCTTCTACCTCTTGCAGAGACTTTGAAACTGAGAGTAGAAAACCTTGAGAAAAAAGAGAGAGAAGGGAGAGAATTAGGAGATATGATGAGATGCACATTTTTTAGTCATTTAATGCTTGCATAAAGGTTTGGCACTTCTCAAATTCTAAGAAATCTTTCCCAGTGGTAAATAATTGTGTTTTCCATTTCTGGAATGGCACACTTTATATATTTTACAGATTGAATGGAAACTACTTCAATGGCTGATGAGTTCATGCTTTTAAAATGACTCATATTAAAGTGTAACCTTTTCTATAATCCTTCTAATCCCATCTGTTTAGAACTAAAACATTTCTTTGTCATACCTAATTTGTTTCTTTGTATGTTTTTAGAAGAGATTAGTTTCTTTTGGTGGATCAATATGGCAAAGTTCACAGAAAAAGTGATGTCCATTTGAGTTGTTTATAAAGCCTTACCTCTGGTTAAGGCAATTTAAGAAGAGTAACTAATCTACATAAGTAAGAGGGATTCTTGTGTGATGCGTCATGGTTGTGAATCTGGATTCACAAAAGAGCTGAAATTCTGGAAATTTGATGATGGCTTAGACTGCTACCATGTAAAAGCTGAAATAATTAATTTGTGTTTTGATGTCTGTTATGTCAGGTTGCATTATACCAAAGAGCTAATGGCTAGAAATGTTTATTAGTACCTAATTACCTGTGTTTTTGTTTTCTTACTGAAAGTGGACCTTTCTCTGCTACAAATATAACATAGTCAAATATGCTTGCTAAGAATGTAGAAAGAAAAGTAAACTTCAGTTTTTCATTTGAAATGTATTTATTACCCTGGAAGCAAATATAAATGTTTCTGCACACTACTGTTGCATGGTTGTTGTGTGGGGCTGGCTTTTGTTTTTGTTGTTGGCTGTTTTTGTTTGGTTTGGGGTTTTCTGCCTTATCTGGAAAGCAAATAGGGCAAGCTGAAATTTAGCTCATCTCTTAATGTCAGTGATAGAAACCACACATCCACTGGCTGTGTGCCTCTTAGCTAGTGCTTCATGTTTTATCCTTTAGCTTAGTGCAGGGGACCATGCTGCTATTCAAGACAAAGCACCAGGAAATTGGCCACTGTTCCCTGCTGAACTTCCTGGAAAACCACCTGCCTTGCCAAAGCAACTTCTTGGTAAGACATTTCATGGGAAAAAATGTCATGCTAGACTAAGCAGATTTTGACTAAGAAACTTTTTTGGTGTTCTCTCTTTTCTCCAAATGAGAAAAGTGCATTTCTGGGCAAAGCATCTCTCACAAACAGAATTGTTGCTTATCATTTTTTTCATTTCCTTGCTGTAGAGCTGGTACTTGCCTTTGGCTAATTGAAGTGTTTTCTTTCCTTTGACTTTAACTGCCTGTCTACAGAGGAGACAAATTTGAGAGTTGATTGTATGGGGTTCAATACTTATCATCCAATAATTTTTATTTTTCCCTCACATTAAGTATTTGTACAGTTTTTTCAATTAATTAAGCAAAAGCCATATATGCTCTCTTGCAGGTACTTTTCATTTAGCTCAGCCTCGACAGAACAGGAGTGCTCTGGAGCTGTGGTGGCAGAAAACTGTTCTTTTTCATATGTTGGTCTAAGAGTTGGAAAACAAGCTATCAACCCAGTAGTTTGGGTAGGTGGCAGGAGCTTCTGCTTCTCTGGAGCTCTGGCACCCCCAGGTGTGCAGCATCTCACACAGGGCTCACTTTTTAATGCTTCTATCATTTAATACAAAACACAGCTGACCTGGATCATTCAGTTTGTCTGTCTGCAGCATCTGGCTAGTTTTCTACTATGAGACACAAGCTGATGTCAGTGAAGGAATGTTTGTCAGGGCAAACTTATGGTACTTGCCCCAGGATTTTCTACTGCTTCTTGCAGTAGTTAATTTTTAAGGTTTGTTGAAGATCCAAGGTGATTGTGAGTGATACTGAGTAGAAGCTTCTAACTAGGCTGCCAAGAAATCCAGAGCACATGTCTGTAGATTCAATGTCTTATCAACTGCTCTGAACAAGCAGAAAACATTTTGTACACCTGCAGATATGCAATGTGTGTGTTGTGTACAGCTCTTCATAATGCCTTGGAAATCCTAGCACTCTGACATCTACATTTTTATTTATTCCTCCTGCAACTAGAATTTTAGTAAAAATCTAAAACGTTTTAATGCATAATTTTCTATTTTTTTTCCATTATTTGGACTTAAAAAAGTTATAAATAGTATTATTAACCCAGTAGTGCTTTCAGAACAATAACCATTCCTTCGAGAAATTCTTCTTGGTTCTATTTTGTTACAACAAAATATGAACTCTTAACATCAGAAATCTCATGTGGTATATGTATAAATATAAATTTATATATGTATCTATATATAAATATATATATAAATAAATATACATTTATATATGTATCTATATAAAATCTAGATGATAACATATCTGGACTTTCTCTGTACTCATTTTGAATTCTATGAATGGGTTACAAAACAATTGCAGTAGTTTCATTTGGTCTTGTAACTGCTGTAATTGCTGTGTACAAGTGCTCAATTCCTAATTCCTAATCCTATTGAGTGAAGAATAAATGAAGCAGTATGTATTGTATAAATTCAATTATTTTCTATTATCAGAATTGAAAAACTTCACAATACAAGAGATACTATTTAAGTAACCTTAATAAATCATTTTAGTCAATCTTAAAATAGCACAAAACCAATTGGTCAATGTTAATTTGCCCAGTGGCTTACTACTTCTGATTTTAAAAGGTGATTTGTTTTATTTTTAGTTTGGATCTTGCACATTTTATACAAACAGCTGTATTTTACTCTGATTTGTGGAAATACTAATCCCTTCTTATGTGTTCTATCTAAATGCCTCAGTGTTTTAGTTCCAAACCCTTCCCACCAAACCAAACAAGCATGTGTTAAAATGGAGATTCTCTGTGCTAAAAATGGACAGAGCGTGTCAGCAGTTCACAGGGCAGATAAGAGGTAATTAGCACACTTCATTATTGACTGTAGGAAATTAAGACTCTTGCCTATCACTGTTTTGTTGTTCCTCCTGCTGAATTGGTAGTCACCTGGAATCAGTAAATTGATTTAGCATGAAATAGGCACAATGTTGCAATAAGAGATCAGCTCTGGACTTGTGCAGGAGCACAGCTCTAAATATTTGGAGAACCTAAAAGTCATCTTCTATAAATGTGTCAGGAGAATGTACAAGAAAAGGGTGGGGGTGAAACCCCACAAACTAAATTATCTTTACCAAATTTCTGCCCAAGATCTGAGGTATCCATTTCAGTCCTCTGTTGACTTACAGTCTGTGTATTTATAGAATGAAATGTTACATTTGTTTGTGTTACAAATTAATTTCACAGTTGGGAAGACTTGAAAAATATTTTCTGCTGTTTGTTTTGAAAGGCATTTCAGAATTTCATTTGAAGCAAGTACATAAAAATGTGAGTATTTCTTAAGGAATTGTGCAGCAGCAGCAGAGAACAATTTATGCATAGTTTCTTCCAGCAAAGTTAGTGATAAACATATTGGTCACCGTGTCTGGCCTTTTTTAGAATTATTTCTATTATATAAAATGGTCTGTTCTTGTAGGAAAAATTTGCCAATCCACTATGTTTAGAATTAACTGATTCACTGTTTAAAAACAAATTAACCCCCCCGAAATATATCCCTGCCTCCCTAAGTTTCTTCTTCTCAAGAACCTTTTGCAAAGCAATCCATGTGTAAGTCTATTAAGGGTGCCCAATTAATCAGTGAAGTGGAAAGAGGAAAAGAGGGAGATTGCTCAAGCCATAGTAGCTTCTTAATTAAGAAAAAAACAGTGGTGATAGTGAAATATTCTGTTTTCATGTAAAAACAAGGCACACTCAATTATTCTGTAACCAACAGCAGGAACTTCCTTATGAGAACAATAAAGAGAAAAAAAAAGACTGGGCCCCTGTGCTTTGCAGGCATATGAGAGGATTTCAGCCAAGAAAAAAAATACAGGAAAAAGCAGGAGGTGCAACTGCAATTTTGAGCTTCATTTGAGCACAGGATGTCTGTGAGAGGCTTTGAAGCTGCCTATCCAGTGCAAGCCTGCTAAAATTCCTGTGATTTCTACTCTTCGCCATTACTGTTCATATGGTTTTGATAGTGCTGAGGGGAGTAATTTATTTTGCATAACTAACATGAAGGCAGGAAAACTTTTTTAGGAATATTGATTATTGTCAGCTCTTTACCAATGGTGCAGGAACCATTGTTGAATTAAGCTCCCTAAAGGGCAGTGAATGCCCTTGCTGGTACACAGTGATGACCACAGCTGGTGTTTCAGAGGAGCAGAGCAGCAGTTCTTCTCTTTGCTATTATCTGAAAGGGGTCTGGATAAGGTAGATGAATGTTGCTATCAATATAGTTCCTATTATCCATGAATCCTATTGATGATGTAGTTGTGTCCTACACGTCAGTCCAGGTTCTTTTACTGAGCTGGATCCTCTGAGTCAGTTTGTGTGATAAGATGCAGCTCTCATGTAGAAAGAGGAATGAATCCAACTCAGCTCAATTTCTTTTTAGCAGAGCAATTGTTTAGTAAATTGGCTCTTCATTAAAATCAAAATGATTTACTGTTTTTCACCTGCGGTTTTTTACCAAAAATGTCATTTTTTTGGTCTATTTTTTGTTTCTATTTTTATTTTTACATTTCAGTCTCTTTTAAACACAATTGCATTTTCATCTGAATTTTTTCTACTAATGCTTTTTTCTTATGACAGAGTATAAGCCTCAGTTGTTTGGAATCTTGGTAGTTATGAAATAATAATGCTGCATTATGGGTCCATGAAATATTTTTACACTGTTTTGGATGTCAGGTACATTTTTGAGATATGCTATTTTGTAAGATATTCCTTAAATAAACACAGAAGTCGGAGGTGTTTACGCACAGAAATGTTCTTGTATAGTTTTCACATGGTAAGCTGAGCCACATACCTAAGGTGTGGGTCTGGGTTTCTCCTCGTGAATTCTGGAAAAAGAATCAGTTATTTTTTAATTCTGTTATAGTGAAGTAAATTCTAAAACCTACAAGGACCCACCAGGTATTCTCTCTCTGGTGTAAACAAGCCATGCCAGTCTGTGATTTTGGCTCTTTACTGTTTACTCTAGCAACAAGGGGTTGGAACCAGATAATCTTTGAGGTCCTTTCCAAGCCAAACCATTGTGTGATGCTACTCCTGCCATTCATATGGTATTAGCACAATGGTGTAGAGAATGGGACAATATGTGTGTGTTGCCTTAATTGTTGCAATGCTTGTGGTTGTTGTCCAAGGACTGGGAGTCACGTTATGATTTAGTGACTCTCGTATCCTTGAATGTATTTTCTTTATTATCTGTGCTAACAATCTAACCAAATTGTACCTGCTTCTGTTATATCAATTCCAGTCATGGCTTTTTCATCCCGAGTATGTGCACTTTGTGTATGAGTGAAACATCTGTCTCGCAGACTCTGAGGAAGAGGAATTGCAGGCTGTTAATCATACAGTTTCTACTGTGTGTTACCTTTGTCTGCAGAAGAGGCTGTGCTACCACTGATACTCAAAAGTACAGCCAGATACTTATAAAAGCTCTCAAGAGTTCCTGCACAGAATGGCAGTCACACTGGAGATTCTGATGGAAGCTGTCCAGGAGAAATCAACTAAGTTTCTGGACATACCATGTCCCTCTATGCCAGCATGCCTGGTAATTCCCATAAATGAGGGCCTGTTGGAGTCAGCCAAATTACTCTGGCAGATGTCTGCTTCTTTGGTGTTGACAATCCAGATGGGTGGATTGTTGTTATCCAGTCTTTCTGCAGGCTTTGAACAAGTCAGTGTACACTGGCGCCAGGACTGCTAGCCGTGGCAGCAGTTCACTGGACAGACGAGCATCAAGGTCTGCAAAGAACAATGCCACAAGGTGAAGAATTACACCAGATGTTATTTAATTAGAAGCAAAACCAGCCTGCTTTAAATTATCTTATTCTAGCTATGATCTGGTGCTCTGTTTTAATCAGAGATGTCTTTTATGGAAGATAGCACTGCTGTCAGTGAAATATCAATCATAATTTTCATTGATATAGGATCGTGAAAGGTTTACCTTAGCCAGAGTTTTGTATTTTACAAGACTCAGTTATTTCCAAGCAAAAAATTAAAATGGTTAGACTAGGATATCCCTATGTTTAGCACTTGTTTTACATGCCCCATATCTTGAATATTAAGTGTTATTTTCCCAAAGGTAATCAACAAGAACTGTGGAGGGATAGAATGTAAGAAAATAAAGATAGTGCAGAAGGCAGTCTCACACCTGAGGAGTTGCAGCTGTGCTAATCACCAAAGATTAGGAACAGCCCTGCCCTTAACAGGCCACAGCTGTGTCCAATAATGGTGAGTGCTACAAAAGAGTGGGTTAGCTGGGTGAGGAGAGGTTTGCAGTTTATTGGTTGTGCTGGGAAGAGAGATGGAGTTTGTTGGCTGTGCTGTGAAGAAGGAGTCAGTGCTATGAGGAGCAGCACGTGAGAAATCACTGAGAAGGTGTGGAACTTTTGCAATAAGATGACAACAAAGAACTGTCTTCTTTGCTAAATGTAGTGCTACAATGACCTTTTCCAAACATTAGGACTTCATCTTGGTCATTCATTTTGTAGCTAGGTTTTGGTTAGAAGTATTATTTGCAGCTGAAATTATTCTGTCTCACCATTTTGGTGGATGCTGTCTGCCATTCATCCTTGCATCCACATTGACTCATGTTCAAAGAATAATCATTTGCTGACAGCATGACTGATCCTCTGACGTATTATCAGCACACTTCCCATATCATACTCTGTTCTCACTTCTGCTGGCACAGCCTGCTGTGGACATTGAGTTGTGAGTGATAAAGTGAGCAAGGGTTCCTGCCCTTTATGCTCTACCTACCAGTATGAGGCAGCTGAGTACTTATGATGGTTCTATGCCAGATGATGATTTTTATAGGTGGAAGTGCTACATGTATGCAAAGAATTAATGAGGGTTACAGTTTCAGCCAGAAGACTTCTTGCTACTTTGCATGGAACCTTATAGATCTGTTGTGATTTGCCGCTGTTGTTGTACTTAGGATCTGAATGTTTCTTACCATGTATTGAAGACTTGTTTACAGTATCACACTGCAAACCAACTAGCCCTTCAAAATAATGGGACTATTGAGGGGAAAAACCCCACCCCACCATTGTCTTAATTATGTAGGGATATATTATGTAGTTACAGTCTTGAAATCTCATGTATATTTTTGACAAATGTTTTTCTTGACCAAAGCATGAGGCAAAGATTACATTTACCCATTGCTTACCTATAGTGTAAGCATGTAAAAAGTAAAAATGTGTAAACTTGAGCTACTAATAATTATAAATTTTGTGTATAAATATTGGTGTATATTGGATCTTCAGCTGTTAGCTATTTTTCTGAACTGCTAAGATTTGATTCAGTTGAGCTAGTTTACAACTTGTAAGATATTACTAATATGCAGTCGCAATCAAGTTTGGTGACCACTACCTGTTGGTTCAGAGTTGCCATCTGTAATTGCAAGCATTCATTTTAAATATACATGTTAGGCAATTTCTGGCAAGGAACAATCAGGTTTTAAGATTGGATTTTATGTAAAATTATAAATTTCTTCCTCCTGGAAGGACAACAGAGCAAGTCACACACATTCCAGGAGACATTGGGAGTGCAGTGATGATGACTTGACACAAGTTGACTTAAGGCCTGATGAGGCAAAGCACTCCTCTAATGGACTTGGTGTCAAAAATTAGGAACTGGATATGAAGATTGTCTTAGGTTTGTCTGCAATGACCATAAAATGGTGTTCAGGACCCTGGAAGAAAAGAGCCAGGCAAATAAGATCACAACTTTGAATTTCTGAGGAATAAACTTTGCTCTGGTTAGAGTTCTGCTTGGGACAAACCCATGTGATAGTCTGGGAAAGAAGAGGAATCCAGAATTGCTGAATTCACTTTTACACCACAGGGGAGTATGTTTGCTAAATTTAGATTTTCCTAAACATTAGTATGCCATTAGTTTAACTTTCATTTATATCTCCTGTTTCAGCAGATATCTATTTAACCTGCATTGTCTATCTGATTTATTACTTCATCTAGCAAATAATCTATAATATTCAACAAAAACACTTCAGAGTGTAAAAGTGAGTAGAAACAAGTTTAATAACATTATCTGTAAGTGATCAGAATGAATTGTTTTTCTTTCTGTTCTTTTATCACTAGTGAAAATTATTCTAGTTCATTTAATGAATGTCTGAGTTTAACATTTAGCATAAGTATTTTTACCTTAAGTGATAAACTAACTTTGTCTTGCAAGTAAAAAATCTGTCTTGCAATATCACCACTTTCTGCACAAATAGTTTTGACCATTAACTTTTCTCAGCATTTATTTGTTGGTTCTAATTGATACACATTTATCATGTTTATTTTAAAATGTAATTGCATTAACATACTTTGTTAGTATATTTAATAAAGCTATAGAACATTCCAGAAAATGTAACATAAGGCTTTTGACTGTGGAAACATTATATTTGTTGGTGGGAAATGCAGTGCCACATATTTAGCTATATATTCATTGGTGGAAAGTGGTGAAGAGTGGTTTTAAAATTTATTTCATATTTAATGAATGTACAGCAAGTTCGTATTTATTACATTCTGTGGAGTTGAGTATGAATAGAAACAGAAGTTGAAGAAAATAAAGAGAATTTAATTCATATGGCATAGTTCTATGCTTCTGGGCAATTTTGTATGAAGAATATGCCATAATTGATTTAAGAATCTGACTTTACACATTCCACTAAATCAGAAATAATATTGTCTCTAAACTGAATATTTTTGTTCTCAAAGTCATGGGGTAATATGTTAAAAATTTTGTGTTAAGATATGAAAATTTCCAGGTTAGATGCCAAGCTGTTTTATTTACCTCCTCCTTGCATATGTAAGTTGAAAGAGGAAAAAAGGTTTTTAAGCATTATTGTGATACTTTGATAGTAAGCTGCTGCTCAAGCACAATTACGTATTAGTCCTTTTCTGGCCCTCTCCTTGCACTATTATTTCTGATTACATAATCTCTTGAGTATTTTTGTAGATGAAGTCACAGATAATCCAAAAAACCAACAGTGTTTTTATGTTAGGAAAATGTGTCAGTTGCAATCATCTAGATTTTTTCCTGTTGTCGAGTTTTCTTTCATAAACAGTCAAACATTTCTAGAATGGTAAGGAAATTGTTTATCATCAGCATCCTAAAATGGGTACAAAAGCTAAACAGTTACATATGACATTGATTATATTGAATAAGATAATCCCTGCAGTATTTTCCACATGATGATTATGCAAAATCATGCTTCCGATGACTTAATTGCAGTTCTTTACATAATTTTTCATTAGAAATAATCAAGCTCTACATTTTGCTAGGTATTGTCATTAACTTTACATATTTTTGTGAGAGCTGTAGTGCTTAATGAAAAATTGGTTTTAATTATCAAGAGAAGCTGAGTAATGTTTCCTTCCAATTTTAAACACTAGCTTCTTTCTTCTTATAATAATTTAGAGATGAAGCTTGTCAAATCAGTTTGCATTTTATCAACCAGAAGAGATGACTGAAGTTAAACTCACAATTAGACCTAGACATATATGCCTGCTCTAGGAAACAGTAGAATTTGACTATCAGGTATTGAACTATGAAAGTGAAAAGGTAGAGAAATAGTAGAGACTATTAATTTTAAAAGTAATTGTGAATTATAGTTTAAAATAAAAATATAAGAAATTTATGTGAATGATGTATTTCATGGTTTACTTTGAAAAGCATGATAAATATTTAATTAAGTCTGCAAATGAAAATGCAGTGTTTTGTAACCTGTGTGTCTGTGCCAAGATTTACAATAATTTGCAAACATGGAGGGGTCTCTGTCATATAGAAATTTCATGTGTTGGAGGCTGAGGTCTTAGGGTCTCACAAATGTCAAATCCATGCTATACATAAGTGGGGTTATAGAAAGCATTCCCTATACACCATTTGCTATAGAACAATTGTTTTAAGAATTAAAAGGTCTGAATTCATCTTTCTTCTATTCCTTGGTCAAAAAGCCAACAGAATATTTAATTAGTAGTAGTCCGAAAGACTTCATAGGTAGAAAATGAATATAAATCCAAAATACTTCTTGTACTGATCAGCAATAGCTTTTCATTAAAGTAGAACCATCTGTGTACAAGTACATGTACTAAAATCATAATAACATTAGTTTTCTTTGAGTATTCTGGGACTGAAAAATGAGTCTCATTGAGGTTTTTTGCCCTGACATTTCTAGCTTAGTCAGACAATGAAATGTCTCATCCTGCATGTTAAAATGTCACAGGCTTAATAAACAAATATTGTTGGCATGTGATGGAATAGAACTCAGGCTAGAGTCAGAGTGTTTGGGGGGCAATTCACATGGAGAAATGTCATGTAGTTTATGAAATTAGGAACAGCAATTCTTGGAATCCCCAAATGCTGAGCACATTAGTGTTGACAAAGTGTGTCCAAAAATAGATAATGCAGTCAAAGGTCAGTAATAAATTTTGTTATGTTGCATCTCCTGTGTCTGGCAATACTGGCTCTTGGAGACAGCTGGCCACTTTTCTAAAAGGCAAGTAAGATACCAGGTAAGTGTGTAAGTGTTGATTGTAATTGTGAGCACTCTGGTTTGTAGGAAAGGGTTGTGTTCACTACTCTGGGCACAAGAACACAAGTCCTTGGGGGGTTCCAAAGGGAAGGCCTAGAAGGTCTCTTCTGCCAGCTGCTGCTGAGTGAGAGCATCAAGGCAGGAGCTTGTAAGGTTACTGTGTGATTTAGAGAGGCTTGCAGACCTTGCTGATGAGGAAAGGATTTACTGTGAAGTAAATGTAGCTTTTTCCCTTTCAAGCTGATCATATGCTTTGTCCTATTTGCAGAAGAGTGCTTATATTTTTTTTTCTTGTTTGACTAAGTGTTTCTTTTAATTTCTGCGAATTTTTTTCTGTTCATCTCTAAGTCCTTTCTTGATGGGACCCTTGCATGCTGAGAAAACAGAACCTCTCTGTACTTACTGATAGTATTTCGTGCCTGCATATCTGACGTTATTTTTGTAGGTTCAAAGAGGACCATAGCTTCTTTCTTCTTCACCTTCACAAAAATTGTCCTCCTTAATTTTTATAGGAGCGTTTCTTATGAACACAGCTTGCTTTTAAATGGTGTGCTTTTCCCTAATATTTCTGGGTAGTCTTTAAATTAAAATAAAGAGTGCTGGAACTGTATCTTCTTTAATGATATTTTGTTTGCAGAACCTAGGAAAGAAATACACTTTTCAAATTGATGTTGAGTTGAAAATGCAAGATAAATCTGGAAGTTCATGGAATTGAACTCAGGAAGTTCATGGCCCTGTGCTTTTGGGAATAAGTGAGACATCAGTGCTTTCTTTGATAGATAAATCAAAGTTTAATCAGAGGTCCATATAAACACCTATGGTAAATGGCATGCTTTCTGTTCCTGTAGATTTTCCAACTAGGAAGGAGATTTCATTTGCAAATCATTTTAAGCATCGAAGATAAAAGTAAATGCAGAAATATTTTTTTTTCTCTGTTTTGCCATATAAAGCTTGGGTCAGCATGAAGTATGTCATATAGTTTTTCATGTGGTGCTTGATATTCACAAAACTAATGAGAAATCAACCCTCTGCAGTCTGTGCAGTCCCTGTATTTGTCTGGTGAGGTGTCCCAATGGCTGCACTAAGGCAAGAAGCTGAACTGCAGTAACTGCCTGACAATCCTCTTTTAGCAGGACTGTCTGCATATTCACCCACTGGAAAATGTGTCCTGTAAACAGAGAAATACCTGCAAAGGCAATTAGGTGCATGCACAACATATCTGAGAGTGTGTCTGCAGCCCAGTATTTGATTTTTTTGTATATAGGCAAAACTCCTTGGAGTGAATAGACGCTATATTTTTAAATTTTAGCAGTAATAACTAGAACTCTGCTGTTTTTTCATTTGCCATAGGTAGGTATGCAAGAGGTATTACATTTGATTTTGTTTCTGGCATACAACATACAAAATTATATTTCCAGATGCTAAGAACCATTCTTTCACTTCTACAGCCTAGGCTTTCTTAATGTCTATTGTCATTTTTTCATTAGTGTAACATGTTCCACTGCTTGCGTATTGTTTATTCCTAGAATTGGGATGTTCTCTTCAATACAGAATTCTTGCATTTTTCATAAGAAGCATTGTAGTCTTAAGGTTTCCTGATAATTTCTGGCAGTTTTGTTTGGTTTTTTTCTCTGTATGTGTAATAAAGCTTGTAAATTCTCTGTGTAGTTTCTGTATCTGTTCTAGTAATTTGCCATTATTCTACCATATTTCAAATTCACTTTCAAAAGTGTTAAAATAGATATTAGATTGTTTTAGTTTTAGGCTAGTAAAGAAACACTGGGTTTTATAGTTGCCCATATATACAACACCTATTTTTAAGTTAAATGGGTTACAAATACTAAGGTAGTTTTAAGATTATGAATTAAAAGGTTAAAAAGGGATATGTGGGGATAAATTTGCAAAGAAGAAATACTAGGAAATTATAGAATGCATTTTGTTCTTTTGAAATTCATTTTTCTATCACATAATGTATCTAAAATCCTTGAAAATATTATTAGTTTGGAGAATTATGCCTTCTAAACTAATAAGGCATTGAGTAACTCAGTAGTAGGAGTTTAAGCTATGAGTGGCCAAGTTTAAAAGTGGAGCTGTGCCTGTATTTAGCTAGTAAAAGAAGCTTTGAGGTAAATAATGTAATTTAATTATTTTATTCTTCTCTGAGGTGTACAGTGGTGTGGGTGAGGTAAATAAGGTAACTGGATTTTGTGTAATTTACTCATGGGGTTCATTTGTCACTTTGAGAGGTGAAATGTGTTAGTTAAGCGCTAAATAAAAAAAATCAAAATCAGGTCTGTCTGAAGCATTCACAGATATACAATTATCACTTTTTGAAGTAGAACACTTGCTATAGTGTGATGTTTCATGTAAAATACATGTAAACACAGCCATAAAAATTTTTGTTTAGAATTTTTTCTGTATTTGTGCTAAGTGCTTCTGAAAGTGAGAAACTACAGTAGCAGAAATACTATTTATGAAAAGAGTGACAAAGAACTGCTGCAAATGAGATTGTAAATAATCACATTTGCTTCATCCTGTTTAGAGAATAAAAAGCGAAGCGGATTTATAACAACAAAACACTTAACCCCATTTCTAACACTCCTGGCAACAGTAGAACCAGTGATTAACTCTGGTAACTCCTGCCTTTTGCAGCAGTGCTGCTGTGTTAACACTCCATGTTACAAGGATTACGCTATTCTATTGCCATCAAGGTCCCTAAAAATGGTTTTTAATGTCAGTGTGCATCTGCTCATCAACTGCTGTTTTGTGGCTGGGACAGGTAATATAGTACAGTGGTATTGACAGCAGAATTATAACAGACCTTTTTCTATTCCAGTTTAATAATTTCATTATTATGAAATATGAAATAATAAGGGAAATTTAATAGAGTGAGGGTGAATGGTAGTTCCTGTCACTGGCATTTAATTTTACCCTCAAAAGAAAAAAATGCATTAATGTAATACTACTTAACATTGATTTGAAAAATCCATTATTATTTAGCAGAAGGCTGGGGAACATGTACTTCTCTCTGGCACCCACCATGCTGTTCAGTTCTTAGGTTTATATCTGTCTGGCTCCAAAAACTGATGAGAAGTGAGCACATTTGCACTGCATATTTTACATGTGCCTCACTAGACCTAAGTAATTTATTCACCTGTAGATTATTCACTGAGAAATGTACTTGTGGTTTGACATTGTACCTAAATAGAAACTGAATGCATTACCTAACCTTGTCTGATCTGAAAATAGTGGGGAAAAGGCAGAAAATTAGTGGAATGCTAGTCTTTCACCTGTGGTCTAAGGGTGAGGTGATCTGCATGCTGTTTAATCTTGTTGGAATATCTTTTACTTTTCACTGAGTGAAAATAGTACTTCTGATCAGAGTTCTTGTTCTAGCTGTCAGCAGATCTCGTGTGCTTGTTTTTCCTTGCCTGGTGTCCTGGAGCAGACATCCAGTGTAAGGTCAGCCACACTGGGCTGCCCTTTAATGCTCTCAGTGGCCTCCTTGTGTTCCAAATGTTCTGTCACATAAAGGACATCTCCACTGCCTCATCTTCATGGCTTGTCCTTTGTAAAGAGCCTGTTTCCATCTGTTTCAACACTGTGGATGTATGAGACACCATACCATGTCTCCATGAGTATAGCAACATCAAAGTCCTGCAACTACACACAGAGCTCTTAATTCCTCATGTTCATTCCCAGTTCAACAGGTATCGGGTATTCTGGCTGATTTCCCAGAAATTGTTGCTCATAATAAGGCAAATACTTTAAAATGATTGAGTCTTAAAAATAATAGAAATCTATTTAGAAAGGGAAAGCATTTGTTGTGTTCTACTGATACCCATTCAAGTATATAAAAGGTATGTTAACTCTGTGAAGCAGTGTTCCTTATGAAAGAATGCTAATGCTCTTTTCCAAAGATTATATCATAGCTATTCAGTATGACAATAGCTTTAGGCATGAGATAAAACTTTGAGTGCCATTAGCTTAAACTATTGTGCAAAGATGTTTATGGCACTGCTGGAAATACTGCATTGAATTGCACTTGTTTCCTAGGTTTATATTGGGCTAAAAGAAGTCATTAGCAATTTGCATTTTGAGTGCATTGTTGGTACAATATGGTGGTGTGAGTCACCAGAAGCTTAGTGGCATGAAGAATAGCAGCCTGAAGGCAAAAACAATAATAGTTGGCCTAGAGTACTGCCTCTCATTTAGCATATTATAGTCATTGCCTTTTTATGTCTTGTTTTTTCCAAATATGAATTTAGTGCTGGTAAAAGGTACTGAGTCAGTTCTGAAACTTTTCCTCTGTCCTTGAACAGACACAGCACAGGCAGCAGAACTGTGGCCTTCCCCCCACAGTTCAGCCCTATACCTTGAATATGGCTTTAGGTTGGTGATAAATGCACATTTGCCTCTGGGCTGGGTTACAAGTCAGAGTTGTCATGTGTAAATAGGATCAAGTGATGCCTCTGCTGCTGCTGTGTCAGTCCACTTTTCCATTTTCTGTTGCTTTAATGGGCTGAATGGACTGGTATGATCATGGTGGCAATACTGTTAGGTGGTTAAATAAAGTTAGTCCTCAGTTAACCCTGAGTTCCTTTATGTGACAAGGTACCATTTTAAGGAGACTGGGCATACCTCCATTTCTGACTTAGTGTTTGCTTTTTTAGGCAGTCTTAACTGGGAATATGAGAAGTGTAACCTCGGCTTTCTGATGTACACAGGTCTTTCCATAGACTTCACTATGTATATAGTTTTCCACATGAGATAATTTAAAAGAAAACAAGCATTAATTTTCAAGTGAAGAAGAAAGACTGTGATTTCACTTATTGGGAGCAAATTAAAAAAAAAAAATTAGAGTCCATCCCATTGAAATATAGGTTTTGTAAATTGAGTAAGTTCCAATACTTTGGCCAAATACAGGTAAAAATTCTTTTGGCAAAGTTATAAGCTTTGATTATCCTACACTGAAATTGATGCAACAGCCCCATATATTATGATTTTTTTTCTAGATGGGATATGTTCAATATAAATATATTACTTATATATATAATACTTATATATACTTATATAAAATATTTATATTATATATAGTATATGTAATAATCAGTATAAATAGATGTGAACTTGATTTAGCAGCTGATAGTTCAGGATCTTGAATCTTGATAAAGTTGCATCTAGAGTTTTGTTTACTGAAAGCTGTTACATAAGAATATATTTCAGATTCATGTCTTGTGAAAAGCTGAAAGGATATCCCCACACTGATTTCAACCTCTCAGTTCTTTTTACTCTAAACTTCGTAAACTCTTGTTCTGCCTGGTGTTCATAACACTATCATGGTTAGTTCTTCTTTTCCTGGAGACTTCTTCATGCAGCCAAATAGAGCATGAAATAAGGAATATGTCAGCCTTTTTACCTTAGCCTAAACACTTTAAAACATGTCATTCTAGCATCTCTTATAACATGCTTATTTTCTGATTTCTTTTAAAAACTATTTTAATTTGTTAAACAGGAAAACAAAAATTGTGACCCAGCCCCCCAAAACACAACCTTTACTACATCAGCCTGAATCAGTGTAGCTTGGGTAGGCCAGAGCTGCTTAAATCTAAATTTAGACTGGATCAAAACTGGACTCCAAATCTTGTTTAAAAGTGCTCAAGTATAGTCCAAAAATAGGTCTTTGGAACTTGAGTAAACTCACAGAACTTGGAAGCATAAATAATTACTCCTACTGAAGTTACTATGACTTTTAAATATATTATTTTTACAAGAAAGGATACGAACGTCTCTGTAGCTACTTGCTGCTGCTATGTACTGGTGAGTTTGGATGACTGTCAAAAATCTAGAAAGTTACTAGAAGTCTAAGAAAGAAAAAAGCATTCTTAAAATACTGAGTTTTTCAGATGAATAGCTGCTGAAACAGAAAATCCACACCAGTTTTTTTGTGGGTTCTAAATGTGACTTATGAGTGTGAGACTACTTGATCTCAGTGATGAAACTACTTTTCTTCATGGACTGTTTTTTTGCTTCTTATCACTTAACTTTGTCATGGTAGCATGATAGCAAAAAAAAGAGCATTTTCTTTATTTGATGATGATGAGAAATGTATTTAATTGAGAGTAAGAGGTTTATTTTCTTTCCCCCTTTTTTTTGTTGAGAGCTAAATTTTTTTCCTGTTTAACAATAAAGAGCTAGTCAGAAGAGATGACATTTGCACCGAGTATGGCTATTTTGTACTTAGTAGAATAATATATTTGTTTTCTTGCTGTAATGTGGACTTCAGTGTGATGGAAAAACACTGAAAAAGATTTCAGGGGAAGGATTGTCTGAGATTTAGAATTTTTTGTGCCAGAGACATTAATATCTCTTTTCCAGATGAATGCATAGTTATGACAAATAATAAATAATATATTTAGCCATATTTTGTGCCAAAATAATTCAAATAACTCTAGTTAGAATTTAGACCCAACTACTAGATTTAGTTTCTTGCATTATCTCATAATTCTGACTCATTACATCCTCCTTTTTTAAATTTTGGATGCAGGCATTAGAGGTCTATCTTGTCTGCCCATAATAACCTTTGCTAAGCAAATGGCTTAAAATTTAAAGAATCGATTGAAGCAGCAAACAATTCCAGATACAATAACAAAATTATGTATGTATGCATATATATATAGAGAGAGAGAGAGTGAACTTTTGTTATTGAAATCTTGACTTTTATGAAAATGTACTAAGGAACTTGCAGTTGGGGAAGTATTTGAAAGCATTTTAAAATTGACCATCATAAGGAAAAAAAGCCTACCTTTGAAAGTTTCTTTTAGAGTTGCTGTGTGTGACTTTGTCAGAGCAGTTCTTTGTTTCTGCTGAGAGCCAGCTGCTTCTACTTCATGGTCTGGTTTTGGATGGTAGCATGAGAATTTGGGTCCCCAGGCAGGAGGCAGGATCTGCAGTTATAATACATGTAAAAAAGAATTCTATGGAAATGCCAATTAAATAATGGAAAGCAGGTAATGGGTTTGAAAAACAGAGTTCATTGTTTTTAATCAGCCTTTTTTCCTTTTAGAATTTAGGAACCAATTTCCCCCTGTGAACAGCTAAATCAACAAGAAGGAGCTCATGCTTTGGAACCCTTCAGCTGGTGGGTGTATGTAGCTACCAAGGTGGAATTTTCCTGAGAGAAGCAAAATTATTTAAGGTCACTGAAGTTGAAGTTTGCATCTCATATACAATCAGCAAATGGAAAAAAAAAAAAAAAAAAGATTGTCAGGAAAAGAGGATTATAAGGTCAAGTGACCCCCTCAAAGAGTATCCAGTACAGTGTGACAGCCAAGTACAGTCCTTGGCTACTGAGAGGCAGAAGAAAGTTAAAAGACTTTAAATCAAGCCTCAGATTCTGTCTGCGTCTGCCAAGGTCTTTAGAAACTCTGGCAGCACCTTTGGGCTTGGTGATAATGGAAATATACCTGCAGAACCACCAAAACTGATCTAATTTTGGGAGGTTCATATAATATTGACCTATCCAAAACCAGGCACAGACAGCACAGAGAGGTGGTGTTTCTCTCATAAAGAGTAGAGTTTTACCCCAAAGGTTCACCCTGATCTTTAGCTATTATCAGAGTCAGTGAATTAAGCATTAAGAGATTGAAACTGCCCCACCTGTGACATAACTCAGTCACAACAAGGTTGAGGAGTTCTTTTCTTGATTTGGCATTCAACTACTACAGTAATTGCATTTTGGACTCCAATAAGCTTTAAAAAGACAACCTGTCAGGTTTGTCACTAATCTCAATTTTTTTTTTTGACAGAAAATGTTTTTCTTCCCTTCTTATCACCTTGATTCTTCTTGAATAGATTAGACCCAGTGAGGATGTTGCTCAATCTTGTAGATGATTTCATCAGGTTTGTGCAATATCAACTGCATTAAATATACATTCAGAAATGAAAAATTCCATAGTTTGTATTAGGGTTCTAGGAGCCCAAGAAATAGGCAGATAAATTTCTTTACATGCCCTTTGGTGGCACGATTTTGTTCTTGATATTTGAGTTTGTCTGAAATAAGTGTTCAGTTACTCCCAATTTTTGCCCTCCCATTTTGTTATATATGTGTTTCTTTGTAGATTAGCCAATGGTCCTTGACTATTCAGAGATGGTACAAACTTTGTCATCATCTATCATCAAGGAAAGTGAATTTCTCTTCTATAAAATGATTTACCTACCTACTCTATCAATTCCAAAAGTCCATTTTCCTTTTTACAGAATATAAGATCTATGTTTGTTAGCAACTCACCATTCCCAGTTTGTTATATAATTCTACAGAGAGCTGTCACTTAGGTAGTAACCCTTTCCATGTTTACCTTTGTAAAAATGTATGTTTACCTTATAAAAATGTAATAAATTTTGAGAGGCTTCACAAAGGAGTCAGTGTAAATAGTGTTTTTTAAAAGATGTTAATTGTTATTGTCAGTGTTAGTATTTTCCACGTCTGTAAAATTTGACAAAGAGATTAAATTACTTGGTTCTCCTAAGATGGCTAACATCTTGTATTTCCTCCAAGGTTTTAGGATGACTTCATTCTTCACCATGTCAAATTATGTTTTTAGTCTGGGCAGACAAACAGTCTGTAAGAAAACTTTTTTCTTTACTGAAAAACTGAAATATAGTCTAATTAATTCTTGATTGGTATTTATATTGTTCTTACCCTGGATTTTTATTTTCCTGGGTTTTCTGGTTTGGTGGTGTGGGGTTTGTTTTGTTTTGGACTTTGTTTTTTGATGCTAGCATTTTCTGGGCAGCAGAAAACCTCCAGTTTTCAATCAAATATCCTTGTATGTTTTAATGTTTTAAGAGAAATTAATGTGTCTTCTAAGACACAGAAAAGTAAGTAAGATTTGTAGCTGTCAGTAGAAAAGAATCTCAAGCAAAAGTTAAGGAAAATAAAATAACTTTAGTAAATTAACTTAAATTTAAGAAATCTGTACTTGGATGTTGTCTGATTGCAATTCCCATGTCCTACTAGCTAACTGAAAGCTTTATATAATTTCCACTAACACTGGAGTCTCAGCTCATATTGTTTGGCCCTTAGCTGGATTTCTAATTTCTTTTCAATTTTAGTCAGAAACCCTGTTGGCTTTTTAAGAGATTTGCAATCTGTAGCAGTCATATTGTACAGAACAAGAGGAAGAGTCTGTGCTTGGTCTTCTGTTTAACAGGAAGGCTGTCTTCAACAGAAGTGCTCCACTGCTATTGCTTTTGCAACATATCATTACAATCAGTATCATTTGTTCCATGCTTTTTCAGCATCTGTGAAGCAGCAGCTGGTTACTGCTTTCTTCATCACCAAAGTGCTTTCAAGGACATTGGACTAGAAACTTGCAGGAGAATTTTATTAATTTGCAAACACGGGAATATGAGCATTGCAATGTTGGTTTTAAATGTAGGTCAAGTAAGATGTTAAAAGCTATTGGGAAAGGCTCATCCACAGTGGGAATGTGTGTGTTAATCCAAATATGAAGCATCCTCTTGGAAGCAATGGAATATTCTTCTTGTCATTTTGATGTTTCTCCATTACATTGATAGTTTTAATTTTCTTCTTTATAATTACTTTTTATTTTGCTAGGGATACCAGAAAAAATATTGGTTCCTTTAAATCTTTGTGTTGACATAAGATGTCTACTTTTGATACACTTCACTCTGGGGATTTACATGGATGTAACACAAGTAAATGTTCTTTAAAGAGACATCTTGGCACATTTTAGCCACCTATAATTGTTCTGCAATATTGAGCATCTACAAATTGTGCTTAATTGTTAGCTACCCATCTACATATCTGTGAAGTTTGACAATAAATCCAAAAAGATGTGGACATTCCCATGTAGAAGGCATCATGCTGTTGGCATTTCCTTTGCTTATTTGTTCTTATGTTAGAGTGGGATCCCATTTTTATGGCAAGGACATCAAGATATGTATCATGAAGACGCAGTTGCTGTCTTAGCTAATCAGTAACCTTTTTTTAATAATTCAGCTGGGGAAGTTCAGGTACAAAATGGCCAAAAGTTAATGCTTTAAAATAGCTAAGAAACTGTAATGGAGACCTTATGGGACAAAGGAATGTTAGATTATCTCAATGCTCTGTCATATTCTTCATTTAGCTAAGGCAAACCCATTGCAGATAGTGTTGAATAACACCATCAAATGTAGTAAAATTGCTTTGAACTTACTGTAAGGTGACATGTCTGTGCAAATTGTTAGACCTAGAAATTAAAAATAATTCTTGCTTTTATAGCTGTTGTAGAATGAGTGAGGCTGGTCATTTTGGAAAGAGGCACAGCAAACTTTGCTGTTGGGGTTTGTCCACCTATCCACTTCTTGCTGAGGTGTCAATACTTCTACCGTCATTCATTTGGTAAATATAAATTCAAATCATTAATTAGCTAATATAACTGCTAATTAGCTACTATAATTTTTAAAGAAACCTCATTTATTCTATTCTGTCATTACAAAAGCATAGATTCATTGAGGTTGGGATGGGATCAACTTTCTTGCCCAAAGCACCATCAGCTACAGCACAGTGTTTTGGAGGCCAAGCCCATTTGCAGGTGAGCTCAACACCTTCAAGGATCCTTGGAGACTTTACAACTTCTCTGGGCAACCTGTTCTGATGTTCAACTCTCTGACATTTTAAAAGGGATTTTGCTACATATGAGACCAATTTCCTTTATTTTATGTTCCCTCTTTAACTTTCAGTGCTTACTATTGAAAATTGCCTGGCTCAGTCTTCTGTAGTGCCTTGCATCTGAGATTTATGCACATTCTCCCTTGAATCTTTCTTCTCATGGATAAATGATCCTAGCTCTTTCACTCTTTCTTCCCATTTCAAAAATTGGAAATTATTTTTATTTAAGTGAGGAAACTATGTTTTAAATGTTTTAAATACAATTCTAAAGTTTATCCCAAATTCCTTTTTGATGTATTTCTGATAATTTTATTATAGATATGCTGATTATAACTTTATTGTGGATATGCTTATCCTAAAATCATCACATTCTTCCCTCTCCCCATTAAAATATTTCCTAAGACTTCTGCATGTTATTTTAGTGCCTAAAGTGTACATAATAATCAAATATTTCACATTACAGATTAAAAAATGAAAAAAATTACAATAAATGTCTGCAGTTGTGTAATATTTAAGGTGCAGTGGTTTAATTAATATTGTGGAATACCAAAGTACATTTATTTCAAAGGTATTTAGATTTCTGCCATCAGGAGGTGTGTGTCCTTTCACATAAACAACACTAGAAAAACCTTATCTTAGTTCACCCTGTTCATATGATCATTTACTTTTGATTGACAGACTGTCCTTCACTCCCTGAAAATGGCCAAAAAGCATTTGCTCTCTGTGCCCTTTCCAGCATGTCAGCATTACCTTGGAAAATAAATAATAAAAATGTCCAATTTAACCTTTCTGAACTGCAAAACCACTGACAGTAGCTACCTATGTTTTTTCCTAACTTTTTTTCAGTAAGACAAGATTCCTAATTAGACTTCCTTCTTCAAAATTTCTTTCCCCTGAATTAATTTGTAACTTCTAAGGATAAATATTTTCCAGTTGCAAATTTGCACTAATATCTAGTCCTCTCCATGCACTGTCTTTCAGTAAAGGTCAGTGAGGGACAAGAAATGTGACTTCAAATAAAAAAGATCAGTAAAATTCTTTTCACGGAGCTTACATAGAGTAACAAGAGCTAAATGTTAAGGTTTTTTTAACTCTAGTTCGGGTTCTTTCTTACTTGGAGACATCTCACTCTGGTCAAGCATCTTAGAATCCCATTCTGCAGAAATGTGTGTAAGGCTTTGAGTTTATTTCTTGCAAAATTTTACACAAATGAAAACACCAAAAAGAATCATTAGTAGCACACTTTTTTCTCATTGAAGTATGAATTAAAAGAATCATAATTTAATATGAATAGTAGGATATAAAAGTAAGTAATCAAACACCTTACTCTGAAATATATCAAGGTATCAATCAAGTGCTCAGGATGAGGGATACAGCATCCTCACTGTTTGTTCAGATTGATTTGAAAATGAAGAGACATGAATTCCATTTAGGTGTTAAGAAGAACTTCACTGTGAGAATGGTGAGGCACTGGAGCAGGTTTCCAGAGAAATTGTGGATGTCCCATGCTTGGGAAGGTTCAAGGTCAGGTTGGATTGGGCCCTGATCTACCTGGTTTAGTGGAAGGTATCCCTGCCCTTGGACAGGAACCAGATCATCCTTAAGGTCCCTTCCAACCCAAACCATTCTAGGATTAGCTATGGAAATAGAGGGTTTTTTCCTATCTTATTTGTTGATCCCGTGTGCTCTTCTTATTGTTCACTTTTAGGTAACATTTTCATTTATCAAATATAGCTTCACTTAGAAACCCACTCAAGTTAATGGCTAAAATTCTAAAATCCCTTTCCCCTCCTTCCCTTTTCCCATTCCCTATATGTTTATGGGCTTAGTGATTATGGGAAATGTTAGGCCATCCATATAAAATTTTCATTAAATGCATGATATTACAGGTCTTGTCTTGCACCAATCATATTGAGCCAAAATGTATGATTTATAATCAGTAAATTTCTTGACTGAAGTGAGATTTTTGCTTAGTTTAAGACCTTCAGAATATGGTCTGTAGTTTTCTCTGTACTAAAAGAACTTGATCATGTTTTCATGAAATAAATCTAGTATTTTTTTTTCTATTGGTTTCTCCCTTCCAGGTTCTCATTTCCTCTAAGACATCTGGCATGTAAAATTGGCTGACAGGAATGTTGCCTGGTGCATGAGCCTTGGAATGTTAGCACTCTAAAGCTCAGTGCCATATCATGAGTGTGTTTTTCATAATGTTGGGAAGGATAAGTTTCCAGTTTATTCTTGTGCACAGACTCAGGAATTTTCTTTTGACAGTGCCTTCACCAGTTGTTATATGTAGGAGCTAAACCTGTATCTGGAATTGTACAGAGAGCCACTGTGTGTTTGATTAACCAGTCTCAAAACAAGACATCAAAGCTGAAAACTTGATTTCTCTCTGAATTGAATGCCATGAATACATGCACAAGAATTTTAGATGTTTTTTCCCCAACTTGTTTTTTACTTATCTGTTACAAGGTTGATGGACTGTAAAAATATTTGTTTTACAAGAATAGTCATGCTCTATGTCTTTCTAGTAAAACAAACAAAACCAAACACCAGTCAACCTGAAACCATTCTTTGGCTTCACTAATACAAGGGGTTTCAACTGATCATACTTTATTTTGGATGGGGCTTTTGGGCAGGCTTATAGCTGAATTACTGTTAGTTTTTTAATATAAGGAATGTATAATTGAATTATTCTGAGCTGCTCTCATCTACTGCACATAACATATGAGTGGTATTATTCCATTAGTCAGAATTGCATCACATTTGAGCTGTCATACACTCAGCTATACTGAAGTCAGGGAGCTGCAGCTTCTCTCCAAACCTTCTCAAAGTTCTGTTTCTGTCACTTTAAACCATCAGGTGAGTGCCAAATTCAACTAAGCTCATTGAATATGCTGAGGCTAAAATTGCTGCAAAAAGTTAGAGAAGTAAAGCTAAGGAGCAAACTGGGGTGGTGGGAGCTAGAAGAGGAATAAAAAGACAGGACTGAAAGCAAGGAAGCAAAAAAGACTTGGTTAAAATCAAGGCATAGAGAAACAAAATGTGCACTGCATAAGTTTCTATCCTTAGGGATAGCCTGGTCAGTCATCCCTGGCAAGTGTTCTCTATGCTTCAGTTTCTCAATCTGTTGTCTCCTTGGTGTCACTGCTCCTCTTTCTTGCTCAGAGCAGGCTGAAGCTTTCTCATTTGTAGGTTTCCACTCGGCATATTTGATTTTCCTTTCCTGTCTGGTTTTCCTTAATTTTGTATTATACAAAAATTTTCTCTTTTTGGCTGCTTTACATCTGTGGAATTCCAAGGGGAGAAATCAGATTTTTTTTTTTTCTAGTAAACAACAATATAATAGTGAAATACTCTATTAACTGCCCTATGAACCGTAAATATTTTCACACTGGGACTATAATAAATGTGTATAAACACCTAGGATTTCCATTGCTATGGAGCTAGAGAGCTTGCCTTGGTTTTTGTGTTTTTGAAAGATAAGTCACCAAAACCATGCATTTTTAAGAAAAAATTTCATTTTAGAGAGCCAAAAATTTTGCAAGCTGTGCATAGCCCTGAGTCTATGCTGAGAATTTGCTTCAGAGACAGAACCTAAAATAATATAGCCATAGAAAGGGTACTGCATGAATCTGAAATCTATGCCTCCTTCAAATTTCAGCTATTGGTATTGCACAAAGGAAATAGTTTCTTGTTTGTCAGATGTAAAATAAACGTTTCTGTGTCATATACATTTACAGTTTAGAGGATCATTTTAAAAATAATTGTAAGTAGATTGTCTCTAATTTCCAGTAAATTATGCTGTGTAATCCTGTGTGCATAAAGGATTTCAAAATTTACACCAGAAGCGGATTTCAACATTTTCCTTGAAGAATTAAAAAGAAATGTGCAGAATCTTGAATTTTGAACACAAGTTTATGCATATCTGTGATATTTTGCTAAATTTTAAATAATTTATCTGTGCTGTATAGATTCATTGATATCACCTGCCTGCCAGACAATGCGCTTAATGGAAGGCAACAGTCTTTTTATGTGTTTCATTTACTCTGCCATCTTTTCCAGGATTGAAAGAACCCAAACTTTTCATGTTTTCTTGTATGTCATGTTTCCTAGACCAGTGGTTATTTTTGCATCCCTTTGGTACTTTCCATTCAAGACCATTTATGGACTTTTATGCAAAAAATTGAGCACAGCATTCCAGAGGAAGCCTTAATGCTTCTGAAGTTGCTGCATTTTATTTCCATTTTCTATTCTTCCTCCCCTAGTTTTGAATGTGCATTTTAAAATTAATTGGCTCCATTGGAAATGAAATAAATATTTAATTAAATTTAGTTTTCTAAGTGTGAAGAATATTTCTCCTTGCTTAATGAAATTTATGTGCAAAATAGAACAGCCTTCTTAATTTTCTTTCTTTACTGTGGTGTTTTTTTATTAGGATGTGACAAAACAATATCTCTAGGGGATTGTAATTTTGAATCTATAGCATGATGTTACATGAGGGATAAGGTGTTCTAAATTGCTCTATGAGAAGCCTTGTTATGATTTTTCAGTCGCAGATTTTGTGCTAATAGGGAGATGAAGCATTGTTATATTTAAAATAGCTCATCATATCTGTGGCAGGATAAATTTGACACTTCCAGAGGACATTTTTCTCCACTGTCTAAGCCAGGCCTAAAAACAAGAATTTTCAAGAGTTACACCTAGTTGTTCTTTTGCACTCATTCACCACAGTGGAGAAAGACATTTCTTGAACATTCCTCTTACTTTTTTTCTATAGTGAATCAAGCAGATGCTAAGCTAAAGTTGGAAGCTAAAGGTAGCAGAAACCAGAAATCACTTAGTGTTTCATGATGTCTAAAACTCTATAGAGATAGATGCATGTATTTGTTTATATAGATAAACAAATTTAGATGTTTTATCCCAAAGCTGTAACTGGGTCAACTGGCATTCTTTTTCCAAATTTCTGCCCTGGATAAACTCTTCTGCATCCTCTAGAACAATGAAATGAGGAGTTTGAAAGAAGTGTTTACTTCTCAAAATGCTGCTTTGCTAATACACAAAAGTCACACTTGATCCTCAGAACAAAAGATTTTTTACAAGGACAAGTTTAAATTCTTGAAATATTCCATAGCATGTTTTTCAAGTATAAGTTGGCAGTCATCTGAAAACTGGGACTATAATTTCTTAGTTATATATTGGATCTTCTTCAGATCTTGAATTTAAGGTGAGATGAATGGCCTTAAAATGAAAGAGGGTAGATGTAGATTTGATTTTAGGAAGAAGTTATTTCCTGTGGGGGTGGTGAGGCACTGGCACAGGTTGCCCAAAGAAGCTGGGGATATGCCCTGTCCTTGAAAGTGCTCAAGGACAGACTGGATGGGGCTTTGAGCATCCTGATATAATGGAAAATGTCCCTGCCTGTGGCAGGATGGTTTGGACTCAATGATTTGTAAGGACCCTTCCAACCCAAAGCATTTTGTGATTCTGTGAATGTTTCTCTTCTATCAATAATGATATGCTTCCATTCTCGTACTGGTTTCTTCTTTATCCAGTGTGGAAACAGAGATGTCTTTACTAAGCCTTTAAAATAAGTAAAATCTTGGTCTTCTTCTAAGCAGAGAGCACAACAAAAAATTATGTGAATTTAATGTATTGACTTCTCTGTATTCAAAAACTGCTCAAATCTCATTTGATTAAGCATAAAAAATCCTCTGTGAATGTCATTAGGAATATTAACGAATATTCACATTTTAATTGCCTCTATTTGGTTTTGGAAAGTCATTTTTAATTGCCTGTTAGTTATTCCTCTTATATGAGTCAAGTTTTATTCTCCAGGGACTGAAGGAATTGTATTCACTATATGATTTTATTTAAGAATTCTCTTTTTTAGTTGAAGCTGAAAATGTTAGTCAGCTGGTAAATTCGAGTGTACTTGTTACAGCTTACTTGTCTGAAGATCTTGCTTCCCTTATAATACAAGTTTCTTAAATCTTACTGGCCAGATGGTGGTCAGAAGAGGGGTCTCTGTTGGCAATTCATGAAGAGTTGCTTTATTTTCTTGAACTATCTCAGGATTTTTGTCTCTTTTGAAGTTTTTGCCATATTGACAGCATAGTCTCTGTTGTGCAACCCTACTGGCAAAGAAAGGGTTGAGAAACATGTACCCATTGCTGATTTCTCTTAATTCAAATCACTTGATTACTTTCATGATCCAAATTCCTGTTTTGATCCCATCTAGACATGGATTTCTCAAGTGATTGTCAGAGACAAAATCCCTTTACCATTTCTCTTGGTAGCTGAATTTCTATCTATGCTTTTTCAGGAAACCAATGAGACTCTTTTGACAGAAGAATAATAAAAATAAACCTGTTATTGATAGGTATATAATTCAGATTGCAGTTGAAACTAGTGCATGGTAAGTGTTGCCAATGGCTGTAGAAAACTGAATTTGTTTTAGTTTACAGGCCTGTTTAGAAGGACTCTAATATCTCAGGAAGGTACTAAGTAGTTTCAGTATGATTTCTAGGCCAATGTTAGAATAGCAGCTTACTGTCCTTCACCTTTTGAATTTGCAGTCTGGTAGATTCCAATGACTGAGACTTTCAGGCTTGACTTGTACAGCACTATATGTGAGATAAATATATTTGATATACATATATATGCACATATCTGATATGTCGATCTAACAATATGTTCAAATGCATGCAATAGCTTAATTTTTTTTGAAGTTACTTTGAAAAGCCTGGGCTGACTTTATGTAAGTGTTTTAGCATTCAGATTAAGTTTTTTGGCAAATAAAGAGCTTAAAACAGTGATCAGCAATGATTAAAGGCAAACCTAAAGACATAAGCAATAGATTTAAATTAGTGAATTGGCATTGTCCCATGATATATAAATATAGATAATCTCTTTGTAACTGGATAAGGATATTGTATAAATGCTTCTATAAGTGTTTGACAGCTGACACTCTTGGTGCCAGTTCCTTTCTCATCAGGTCTATCCTACACTTGATGCTCTGTTTTCTAACTCTAGAATAATAGAATGGCTGCAGCAAAGTATTTGGTTTTAACAGTGAATATAAAACCAGTGCTGGAATTCTTGAGTGCTGCTCCTGATTTTGTTTTGAATTATCTGACTTTTAGCAAATTAGCTAGAATTCATTCTTTTGCTTTTGTTTGATGCAAAAAGAAGATAATTCTGCTTAATTTTCTTCTGAAAAACACTGTCATATGTTCCAGAAGTAAAAATAATTATTCCTCCATGATCTCATAACATAATTATCTGTACTAGTTTCTGTTAACTTTTTTATTATGTTCAAATTATATGGCATATCACCTTGATAATGTGTTCCGGCTGCAGTAATCTGAGATACCACACAACAGATTACTAAACTGAGAGTATTAGAGGGGTTTTTGTCATAGATTATTATATATTTACTATTATGCTTTAGCTTTTATATTTTTGCATTTGTCCTTTCAGTTCCCTGAAACTTTTTAGGTTAAAATTTTGCAGATTTATTCTATTCCTGAGAAGCATCTGTAGTTGTATGAAGATTCTAAAATTTGGCAAATAACAGACATTTCTGGATAAGGGGGAAAGAATCCACTGTACTATAAATTATCATGGATTCTTTTTAGCCAAATATTGAAAAAAATGTTTTAGAATAGAAGAGACATTCCAAATAAAAGTTGCATTTTTTTGTTCCACTGTTTGCACTGATAGATTGGATAACCTTTTCAAATTGTATATTGCACATTAAGTCAGCTTTTTGTGCAGCTGAAGAATCTCTCATCTGCACAAGCATGTGCTGCATACATCTAATGATTCTTGCTTTTTCTAAAGCTTGAGAGAGTTTAAGAAATTGATACAACAAATCAGGAAGAAACCACAAGATACTAGAAAGGCACTGTGTTGTCATGGATTAATTCTTATTTTTTTAGTCAAGGTCCTAAGGACAATTTACCCGTATCTGACACTATTGTGCTGACTGATATTGGGAAGTTATCCTGTCTAATCCATAATAAAATAAAAGCAGTGTGATTCATTTATCACATTTGGGAATGCAAAAGGTATAATGAAGAAGGTTTACAAAATATTCTTTACAAATTTTCAGCTGTAAGTAAATAAGTTATTGTGTTTATTTGCTGCTGGGAAGGTTGAAGAAATAGAAAGCACTGCAAGGAGGAGACAAAGTTTCTTGCTCAGGGCCTAGGTTTACCCTCACACAAGAAGGCATATAGTTTGAAAAATATTTTCTGAGAGATTCTCTGGATGGATAGTTAGTAGAATGTGAGTAGGGATGGATAATTATTTGAATGTGAGGGATGGGGAAGAATGTTTAGCACTGATGCTTTTTGTACCAAGAAACTTGTTTGCACAGAACACAACAGTTGAAAAAGGAGCAGAGAGTAAAGAGGAAAGTGCTTCCACTACTGATGGATGCTAAAGATAATGCCAACAAGGATAGTTTTAGGACAGGATATATATTAATTGCCATTTCCTGAAGCAATAGTTTATCAAGATACTGGAAAGTTAGTTTCAGATGAAAATTCCATCACACATTTACAGAATGTTCTTTTCTTGCAGCCTAGATCTTCCTCAGGAGGGGCAGGCACTGATCTCTTCTCTCTGGTGACAGGGCCTGAGGGAACTCCATGAAGTTGTGCCAGGGGAGGTTTAGGCTGGAAATCAGGAAAAGTTTCTCACCCAGAGAGTGGTTGGGCACCCAGGGAGGTCACTGGAGTTCAAAAAGGTTTTGGACAGTGCTGTCAAGCACATGATGTGATTCTTGGTGCTGTCCTGTGCAGGGCCAGGAGCTGCACTTTGATGACCCTTCCTATTCAGAATATTGTATGATTCTATATTGTATTAGCTTAATGTGATTACATACACACTTTTTAGGAAACTGACTCCAACAAATGGTGGCGGCAACTCCTCAGTGAACAATGTTACCTGAAAAGTAAAGATCTGCTTGAATAAAGTAAACAGAAATGTGTAAGGAAATTAAAAATCTTCATGGTGCTAGGAGCCACTGAGTAACCTTACTCTTTGAGAATGCTCCTTCAAAAATCAAAGAATAAATGTGTTGATTTGGGTTTCTTTTTTTTTTTTTTTTTTTGCATTGGACAAAGGAATAGAAGAAGGTAAAGGATAGGAGAAAAGTAAGACAGCATAAATGGAAACTAGCCAAACAAAATCTAGTCAAGGGAGCTTTAATCTGGCCAGGGGACAATTTTGAGCTATATGAAATATAGGAAGCCTGAAGTTAATAATTTTTAATTTATCTGAAAGACATATAGTAATTGAAAATCCTTACATGAAATACAGTTTAAATGTACTACATATTAAATATTGTTGAAGAATGTCAGTGAGGGAGGAAAAAAGGATAGAAATTGAAAAAGAATAAAACTCATTGCAAAGCCTTCTGTTGAAGTAGCAAGAGGCATATCATAAGTTCATAAAGGAAAAATATATCTATATTAATAAACTTACAGAGGAAAATATTTCTGGAGTAAGAATTTTAATAATTGTGTCAATATCACTTTCATTTTTGAGAAGGGTTTTTTTTAAATGGACCTCTTTATAGTATATATGTACTGATTAAAATAACTTACTGAGTCTTGGCCTAAGTCTTGGATGGCATTTCATCCTGGTAATTTTGTTACTGCACTGGAGCTTAGAAAAAGTAAGTTTAAAGAACCAGTCTGCTTCCTTTTAGAAAGGAAACAGAAATGTAGAAATACTAAAAGAGAAATAATTCAAACCAGAGAATTTCTTTATTTAGTGCCCAGGAAAGTTCCAGTCTGTCTCAGAATAGAATGGTTAGAAAGAAGATTGACTTTATCCTCAAAATTACAGAAATATTCAGAGCTGGACTTGCTGGACTCTGGCTTTCTACAGGGTATAAAACCATGAACTGTAAACTTGGAAAGTTTAAGAAGGAGAACCTGGTTGTCTCTTGCCCTGGTTACCTCTGAGGGCAGCAGAAATGTCTATATTTGAATGTGAGATCTAAGTTTGTAAGGTGCTCGTGAAATTCCTTGACTCACTGGAGGCCTTGGATGCAGTTAGCATGCTGCAAGTTCAGCCTTAAATTATGTTGGTTTTGGGATTCAAAACAGTATGGATGCTGAGATAGGTAGGGCAAAAAATGAGATTAAGTATAGGAAGGCATGTTTTAATATTTACTGGTGTAGTGGTTCTGGCTGGCATGGCAGAGAATATGTAATAATTGAATGAAGTTGAAAAGATGTATAAAAAAAGAGAAATGCTGTTTAAACAAAACACAAGCAGCAGGAAATATGTTTGATAGTAAGATTTATTTGCATAAAAGGCTACTTGAAGTGTTTTGTCTGAAGTCAATTGCTTATTTATTGATTACTAAACAACAACAGAATGTGCTTAAAGCAGTACAGGCTTGTTTTCAGCATATTAAATTACCAAGAAATTTACTGACTGATTTGGCTCTAGAGGTTATGTGTACAAAAAAAATTTGAAGCTGGGAAGTACCAACAACGATAACAATATCCAGATGAAGATCTGCAGGAGAGGCAATGATATAAAGCATTATTTCGAAAGTAAGAGTTTGAAGAATGTGAAATGAAGAAAACTCTCCCCCTTACAGAGTATGAATACCAATTCTGGTGGGGATTCTGCAGGCAGGTAGTTTTAATAAAAACCATATGAATTCAAATACAGGTAAGAGACTGATTCTCTGTCATTTGATTTAGAATAAGAATTATACATGTGACAGAAACTTAAATAATTAAGGAAAAATGTATCTGAAATGCTAAAGCCTAGATAAAAACTGAAAAAAAAAATTTGGCAGCTTCTCTGTGGTCTGTTAATGGTGGAAACAACTGGTTTTCCCTGCTCTATCTATTTTGAACCCAAAATATTTTCAAGTGATTGTAGTTATGTTGTGTGCCATGAGAGGCTGAGGGCATGCTTAAAGGTGTAGCACTGGGCACCCCAAAAATTCTGGCATTGTAGCTTTGCCTCCTCCCCCTGCAAATTTTAAACTAATTGAGGTATGTGCAGAATCAATGGGAGATCTGATTTCATTCCATGTTTAGCCCGAGTAGACTTTATCAGCTTTTTTTGTTGCAAGGGCTGGGAAGACATTTGCCACTTTTCCTATTGCATCAGGTAACCCTGTAGCAAGAATAGGTGGTATATGGAACAGAAGGAAAAAGAAAACAAAAAGAGTGAAAACATTATTTAGTGAAGAGAGCACATGCTGAGAAGCAAGTCCTGGAGAGCTTGGAGTCTGATACAAAGACAGTGCATTTTAATTGAAATGGTTGTTTTATTAAAGATTAAGTCCAAGCACTCCCCAAAATAATAAAACCAGCCCAGTGGTAATCTGAAAATCCTGCTTTAATCTTTGTTTTATCTCAGTTTGACTAACACTTCTCTTCCTGATCTGTTCAATTTCTTCTCAGTGTTTTGGTTGTCAAAATACAGAGATGACAAATGACTTCTTTGCAGAACGCCGGCAGAAAATCTGTGTACGGCTGATGCATCGAGCAACATGTGGGGAATGTTAATAGCTCTGTCACCCTCTCAGCTGGGAAAACACTGCTCAGAGGTAACTCCTTTTCACAGAGGTGAGACATTGGCTTAAACCACCACTAATCCACTTCATATTTTTACTTGTTGTATCTCTTGTACACGCTTTTTAGATAAAAGTTGTAAGAGTCAAAACGTAGGCAATGATGTAAGAATAAAGGGTGTTTTAAACCAAGTAAAGGTGTATGAAAATACAGGACAAAACCACACGTAGCTTAATGAAGTTGTCCATGTATATTAAAAAAATATCAGTCTAGTTCTCTATATTCAGTATAAACTTAGCACTAACAAAATAACAATGTCTTCTATGACATTATTAATTGCTGCTGTTGATAGTCCTTATTTTCACTAAGCTTCCATAAGTCCTGCTGGCCTTCATGTAGCAATGGTTTTCTAGACTGATTCTTTTTCTTTAGTTGTGATCCAAAACCTGTTTCAAGTTAGGGCAATAAATAAGATGATTTCCAAGTCAATTTCCAGGTTTGGTTAATATGCAACAATTCTTAGATCAAAATACCTATAAATTTATTTCTCTGTGTCTGAGGAAGCACACAACTGAAGAAAGAGGCTGAACAGAGAAGTTTTTATTTTTTCTGAACTGTTAGTAATTTGTTGTACATTTCTTCAATCTGTGTTCTTATTTTGCTTGTGTTAGCATAGCCTACCATCCAATTGTAGATATCAACAATTGTAATCTTACAATTCAGGTAAGATTAAAAACCTGTAGCACAATGGAAGACATATGATTAACAGCTTTAAAAAACTGTGATTAAGATTAAAAAGAATGGATTTTTATACTTTTCCTTGGCTGTATTGCCAAACTCTCCATTGGATCTCTGCTGATTGAATCTTGTCATGAGAATGTAAAAATGAAAATGTGTTGAATATTGCTGAATAATTATTTTTAACCCAAAATCTCCCTAAATTGCTCAATTAGCAATAAGGATAAAAGTATGGGTTTAAGCATTATTGCCTGTAAATGTTTAAATAGAGAGAATTTTGTATGAAGGGTATCACTTCAGGGATTGTGCCCTTAGAGATTGTGCATTTGGAATCTGGAATGTCTACTATGACAGCAAGATTAAAACACAAGGAGTCAGAGTAAAGATAAAATGGGGTAAATCCAGTAAATTGTTTTGCCCTTTAGCCTAAATCAATATCTAAGGAAAAATACCAGAACAATGCAACAGGCAGTGAAACTCCTACTCTCCACTGATTCACAATTTTGGGACTTCCCAGACCATAGGCATATTTTTCTCAGTTTTTGCCATGGTGAGGCTGTCCTCAAGCCTTCCAGCACCAGAGCTCACTGGCAGAGAGGAGCATTTCCCAGAACTAAAGTAGATGGAGTTATGAAGCACTTCATCCAAATGGAGATACACAAGTGTTTGGGAACACATGGGATACATAGGAGGGTGCAAAGGGAGCTGCACTGTGGTGTTGTGAGGCTGTTCTCAATCATATTGGAAAGATTAAGGAAAGTGTGTGAGTTTAGTGGCCGAAAAAGGCCAATATTGCACCCATCTGAGAGGGCCATGAGCTGTGGACGTGCACATTGAAGGACAAGTTGACAACTGGGAATGGTCTGCATAGATTTATCACCATCATGCCTGATCAGTCTGATTGCCTTAATATCACCTTTAAACTGTATTCTTACTGTCCACCCCTTCTCCTGCTCCTTTAGGGAAAGGTTGAACACTGAGGGTGCTGGAACAGATTGCATCCAGGTTTCACATATGGTGCCACTCCACTATCAACTGGGCATTCCTGCTGATGCCCCTCTTCTGCTTTTTAATCAGCACTGTGCAGGTATGAAGAACTTGCCTCTCTTTGCATGGCAATTCAGGTTTTAAATAACTTTGGATGAGGGAACTAATTTACAAACATTTAGGAAATACCAGATCACACTGTTTTTCCTTGACTAGGTTCTTTTTTTAAAAAAGAGCTCCCAATGATTTTCTGAAGCTTACCCCACAACAATCTTCTTTTTCTTACAAGATACCATATTTTTCATATAGTATTTATTCACCTACCCACAGATTCTGTTCTTTAGAACAGAAGTGATAGAGACACAAGCCAGATACTAGCTACCACTTAGTTCTGTTGTAGTCAGGAGCTTTTGAGAGACCTCTGTAAAGCAGAGTTCAATCATGTTCCTCTGTGCATGAACACAGTCAGCTCCTGGTCATTCACTTCTATCAATTTTATCTATAGATTCCATAATTTCATCTGCTGACACTTCCTTTCATCGAGGCTCTTGAGCCACTTTCCATGCCAGCTCTCTTTTAGGATGAATGCAGCCTGATCACCCTGCTAAGGTATGTCCTGATTTTGGTGTATTCTGAGAAAATTGAAATGTATATGCCAGGGAAGAGAAAGGAAGAATGCAAATTGCTGCAAAATCTGCATGGATGATGAATTTTCAACACATTTTTTATTAACCATAATCCTTTATTAGACCTCACAGAGGTGTAAACTATACATACAAATACATTAGAAAGATACCCTCTCAACAGTAATGCTTCACATTTTGGACCTGATACCAAGAGGGTTGCAAACATTTCAGTACATTCTACAAACCAAAGGGTGCATTAGCCTTTATGTATACAGAGTGACAAAGCCCTTTACTGAAATCAAAGTAGATAAAAGTGAAAATCAGTCAACTACCTCTTCCAACCTTTACCTACCATAAATGCATATAAAAGCCTTTAAAAGCATGGATACACTATTATTTATGGAGCAAAGTTTACTGTTCTAGACAGCTCATAGAGAGAGGGGAAGAGAATGGTCAAGATGGCATTACATGAACTGCAAACTAGCAAAACTTCTTGAATTTTTTTATATTTGTACATATCAAGAACTCAATTTTTTTTGTTTTATTTATTGGTTGTTACTAAAAAAGCTTATAAGTGCTAGATGGGGAGAATAGCGCAACAAAGACATTGTTGAGGTATTTGGGGGATTCTGCAACACAATGATGTTACATACACAGTATGAAATATTATTTGTCATCAAGTAGTGACATTGTATTATGAGTAAGCACGAGAAAATAAAAAAGAATAAATCCAGTTAGAATTTTAATAGATATTTAAATGGTTTCTAGTAAATGAACACTTAACACTTGTCACTGTTTGGTTATAATGACTTGAAATGTTAATAGTAGGATTGTTCAGTAGTGAAATCAGAAACTCATGTATCCACATTCATGCTTTGCATCATGGAAACCCCAGTTTTAGTCAGGATACCAATTGAGGTCCAACACTGAAGAAAGAGAGGACAGTTACTCCTTATGGAAAGGCTGTCCTGAAATGCAAGTGCTACTAATCTCTTTGTTTAGCATTCTGGGTGGCCTTGCAGTAATTTGGGAGAAAAGAAAGCTTATACAGGATTTGATTATCAGCAGCAGGTGGTGCTGCTTCTTCTACTTTCATTTTGTTTCCTGACATCCTTGGTCTTGATAAACATGTTTAATATTCAACCTTAAGACTCCAAGGATTAAGAAACTGTGAAACAGAACCATCACATTCTGACAAAAGCAATGAGAGGTGTCAGACTACAGGTGAAGCTGTTCAGAATATAATGAAGTACCAATCTGCTTTCAGTGGAGCCTTTTATGACTCATGTCTGATGAGACTTAGTTTAATCAGGCAACTATTATCTTTATACACTTCTGAGAATTATTTTTTTCAACTTGCTCAGGATTTCTATAGAATTCTGTTGGACTAATTCGTTAGAAATGGTAATAAATGAAAAGATATGAGTGTATCACACTATATCATGTGCTCTCACTTGTATGTGCTGTATTATATTCAAACTTGTCTCTAAGTGGAAATAATGGAGAGAACCATAATTCTTATGCAGTATTTATATCAATTGCATTTGAAACTCTAGTGTGAAAAAAAAAAAGGATAGAATTCATTGCTGTGCACAAAATTAGGACATTTTACCTCTTAATTGATAACACTTTAGTCTGTTTGTTTTTGATCCTTTGTCTTTGATCATTGTTGAAGTGAGGATTTTTTTCACACCATAAATCAGGTTAATGCTGGTAAACCAGGAAGAGTGGAGCATTCATTTGATTTTTAAATTTATGAAGTTAAATATTTCACTACAAAATATGAGTTTCATTAAATCAGTTGTTTATATAGTTATCTGAATAAACCTTTTTCTTTAACATGAGTACATGAAGCATGATCCAATTGGTCAGGATAAAGTCCTTTTCGTTCTGCAGGTATTTTGTTGCTGCATTAGAGGAATGAAATTATACTAATGAATGGAAAACACAATAAAATGCAATGCCTTTGATTTAGTTAAAAAATGGTGTGAAAAATTATCTCTCAACTGCATTTGTTTTGTTTCTTAAGAGCTTCAATGAAGTGTGAATATATAGATATCTTGGGTGCATGTTTAATATTTGTAAGAAAGAATTTTTAGCAGCAGAAGTATCACATTGGTGCTTTTTATGACTTTTGTGAGCTAAGCTGGCAAAATAAAAAGCTACTGAAGAATACAGAGAAATCAAGAATTATTATAAACAATTTGTGCATAGGAATTTGCTAAGCCTTTTCCACTTCGGATATAGTTAAGAGTGCTGTAGAGGGGGATGAATTATTCTTACAAAAACCATATAAATGACAAAAATAATAGTTGAGGTGATGACAGAAATTATCATTCTGCTGTCTTTATATTCCCTATTATTCTTACTTTGGAGAGATGGTTACACTTAAAAAAACCACACTCAATAGAAGTTTTATGGAGAAAAATGAAATAGAAGATAAAATTTTAATACAGGTTTTTATAATATGGCCCTCAGAGTTAGTATTTTATATCTGTATCTAGACAGATAAATATATATATTGCCTGATGACAATGAAAAGGTGTCTTATGGTTTAAATATCTGGTCATTTCTTTAGGTATGAAAAACAAAGACAGGACCTAAATTGTGACATCCATATTACACAATGCTCTTCTAAAATTAGATTCCAGTTGGATTACTGAATATAATCCATAAAATCTGAAGAGAAAAAAGCAAGCATTTCAAATTTTACTTGACAGGAAAAAGAAAATCATAATATACACGTGCACACACACATGCACATAGACATGCACACACTGTAGCATTGTCTATATATACCCATATATATGTACATGTGTCTGTATATGTGTATATATACACAACCACACCTTTTTATGCAGCTACTGTTAAGATTTTAATGTAACCATCAGGGAGATCCTTCCTATTTTGGCCTCTGCCAGAATGGAATCTCACTACTGCATGACTTGTAATCAAATTTCTGGCATTCCCATAACACCCTTTATGTAAAAAAAAAAAAAAAAAAAAAAAAAAGGTCAAAGAGGTTTTCTATATATCATATATATCAGATACTGTGGGTTTATAGTCCAGTAAAATATTGCAATGCTGTCACAAGCAACATGTTAACATGTTTAGTGTAGGAGTAGAATGGGTAACAACTTTGTGTTGAAATCTTTCTTTCCTTGTTTCGAGACAAATTTAATCTGGTTGCTTTACTGAATGCCACTTCCACACATGAATTGGATAATTAGTAATCTCATTAAGAAAAATTCTTTATTTTATGCGGATTGTACCCAAGAGAAAAAAATATCACTCATCTCCTCCTCCTTATCCCTTGCCCCCAGAATCAAAACAAAGTGAATCAAAGCAAAATAACCCTCCCAAACAAACAGACAAACAATAAAATTATGTTGCAATAGTCTTTTAACTAAGTTTGCTGGGTGGAGCAGGAGGAAGGAAAAACATTGGTTTTGATTAGAAGATGGGTGTTTGGAAGACTAATTTCCACTGACCAGTAACCTAAAAAGAGGGACCAGTATAAGCAGACCCTCCCAAATAAATTATTACTATTCCTTTTCAGACTAAAAATAAAACATTTTAAATATATTGATTATATCTTCATCAGAACAATATAACTATTCTATTTGGCCTATAGGTTCCAAGAATCTCTTTTTGGGCTTAACTTAGGATAATTTCAAAACAGAAAAATGAAATGTGAAATTTTGCACATAAGGTTGTTCATAGTGACCACATAAAGTAATAAAAGAAAAATAATTCACAGACTGTTAGCCATATATTTCAACTTTTTCTCACAATTTAGAAATGATAAGAATTCAAAAAACCAACAATTTGCTGTTAGGAATAATTTTTTTCATTCCTTGTTAACTTCAGATGTGCTTGCATCTTTTGTGAGTTTTAAGAACATTAAGTTTTCAATTATGTGCCATAAATAAGAAAATAATCAGGTAAAACTGAAAATGTGTGCACAGTGAAAATCTCAATCATATCATGCCACTGACCAAGCCAAACTCTACACTGATTTCAGACTAGAGTGTGGCTTAAAAATCAGGTATGATATAGGACTTGCACAATCTGAAAAGCTTTCAGTCACATCAAGGCTTTCAATTCCCTGACTTCTAACACTTTTCTACATTTGAATTTCTGACTTGGAATAAGGATTCAAATTTCATTTAAAGCCTATGAATTTTTGTGGCATTTTGACTCTTATTCCTGACCCACCTGCATCGATATAAGATTAATTTGCTGTTTTTTGAGTGACAAAAAGTTGAAAAGTTATGGCTAGTTTTATTTCTATTTTAATAACCATACCTATGTAATTTTCATACATTAAAAAAATATTTATGCTTTCTTTTATATTTTAGTCAAGTACTTTCTTAAACAAAACAATAGCACCACTTTGGCATTGTTGGCCAAATCAGTAACAGGTAAAGCAAATATGTAAATACACTTTTCTGATCTTGTCATATCATCCACTTGCTTGTTGAATGGAGAGCCAAGAAGACACAGGGCTTGGCCTGAAGTCTTCATTAATCAAATTTAACCATTGGTACTGGGAGAACAAGGAGCTCAGGGGCAGCTAGGTGCTCCTAGTTGTGTGTGGAATTCACTTTTGTAAAGAAAGCTTACCACTAATTCACCCTTCAGTCTTACCAAAGGGATCAGCAGGGTAAGCTGCCTTGGGAAAAAAGGGGGGTCTTTTCATGTGTCTGCCAGGACTGGATGCAATATCCCAGGCTTTGATTTCCTTGTCTCTCTTGGCTGAATGGTGCAAATAAGCTCATACAAGTCCTTCATGGAAGTGTGCATTTCTAACTACATTTTGAGCAGAATAAATAATTTATTGATTTTTCATTTAAACTCTTAATGTCTAATTATGTTTACTATGGAGATGAGACTTAAATTTTGCTACGTTGATGAAAGAGAGTGGGTTTAGATCTGCAGTGCTTTTTGGACTGACTGAAAATAATGAGGCTTAATTAACTTTTTAAATTATGCATTTCAGTGATATTCTGTGTAATAGTTGAAATTTTAGGTCTATTCTAGAAAGCAGAGATCTGTGATCTTTGTCATGTGAATTAAACAATAGGGAAAGATGAGAAATGTGCTTTTGTTTAGCATTTCGGTGATTTATGAGAATCAATAGCATCTGGTGGGAGCCCTGTTCCTAAATATCTGGAGTGCTTTTAAAAATCCAGCTGAACCCTTCAATTTCTCTAATTAGAAGTTTTTCAAGGCAGACTGCTTTGTACATTTGGGAGGGAGATGCTTTAGCTCATGCTTCAACTTCTTTAAGTAGTGGGTTTATTGTGATTATTAAGCTAATGCTTTATCTTTCAAACTAACTGGTTTACCATGTGCTCCCTGCCTTATGACTGGAGATTTCTTATACAAAGTGCATTCCCCACCCATGCATTTCTCACCTCTGTGGGGCTGGAGCTACTTCCCATTTTGTAATCTCATTTATTCTCTAGTAAAGCAAAGTGTTGCCTTTGAAGTTTGCAGCTATTCGGTATTTATTTTAGTTGCTTTCAAGAATTGCTCCAATTTGTTTAGGCAGTTGTCAAATTGTGATAAATATTGCTGTCTCCGAGTGACATTTTCTAATTATGGTTTTTCAACAGGAGAAATATGGTGGCATGAATGTGAGTGTGTGAATCCCAAGATAAGACCAAAAATTTGAATTAATTTGCAGGAATTAATGCAAAATGATGTATAGTTATTCAGTTAAAAGCACATCAGTAAAAAAGTTATCTACAAAGAAACTTGCTGCCACAGATATCTCAATTTGCTTTTTGCCCTCACACCTTTCTTCCCTCTTCCCCTTAGAACTTCAGAAGAGACAGGGGACAAAAAGGGTCATGGGGCTTGAACTGGAAATATGTATTCTGTCTGTGACATCAAAATAATGGCTTGTTCTTATATTTTATTGCAGAATTCCTATAGCCACTAAAGAAAGTCCTTCCCTCTCCATCCCCCCTGCCAAAAAAAGGCCTGTAGGAGCTGTGACAGGTATCAGAATTGCTAACTCTGTTTATTAAATTGGTGGTAAATAATTCAGGTTAGTTTCCCCATCTGTTTCTCTTTACTTTCTTCCTTTTTCAACATAACTATCTCAGTCGGTGAGAGCTGTGACATATTCTTTTTATTCATTTGCTGTTCTACTTTTACATTGCTATGGCAGCTTATTGTGCATATAGACATCCATCTCACAGAAAGCAGAGGGTTTAAAGAGTTGTATAGGAATACATTGCACTTGTTAAAAATACAAACCACAAATTTTCTATGGGAATAGAAAAGGAACTACAATAATTTTTTAGACTTTTATGACCTTTCCTACTTCTTTCACAAGGGACTATTGAGGAGCTGTACATATGCAGTCTGGAGAGAACTTTCTCTTGTGTTTAAGTCAATAGTTATCCACTCCCTCTTTTGCTTTTAAAGCCCTTCCTTCTCCAGAAGGGATACTGCAGTAGAAAGTAGAGCAGATTTGAGCAGCTTTCAAAAGGAGATACTTCCTTTATAGATCTAATCTGCCACCTTCCTAACTGCTCCCTTCATATGCTGTTTTTGGAGCTGACCAAGAAATGCTTCATCCCTTGCCTGAGCCTACCACATGCAGCACGGTGAGGGGGAAAAGTTGAATGGGACTGCATTGGGGTTCTTGGACAGGGTGGAACAGTACCTTCTTCCTCCCTCCCTCTTCCTCTGCCTTCCCTTCTCTCACAGACAGGTTTGATGCTCACCTTGGGACACTGTTGGCTGCTTATCCCAAATTTACACTGGGCTGATTTACAGAAATGCAGCAGAGGTGTTATTCAAGGAAGAACCTCTGCAAGGCCTGTCAAAGTTACATGGCAGGGATTATCTGGGCATCTCTGACTCCCGCAAGAGCACATGAATGGCACTCGTGAGGGTGTAAGGATGCTATGGGTAATCTCTCCTCAAGGACTCATTCTACACTAGTAATCTGGTGATTACATTAGCTTTTCTGATTTACAGAGAGATGCAGCCCAACTCACAGTCAGGTAAGCCACATCTGGTTGAGGGAAGAATTAAAATGGAGGGGGGCTTGAGTACCCCTTTATGATTGAACAGAATGCTGATATTTCAGAAACATTTAGGCCCTGGTGGACTACTCTTTGAAGTCACTTGTTTTTCAAATTGTTTTTCAAATTTTCTTCTTTGTGCCTACACACGAGTTTGTGTTCCACATAATCAGATGTCAAAATACCACCCTTCATGTATCTAAGAGGAAACAAGCATTTTCTTTTGAAGATGGTAAAGTTATTTTCATGTTGAAATCTGAAGCCATTTTAGTTGATTTAAGCTGAATATTTTTGCAAGTAATTTGTTATTTAATCTTTGGCTTGGTGTTTCCATATTTGCTTTTACCTATTACCGTTTTGGCCAGACCCTTTCATGTAACAAACTATAAAATAGCACCGTTGTACTATAAAACAGAGATTTTTTTACATACTGTTTGATATATGTGTATTGTTGATATGCTAAATTTTACATACTGCATTATATGGAGGAAGAAAGAAGTTACCTATACTGTTACAAAATAATTACCTGGAAGAATCATTACTGGTTCGAGAGCCTATGTATGCTTGAACTGCTTTTAAAAATCTTTTGTCTCACAAATTGCAAAAAAAATTTGCATGTTTGCAAGAGAAGGAAGAATAAAACTGTCTTAAAAACAAATGCATCTATAACCCATATTTTGTCGAAATGCCAGAGATGGAATTAATGGATGTTTAAAACTGTATATGTTACCTTACTGCTGCTGTTACTGGGAATGTCAAACTGTGCAAATATGAAGGGGTAGACAAACAATGTTTTCAGACACTGTAAAATAAACAGCCTGTTGCTTGTTAAGAAGTGCAAATAAAAAAACCACCACTTAGACAAGGCTGATGAATGACTCCAGCAGCCAGTGTTCATAGGTTAATTTAGTGCAATTGGATCCATCAAAAGCCCAAAAATTTGTAGGCTTTTGAGGGGCACAGGACTTTGAGTTTTCGTGCAGGACATTTAAAACAGGTTAACAAACAGCAATATATCAACCACAGAATTTTTTTAGCTCTGGTCTGGTTAAAATGTTCTGTTCTCTAAAGACTTAATATTGGAATGTTTAGTTGCATTGTTCACTGGGAGAATGCCCATTGGTTGAAATTGCATCAAGCTTTTTAAAACAAAGGTTTTTTTTAAGTCTTCCAATGTTTAACGAATAATTTATTTACAGCAAAGTATCCTGCAGATGGCACATTCATTCTTCATTCTTGTGGATGGCATGTTCTTACATTCTGTAGTTTCTGTTTCCTGTGTTCCCTCTACTTGTGTTCTTCAAATGCACTTCCTGAAAGTTTAGAAAGAAAAATTTATTACAGGTAGGTTTAAATACATTGTATGATCACAAAACTTATAGCAGTAAGAAAACAGTTGTCCAGATTGCTGGGTAATTGTGTTTTAATCAATAATTCAGTTATCTACAGAGAACTTAACTATGCAAAACTTCTGTACTTGAATTCCCCTGTTCTCCTAGACATAAACACTTTCACTGTTGTCATTCTTGATCTTGGCAGAGGAGACATCTGCTGCTGAAACCTGGATAGGCTTTAGGGGTACAGCAGGTACCAAAGATTTCCTTTCTTTCCCAAAGATAATTGCAAAAGAAGGGATGTAGGGCAGGGAACTTTTGAGTTGTAACTTGCAGAATTTATGGAATCTCTTGGGCTTCGGTACCAGGTATTTTCAAAATTGCTCTGCTAACTGCATATTGCACAGATGGCATAATAGATTTGTTGGATAAGACCTTGAGGAGGAAAAAAATTGTGGGTTTGCTGTAGGAGCTGCAGCAATATAATTTGTATTTTCAAAACACACAAGGGTGATGTGCCAGGCAAACCAAGAGAGCTTTGGAGTGAATAATGCCCTCAGTTCTCTGTCATTCCACACACAGGCCAGCAGCAGCAATGGGGGTGGTACATACATTTCAATTTGATTTCCTTGTTTGCCACTCTAGTAAATATTAACCAGGCCCAAGACTGCATATTCTGTGTCAGACCAAGGCCAGAATTTTTAAGTGACTCTCCATATTTATAATACTCATCACAAGTCAAATCCTTAGTTCAGGTGAAGTTATGGGGTTTTTTCCTAAGAAAAGCAAAAAAACAAAATCTCTGTAAAAGGTGAAGCCATGTGTATGCAGCTCTACCACTGCATTAGCTGTTATTTAAGCCCTAAAAATAGCAAGCCTCTAAAATTTAAAGTAATAACATTTTCTTGCTTTTCTAATGGACAGAAAGAAAATGGAAGCTAATTTGGTGCATTGTTTTTGTGGGGGTTTTTAGTAATTTCCCTTAAAAACACTATTCTACTTATAACCTTTCCATTTCCCTTCAGTATCTATTAAAAATAAAACCAGAAATTAAATTAAAAATAAAGCAAATCAGAAACTCAAAGGATTACAAAACTTGAACTCATAGAGAGCTTATAATTTTCACTGGATTTGTATTGGCATCTGATGGATATGAGAGGAATTATTATTTTAGTATGCAAAACAAAAATTAGGCAGTACTAGTAATTGTTAACTTAATTATACAACCACCAAGTATTAAACATTGAGCCAAACTAGGATTTATCAACACTGACAAGCCAAAGTTGTTAACAGCAAAATAGTCATAATGAAGAAATGTTTTTGTTAGGAATATGCCATTATAGACTAGATTAATCATCTAGTCACTATTTCTGTGAACAGTTCAGAAGGATGCTGGCTTGTCTTCATCCAGTTTTGCTAATATTGCCATAGAATAGCATCAATCAAATACAGAATCAGAAATGTCAACAGAATTCTGCTTATCCTTAAATTAGAATATATTTTTCTTTTCATTGCCTGTTTCTCTTCCAGCTTTTCCAAAATGACCTTTGTTGCCTTCACTTTTTCCTAAGTTATACATTAGTTTTCATCCTGAAAACTCATTCTGGGTGAACCCTTAAATTTTCAATGATTAAAATCATCATTGCAGCATTTCACAGGAGTCTGCCAACACTAGGGATCCTGACTTATTCTACAAGTGCTTATATTGGTTACAATGAGCTAAGAAAACAGGAATTTCTTTACTCATATGCCCAGGGTTTTTTTTTCTACACAGCAACAAAACAAAATATTCTCCTCAGTGCTGACCCTAGGTGCTCCTCCTTGAAGAGAGTTTACCAGCATATAGGAAAAGCTCTATGCTTCATTTTATTTGCCAAAAGTCATATATTCTTTAAGATTAAAAATTTGATTTATAGAATAGACAGTGAGAGCCTTAAAATGAAACAACAGCCATTTGTCATTGCAGTGACTTTCAAAGTCTATTTGGATTGAAAATTAACTGTATGTTTCCAAAATGAAAATATAAATTCTCTCTGCTGCTGTTGTTGTCTGATTTTAAAATGGCTTTATCATTCAAATAAAGCAGGAGTGTTTCACTTACAGATTTTGATCATGACATGTAGGTGGGAAAAGACTTGTCATGATAGAACTAGCTTTGAAATTGAAGGAAGATGGCACGTTGTTTTAGAACACTTCCTTCTCCAGAATCAGCATTTTGATCGATAACTACCAATAAGTGTACTGGTGGTAGCATGCTTGCCATAAAATGCTTTTACCCACATAACACATTCTTTTCAAGTATGAAATACTGAGACCACTAGGGGGAAAAAAGCACAGACCCCAAGAGCAGGTGTGAATGCCTGAATTAGATTCTCAGACCTGCATTTGTACTGGTGTAGAAAAGTCTGGTTTGTTTCTCAAGTCTTTGAGAAGAAGGTAATTGGAAATAAAACTGCTCTGAGCTGATATTCAAACCCACACAAAGACAATAATTATTTTAAGATGAGAGATGCAAAATGTGATCAATTTATAAGTCAGCTAAAGAACAGGGGAGCAGACTTCTAGCCCATCACCTTCAGCATGGATCTTTGGAGATAAGGCGTCATTAGCAGTGGGATAACAACTGCCTCAGCAATGGTCATTTGACTGAGCTGGAAGGGGACTGGGCAGCAAGCAGCAGCATTCTTATCCCATTAGGGCAGACATTCAAACCTCATATTGGCATTGAAAGTTCTCTTGCTCCATTGGTAATAAATGGAAAGTCTAATGTTTGTAGTAACAGGCATGATACCTTAGCTATGAATTCTCTGGGGTCTCTGAAAGATTTCTAGTTCTGTGGGCAGTGTGATCACTGACATAAAAACAGGGCTGCAAAGCAAGCAATGGGAGAAAATAATTCTCTGAAAAGGCCAAGTGCTTCTATCTGTTACACCTAAAAGTTCAGTCATTGGCTTGGTAATGTGGCATGCCTTCAACAGAAATTAGGATTGGTGCCGTGGTGCATATTTTGGCTTGTGAATGTGTCTGAGTTGATACTGAGCCAATTACAAAAGAATCTGCCAGTCTTAGAAAAATTAATGAAAAATATTGCAATACTTTTGCTGTTTTCTTAATGGCATTTTCTTAAACTAAAAATACTAGTATCTTTTCCCTTTCTCTCTTAGTCCCACTCAGTATTTATTTAAATTTTGAAGATTGGATTAAATATGAAAACAATTTTTGAGAAAATCCACCTCCTATTCATACTTTGTTGGTATATATATTTATGTGTGTTTTTCACATATGAGGCCTAAAGAAGAAAAAGGACTGCAAATGTAAGGAAGAGCAAAATTATATCTAGATATGCCTTTTGCCCAGGTGGCGAGGGGATGACATGGCACTATGCTCATGAACAAGTTCAAGTTGTACCAGGGCTGGTGTAGATGGGATGGCAGGAAACCCTTTTTTTTTGTCAGAAAACATTGTTATGCACTGTAAAAGGCTGCCTAAGGAAGCTGTGGAGTCATTATCCCTGCAGTTATTTAAAATATATGTAGATGTGGCACTTAGAGACAGGATTTACTGGTGGACTTGGCAGTGCTGAGTTAATGGCTGGACTTAATGTTCTTGGAGTCCTTTTCTACCTAAATTATTTTATGGTTCTTTTTTACTGGATTTTTAAATCAGCCTCACCAACCTTCTTATTGAGTAGTAATTTTCAAGGTACTTGATAATCTTGAATTTAGAAGGACTTTGTGACATTGTTTCTGTGACACTGCTTCATTTGAAAAGGTCACAATCTTTCCTCATGTGTACAGTTGTGGGAATTGCTCAGTTGTTTCCTTTTTTAGGGCAGTTGTTTTTCAAAGAGCTACTCAATAGCTCCTTTCCAAATTGCTGTTAAAATTTAATTCACTTAAGGATAATTGACTAAACTTTAAGCATTTTTCAGAAGAGGAAGAAACAAACAAAAGAAAAGCTAGATGGTATCATGACACTGAAGACAGGACTTAAACTCCTCTTCTTGCTCTTGTTTTGCACTTTAAAACTCTAAATATAATGTGTAACTAGTAGAAACCAATATTTTTCTTTCCAGCAGAAATACTGAAACTGTAAATAAAAGAAGATTCCTAATCCTCTGAACAAGGATCATCTACCAAACTGTGCCTAGCAGGAACCATCTGCACAAGGAACTGGGGAAATAGACCACTTAAGCGCTAGAAACACTAAACCAAAACACCAAATCCTGGATTTACCATTTAAAAAGATTGAGGAGATGCTGAACAAAGACTATCCAATATATGAAGAGCATAAGAAACTGATTCTCCATGAAATCTGAGAGGAACTGAACAACCTCTTATGTATTGCATCAAGTCCTACCTTACATCTTGCATTTAAATATGAAAATTTTGAAGAGGTTGTATTTATAAAATCATAGGTGTATATATATTCACTTTCTATGAAGAAGATATAGATCTCATATATGGCATATCATATTGAGAGAAACATTGTTCAACAGAAAAATAATTTGACTTAAGCAGGTCTATTTTAGTTAAAATCAACACTATGAACTAGCTAAATACATTCATCCTGGGAGAGTGTGTCCAAAAAAAGTTTGAACACAGTTGTCTTACTTAATGGTGGCATGTACAACTGACTGAAAAAAGTGAAGAGAAAGAAAAAATTAAATGAGGATAAGTACTGGTTTTTCCTACAGAATTGCACTTCTCTTCCCTCCAGTGTACTATCCTTTTATCTATCAGAAATCTGCATAATAGTTTCTCCTACCTGTTTGTATTTTCATTTCCTCAAGCTAATTTATTCATCCACAGATGAAAATGAAAATTTGTTTGTATTTCCCATAAGATTTGTTATTTTATTACCAAGTTCCTATTGAGAAGCCTTTATGACTTTTATTCTGTTCAACATGCTCCTTTTCATGCACAGTTTCCTTAAAAGTCTTTTCTTTTATATTAATTTATCTCTAATTTAATTTTCTAAAAATTCCATCCTTTATTTGGGATGCTTATTGCTTTATTCAGTTTTGCAATATTTTACATCTTCTTGACCTCTTTGATCTAATTCCCTCACCCTTTTTCTTTCTCTTGTGCTCCTCATTGTCCTTTTACTCTCCTTTTCACCTCTTGATATTTTTTCCCTTTTCAATTTCCAGGAAGATTTCTTCAGCTGCTATGCTCTCTCAATTACTCAATTACATACTCCCTTTTATTTTTTTTCCTTCTTCCAGTACCTCTCCTGAGTGCTACCTCCCCTGATGCTGCAGAGAGATACAAGGTCTTTCCTGTCTGTGAAAGACAGTGCTCTCCTGCCTATGTTTTAAACTGGGAAGAGGACAGCTGCCTAAAGATGACATCATTCCTTAGTCCTCCAAGGAAAGTGGTGTGGAGATTCATCAAAGAGCTGGCAGGTATCTTGTCTCCTTTACTCCAATGTTTTATCCATCTCCTTAGCAACAAGCATGGGAAGGAGCACACTGGTTCCTGGCCAAGCCTGCTTTCTTCTCTCCAGCTTTCCTTAAGTTTATGTGTGCCCAGACAGGAATAAACCTAAAACAGGGGGTTCTGCAGTTGAGCTCCACCTGAAGAAGTTTTCACTTGTTGCCCTGTGTGCCCTTTGAGACCTCAAGGTGATACTTCCCAGGAAGGATCACACGTACGCTGATTTTTGGAAAACTCTCGAGGAAAGAAGGGGAAAGGATTCCATTCTATGAATTGACTTATGGAAAAGAATGGATGCTGGAATGATTACAATAGTTCTTTTCATAAAGTTGATATTAAGGATTTTAATATACAGCACTGGTTTCCTGACTTCCTATGAAATCTTAGGTTCCAGGTCTTGTAAGCAAAAATTTTCAGATAACTGCAGGAGTGGTGCCAACATGTGTGTAGGACAGACAGGATCAACAGTAATAAAATAAATCATGAGGGACTTACAGCAGAAGACAGATAATATGTAAAACAGATGTTCAGACCTCAAACAGGAGAGACAGTTGAACATGAGCTTAATTGTAGCCTAGTCTAAGATGGGTTTTCTGAACTACAGACTTTGCTGATACATACAGTGCACATATGTACAGTATATCTGGTATCAGAGCAACAAAAATCTGGATACTCAGAACTCCGCAATTCTATAAATAATACCAATCAATTTTGGAAGTGGCTTGGAGAATATATGTATTGAAGTTTAAATAGTTAAAATTAAGTATGCAATGATTGAAGTGACTATCCATTTAATTTAGTTCTGATAAATAAAAAAAAGGGCAAAAATAATGAAGAAAAAGAATTTGTTAATTTAAATGTAAAATGAATAGCAGAATGTCAGATTTCCTTCTTGATCACCCACTCTACCTCTACCTAAGAGGGGAGGATGAGTGAAGAGATTCTAGATAGATGCGTTGTCAAACATTCAGCGTTTAGTTTCTCTTTTGAAGGAAGTCTTAGGTGGTATTTATGATTGGATGATGTAGGTACTTGTCACTTACTGCCCTATGGCAGGATAAGACCTCACAACTACTGGTTTAGCAATTCTGTGTTTTATTCAGTGTTCTAAGAGATGAGATAGAAAACACCACTTCCCACTTATTTCCCACCTTGGCAACTATTTTCCAGATTTCCACTAAATTTAGTAGGCAGAACACACCAATTGTTTTCTATGTTACCAGCCTTGATTATTGTATTTGCTGGGAATGTCCCGACGAAGGCAGGAATGATGCATCTGACTCCATGTTCTGAAAAGGCTAATTTATTATGTCATAATTCTATATTATATTAAGGAATACTATACTATACTAAAGAATACAGAAAGGATACTTACTGAGTGCTAAAAAGTTAATAATGAAAACTTGTGACTCTTTCCAGAGTCTCGACCCTGATTGGCCAGTGAGTCAAAACAACTCACAGCAGAATCCAATGAAACAATCACCTGTGTGTAAACAGTCTCCAAACACATTCCACATGAGCAAAACACAGGAGAAGCAAATGAGATAAAAATTGTTTTCCTTTTCCCTGAGACTTCTCAGCTTCCCAGGAGAAAAATCCTGGGTGAAGGGATTTTTTCAGAGAATGTGAATGTTATGCTTGATAGAATTTTCCTTCCCTAAAATACGTAGGGGTTTTTTTTTTGGTTGGCTCTTTTGTTTTGTTGGTCTGGTTTGGTTGCTCATGGGAATTTTTGCCAGCCTGACCTACCTTTTGCGCTTTTGGCATGTCGGTGTGGCGCTGGGCGCGTACGGAGCGCGCGGATTTGGGCGGTTTTATCGGAGCACAATACATCTCCAGCCTCCTCAGGTCGCAGCTCTGGAAGCAGCATTCATCCACTATTCCCTTGTGGTGTAAGCGTCTACTGCTGGATCCATACCCCGTGGGCTTGCCTGTTCAAAACACAAAGGGGAAGTTTTGAGGTTAGAAAGGAAATGCAAAGGTTTCAGGAGCAGTCATGTTACTGAGGTGTATTATGTTAACTGAATCACCAGTGGCCATTGTAGAGGCTGCCTTTGAATATCCCTTTCCAGATATTCCTGGAAATGGACAGCTTTGATCTCTATGTGTGGTTGCTATTTAAGCATTTGAGCAAATCTATGCCTTCTTAGAAAGGTATTATTAAAATATTTTATTGAACTGCATTAGCCTCAAAAATGGAGAGGGAGGAAGCTGAAATCTGGCATTTGGACACCTTACAAAGGAAGTTTACCTTTTAGCTTTGTATGAAAACTGATTGTTGAGCCAGCTGTTGTTTTGAGCTAGTGTTTAAAACCGTAGATCACAACAGTGTTGTAGGTAAGTATTTCCTAATAAAAAAGGCCACACCAAGGTACTGTGTACAGTCAGAGTGTCTTCCTAAGGGGAAATGCTGTGTACCACTCACAGGCTGTAAGGTCTGCCAGCTAAAAAGTGGGAAGCAGGAATCAAAGTAGCAAAGTAACCGATGAAATAGGAAGGCTGATGGAACAGATAAGTGGAAGATTTTTATATTCCATAGATGTCTACAAGATAAGAAATGGGACTGATATAGCATGGCTTTCCTGTGCTTTGCATTTGCACCAGCCACCTATGGAAAATACTTAATTGGCAAATATCTTGCATTTTTCACTCAGCTCCAGTAAAGGTCAACATTTTCATTCATACAACTCTTACACTCTTGTATTTTTGTCTTTTTTCCTGCTGTGGTTTTTGATTTCCTTAGTAACTGCTGAATTCTCTGCTGTCCTACACAAAGATTAGAGATCCATTATTTCCTGGGATTGTTTGTACACGACCAAGTCGGATGTGCAGTTGCCCTGTTATGACTAGCTAGAAATGAAGGAACAATAAATTCACAAAAAGTAAGTAGTTGCTTACTTACTACATCTATTTTAAAATTCTGGTAGAATTTGATTTTAGACAGTAAAATTCTGAAAAGATTAAGTGTTTTGTTTTGACATTTTCAGCATTAAATGTTTCCATTTACAGAATGATCCACTTTGGTTAAGAAATGAAAAATATGGAAAAAAAAGACAAGCATGCCAAGAGCCAAAACATGAAGTAACTCAATTCAGTCAGCTCTACCAATTTCTTTTCTTGCCTTTTTTTTTTTTTTCCTCTTCTCCTTCTCAGTTATATCACTGAGACCAAAAATCTGTTATTCACAGAGTTTGGCAGGAGTTTACATTTTAAGAATTACTCAAGTTAAATTAAGATTTAGGACATCAAAAAAGATGAATATTCAGTTTCTCTTTGGGAACTTATTGCCCCTAATGCTTATACAGCAAAGTCTAGGTTGATATCCCTCTGTTTGTCCTGCAGTTGTCAATTTGAAAAGACAGCTCTACACATTACTATTCCCGGTGATTTAAACATGGAGATTCCCTGGTGAAGAACCCTTGAGGCCTTAGAATATTAGCAAATGAAAAGACCTCTAGTGGTACAGTGTGTTTCACATTTTAGCCAGCAATTCAGCCAGTTAAGAACTATCCCTATGAGATTTGTAAACCCAGGAAACAGGCTTTTTAAATGTCTTTTTTTCCCCCAGGGACTATAAATTAAACAAAAAGAAAAACATGCTTACTTAGTATACTGCAATCCACTGGAGGCCTCTATATTGTACATTGCCTGCTAAATTATTTGTTTCATAAGACTAAAGAGTACAGCAAGCCAGGAGTAGATTACAGTAATATTTTGGTTTGTGTCTGTGTGCATGTTGTTTTATGTGTATCACTGAAAAGTACTACAAATACTAAAGATGTGGAGTTTGATTTGTTTTGTTTTTTTTTTTTTTCCCCAGATTATTTTCCCTCACTGAGTTATAATAAGAAATACAAGCTTTTCCCTGGGGATTTTTCCTGAAATCTGCCAATCAGGTTGTTTTAGCCTAATGCTTTTAAAAGTGAGCGCTCCTGATAAAAAGTGGAGTGTCCTGAATTTGCAGTATACCCACAGCATGCCACATTTGGTTTTGTTCCCATTTAAAGCATGGAAGGGCAAATTCTCTTCCTGGATATGCAGGTGCCAGATCCAGCTGAACTGTGGATACAAGAACTGATTAGTCAACCTTCCCTTTCTTTTATCAGTCTGTCAAATTTTCATAAGCAAGTAAACCCTAAAAGCTTCTGCTCAAGTTATTTTACACTTCAATGTCCAAATTTAATAATTTATAAAGTTGATAGGTTTACTAACTTATTCCTGCTGCCTACTTTAGTTATTAATCAGTAGCAACATTTTTCCATACCATCATTAATATGCATAAGTAGTTAATACAAATCCTGAATCCTGGAATCTTTCTGTGAAAATCTCAGAGTACTTCAAAATCATTTTTAGAGTAGCCAGACCAAAGACGTCTATGTATTTTTCTTACAAAATAATAATTTTATGAAGAATTATGTCTAATAGCTCTTCAAAAAGCTTGTATGGGACATGTAACAAGATGGGAATGGAATATCTATCACACCAGTGATGATTTCAGCTATAAAACATGACATTCACTTATTTGCAGGCTTAAATATTTGTGTATCCTATGGCATAATAAATGCTCATCCTTTACATAAAGATAACATTAGTATTAGAGAAGTCAGAATTTTTTATTCTGATAAATGTTTTCCCAAGGCTTTCCAAAGACCAAAGCAATCGAGTATACTTAAAATTTGTGTGAAGTAGAAAGATAGAAAGTGTGTAGAAAGTGTGATATTGCTTAATGTGCTGTACAACAGAGAGAGCAAATTAACAGAAAAAAATATTCCTTTTCAGTAATCATGATCCACAATCACAATTAATAAGTATTTGATGACTAAAGTAATTTTTAAGCAATAGATTTTAAATTGCTGCTGACCTTTTAAGTGCTGCAGTATACAAAGATGCTATCACAGAGAAAGAGGAGATAAAGAATTACAAGGACATACCACCACTTCTACAGATGTTATCACTGTTGGGCCCATCTGTTCTGGCAGGACTGCAGGGTCAGATGGTCCCAGTTCATCAAGTTAACAAAGCATGCACTTAGATCTAGGCAACTGTTCAAGCTCCTACGTGGTGTGTTGGATTAAATCACATATTAGACAGTGAGCACATGCCTCAATGCTCTCCTGCATAGGGACTGATATAACTAAGCACTTCAGTTGCTCTCCTGCATAGGGACTGATATAACTAAGCACTTCAGTTGCTCTCTGGACAAGAGTCCATATTGGTTAATAAATGGCAGGTGGTTCTGCAATTTTAATGTAATTTCTCCTCCTCATTTTTGTTTTAATAGTATTGCCTTCAGTATGGACTGCACCTTCTGTGTCACTATACTGGGAGACCATAGTTCTTTCTCATCTTTCTGACAATTTGAGTGCTGCCTTCCAGCTGTTATCAAAAGTTCCTTCTATTTACTCAACCTTCAAAGTGCTGCCTGTGGACATACAACAGTCCTGGGCATTCCTTTTTGCTGATGTACACTGATTTCCTTGGAGGTTTCTTTCCTTTTTTGTCAGTGGCTAGCTCAAAAGGATTTCATATCATGTAGGTCAAAGTTTATTTAATAGAATATTTGGCTGTTATTTAATCTGCTTTATCATATCAGTGGATGTTGCCTTCAGTGCACAACAAGAAGATACAAAATCCAGTCACAGTGATGTCTCCTGAAAGCAGTCCAAGGTATAGGATTCCAATAGTTAAATAGCTGGCTTCTTCACTAACAGCACTTCCCTTTAAAGGATGCAAAGTCAGTGGAGTAATTCAGCAGGACTTGTTCACACTTTGTTTCTTTCTGTTCCTCCTCATCCCTCCAAAATATCCTCCTGTTGCTGCCACTGGATCTGCTCTACCACTGGTTTCAATGGGAGAAGAACTGGTGTAGGTGGACTACAGAAGTTTCAGATGTAAGGTTATCTAGGCATTCTGTGTAGAACCATAATCTGCTGTTGTAGTATTAAAATCAGAAATTACATGAGAAATAGCTCAGGATAAATGCAAAACTAATCAAATCTAGCACTCTAGGAAAGAACTGGGGATATGTGTTCTTGAACTTTTATGTGACTCTTTGTATTTGCTGTTGTGTCCTTCTAGCCAAGCAGTAGAATTTGAGTGCCATGTAGACTGTAATTCAGAAATACATCATAAATCTGAAAAACAGTGCTCTTAATCCTAATCTAATCTAATCTAATCTAGTATTAGAGTCAATCTTCAGATACAACTGCAGCTTTTAAAGCATGGTGAAAGGCTATTGACCTGTTAGAGTGCTGTGGTCTTGTAGCAAGAAACTCAAAATGCTTCCATCAAAACACTGGGGTCAGGTGCAATTTGGAAGCATAGACAGCAGTTTACAGCATCAGGATGTATGGGAGCATCCTGTAAGGCAGCAGGTCAGTCAGACAGGATTTTCCTGTGGCTGAGAGTTTGTGTTGCTGTATTACAGCACAGTAATTGAACAAGAACCTCCTATGTGCTAGATCCAGACTGGGAGCTAGTGCTTGGAGAGGTTTTGAATTGCATGTGCTGTGTGCCTTATGTGGTGGCACAGGAGGCTAGGGATGCTGAGCTTGGGATGCACCTTGCTCATCTTTGGTCTCTGAAAATTAGGGATCTAGTTTAACACAGTGAAATCACCTGTGAAGGTGTGTATCGAGAGTGAATTTTTCCTGTATTGAATGCTTTGCATAAAATTCAAGTTATTCTTTCCTCTGAAAGAAACAGTGTTCTTTCATCAGCTACAGATAAAGCTAATTGATCCAGTCTTAGCATACATACACAGCTTCTTCTAGGAAACTGAACTCAAGGAAAATGAATTAAATTAAAAATTATTTGTCCTAAGTCACGAAATGTATGCACCTGATGGAGTACAAAGCTGTTCTCTTTAATTTCCAATTTAATAATTAAATATGAAAAATTGTTCTAAAGAGCATGCCAGCCAGTGTGCTGTTTAATTATGTATCTCTGTACCTCTTTGACTAAATTCTGTATGTTAGTCTAGTACTATCTATTTTTGCATTATAAATGCCTTCATATGCAAAATAAGAGACTGTTGATATCACTTTTCATCTCCTTGTAATCTTGAACAAATGGATTAGTGTTATATTGGTAATACTTCTTGAGGGTGCTCTGGAATTTCTCATCTATATTTGAGAAATTATGAGTCAATGTTCAATCAGCAGGAAATGCCTGGGTTTTGATACTTCTATGAAGTGTTAAACAAACAAGCAAATAAACAAACAAGCAAATAACAAATCTTGGGGATTGTTGTAAAGTCCCCTACCAGAAATACATCAAGGTTTAAATGTGCAAAGTAGGCAATCTGATTTTCATGTTAATAAGTTGCATGCATTTTGAAGTGACAATATTTAATATTTAGTTTCCATTTTCCTTCAATGTTTTGTTAATGCAAAAAATTATTATGCTTAGACTGATTTTTGTTTGTATTCATCAAAATGGGCATATATTAGCATTTATAAATGCTGAATGAATGGATGCCCTAGCTCTGAAATCTAATTTAATATGCATGAGAATAGAGGATAAGCTTTATCAGTATGCACAAGTAAAATCTTTATGAAAGCATCTGCATTTGTGAATATTGAGATATTGCACTACAGCTACTGCTTTGTGGAATTCTAGATTGTATTAACTACTGAGTCCAATGCAATAAGTTGTTTGCTCTTTGCTCTGAAATCCTAGCAAGTAAGACTGGGAAAATATGGACACTCAGTGAGTATTGATCTATAAGAGAAATCTATCAGGACTTCACAGAGAGTTTTGCCTGAATAAGTGAGATTTATAAGCTTCAAATTTTGAAATGAAGATATTTCTTTGATATTTCAAATGCAGAGTAAAATAACTATTTCACTTCTTTAAAGTCAGTGAGACAAGCGTAGCTTTTTTCCAGAAGATCTTAATTTGTAATTTGTATGATTGTGTTTATTTAGTCTGTCTCAGAGTTAAATAATATTTTTTCTTATAGAAATATCCTTTGAGAAACATTTTTCCCCTTCATTTGTAGAATTGGGAAGGAGTTCTCTTCTCCTAAACTTATTTCCAAAGTACAGCACTTGTAACATTTTCTTCTCACATACAGGAGTGCTGTACTCTGCTCTTGGTATGGAATAGCTGTTTTGGAGGCCATCAAGTTTATTAAGCATGTGATAGAGCCATTCTGCTTCACACAGTAATTCCCAAGCCTTTTGCAACGTGTGAAGAGAAAGCACTACAGTTTTGAGTGTTGTGCTGGGATATGAAGGAGGAATTTCAGTCTTTAGATATTTTTGAGGAAAAAACACCAACTGGAAAAAGAATGGGAAACAATATGATGTTTTATTTTGCACCAAACCAGTACTCTGGAGGGTGAAAACCTTGCAGACCTAGCACAATTCACAAGCCTACATAGATTCCAGGGCTGGAAATTGCCAGGTGCTGCCAAAAAATATATACTTTGGCAAGGGAAATGCTTTGCTGAAGAGAAATTCACTATTGCAAGAATAGCCAGATTGATCAGGGTTTAAGACAAGATAATTAGGAGTCTGTAGGTCATTTCTACATCAGAATATTGCCCCTTAAAGTGCATTGAGGAGGAAATGGTAATACAGACATCCATCCATAATGAAAATGCATCCTCTTGCCTTATACATGCTCTCACAGGAAATAATTGCTGCTTAGCCTTGTGTGTGGTGGAAGTAGGAGCAGTCATGATAGACTCCTATCCTTCTCATCCCAAGCCAGTGTAAAACTGAGTTTTATTTGGATTACCAAACTAATAACAATGAAGCCATATGACTGGGTGAAATTGTAGCATTGCTGAAGTAACTGGTAAATTAGTGCTGTCAGGATTATGTCTTGATGAATCAGATGCCAGAAGTTACTTGTGTATAACCTGATCCAAGGTCTGCTGAAATCAGTGGAAAGATTTCCACTATCCTTAGTAGGCTTCTCAACATGCTGGTATTGAACACTTGCTTTTTCTTCCAGCTTTAAAGTTCAGTAAGTAAATATTGTTTTAGTGGCATCTAAAGAGATTGCAGGGAATGGGTGTGCTGAAATTCCTTGAAGGAGGTAAGAAGAAGAGGATACTGATGTACAGTGTGAAGCAGAATGACTGATATGTGGTTAGTGCCACTGACCACGCAACATACAGTACCTTGCTGTGCACTTTGTAATCAGAATTTTTAGTTCTGTGGTTACTCTTTCTCAGCTGTAGGCTGAGAAATGAAAGCAAATGGCAAAAGCCAAGCATGGTACTCTAGCTTTTGCATTTTGGCATCATCATCTGGTTAAGAGGCAGAAGGTGGGAATGGCTGTTCCAAGTCCCATCTAATACATTTCCCATTGTCCAGGAGTGCATGTATTGGCACACATTACAATTTTAATTTTTATTTCTACAGAATAGTCCTTACAAGGGGATCAAGTAGGTGGGCACAGGCCAATGTCACCTACCAGAGAGGTAGACAATTTTAATTTCCTTATTAGAAACAAGTACTGGTTGACAGCAGCTGAGCATGAGCCAGGTGGCCAAGAAGGCCAGCGACATCCTCCTTGTGTCAGTGATAGTGTGGCCAGCAGCACCAGGGCAGGGATGGTCCCTCTGCTCCTGGTGAGGTCACACTCGGAGTGCTGGGCTCAGTTTGGGGCCCCTCACTACAAGAAAGGCTTTGAGGGGTGTCCAGAGAAGGGCACGGAGCTGGGGAAGGGTCTGGGACGCCAGTCTGGTAAAGGAGCAGCTGAGGGAGAGAGCTGGGAATGTTTAGCCTGGAGAAAATGAGGCTCAGGGGGGACCTTATGACTCTCTACAACCACCTGTAATGATGCTGTAGGGAGATGAGGGTTGGTTGATTTTTACTTCTTCCATGTAAAAAATGATAGGAAAAGGGGAAATGGCCTCAAGTGGTTCCAAGGGAGGTTCAGGTGGAATTTCAGGAAAAATTTCTTCACTAAAAGTGTGGTCAAGTGTTGGAACAGTGATCAGGGGAGAGTGGAGTCACCACTCCTGGAAGTGCTCAGAAAACCTGTAGGCACTTTGTGATATGGTTTAGTGAACAAGGTGGTATGCAGTCAAAGGCTGGACTCGATGATCTTGAAGATCTTTTCCATCCTTAATGGTTCTGATGGTGTGGCAATAGAAGAGAAAGTAGGAGGGGAAAAGAAGGTAAGGCCAGTAAGGGCCTGGCTCACTGACACCATTAACTTTGGTGGGTTTGCTCTAATGTGCTCTGAGCTCACATCATTGCCAGGGGCTTTGCCAGGGAAAAGTGTCCAACCTTGTACAATGATGCAGCAACAGAGCCTAAGGAATGAACAAGATTCAGTTTTGTACCTATGAAGTCCTGAATCTTCTTTAACTTTCAGTTACTGAACTTTTCTGTACAATGACATGAATTACTTCAGAAGTTACTTTAAGCATGGTCTGATGACTTCATGCTTTTGGTGAAAGTCCAGCATGTAGTTTTCTTACAGCCAACACTTTAGATGTGAATTATTTCCAAAAAAAAAAAAAATTATTGTCTGCTACTTCTGGCCATATTGGAATGCTTTTACCTGTGAAAATTGACTTGCAAGATTCCTGATTAGAAAGTACAAATTAACCACTACATTCAGAAGGGAAATTAAGACAGAAAGATTGAGACAGATTCTTTTCTCTTCTGTGATGCTAAACAGTACTGTATCCTAAATTACAACAGCTCTTTGCAGAGAAAGATAAGACCATAATTTGAGTAATATTTATGGAATCTAACTATCAATTATTTGCACAAGAGAAGGCTGTGTCACTGCCAGGAAGTGAATCTACATCAACATAAGCATCAGGCTTTAACTATATACCTGTCTTCCTTTAACCATAATTTTTGAGTCAGTTGGACATGTTAAAATATAATCTTGAAATGAAACATTCGTTTGAGGTCATGATGCTCCTGTTAAATTTGTCAAAGGAGATAAAAGAAAAGTGAAACTTTCCAGAGGAGTACATAGTCATTAGGGAGTGAGGATGAGGTCATTGGGATGAGAAAGGGACAGTGCATTGTGGCTGGAACTAAAACTAGAACTAAAACTAGCTAAAATATGGTCCCATTTCATTCATCTTTCACTCACACTACCAGTTGTAGCTGTATCCTTTAGTGATTTAGTTTTGCAAGTAGGAGCTAGGAAAATCAATTCCAGTGAAAGGAACATAAAGAAAAAGAAGTCAGTGCTGAATAAGAGATGAAGCTACATTTGCTCTCCTTGTCCTTCCAGCTCACCCTGTTACTGCTGAAGACATGCAGGGGGATTATAAGGGAACACTGGTATATTGCAGGGAGAAATTAGCTCCAGTATAACACCTTAGCTCCAGTATAACACCTTAAGTACCAAAACTACAGTTTCTGTAGGATCCTTGAAAATAGCAGTGCTTGTAAGCAGTAAAGCTGTTTTATGAAACAAAGAGGATGCAGTCCTTCTTTTATGGGGCTGACAATGTTCTCTGTGGTCACGCTTCCTAAAAGGGAATGTAGTTTCTGAACACATTTTTTTGCAGTTCTCACTTGCTAAGTTTCAGAGGCCTTTTCAGGGAAGTTCAAAGGTTTTAAAAGTTCATTTCTATTAAAAGAGAAGTTTTTATAAGTAACCAGAATTATTCCTTTCTTTTATGATTTTCTTTTCAACTTAAGTCTGATTAATGACTGAAAGTTTTGCATCAGTTAAAGATGTTTTTGAATGGCTTCTTTTATTTTGCAATCCTGTTGTCCTTTGCCTCACTAGGCTTCTTCTCTGGGTCATATGGCAATACTATAAACTTTAAATGGGCTGTGGCAATGTTGATCTGGCCTTTAAATTTTAGGTACTCACTGACTTTTTTTGAGCCACAACATCCACAATTATTTAAGCAAGTGACTCCAGTTCAGCAGAAAAGCAGTAGGATGAATAAGTATTCTTATAAGTGTGTAGAGTTTTGCATTTCTCTTACAGGTGCCAAAATATGTAAGCTTAATGGTGACTCTATAAGTCCTGTTAAATGTACTTTGTCTGCAAAATCATTCTTCCCAGTGCTGGGCCAATGTTTTTCACATCATGTCATCCCCTTTGTCAGTCTGAGCCTAGCCCTGCTCAGGATCTATGGTGGTTATTTTAAAAAGTATTGTGGAAAAAATACTTGTCTTAGGCATCATTGGCCAGTGGAGGGCTTCCGTGGTGTCAGAGCAAATGAGAAAGTAGAATTAAGTAGTTCCTATAAAATGCATTTCTAAAGGATTCCTGTCAGTTATCAAAAATCACAGCCCTTTTTAATTCTCAGGTTTTCAACACCTATCACTCATTTTTTATTCCTTTACATGCTAATTAATCTCAAAGCTCGCAGGACTTTGAAGAAACCTTTTGATCACCTGAAAGCAGAGATTCTGTTTTGTCTTGGACATAAACATCAGTATGGATATCTTTGGTGTGTGTCTTTAGATATTTAGTTCTGAGGTTACAAGTATTTGAGATTAAGAACCCAGTATTCCAATTAAGACTTAAGATGTTCAAGCAAAAATGATGTTCAGGCATACCCTGTTGGTACCCAGAATTTGACTTAATAAGATCATAAATATTTCCAGATAACTAGCCTTAAGTAGTTAATTGTAGTTAATCCTGCAATTAAATCTGGTACAGATATACATAAACTGAATCAAATGGCATAGAGAACAAAACTTCCACACAAGAAAGCCACCTAAACACCAATTCCTTAAATTTTTTTCCTCTTTGCTTCTTCTATCTGATTGGGTACAACTGAAGGAGTTAGAGAATGCCCAGGTGAGGTTAAATAATTTTTCAGATTTTAGATGTGTAGTTGATTTTCATTTAATAACATGTCCAAATCAACTTTGTCATTATCCACTCAAAGGTCATTGAAAAAATGAAAAAAATACAACCTCCTGCACTATTATTTTTATACAGTTTTAGTGAAGTTATAATGCCAGCATACAATATTTCTTTCTTTCAGGTCTTCTGTAGCAAAACCTTTCAGAGTTCTTTCCATCGAGAGTGATTTTTTTGGATAAAATATCACTGAAAATTTGGGCTAAAGATATCCCGAATTAAATTGAATTTTTTGTGGTTTGGGAAAGCTGAATTAATTTTTTCCTTTGTTTTTTTTCTTCCAAATTCCTCTAAACTCCTCATTGCTTGCCAGAAAAGGAGGTACCAAAATAACCCAAGGAGGCTGTGCAGCTTCTCCAGAAGCGAGAAGTACAGCAAGTTTAGTAAGCATGGCTGTTCACTCATTTTCCCCATTTGTGAAATTTAGAAAAGTTTCATTTCTGCATCCAGGATAAAATCCCAAATGGAAGTACAATGAGGTCACTTCCACAATTCTTCTTGTCTAAAATGGGTCTGAATTTTCTCTTCTTTGTTTCTAAATGATTACCTAGACTGAATCTCTGGTGATTTGGCTTAATTATTTGCAATTTCTCATCATCTGTTAGTTGCTTATGTCTCTCATGTGTTCTTTCTTGACTTCTTCTGATACCATTTCAAAACTTTTCTAATGAATTTCCTAAACTCATTCCAGAATTCTAGGTGTTCTTTGTTTATCCCTCTAGCAGTTAGACAGCAGGGCATTAAATACATTGCTATCAATTTAAACTTCATAGTTGTTTTGACTTTCCATTCAGCATCATAAAACTGCTATGCAATCAACTGTGATCACTCTAAAGACAAAACTGACAAAAAATAAATTTTTGCATATGGCTTTCTCTGTGCAGCTTCAGAACAGTATTGCTTTAAAGCAGATACATTTAAGGTATGTTTCCATTAGAATTGGTGGCAATAAAATAAACAACATCCTTGCTGCTTTTTTTCCTAATCTTAGTGATACAAAGCATAAACCAAAAGGTTTCTCTACAGAAATAGATGCACATTATGACCTGTGTGGGACTGAATATCTTCCTCTCTTTGTCTTTCTCTGTCTACTTGCATGGCTGTGATCTTTTGCCATACCACCACTTGCAAATAGATCTGAGCACTGGAATCTCCTGGATATGGTTGCATGATAGTGCAAACTGACTATTTCTCTGGAAGATTTGAATTATTCTGTGATAGCTGATAAATTTTACCCCAGTATATAAGGTTTTAAAAAAGGCTGTCTGTCTTTCAGTTGTTCATATCATTTGCTCTTAAGGTCAAGGTCTATTGAAAAATTTAAACAAAATATTTATCTGACAAGGGCTGCAGTTTATTTCTACATTATTCTCAAGTTTTTGGATTTTTTTTTCAATTAAGACTATCTTTATGGTCAGTCATACATTATGACATATATGTTTGTTTGTTTGTTTGACTTCAGGGTTGACATCCAGGAGGTTTTTAATTATTGAATCTGCTGGGCAGTGTGTGCTGTTGAAAACCTGAGGACTGGCAGTGACATTATTTGTAGTTGTTGCTCTCTTGTGTTATTTGTGTGCAAATTATGGGCTGTAGGTCCATTTCTTATTCACACTAGAGGGCTCCTTCACACTTGCTTTGCAGTGTGGCAGCACCTACAAGTCAGGGCAATGAAAACACATTGCAGCACAAGGGTTTTTCTGCATTTCAGGACATAACAGGCTCCTGTGTCTTCCCCTCACAGAAATTGCTTCTGTATATTGTAATATTCTGGCACCTCCTGAGCAGTGTCAGACTGGCCTGTGGTAATTGTCTCTCCTCCTTACCACATAAGGTGGGAAGAATAGAAACATTACAGAACTATTTCTGGGCAAAGAGAAGTTAAGATTTGCTCCCTGTTCAGCCTAAAGGTACTCATGAGAATAATAAATGTCATAATCAAGCCAGCTGATAAACTGCAAGTCTTACCTAGAATGTCTCCTAAAATTAGGGAAGATAGTTGGAGACTACTGAAAATCATTTGGACTTGTCTTTCTGCATTTGGAGTGGAGGAGTTGATTTTATTTCAATACTGGGGACTGGTCTTTCTACAGGTTGAGGAAAATGCCTGTGTTAACTCTGCATGTTGCAGTCGTCTTTCCTATCAATATTTGTATCTTGGATTACAGTAGATCAGATAACAGAAAAGAACTAGAAAATTAGAAGAAAGCTTAACTGTTGGAAGAAGGCACCCCATGTGATAACTATTATTGACCTTTCTTTTAGACTAAAATTTCAGGTCATTTTGGCCTGTAAATACAGCTCTGAAAGTTGAAAACTAAGTTTTCAAATAGAGAAAGACGTGAAGACAGATACGTAGAGAAGATATGAAAATCTGGAAGCAAAACACTTCTCAAATATCTGTCCTGCTCTCTGTTATCTGTCCTCTTTTGCACAGTATTATTAGTTTTCTTAATTTTCTATACAGAAATTTCTTTGTATTAATCAGATTCAGCTTTCTTAATGTCTAATTTAAGTCAAGTGTTATGGCAGAAAAACCTGAAATTTACTGACTAAATAGCTGTGTGCTATGGCTCAGTAACCTTTTAATTTTTAAAATAACTGAATTCTCTTCAGAGTGAGTGGCTCTGTAGAAAACGGCGTCTGTTCAAGTAACAAATCAAAAATTGTTCCCAAAACACTGAGTTGTGTTGATATTTTAAAACACTGCTACTGTTTTCCACAGCTTTAGCACTCAAGCTCTGCCCTGCTCTATGTCAGCTTCATGCTTGGGAAATGTCACTGGAGTGACAGCTGGTGAAGTGAAGGCAAAGAGCAGAGAAGAAGCACTGGAAAAGGCAAAGAGCAGAGACAAAGCACTGAAAAAAACACTTGGAACATATTCCTGTGTTGTAGGGAAGAAAGGATGCCAGAAATAAAGAAAGCAGCACATTGGTTTTAATATGCACAATGTGTTCCATCCTATGTAAAAGACTGTTCAGTGCTGGTTGCATTTAAACATCCCTGCACGATGGGCAGCACATTTGTCAGGACTCCTTGCCATTCTTCAATAAAGCAGCAGCAGGGAAGATTATCTGTCTCCTACTCCAGGATGACGTCACTGCGCCGATAAGTAGGACTTAGGAAAGGTTTATGTTCTAAGCACTAGATTTAAAGAATATAATGCTCCTTTTACTATAGTAATTTCTAGCCCTACTAATTTTCAATGTTTATCTTGCAAGATCGTTAGGAAATTCAGAAATCATTTCTCTGGTTGGGGAGGAAAAGAGTGGGGTGATCTAAGGATAAATAAGCTTTCTGCTGTGGAGTTCCTCTACCACTGTATCACATCTGGCAAGTATCCATGAGGTCTTTCAAAGTGATAGGCTGTAAAATTGATAAAAATGTAGTCTTTAAAAACTCAAAATATTGTTAAATTTTTGTGTTGAAGTTGATAGTAGCTATTGAGTACTTGTTTCCTAATAGAACAGACATTTTTAATTTACTATTTCATATTTTAAACTTTCACATTAGATACCATACTGGATTAAGACAAAGTATCAGTGTCAGGACACTTGTTCTTTCCTTTTAATCAAAAGAAAACAGATATTATTGTACCATATCCTGCATCTAGCTCAGATTAATTTTGACTCATTTCCTCACAAAAATTGCTGAAAACGCTCCAGAGTTCTTCATGGACAATTCATTCATTATTGTCTCATTGCTCTGGCACAATTATATTAAGTTGTATTTAGTGGACGGAGAAAAAGAAAGATGAAGAGTTAGCTTTTCTGGAGGGGCTATATGGCATCTGGTATAGCTCAAACTGGAGTCAGTGGGGGGCAGCCCAACCCCTAAAGAGCAATTCATCCTGATTTACTGCACAAAGTGCATATAAGTGTTTGAAAATTAAATACCTCTGCAAAAACAAACTAAATATCCACTATCATCATCTGAACAACAGAACACAAAGTTTGGTAATCGTGCACATAAATTCTGACTGTTTGGCATGGTAATATTGCCACTAATTGTTGGAGCAGGTCATGACAACTAATCTCCAGATTGCCTGACATTTGCTAATTTTAATCTCTGCCTTAACGCTGTTATAACTTAACCAAACCATAACTGTCTGGATTTGAGGTTTTGTGCATATTCTATAGGTGCATGAGGTGTTTTGTTTCCTTCTTGTTGAGGAGTTGGAAAGAAAAAGGTGCAGCTAAAACCATTGAGTCATTTCTGACAGTAAGATTGGAAGCTATACGATTTTGCCCCTGATAAAATGTAACCCCCTCCTTCCTGAAATGTACGCCTGTTTTACTGAATAACTTCTGTGCTTTCGCCATGTGAAGGTGGAAATTGGGGAAGAGGCAAAAAGGAATCATGGCTTAGGTTGAAAGGGACTTTAAAGATCATCTAGTTCCAACTCCCCTGGAGATTACTTTGGTTCAGGTGTTCTTCTTTTTATTCTTCCCTCATGATAATTTCAATGAATTATCATCTAGCAACTTTCCTGCTGTTGGAGTGGCTGCTGTCATTTGTTACTGCTGCCATAGGTGAACCTGCTGCCTGATATTGACATTTCCCCATCTGAACATTGACGTGAGGTTTCTCTTAAAAACGTTTTTTTCTTGGAATCTACTGGTACAGGAGTTAAACAAGGTGTGGCTGCTTTGTGGTCAGGTGGGATGGTGTGGGTGTTTCTGTAGGGATGCTTCACAGCCTGCACCAACCAGAGCTGCAAAATCGATATTTGTGTGTCTGTCCACCGGTGTGCAATGGCTACTACAGGGGCCGGTACTGCCCAGGCCAGACCTGGTAAGGAAAATGTGACAAGGTTGCATGTGCTGCATGCTGGTGAGAGCAGAACTGTCCTTGAAACCTGGTTCAAACATGATTCACCCTCAAAGGAGTCAAAGTCCTAGTTCAGGTAAGGTAGTTGCCAAACACAGAACTTTGTGAGCAACTTTTAAAGGCTCCTCAGTCTTAAATTACATTTTGTTCTGAATCATTGTTGTCACCTCTTTCGAGATGAGGTTTTTCTGCCTTTTTTGTAACACCTTTCTCTTATTGCTAATTCTCACCTTCTTTTCTCCTTGGTGCAAATCTGTTGTATAATGAATGTTTTTAAAAGAAATATACTGGTGTATTGACTCCTTTAAATTCATGATGGATATCTCAAAGCTCAGACTAAGATTTTTTTTTTCTATTGTTTCTACATTAAGAATACTGGAAACTTTTGAAAAGAGTTTCTATGAAATTTGAAACAGTAAAATTTTTCTCATGTGATTTTTCCAAGTCAAAATTATTTAGCAGTTCTGAAAAATAATGCCTTCACAGCTCATCAGCATTGACCCAGAACCAACAGATATCCTAACTACAGGGAAGTCACTGACTTCAGAAAATTAATCTCATGGGAATATTGATAGAAATGGGACTAGGAAAAGAGCATGCAAGGCAAGTGTGATCTTTTCTGAGGTAGTTCTTTTGATTTATTGGCAGAATGTTGTGGAAAATAAAAGAAATTGCTTACTAGGCTCTACCACTTTATTGAGAGGATGCGAAGGAAGTGTGAAAAGTGGGATGTGTGGGGGAATTAGAGTGAGAGCTCAGTATTTTGTTGCTGGCAGATGTGTGCTAAGCTTCACCATTTTACTGGGGTGGTACAATTTAGTTGTTATGACACATCCAGGAAGAAAAACAGAAAACACGAGCTGGAGGCTTGGAGAAAATTAAATGATGATGACTCAGAACTTACACCCCAAAGTAAAATGAAGATTGAAACACTGCACCAATTTGTTTAGAAGAGAAATCTGATGCAAACATGAAAAAAATGAGCTTCCTTCAAGTTATTGAAGCTTTGCACTGATCTTGAGATGAGGAGGGTAATATTAGAAAGTTAGTGTCAAGGTAAAAGGCAAGGATGATCAAGGATAAACTGCAAACTGAGCTTATGTTTTTGCTGTCATTTTCTTTTCAAAGTATTCTTTTTGTTCATTGTGCAGTCAGCCCCACATCTGCTTCTGCTGAAAACCGAGGAAAAGTGTTTCAGTGCCTAAAAGTGTTATTGTTTGACTCGTTTGGCTGGGAGAATGAGTCTCAAGTAACCTATGAACTCTGTGCCATATTCCTGCAGTAAGCAGAGGGCCTGCTGGGGTGATCTACTTAACTTGCCATTAAGTTTTATGTAAACTGTTATAACATTGTTTTAAAAGGATTTGCAGGATTCTCTGCAGTAATATGGCATATATTAACTTCTAGACTGAAAGTAGTAGCCAATTTGTATCCCTTATGTAAACAGATCTATTTTTTTTTTGTATTTACTGAACTGTCTTCCTAAGTTTGATAGGCTATTACCTATAATTTATCATCAGTACTGCAATGTGACAGTTAGCTTAAAAGTTTAACCCTTGCAGTATTTAGGTTGTATGTAGGTGAGCTTCTAAAAAGTAGTGTTTCGTTGGACCTGAATTGATACCTGACTCAGGGGATTTCAAAAGCAGTTTTAAAAGGTGAATAAACATTGTTGCCTCATTTTCACACGTGGTGAAAGTTAGACAAATACAGATAAAATTAGTTGGTTCAAGGTTATGTAAACCAGTTAGTCCCATAGCCAGAAATAGTCCTAGCCCTCCCCCCTGCTTATTCTTTTTCTACTTTTTATCTAAAGAAAAACTTTGTCTGTTCTCTGAAATGTAGAAGATGGTTTACACCGATTAGGCTTCTCACATTAGAAAGTCTAATTTCTGGATTCTTGGAATGCACAGAAAGGGACTGTGCTAGTCATAACTGCATGCTCCTGGACATTTCAGCATCTCATAATTTCTTTCTCATGGTTTCAAAATTTATAAATACATTTTCTGTACATTTGAGAAATTGGCTAGCAACAAGATCATCTTATGCAGCGTATCAATTAAGTGACTGTGGGTTTGGTTCTGTAAGTAATCTGTGTCCAGAAGTCTTGTGCACTGTAAGTAGAATTTGTAATTACCTGGTGTTGAAAGGCAAGATGGTGGTCTGGTTACCAGAGAAATTCAAGTATTTTTATCTTTGCCAAAGAAACTGTAGTACTATCTACCCAAGATGATGTTGCATGGAGCACATCATCCCTTATCTTCTGAAAGCATAGCCTCAAATCTCACTGAATACAGGCCAGCCTAAGGGGCACAGTGAGCTTTTATTTCATATTTTTATGCATCATAAAGGCAGTGCTGATGTTCCTCTTGATGGATTACGAGGAGGGCAAAGGCTACATGACACCACTGCTGCTGACTGTGGTCACAGAAAGGCACCATCAGACCAGCATTAGTTCCTCTGGTTTATAGCTCCAACATGCTGATATTCCAAAAGGACAGATAATAGATAACTCCAGCTACTCCACACCACATGTCACCAGAGGCAAGGGGTACGTGTCATTCCCTTTACTAGTACCTGGCAGTGCTGAGCTCTGTTTATCATCAGCCACTTGGCAACAAGCACTATTCTTGGTCAGGGCTCTGCTGTTGCCCTGCAGAGCGCCTACTCTGGAATTTCTGCAGCTCACAGGAATGAGGCAATTTCTGTTGTTCCAGTGAGAAGATAATGTTTCTCTGGAAGGCCACTTAGGGTTGAAATAAAGGAGAGGAGGATTACATTCCCAATTTCTGCTACATGTTTTTCTCCATTTCTTGTAGTTGTTGGACCAAACCTGTATTAAACTCACTTGGCCTGATACCTGCATCATTTACTCAGCAATTAGGGTGTGCTATGAGTTTGTTTTTTTTTTATTGATGCATATATTTTGGTGCATTTTGGCCCATTTGTAATGTAAAAGACCAAGTGTATTGCTGTTCATTAAAATGACCGCTATTATCTCTCTTACTAGACTATATCATTGTGAATTAGATTGGTGATGAAACCTGTTCTGTGTCTGAATCCAAACTTCCAGTGTTAACATTGGCTTAACAAGCTTTATATTTTCTGTTTCCTTTATACAAAACACAAAGAGCTCATATTTCAAAATAAATCTCCTGCACTGTACTTTATTTAATAGCTGACACAGCTGAGATTTTAAGAAGCTGAATGCACATATAATGCATTTTAAGAAGTGACATTGCTATGGTTATGAGTTACACAACAATATGATGTCAGCCCTCTGATTGGTGCCATGGTATTTAGCAATGCCACTTGGACAGGAAAGTTCACACACAGAAGCCTGTCCAACAGTTCTAAGAATTTTATATCTTTTGAAGTATTCAATATATTTCTTTATGTGTTGAAGCACTGGCCTTCCAAAACTCTTGTTTTCATTTTCCAGCAATCTCAGTGAACTTGGGGTCATTGGATTGTTTGCTTTCTCACTGGCTACACTGAAATCAAGCAGCCATCAGCTAAATTAGTGTAGCTTGAATGTGTCTAGAAAGAATTCAAAGCAGGCCTTTACAACTGCGTTATTACTGTGCTTTTAACTCATCATGCAAACTTAAGAGGTAGAGGCAGTTCAAAGGAAAGGTGAATTTTTAGTACTGGCTCAAAATGAGAAATGATGGGACTTTCAGGTTTCAGCTGCATGTTTCAGTTTTCTGTGGTTGTAGCTGTTCCAGAAAGAAAACAATCTACTTTTGATATAAATTAAGTTTTAGTTTTCCGAGCCATCTCTCCATCTTCTGAGACTATAGGGAAACACTACAATGAATACTTTGGCAAGATATTATCCATCTATACTGGCATTTTGGCAATCACAGCTTATCAATTCCTTTGTCTGGAGAAAAAAAAAAAGTCAAATTGAGTCCAGTTTACTTGACCAAAAAAAATCGTATTTATCTATTTAGGTTGTTCAGAACCACCAATTTTCCAAGAGTTGTGTACAATATCGTGATGCAGAATGAAAAAAAGAGGAAGGAAATCAGGTGACATAGCAAGTGGCTTTTTATTTGGTAGATTACTGTTCATTGCAAACAAGGTTTGGTGTGTGAAAGACATTGAATTTTTATGGTGACTGTTGAGAAATGCACTGGTGGTCTCTGCTAAACATTCACATTGTAAAATCACTTGATTGGATCCTCACCCAGTTGGTAGTTTCAACTGACTACCTGCGTGGATGAGCCTCATTCATGTCACTACAGAAGACAGGAAATTTCTGAAGGTTTAGAAGGAAACTCTGAGCTGGCAGTGTGCCCTTGCAGCCAGGAGGGTCAATGGTATCCTGGGGTACTTTGGCAAGAGCGTGGCCAGCAGTTTGAGCGAGCAGATATTCCCCCTCTGCTTGGCCCTGGTGAGGCACATCTGGAGTGCTGGGTCTGATTGGGAGTGCTGATTCTGGGCTCCTCAGCACCAGAGAGATGAGGAGCTACTGGAAAAGGGGCAGTGCGGGGTGACAAAGATGATGCAGGGTCTGGAGCATCTCACTTTGGGCACTGGGTCTATTTATTCTAGAGAAGACTGAGCGGAGTTCTCATTAATGTTTATAGAATACCTCAGAGGTTTGTTCCTAGAGGATGGTGACAGACTTTTTTCAGTGGTGGCCAGCAACAGGATGAGGAGCAAAGGCCATAAACTGAAACACAAGTTTCACCTTAACGTGAAGAAGAACTTCTTTCCATTGAGGGTGGCAGAGCACTGGAACAGTCTGCCCAGGGAGGTTGTGGAATCTCCCTCTTTGGAGACATTCCAAACCCATCTGGACTCGTTCCTGTGTCACCTGCTCTAGGTGACCTTGCCTTGGCAGGGGGCTTGGACTACATCGTTTCCAGAAGTCCTGTCCAACCCTAACAATTCTGTGAATTCTGAGAAGTTTTAACACAACTATAGTACTTAGTACTTGATGAACTTTTAGTGAGCAGATTTAGGGTTTTCTGTATCTCCTTCCATGGAGTCCTTCATTAGCTAAAAAGAAAATTTAATTATTTTATGTTTTCTCCTAATTGCTTTTAATCCATTCATCTAAAATCAGATCTCTTCACCAAGCAATTTCAATAATTTAAAACTTTAAAGGTTTCTGCATTGACTCCTGCTTATCATCAGACACTTGGCTGCAAATCTTGTTCTTGGTCAGAGCTTTGCTGCTGTCCTTCGCAGGAGGTGCTCTGGAATTTCTGCAGCTCACAAGAATGAGGCAATTTCTGTTACTCCAATGAAAGTAGAAAGAAGCTAATGAGCCTTTGGAAAGGTGTTTAGATTTGAACAAAATCAGAGGAGGATTATGTTGCTTTTTTCCAGATATTTTTGGCAAAAGTGCTTTGTTAGTTTGTTAGTTCAGGTAGGATAGAGTATATGCTAAAGTTGCTTTTGAGGCAGGGGCACGCTTGCAGCTTTGGTTTTGTCTTTATCCTTCGTTGTTCCCTGTATAAAGGGAAAGTACTACTTCACTCTATTGCTTGGTTAAATTCTTTGACATTTGTATTCTATTTTGAACCTGCAAAGTTCTAGCAAAAATACAAAAATTTTTTAGGAAATATAAGTTTTTGCCATCTCCAGTTGGATATGCAATCACTAGGACAAAAAACCCCTTAGAAATATTCAGAGGAATAGATGATTTCCTGGGCTACTCTAGTGTACAATGTATTTGTCTGAAGGCTGCAATCAAATACTTCGATGATGAGTGCTTAAAAGGAGTTTACGAGGAAAATAATAATTCTTATTGTCTACAGTGTTTGGATCTTGGAAGTCAATAAGGCATGAGACCCCCTATTACATAATGAAGACACTGATTCTTTTCCTTCTCCCAAGAAGTGTGTGGTCTGCATAACTGTGGATACAATTTTTTGTTAAATGCTTTAGTAATTTAGTGATGGTCTACGTATAATAACGTAAAATTCATAGGCTTTGACCAAAATTAAGATTAATATTCCCTGATTTTAAGGAATTCCTAGACACATCTTCAGTCACTGGTTCTTCCATGAAACTCTATTTGCATGGCATCATGCTTACAAGTGAGTTTAATTTATATATTCCTGTATTATTTGTTGTTACACAAAGTAATAGTTTTAAATAACACTTATTCCTTATATTACAATATATGTTGAATTATTTCAGTAAATTCAGGTGCAGTCAGTCTCATTGCAGTGGAGACAAGGTCTAAGCCACAAGTATCTGAAACTCCTAAATAAGACATCCTAAAGAATTTTGAGAGAATTTAAATTAAATTTTTCTGATTAGAAAACAAATAAAATTATAAGATATGCATTGTCTCCAACTTTCTGCAGTGATTATAATTTTTCTCATGTTTGGTTTTCATCCAGTATTGTTTGTGGTGCATGTTTAGGCTTTGGCATCTTGCAAATGAGGTTAGTAGAAAGGTAGCATTTACAGTACTTATTAACCACTGTCTGTTCCAGAATGCCTCTTAGAATATTTATTCAAATTCAGCCATCATTATTTTTAGCTCACTTGGGAAATTATTAGCTTTCATCTGATGCCTCACATATTTATGCTAGGAATAAGAAGATTTCATACTAAGCGTATTAGTGTGTTTAACGTCAGAGAGGAAGCCAAGTCATTATGCCAATTGTCATTTTGAAGAGCTTTTAATAGTGATAACTTTTTCACAAGTAGTCAATAAGGTCTATAAGCAAAATTTAGACAAGTAGCTAAGGTCCCTGACTTGTGTTTCCAAAGATGCTGAGGCAACTAAAAACACAGGCATATGCCTGGAAGGATTAGAAAAACAAATCAAAACAAAAAACCTGCCTAGGTTCACCTATCATTGATTTTAGTGGAAATTAGATAATGACTGCTTTTGAAAAATCTCTTGACTGTCTGCCTCTTTGATGCCTTCAAAGGTCTCACAGGCTATTTATGAGACTCATGCTGCTTTTTGAAAATAGAGTAACACTTCTCAAAAGTTAGTTTTCAATCTTTTACATGTAGCCATCTACCTGCCACAAAATCAAGACTGATTTAGGCACTTTAGCAAACAATTATGTATGAACTTGGACAAATTAGAGATATGGGCAATCATCAACTACATGAAGTTTAACAAGTGAGTGCTGGAGTGTGTACCTGGGATGGGGCAACCCTGGTTGTGTGAGAGAGGTTGGAGAGCAGAAAGGGAGCTTGGGGTCCTGGTTGATGGCAAGTTGAACATGAGCCAATAGTGCCCTGGCAGCCAGGAAGGCCAGCCCTGTCTTGGGGGCATCAGGCACAGCATGGCCAGCCAGGCAAGGGAGGGATTGTCCCGCTCTGCTTTTAGCTGGGGCAGCCTCACCTCCAGTGCTGGGGGCAGTTTTGGGTGCCACAGTGTAAAACAGACATTGAGCTCTTAGAGATGTTCAGAGGAGGCCACGGGGATGGTGAAGGGCCTTGGGGAAGCCGTACAAGGAGCAGCTGAGGGCACTTGTTCTGTTCAGCCTGGAGAAGAGAAGCCTGACAGGAGGCCTCATTTCAGCCTACAATGTCCTTGTGAGGGGAAGAGGAGGGGCAGGCACTGATCCCTTCTCTGTGCTGACCAGCGACAGGACTTGAGGAAACAACAGGAAGATGAGCAAAGAGAGGTTTAAGCTGGATATCAGGGAAAGGTTCTCCACCCAGTGGGTGACTGGGAACTGGAACAGGCTCCCCAGATAAGTGGTCACAGCACCATGGCTATCAGAGTTCAAGTATTTGCACAGTGCTCTCTGGCACATGGTGTGACTCTTGGCATGTCCTCTACAGGGTTATGAGTTGGATTCCATGATCCTGATGGGTTTGTTCCAACTCAGCATATTCTATGATTCTATGAAAAACTGAATGATAGATGATCTTTAAAATTACACTACAAACCTTTCGGGTTGGTCTGAATAATGTTAAAAAAGTGGAATTTTTTGATGCGCGTGTACCCTTTTCAAATCAGGAACAAATGGTATCTATTGATTGCTCAAAAAAGCCTTTAATTGCTGTATTTATACACAGAAAGAAAAATATTAGAAGTTCAGCGGTTAGTTCCTAGGAAAAACAGGTGACTAGTAGGAAAGCAATGGGAATCCAGTCAAGGGAAAATATTTGTGGGGTAATGACACTGATGGCCAAAAGACCTAGGAAAATCAATGATCAATGTTTTCTTTAGTGAGCATAGCACAGAGGCCATGAAATAGAATTCCTCAGACTGACTCCTACTGTCGTCAATGATCTGAACTAAAGCCATTTGAAGTTAACAGATAGCCATGAGTGAGTATCCATGGAATCATAATTTTGGATTATGAAGAAACTCCTGGATAGGGCCAGCCTTGCTTATGAACATTACTAGTTTCTCCTTTTCTGGCTTTGGCTTTGTCCCTTCTTTATTATCCTACATATCAGATTTTCCTTGACATTTTCTCTTTGCCACATTAAAAAGTAGAAATACACCTTAAAAACATTAGATCCTAAAATAAAAAATAAACAAGATATTTCCACCTGTTTCATAATATAATCATTTTGCATTCAGAATCTGTTGCAGGTTATTTGATTCTTGATGGGGCAGGGAAAGCCTTATTTATTGAAAAAGTGTTGTCCTTTTTCACAGATCTGAATTTCATCTGTTTCATATCAGAGTATAAACTTCTATTTGAAAATGACAGCAGACAGTGAGAATATCACCACTTACGAATTCTGTTCATTTTATTAGTCTTCATCTTAGTGATAACAGGAAATAGTTGTATTTTATTGCATCAAGTCTTATTGCTTTCAAAAACTAAAATGAAATGACTATGAAAGAAAAATTAGGGGAGTTGACTTAACGCCATTGTAGCTGCAGCTGTAGAATTTAATTCTATTTTTTTTCCAAAAAGAAAGACAAGGGTGAAATTCTGCAAAATGTCTTCCTTTTTTTTTTTTTTTTTTAATTCAACAGATTTTCTTGACCATTCCACGTTTTAAAATGTTTGTATCTTGGAATAGCTACATTAAACCTAGTGTTTGTAATTCCTCAAATGGTGGTGGAACTCCTTGAGTGTATGAAATAATTTTTGAGAACACCCTTTTTGTGTCTTTTAAATGCAGAAGCAAATGTGAAGTGACAGCATCATTTCTACCCCATTTTCCTCAAGCCAAACCAGCTGGGAATAGTAGAATGCACAATACTAAGAGCACCTTGAAATAAGCTACGTCATATACATATTTATTCATAGCAAACATAAATCATTCTTTCTTGATTTTAGTGCTTGTTTTTTACTCTGCTTCAAAACAATACTTGTACTGAAAAAGGATTGTCAATGTTCAAACAACCTAAAGAGCAGCTCCTGTCCCCATAGATGTTTTGGAAATTTTAACTACTGTGACTATTGTTCTCTGCAAAGGGGTAACTTTAGAGAAGATCATGAAATGCCAATGTCTTTGAAGTGATTCTTTGCTTTTCTATATTGTCTTGGATTGATAGTGGAACCCTGGAAAAAGTTAAAGATAGAATCTAAAATGTTAGGCTTTGTGCTTTCCCAGATCAACTGCACCTGCATAAGCAGTATGATAAATTATATAATTGTTAGATGTGATGATTGTTTAGTAATTAAAAGTAATTATTATATAACCATAAGAAGAATAGTGAGAAACTATGTTGGAAATTCAGAGAGGGGCTAAATTTATGTATACAATAGAACAATATAAGTTTAATAACTAACATGAAAGTTAAGAAACGATAGAGTATAAAACATGATCATTTCGGATGTATGGTCAGAGTCAGATTTGGGTTGAAGATACCCCGATTCCCAGAGCTCTTAATAAAAAGCACCGCATATAATCGCTCCGTGATTATGTGTTTTTGAACGCTAACAGGATGAGGAGGGGTACTGGTGCGAGGAAGGTAGAGATGCTTTGTGTTGTTTCAACTCGCTGAATGGTTTACACCCTCAGTGGGGTTCTTAGTTCAGTCATATTATTGCCTTTAGAGGTGAGCTCATTAAGTCAGCAGTACCTATATTTTAAATCTTCCAACTGATAGAATAGGTTGGGCTGGAAGAGACCTTTAAAGATCACGTAATCCAGTCCCCTGCAATTACCAAGAACATCTTCATCTAGATTAGGTTTCTCAGAGCCCCATCCAACCTAACTGTGAATGTTTCATTGCCTGAGTATCTCACTTGAGCATCATTCTGTGTCTTTCTCCATGACGATACCATGATAGAAGGCACAGCCCTCTAACAGAGAAAATCCCTCTTTAATGACATCTGATATTTAGCTGCCTCTGTAGGTTATAAACATTATTGTTGTCTCAATTTCTTTAAAACTACTGGAAAATGAAGACTCATAGGAATAGAAATGATCTGGTGTGAGCACCAGTGTAAAAAACTGCTTCATTACTTATGCATAGAAAAATGCACCTTGTTTTGCAGAAATAAAACACAAAGGAGTTTTACTTGGTATAACATGTAAGAGTATATTCTATCTATTCTATCAAGAAAGAAAAGATAGATAAGCTTTTCCCTTGCACTTTTACTGTGTCCAACTGGAGTGCTTTCTCCAACAGGATTCACACTTAGTCAGACTAAAGCCTGGGAGTTTTTAAGAGCCAGAGGAGCAGCTCTAACTGGTGTTACCTGCATAAGGCACTTTCTGGGTCTTTGCTTAACTGCACTACACCATAGCAGCTAAAATAAGCTTGGGTTTGCTTTGATCTAAAATGGGATCTGCATGAGTGCATCCTTACCTCTACATGGAAGTTCATTGTGTGGTTTTAAAGAGATTCATTGCACCAAAATTTAGGCTCACAATGGGTCCTTACCCAACCGACTTAACAAGCATAAGAATACAATTGCTACAGCTTCCTCGCTTAGTTCAGTGGAGAAAGAAAAGCGTGTCCTAGGGAAAATTCATAACTTAATGAGAGCCCTGAAAGTTTTTTAGTCCTCTCACTGACTGCAGGATGAGCTTGAGTAGACTCCTAACTCAGAATCTTCATTTAAGGGCCCAAAAATAGATGGACTGAATCTGAACCAGAATCTTCTTATTTCAGGTCACACTCTGCTCAGTGTTAATCATTCAGGAAGTTCATTCTGTGTGTGGACAAACTAAAATTATGTATGTCTAGGAAGGTCTGAATTTAAAATCTTTTGTCTGAAAACACATGAAGGGAATAGTGTAGTCAACAGCATAAAATACAGATGAGATCTTTTTGAATGCATCTATCTTTCTCTAGATAAATCATAAAGGTATAATAACATCACTTATGCTTCCTACACCTCTATCCTCTCTTGAAAATATGAAAAAAAATCCAAAAAACACCACTAAAAACCAACATAAGGAACACTTTTACATTACTGAATTCTAAAATATAAGTAGGATTGTAATGCAAATTGTTTCAACTAGTGCCTCTGTTTTTCATTCAGTGCCCATTGATTTAGAGAGAAATGCCAGAAACAATTATAACAAAAAAATGAGAAGTGTTTTAAAAGCAAATATATATGGTGTTTTTGCATTTAATCTTAGCTATATATTTCAGAAATAAACATGGCTTTTATTCAGGACATGTATTTGCCAATAATACATTTGATTAAACTAGGAAAATTAGACATACTATCAGTAGCTTGCTCCCAAATTACACAAGAAGAAATTAGATACATTTTCAGTAGCTTGCTCTCAAATTTCTACAGTCTATGAGTCACCAGATTCTTCCTGCCAAACTAAATATGTCTGTAAAAGGCTGGAAACTTTAATGGAAAGAAACATAAAACTTCAAATACGTAGGAAAAACTAAGTTTTTTTCATGGAAGACCTGTTGACTAGTAATTCAGGAATTTTGTGGATGTAGAAACAAATTATTGCAACAATATTATTATTTATCCACAGAAGTTTCAAGGTAAGAAGCATATTCACTTTTTTTGCTATGTTAACCTAAAATAAATATCCTTATTAGCTTTCATGCAATCTGAAGTAATCAATGAAGACTTACAAAAAGAAGCTGTATAGCTTTCATTATGAGTAGAAGCTCATATCCAGTCATTTTCATGGGGCTGAGTTAAAAGAAACCTTCAGTATAGTTAATGGAAGTCTGAAAAAAAATCCTTCTTGTAAATTGGATTTATTATATGTGGTCTGGAAGAGCCTTCAAATATAATTAGGAATGTTAAAATGAAAAAACTCATCTTTTTCAGATCCACAAGCAGAATTACACCTTCCCTACAATATTCTCCATGACACTTAGATGTTTTATACCCGTGCATAAGCCATACATTTAAAATTTTCTTTAGAATACAGAGTTTGTGTGCATAATTTATGATTTTATCCATGGCCTTAGAAGGATATGGCTGTTAATGAACCTTCTTTTCAAGTCAAACCAATTTTCAGTAGGATTTGTTTTCTTAGAACCTGCTGTTTATAGGATTTGGGGGTATTAAGTGTTTACATTTTGGAGATAGAAATGGTGTTCCTAGAATATTTATTTTCAGAAAGAAAACAGTTCACTGAGCTAGATTGAATCAGAATGGTCTGAGCCAACCCCTTCCTTTTTCTTCATACTCAGCCTTGTGTAAATCTCTGCCCAATACACAAAGACACAAACAATATAAACAAATAGTTCTGTATAAAAAATATCATATAATTTCAGGTTTGCATGAGTCATAATTTCCCAAAGGAAAGGATTTAACAGGACCCTTTTTCCCTACTTCCACACTTTTATGGGCACATAAGGAAGCAGAAAGGCCTGCTGTCTGGAAGCATTCTCTTACTCTAGAAGGGATATATTACATAAATGGGAAGACTGGGATCACAGCTGAATTTCAGAATAAGATGGGAAATATTTAAATATACTGTAGACTCAAGGAAAAAAAAAGGCAAGAGACATATGAGCCCTAGAAAGTTTCTTTGATAAAAGGAAGCATTCCAGTTTTCACTATTCAAGGATTTAACATGAGATAAGCAAATGCATTCTGCTCTGCCTAATGAGAGTAAGGACATTGAAAACAAAAAAATTCTCTGCGTATGGGATTCAATCAGAAAACATGGAAAGTATGGAAGGCTGGATTTTTGTAGGAATTTAAGTAAGTCCACAAGCTGGACTCACCCACTGGTCGTTATATGGTATGCCCCTCCAAAGACTATGGATGTGTTAGAATTTTTGTTCTCAATGCATCATTTGGTGATGCAAACATGAAATATGGCTGTCATTACTTAAAAGTTAGACCCAGCATTTGGGATTTATCTTTCATAATGGTTTTTGCACTAAATGCACCACATAGAAAGTAGGCATTAATGGCTTTTCCTTCTTCTTGACATTGAACTTCCTGTGGTTATTACCAGAGATAAATTTAGCATAATTTCTTCAGTAAGTATACATTTGTGGTATTTGTCTTGATTTCTAGACTGAGAAATTACTTAACTGTTGGTTATCTCTTTCATTTGTTGTCATATTTTTGAACAATTAAGCTTGGATTTGGTTTAACAAGCAAGGCCAGATCCATCCTTTGTTAGCAAAGCACCGAGTTGCCTTTAAGTCTCTATTTGATTTTCAGCTATGTGAAAGGGTTTGAAAGGTGCCTAAGAGCTAAAGTGCTGAATAAGCCCTAGGGAAATGGCTCTGTGAATTTCTGCCTTTGGAATGAGCACTGTGCATGGAATGCCCTCCATGCCCAGGTAGTAAATGCAAAAGGTTTTAATTAATGGGGCATGTGGTTCTGCTGAATGGAATGATTCACTCTGTGACCGCTGCTGCTGATCAAAAATCACAAATGCTTTATTGATACCAGAACAAACAAGGAGGTCCATACGCAAAGGTTTTGGCTGATTGCACAGAGCATGTGCCAGAGCTGAAGTCAGGGAAGGGTTTTTCTCAGTATTTAAGATTCAGTGGAAAAGTAAGAGGGGCAGCTATGCCAAGAATTAATGTTGATTTTGCCAAGGGCTTCTTTGAGTGACTTTATCCAACATGAGACTAAACAGTGTATTAAATACACATCTAGCAGTTAGGGAATCAAATGTCAAGTAACAGCTTTCTGTTATTTGAGACCAAATTTGAAGCTTGGTCTAGTGCATAAAAAAGGTAAACATCATAAAAAGCAATAACATCTCTGATATCTACCAGCTAAAAGGGACATATATAAATTGAACTTGTGGAGAAAATGTACTTATTTGGTTTTGATAGTAGGCACTTTTTACAGAGATGTTTCTTGTTGAAATTTTGATCAATGATTTGTTTCCAGTCACTTCATTAAAATTATCATCACTACTGCAGTCCCTCTTAAGGTTGAAAAATTATAAAATCCTTGGTGATCTAAGGAACTAGCTGCAGAGACCTGTTTGTAGGGACTAAATTTAGTGTCTATCAGAGGCTGACTCTTCCTAGACTTACTCTGCAATCCATGGAGAAAGAAGACAAAACCTCTCTGTTATTAAGGAGGTAACTTAAGGAGATTAACCTAAACTGAGGTTAACCTTTATGAACAACTCCTTACCCTTTCTTAATGTGGTAAAAAATGAGAAAATTCTTTCAAAGACTGGCTTATTTTCAGAGATCTTCCTCAGTGTTTACTACCAGGGGCAACAAAGCACACAGCAAACTTGTGTCAGCTGTTTGACTCTACAGTGATATCATTCCAGAAGCCAGAACTGTTTGCTTTCTTATACAGATCCATCAGCAGCTGTGCCTATAGTTCTTGTTCCCTGAGCACTGACCCTGCAGACCTGGCTAAAGCACACCTGAGCTCCTTTCCAGGGTAAGAGGTAAGGAACCTAGGGATAGATAGAGAAATACACTCAAATCTTCCATAGATACAATATTTGGACATGAATGGGGCATGTAGCCAGACCAAGGAACTCAAAAACACTCTCAGATCTTGCTCTGTGGACACAGCCAAGATGACCAGCACATGTTTGCAAAGATTTGTAAGCCAGTCAGTGACACCAGAGTCTGTGTGTGTCCGTGGCAGCTTTTCAGCATGCCTCTGCTGGGCTTCTAACATTAACATTCCTTTCAATCAGGGATGCAGAGAGGAGCTAATGACTCATAGCTCCTACAGGTATGGAGTACTTAAAGAACTGAGTGCCATGCCATCTCTTGTAATTATGCTGATAGGTTTGACAGGCCTAGAAACTTTAATAACATCTTAAAAGCAGACTTCCTGAAGTAAACAAGAAGCTCTTAACTAGAGGGAAATGGAAGAAGCAGAACGTAATTGCCTATTGCTCTGCTGCTTGTTTCCTCTTTTCTAAGGCAGCAATTCCTCCACATATACCTTAGATCTACAAAGCAATGGGATCTCATGACAGCTCTCATCACCCAAAATTATGTTCACAGGCTTATCCTGATTTTCTGATGATTATAAACTAATAGTCTTACATTGTGCACAGCTGGGGATTTTCCCAAGGACAGCACACAATTTTGATTGTCTTAGTGGACAAAAAAAAAAAAAAAAAGTAGTAAAAATCTGCAGTAATTCTCCTCAATGCAGTTGACACAGGGAACATTAAGCTTGATGCCAGAAAAGCCCATCTTTTATGGGATTCACTGCTTTACACGTGGAAGCATGTGCTAGGTCATTCTCTGAAGAATATCAGAGGAACTCCAGTGTCTCAGGTACCCAAATTCAGCTCTTTGCTTTTTTATGCAAGTGATTGTTCAGAAGATTCACCAAAAGACTAAAGCAGTGTTTTTAACAGAAAAAGAGGGTGGAGTTTTAATTCAGAATGTTGATTGTCATGGTTTCAAATAAGTATTGCCATCTAACTTGGGCTTTAGAAATTAGAAGACTGAAAATGTTTAAGGAATTAAGAAATCTGTTTCTTTATTGGCACTTTTGTATTGCTATCAAGACTGCTATGTATTTATTATAAAAGGTATATTTTCAAAGGAGAAGATAAAAAAAGAATAAAGTATTTTCTCCTTAGAACAAACTACTAGATCTCATGGTAGTAATGGCCCTGAGAAAACAGCATGAGCAAGAATGAATGATTGTTCGTCAAATTCAACATTTATGAAGACTTTTTTTTGAGTAATCTACAAAGTAAATTTCTGTGATAAGACTAGACTATTCCAAGAAAAAATTCCTGCCTCTTAGGCTTTCAATTTTGTAAGTTTCCTGTAATTTCTCCTTTAAGTTTTTCCAACATTCTCTCCTCTCAGCGTTGTTTTGTAATGAGTGTACCATGGTAGACCTTTCTGGACATTAAAATTTAAGTGAATGTCAAAGCCATCCCACTTGGCTTCATGACTCTTGGATCCAGAGGTTTTGATATTGGAGAAACATTGAGAAGAGCTGTGTTTAAGTGTAGCCACTTTTGTAGCTGTGGCCAGGTTCTCTGTCATCTTCTCCTAACAAAACCTAGCACACATGAACCTGAGGGGCAGAAGTTCTCCTAGAGATATGTCCCTAGGTAAATGGTGGCAACAATCTGCTTTTTTCTGGTAAATGATAAGAAACAAAAAACTGTCTGAGGAGTAGCCAGTACTGGTTGGAGTTAAATGTGACCAAGGAAAAAAAGAAGATGCTCAATTTGGGTATTTGTGCTGTGTTTTCCCTTAAAAATCTTTGAAAAATGCTCCTTGTCAATCTATCTCAAGACAACAGAGAGTGGTAGAAATCACATTTTACTTTCTCTTGAAATCAGTACTTCTCCTTGTGTGTGGTAAGCAGCTGGGGCATCTCCTCAGAAGCTGTAAGGAGTTTCCTTTTATAGCTAGAAAGTTGGGCAGAGTAGACTATTTAAAGGAAATTTTTGTCTTCCAGTCCTAGCCATAGATACATCCTTGTGGCTGGGAAGCACAGAGTTTCAACAGAAAGTAATACAATTATTTCTATCTTTACTTCCACCCACAACTCCCAAGGAACAGTCAGAAGCTTTGACCTTGACTCAGAACCAGGAATTCCACCTCAGCCAAAAGGTATTCTTTATATTTGGAGTCTCTAGTGAAATATAGAATGATGGAAGAAAAAAAAATTCCTCACAGCTATTTCCTGTGCAAGTTAAAGGCCAATACTACCATTGATTATACTTTAAAGGAACCAGAGTATGAGAAAAGAAGGCTTAAAATGCTACTTTTATTGACATACTCTTTACAACAACAAAAAAAATTCATTGGGTTTTTACCTCTGCAAATGATGTGGCGTTCTTAAAAAGTCCCAAGAAATCAAGCAACATTTTTAACTTCTAATAGTATGCTGCATTCTGTAGTACATTTGATATGAGGATCTCAATTTGTTTTAACAATGTTACTGGGCTTACTTTTCTCTAGTTCTGTATTTCTCTAGTTATATTATATTTCTCTAGTTCTATCAAATAAGAGGGAGAGGGTTAAACAGATTTTCTTCCTCATAAATAAGAAGCAGCCAGGTAGAGCACACACATTACTTGGCATCCAAGGGGCCACATACATGTCAGCTTCATAACATTCCTGTTGAATGATGCAGCTGCAGGCTATTGATTGAAACTGTGCAGGACTCCTAAAATGGGGTGGCCATTCATAAGTAAAACCTTCCACAGTTTTCCATAGAAAACAAGGTCGACATTTATGGTGTCGTTACATTATTTTTAGTGAAAACTCAGAATGTCAGAAAACAACAAAGTCTAGAGAGAAAGTCTAAACTGACAGCAGATAAAGGTCAAGATTGCAAAGGTAATGATCTCCTTTGAAATATTGGAAGCCCATCATGGTATTTGAAATTAAGGATGACCTAGCTTGGGGTAGAGGTTTGAAACAGATTGTGAAACCTTAGAATAACTGAGATTGAAAGCAAAGAGAGTTATTGCTAATGATTAGCATTTCACATGACCTCTTACCTTGAGGATCACAAAGTACACCTAACAGTAGGTCTGATTGCTGGGCAGTAACAGCTTCTCTTGTGGAAAGCAAGCATGAGAGGTCTCTGAACCAGCAGCAAACATTTTGCTGGTAGAGAAACACCTGAGAGTCGTCCACAGTAAAAGAACAGTTGCTCTGCTGTTCTATATGTATTGTCTCAATGTTTTCTGGTGCAGAAACAGGACGGGGAGATGACAGTCTTTACATGCACTCCAGCAATAAAACATTTGTAGGACACTCAAATAATCCCTAACTCTGCTGCTAATAAACACAACAGATTTTGGTGTATAAATGAACACCTGATGAGTTTGTAGAAAAATGTAAATTCCTGTATGAGAGATTCCAGTACTTTTAATACTGTGTTTAGCATCAGAATACAAAGCTGAACAGCACCCTGGAGTAGGTGCTTATTCACAGGAGTTGAGGTGTTAAATACAGAAAAGAAAGGTTCTTTGGTGAATAGTGGATTACTTTGTATATGTAAAACTAAGGTTCCAAAAGTGAACTTTAATAAAATATGCCAAGAAGATAGTGAAAATCTCTACAATTTATATGCTGAAGAAATTAGAATTTTCTGTAATTTAGAAGTGCAAGAGTCTGAATTTGTTTTTACTGCAAGCAAGGAGAAAACATTGAAAGCAGTGACTCCATGAATAGAAATGAATAGGAATAGGGTGGATGTGATCAGAAAAACAAAAATGGTAGCAGAGAAGACAAGAAGCTTCAGCCATGAAGGAATATCAAGGATATCAGAGAAATACATATTGTTATTGAAAGTAAATGCTAGCTTCAGAGGCTATAGGAGCACAAATTCTACCATGTTTTGAAGAAATGTATTAATGAATGTGTTCAGAATGAATATATTCCTAACTAAAAGTTTCATTAACTTTAAGTGGCAAATAGCTGAAAATCAGAAATAGATTTCTGTTACATAAAAGTTGAGTATTTCTTGATCCTCACTATTGCAGAGTTAATTTTATCTGTTGCCTGTACTGATGATAGTCTTTATTATCTCACCACACATGAATTTCCCTCCACCTGTATTTAAATGATGAAGCATGTGGATACTTGGATGCAGTAACTTTCTGCTTGCTGCCTTCCAGCTCTTCATTTTTTTTAAACCAGATGTTGAAGCTTAGTGTGTTTTTAATATGAAAAAGTGTGTACTGAAAGTGTTTACTAGCAGTCTCACATAACAGGTACATGTAGTTCTGCCTCATGAGTGTCTTGGGTTTGGTATTTGCTCTCATTCATTTGATTTCAGTGACAGGTCAGTGGAAAGCAGGAACACAGCAGGTGAAATAGCGACAGCTGGAAAGTGGTGAAAAACAATAACAAGTCTGAACATAAAAATTTATCAGAAAGTCAGAGAGGTTTAACACAGGCACAATATTATTCCTCACTGAGGCTTTATGGTAACTGAAGGCTTGAGCATCTTCCAGGTATAAGACACCAGTCCTAGCTGGCAGCCTGGATGATCATAGCTAAGCTCATTTACAGCACTTGCAGACTCCAGTGGATTACATGAAAGTGTTTAGCAGTTAAAGGAAAGAAAGGGAGGACTTACTGAAGTAAAAGCCTCTGTCTCCACACACGAACTGAAGAGCATCAACCAGCTCAGCACCACAGAGTGTCTCTGGGCCAGCAGCAACAGAACTGGTTAAGGTAAGCAAACACAGGCCAAGGTAGAAGAAATGGATGTAGGACACAGTGTGCATCTTCACCTGCCAAGGAAGCAGAAGCAGTGTCAGAATTTCCCCAAAGAGTCTTACAAAAAATGACTCCTGCACCCTTGTGAATGATAATGAATATGTACTGTGATTTCTTGGACAATAAGCATGGTATCAGGAAATGTCTCTCCATGATTTTGCAACCGCCTACATGTTCTTGTCTATGTATTTTGGAAACTGATTATTTATTCTGGTGAATTCTCACAATCACATCTAGGTAGGGAACCCTGTAGTATCTATGACTTATATTTGCTTTTGGAAAGCAAAAGATGGAAGAGTGGAATAAACAAAGGGAAGCCTGGAATAATATAAATAAAGAAAGCAACCTTGAATTGGTTTGTCTCAGACCAGATAAGCTAAGAGGGAATATGATAGGTGCCTGCCAATGTACTGTGGGAAATGGGGGGTGGCATAGGATGGAGAAAGGCTGTTTAAACTAAAATCAACATTGTCAGAAGAATAAATGGCTCTAAACTTGCTGTAAGGAAATTTGGCCCAATAGAAAAATAGTTCATTATTAGCACTCCACAGTTCTCCAGCCACCTTAGAAAGGAAAACACCAGGAAAAACCAAAAATGTTTCAAGGTTCAACTTGCCAAAGTTACAGGAATTGATGTGGGATCTTCTGTAGCTGAAGACCACATTCATTCACTCTTTCAGTTCCCTGTTACTAGCAGGCAAACATTTGAGAAATTAACAGGAGTGTGAATTTTAAACCATTAAAGATTTCTATTTTTACTTGTCCCCTCATAGGCAGATGTGGCCATGAGGTTAATACAGAGGTGATAATTCTTTTCTCATTTACATTTGATTACAAACTATCTTCCTGTACTTATGACCAAAGAAAGACCAGTTCTCAGTGGGTGTAAAATTGCACCAATCCATTTAGTCACTTATTTTTGTATCCCTTTATGTCCACCCAATTTCTTACCCAACATGCAAAGAAGATGGCTTTTTCTTTTAATATTAAGAAAAGATATTTATATATAGTAGCAGGACACTGAGTAACGTGCTTAATGCATATTTTGAGCTTGTTTAGATCACTTGCCAAAAATGATAGTTTTGAAAGGTGTAAATCTGCATTTAATTTTTTCATTCTCTTTTAAGGTTAACATTAGCTTTGCAGTTGGGTAAGAAGTTACAAATCTGTCTTCCACATACAGTTAAACTTGGCTTAAAACTGCTTTGTGTTAGCAGTCTAGTGCAAAGTAATTGAAAGTAAAATGATTCATCTTCCCTAAAGTTTCTTTCAGGGGTTCAGGGACCACTTAATCTTTAATATTTCTTCATTGAACTTTTGAAAAAAAGATGTAGTTATCTATTTTCTGATCAATTGGGATCTGATCCAGTGTGATATTGAGCCTTTTTTAGTCAATAATTTTTAAGAATTCTTATTTTCTTGGCAAGAGATCTTAGTGCCTTGCTGGATGAGTCTCTTATTTCCACTGTAAAAATAATGAATAATTTTAAATCCCATGATATATAATAAAAAAAAATAATTACTTTCCAATTCACAAGTGTCTTTAGCCAACTTTGCCATGCAAACCCCAACAAGCTCAAATGCATGGTCATGACTTCAATGGCAGATGGAGAAAGATCAGATTGTAAATGAATGATGATAACATGAGGCACTATTTCCTGCAATGATTCCATATCTTAATAACAATTTCTTTTTTCCTTTGCCATATTTTTGAATTTATAAGATAAATGTGATGCACCTGCAGTTTAAGATGGTTCCCAGTTCTGAGGAGGTAAAGCAGAAAGCTGTTTAGCACACTGCCTCAGAAAGCTGAAAGACATTACAAATACAAGAACATTATGTATTTAACAATTTGTTCTCGTATAACATTTGGTCCAGAAATAAACATAAATTTTAGACATTTAACAATTTTTTACTTTTAAAGACTTCTCAGCTGGCTTGCATTTTCAGATAAATATCAGCACTGAACTACGACAAAACAGATTATCTACTGTTTTTCCTTTAGTGGAAGCCAAAAAAGGCTACACAGTATAAACCACAGAGAATTTCTAACTTTATCTCCAAATTTAACAACAGTCAAGAACTTTCAAACAAGTAAAAACTTTGCAGAAAAGAAAACAGGCTCACATGTTTCTGAGGTTCAATCAATTGTTTGACAAATCAAGTACCGTTTCATTAAAGCAAATTCCAAAACACATTTTAAAACTTTAACTTTACTTCATCATTTTAATTAAACACAACATTAATTGATTCAATATGCCAGTGATAAAATCCAAGTACCCCTTTGCATCTGAGGGGAATATTCTTAAGGAAATACAGAGTTGTAATCCAATATTGCTGCAGGTTCTCTACCATCAAGCAGGGTACTTACATTATCCCCAATCTGACTAGAAAGTTGAGAGCTTAAAAGAAAAGGCATTGGCGTGTGGGTGGGGTTTATTGAAGCATCTAATTACATTAGGAAATTGAATACAAGTTCAAGATGAGCCTGGTTAAGCACTTCTTTTACTTGCATAGAATGACTGACCATATTTTCACAGCTGGAATTTCCTTTTTTTTTTTTTCAGTAAAATAGCCAGCTTTTGCTACATTGCTCTTTTAGTAGTCCAGAAGAGTAGCACTACAAAGGAATGTCATATATGAACACTGCATCTCAGTCACTTCTTAATTCTTCTATGTAAGCCCCCTTCATTTAACAGATTGTCACTTGACACAAGTTGTGCATAAGAATTCTTCACATGCTTGGTCATTTCAGTAACATGTAAGAACATCTGCAAGAATTATAAGTATCGTGCAGGAGGCAACATTTTTTTGGAGACTATATGCTACAGCAAGAAATCAAGAGTTATATATTCAAAATTACATTTTATTCCAGAGGGGCTGGGCCCGATTATCAAGCCATAGTAGAAATGTGCAATTATTATGAAATATCAGTATTCACTGGTAATTGTTATATAAATAAAGCATATATACTCTGGAGTGGATCAAGGCTTAAATACTGTTAACTTTGAGCAGAGAATCTGGGCTACATGCTAACCTAAATCAATATGTTCCATTGATTCCAAGGAAGCTTGGCAGGATGCACAGCTGAGGAACTAGCACATTACTTTTATGTCTCTTAGTGCCTTGCTCAATACTTAAAAAAAACCCCAACCCTTCTTCTTTCAAGTATATTGGAAAGGATGCCCATTTATACATTAAGGGAATGATTTCATCCCTTGCAATTTCAGATCTGTAATTAGGTCATTAAGGAATGAGATAAGTGTGTTTTAAGTGTAAGAGCAACTTAAAAAAAATATTAGGCCCTAAGCAATTAAAATAAGATAATTCTTTCAACTCCATAAATATCCTTGCAAAATACTAAGGGGAAAAAAAGTTCTTGAAGGATATAAATTTGCAGATAATGGAAAGTTGGACTCGAGCCAACTGACAGAAACAGAGGTCAATGCACCTACTGAAGTCAAATTTACCTTAAGACAGTTTATATTATTGTGCAGAAATTATAGGGTCATAACATCAAACTTCACATGCAAACTTTCCTGAGAAAGCCCTCCCTAGAAGGGAAAACTTGGAGATGAACATGTAAAGGAATTTCCATTTTCTTTATGTACAATTGCTTAAGCTGTACAAATATGCAAGGTCAGCAAGAGTCGCAGCTGGTTTCTAATGTAGAAAACAAACTGAACTTCTCATTTACTTTTAATTTATGAAAGCAAAAACCAAGTAAATGCCACGATGCTGCCAGAAAATTGCTGCAGTGACAACATCCCTTAAAAGTTTCCTTGTGAAAGCATGAACGTTTTCTCTATAATTGTGTATAATAAAACTGCAGAAACTTAACATGTGAATAGTACCTTTTTTCCTGTGAAACCCTGCACCTGCAGAAAATAGCTAAAAGTTCATGTTTTCACAAGCATTCATTAACAATATAGACAATGATGTAAGTGGACCTTTTAATAATGACATAACTGAAATATTACAAAGTTCTCTGAATAGAAGTGAAATTTAAGACAGGTATTTGCAATAGTTTACCCTTACAGTTATCTATGTAATTGCAACTATTACATACAGCCATTTTCCAGATCACATAAAATTGCATGTTCAGCAATTTATAAATAATTCTCAGTTCTAAAATAATGTTATTGAAAAGTGCACAATACTCCTCAAGCCAGCAGCAGACAATACACAGCAAAATAAAACTAAAAAATTATTTGAAATAGTAATAAAGATTTACCTTCAAGAAATCACACAAGCAGCACTTAACTAATTGTGTTGAAAGACTGTTGATTTTTTCCATTGCTTCTTGAAAGTGCAAAGTCTGGAAATGAATTTGTTAGCAGTAATGATGAGAAAAAAGAAATCCAGAGAGATGTGAGATGTTGAGAGCAATGTCACATTTCAATATTGAGGACTTTATTCCATTGCGCAGGCTCTATCTGCTCTGATTTTAGCAGTGACAGTGAGATTTAGCAAACAGAAGAGGGATTTAGAGAAAATCCTCACATTTATCTACATTACACAGACACTGTAGACAGGAAACAGCTGGGGGAGCATTTGCCTCTCTCTCTCTCCCTCTTCTGGCAAAGTTACCGAGTAAGGACTTTTTTGGGCATGGTGACAAATAACATCATACCTTTGCATTTTAAAACTAGAGCACAGAAGCATATTTTTTTTCCCTTTAAAAGAATGTGAATTAGTGACTGAGGGGTTAGCAGACAAAAAGAGCTTGTGCTGCCATGAAAAATAAGAAAATGTATTCTGGTTAACTTTCAGGTAGCTGTGTGTGTGCGTTTGTATTTATGTGTGTCTGCATTTCAAATATATGAAAACTTAAATATGGATGGGCAATGTTTGTACATATGCATACCTTTGTGTACATATATAAATACATATTTTATTTATGCATAGCAGCATAGGTATTTTATTTATATAGTAGCAAAAGGCAGGCAGGCAGTTATCTACTTTTCCCTTAATGTGTCTTTATGTTATTAAACTTGGCACGCCTATATGGTGACTACCAATTAAAACCTCCAACTCTCTCCGTGATTAACCCTAAAACAGCAGTTTGTAGTTTGCTAAAAATAACAGAATTGTTGAGAACTACTTGTAAATAGGGCAAAATAGCTTTGTGATGTTTCAACAACAACACAGGAGAAATAATGTAATTTCCTAGAACTTACAGTACTATGAATAGAGTAAAACAAGTAGCCCAGTTTGGGGGGCTTCCATGACATTTATATCTGCTGTTGTAATTATAAAGTGATAACCCTCCCCCCCCCCTCCTTTTTAGTAGTAATTTTCAAATTTCTCTTGATAACAATTTAAATGACACTGAGAAAGAGAGAATTCAACTTTATTAGTTCTGCAATACCTAACTTCTGCCTTTTTATTTTTCCTCAATTATGAGTATATTATAAATAACACCAGCTGGCCAGCAACATGCTCTCACGGGTTATGATGTCATTCAAATCCCTCAACTGTGTTAGTGGCTTGCAATGTGCTCCAAGCCAGCTGTTTTTCTATTTATAATGTATGCTTGCATTTCAATACTTAGCTATTGAGAATAAAGTTGTGATGTTGTTTTATAGACACAGTTTATGCTTGTTACCCTCGGAGTTTGGAAGATGGCATTTAAAAGTAGAGGGCTAGACAAGGCTGCAGCTCCAGAGACCAAACACATGTCACAAGCAGTGCATGATTTCCATAAAAGCTCTTCCAGAACATTGCATTTTGTCCCTGTCTGCTTCCCCTAAGTGAGGGTTGCATGCTGAGGTGCTAGCTGTACTTTATTATTGAAAATAACAATTGAGACCACGTTGGCCCAGATCTGTTGTCAGTTTTCAGATCCACCTTGAACTATAGGGTGCTTGCCAGGCAGAAAGGACACATTTAGTTATTTGTATGCTCCATGGATGGCTAATACTCTGCTCTGTGCATTTTTAAACAGTGTATGGTTAGCTAAGCTGATTAATCTTTGGAAGGGATTTCTTCTAATGTACCATAATGGCAGAAGCACAGGGGGCTTGGAGGTAATTTTGCTTGGTTCAGGTAATACTAATATTTCAGGTATTCTGATACACATTTGTACTGCAGGTGCTGTGTTTTCATGTTCTGCTCTGTTTTATCCTCCCCTGTGCACTTCAGAGGTCACTGAGTGGTGGCACCATTCTGCACATACCTTGATGAAGCCTGCTGCAACTTGCAGGACATGTATCACTCACTCCACTAGCCTTAGAGAAGAAAGTGGGAAGGCAAATTAGAAAGCTTTGATAATCTTTATAATCTTTACCTTTTTTTTTTTTTTTTTCTTTTTGCAGCACAACAGATGGGTGCACACACTTCTGCCTTTCCCTTCCTAAATAAGAGAAGGAATACACTCCTCCATAACCTCCCTGCTGCCCAGGCTTCAAACATTCCTCACTCTTCACTGTTTGATTTCTCCAAGGTTTCAGCAGGCCTCTCTTGGTCATGAGAGCAGCAAGCAGCAGAAGGCTCAGCTTTGGGCTCTCAGGGTAATCAGAGAATCATGGTGTCTCCAAACAACTGGTAATGTTGGTTCTCTCCACAGAGCCATTCTAAACACACCTGACCAACCTAAGGCTCTGTCCCACTTCCCTTCTTTCATTTGGTTCTTGTTTTAAAGTGGTATTAAAAAGTCAGAAAAACAGAAGAGATTCAAGAGATTCCATTAGAGATTTTTAGACTTAGTGCAGTGCTTTTCTTCACAAAGACCATTTTTTTTAAACAGAAAATTAAAAATCCCTTAGGTCATACTGATCTCATGATCACTAATTTCCTAAATACAGCTTCTATGCTGGTGATAGTTTTCTGGTCAGTATAGCAGTCAGTTAACTATTGGAGATTGGTTCATTCCTCCCTTGTTAAATATAATAACTTTTTAAACCACTTAGAATAAGTGACTGCTTGCTTATGCAGTTGTATACATTCCCTTAAATAAAATGCAGCTGTAAACTACAGAGTTTATGGCAGTTTTCAAAGTATTTACAAAAGATGTACAGTTTTCTACTTGGAATGTGTGTAGCTATTCTACATTAAAAGGCTATAGTATATATATCCTTGTTTGGCTTATTAAGTATAACCTTCAGTGTTATAATAGCCACAAAGATATATGAAATGTGTGAGACATGGATTCAGGTATTTATGTGTGTTTATGTGTCCTGACCCTCATATTTTGTTCTTTATTACTCCAATGATTTCACTAACATGCTCTAATGCTATAGATCTCATGTGTCAGTTTTTCCAGGGACAACTCTGTTTTATAGAAGATAGCAAATAAAAAAATAGGCAATTATCCTAATTAATATATTGTCTCTACCTAAATCCTTTCTTAAAAGGTAGGAACATTGCCACAATGCCTAAAACCACCCAAACCAACGTGCCTTGGTTGTGTATTCTTCTCTGTTAGATCACTCTAACCAAATGCAATTATTTGTAGCTGTTGTCTGTTTTTTTTTACACTGGGATTACAAGTTTTCCTATAGAAAACCAAGACAGAACCACTCTAGTAGAAAGAACCACTGTAATAGATATCACCACCATAACAGATATCACTGAGAGGGTGATAGGGCATGGTTTAGGAGAGGATGGAAGAAAGCGAATAAACCCAGTGGCTGGCAAACAGCTGTTCTTCATTATATAAAATGGCAGAGACAAATTTGTCTTTGCAGGAAGAGGTGGAATATTTTATTAATATGGGATTCTGTTTTGAAGTCAGTGATTAGTCAAATGTATGGTGGAAAATTCCTTTCATCAAATTAAAAGTTCAGAAGTCAAAAAAAAAAATTTGCTAGTTGATGTGAGCTAAAGAACTTTTTTTTAAAAAAAAGACTCGGACACCTTTTGTAATGGTGACCCAAGCAGCATCATCACTAGATGAAATACAAGTGACAAATTTGATGGGAAGGATGAGGGCATGCAGACTGAGCTGTCATTGTTTTGTCAGTATTGAAGAGACACCAAGGAGAAAGCAGTGCCATGAAAAACAGTTTCTCATTTTGGGCAAAACAGGGAGAGTGCAAGTTTCATGATTAAGTTTTAGGGAGGATCACATAAATTGAAATCCTTTGTATTTGCTGATCAAGAAAAACATGAGTGCTGGATGTGTGAGAAAGTCCAGAATTATGGCTTATAGGTAGCAGTGGTAAAAAAAATGATGTTAGTAACAGCTCAAAATTAATCCATGGACATGTAAACTGATGGTGTATGGTGAAAATGCTGTGATGATGAGCAAGATAAAATTAATTCAAAATTTTAATGTACAGCATTAATTCAAGTAACTGTTGTTTTGATATGTTTATATTAACACGACGTTTTCATTGTTTCTGAAACAAATGTGCTGTGAGTAATAGAAAGTCAACTATTGATCCTATTTTCCTACTCAAATGAAATATACATTAACTGTTGTTGGTTATAATTGTTCACAATTTGAACAATTAAATTTTGAAAAATTATACTATATTATGGAAGCTACGCATTAATTGTGTCATGAGATGAGCTATAGTTATGACTGTAAAAAAATACAAAATATCAAAATATTAACTAAACAAAACTAAAAAGCTCAAAAATGTGTTTCAACATTTCTGGAAGCATTTTTTAAAGTTTTTTTTTAAATTTCTGCTTTGTGGGAAATTTTGAAATAGTTTGTTCTGATTCAGAATAATCAAAATACCAGCATTTTCCATTAAACTGGAAATTCCCAGTTTTAGCTGTTTGTAGTCTTGCTCTCATTTTCCCAATATTAATTCCTGAATAGGTCATCTTTGCTCAAAAAATTTGCTTACTTTCTTATTCCTAAAAGCAGCAAAAAGTCAGAATTAGGAAAGAGAGAAATTTAGGACATATGACTGTGTAAGCTGTGTCCTTGCATTCATAGAAAGAAGGTAAAATATGTGGGAATTGAGATGGGCAACCATTAACTTATATGTGTATGAAGAGTGATTTCTATGATTCATTTAAGTGCCTCTATTACAGAAAAAAGAATGCATAACCTTAGAAAAGAATGCATAACCATATTCCCTTAATTTCCTAGAACTGTTCCTTCCACATTTAGGTGGAATGTAGAGACATATTAATTTTTTCCCTGAGTAATCATTAGCATCAAGGCTAAATATGTGCTCACAGACTTTTATAGAATAGGGTCTAGCACATATGTTTAATGGTATTTTGCTTTTTCTGTAAGTTAGACACATGAATGCAATGCCTATGTGGTTTTTTTTAATTGCTGACTTAGGAAAAACTGTAAAGAGAACTGAATACCGTAAATTTTATTACAAGCAGGTTGTGTATGTCCATACAAAGCAAACAGTGTAAGAAAATGACAAAAATGCCCATCTATTGTATCTTGGACTAAAGAGTATTTGCATGAGTTAGACACTTCAGATACTGCTCCTTATTCTACTTAAAGCAAACTCTATTTGGAGATGAATTAAGATGTCTCTAAAAAAAATGAACATCTGCTTTGACTATTTTAAATTTATTTAATTTGCAATTAATCTGGTGCTTATTGTATGTCTTAGGACTGTTTCTTCTGGGCTCATTTCTCTTCACTCCCATGATTTACTACTCAGAAGGGGCTTATCCCATTAAATTTACACAGTGTTTTGTGGACTGAAGCCAATATGTTCTGTATGCTAATATACTGAGCTCTATCACGGACATTTTTCTGTATATTTTCATCAAATAGAAGTTACAGATAAATCAGTCACCTCTAGTTTGGCTTATTGATATAGTGATAGTCTGGTTTATTTTGAACAAACCATTGAAAACTAATGGAAAAAAAAATTAACCCAGACCCGTAAACAACCTAATCAAATTCTGATTCTTAGATTTTGGTCAACTATGCTTTCATCAAGAAACTACTGGATAATTTAAGTACTGAAAAGAGCCCACAGAAGGACAAAGTTACTCCAAATAAGAGCTATATTGACTCTGATTCATGAGTGCTTCTCTATAACAGACTTCATTGCCATTTTAAACATTGTCTGATCAAATGACCAATTCTGATTTCCTTCCCCTATTTTCATCTTAAAATATGAAGTACATTGAACTATAGCAGATTGATCTTAACCTGTGCATGGATTTTGTGGTTCTGAGCAATATCTGCTTAGTAAGCTTGATGTATTTTGCACCCTTTATTTTTATCTGCTGTGCTTTGATAATGTTATTTTGTCACTGGATGTGGTTTTAGGTTTTCTGAAAGGCAGTGGCAGCTTAGGCCACTGAGACCAATTTTGCAAACTTGTGGTTCTGGGCTTCAGGGCATCCTGTATGTAAATGAATTAAAACTAACAAAAATGCACTTTTGATCTCTAACAGATCTTAAATACGGTTACATTGAACTTGGCTGTTATTTCAATTCCTACCTTTGAATGACCTGAGACACTTGAGTAATTTCTCCAACCAATTGCATGTTTTTCTCTGTGAGATAGGAATAATAGTTACTTTGAGACCCATGGAGGGAAAGCAGAGCAAGCCATATTATGTATTTTTTGGAAAACGTTATCATGGCTGAAAGAACACCTCTGCATGTTTATAGGAAGTGACAAGCTACTGTGTTAGCCTTGCACATATTATGTTTCTGTCATCTTCCAAATGTGTTAAGCACAGCTGGAAGAATTCCCAACAGATGCTTCCTTTTACTTATTTTCTTATTTTTTTCTATTGCACCATTCACAAGTGTTCTTGTCAAAGACCTACTTCACAAAACTTTTTTTCTGGAATGATTGCTGTACAATACAAGTACAATCAGGTAGAATAAAATTTTATGCCTCATTACTATGCTGCTTAAAAAAGCAAGGCTGTTATTTAAACTTAAGTAAGAGAGGAGTAACATCTCTAAAGACAGTGAAATTAAAGTGGAAAGGGAACTGCATCCCAAGAAGTGGAAGACACCAATGCCTAGGATTGCAAGGGTTGTAAGGGAAGCATTTATTAACTAATCATTAGTCTAAATATGGACACATCACTGGTTTATAGAATAAGTTCCTGGTTCTACAAATGGACTCATGAGAATAACATTTTTTTGAGGCCCTGAACCTGCATTTGTGCAGCCAAAACCTTTTTCTGCCAAGGTTACTGGCTGGGGTGCTTTTCAGTGGCAATGAGCACCTGCAGAGCTAACTGGACTTCTTTTGGTGCTACTAGATGGTAACCACTCTTTAAGATTGGCAAGATCATTTTGAATCCTATGCACGCTTTCTGTGATAGTTCAACCTCTTATCCTTCTGTGTTACTTAGAATTTTAGATTAAAAACAACCAACAAAGTAAAAAAGCATAAATATAAGGGTTTTCTAAAATGATAAAAGAAAGAAGAAAGTAAGAACACATGTTTTAACTTTGTTAAAGAAGGGCAAGTCCTGTGAGGAGTATCATGGGCTAGAAGTTTAGATGATGAAGAGAAATAAATCTTAAGCTATTTTCTTTCATTGTTTGGAATTTTAGCTTTCCTCACAAAAGATTAAGAGAAGGGTGAGCACATTTACTTTGTATTCTGTGTTATCTGTTTAAACAGGACTTTCTTGTTTCTATGTCTACTTTACAGCTCTCCTATTTCAGTTTTCTAAATGTTTATTTTTCTTACTTTTTTTTTCCTACATAGGTTATTTTCTACATCATCTAAAGATTATTATTACTTCCTTAAAAAAAGAGGTACTTTTTGAAAACTCTTTTTATGGGCAAGAGCATTAGCATAATGGTAAAGAACTGAATATTGGTGCAGTTTTGAGATCATCACACATCATCAATGTTTCAAAACACTTAGAGATTTGAAAAGCCTAGCAGGCTGTGTAGCAGATTTCATCAGTGGAGCAAATATCTTTGCTTAGTATTTGATTTTAAATTTTCTCATTCTTTATAAGTTTCTATTTTCATTCTTTTTTCCTTTTGACATAAAAGAAAGAGTACATGCAAGCATAGTATCCACCTATATTTTGCAATGCTTGTATTTATTTGGGAATTTTTTATACTTTTCTGTCTTTTGGTGAATGATTCATATTTTAACAGACCTTTTTTATGTGGCTATACTCATTGTAGGGGATCTGTATGGGACGAGGTCATTCAGAATCACAAGTCTGAGCCAGATCAGCTGTGAACACAAGATCACATTTCAGCTAATAAGGCAGAGCAGGATTCAGTGTTGATGTGGTTTTGTGCTGGTTGCAGAAGGAGACATGGTATTTCATTCTTCATAACAATATAGGGGTGAAGGCAATTTTTATGTGAGCTGCCATAAGGACTGCAGGTACAGAATTAGCCTGTCAAAACTCCAGCAAATTTTAACAGGCACGCTGAGTTTTGTTTGAAGCTTTGTGTCATGTATGCTTAGAATATTTCTATCTAGTATTAGAAACCCTAAAATTCAGTACTAATAATTGAACCGTGGATTTTAGCAAGATTGGAACATATTGGCTTGGAATCAGTTGGTTTTTTAAAATTCCAGATATATTTTTTATACTCTTTATATAAGATGATATTATTCTGATAGGTGCATTGTTTCTTTTATTCTAATATTTACTGATAGTTTTTATCATTTTCTTCTACTCTTATTCCAGAAACATAGTTTACAGGGAAACGAAGAGTATGCTATGTGCTTTTCTTTCTACTTTTTGTTGTGACAGCTATATGTGATTCCAGCCATATTGCAATAGGTGTAAATTTACTGTTCAGTTCATTACTGGAAAAACATTTGCCTATTTTGCCAGTATTTCTTTCATCATAAGAATCCATAGCCTTGTTACTGCATAAAAATAACATCCCTTTCACGCTATATTAAATAATAGGATTTTATGGTTGAAAAATAAAGTGCAGGATATGATAGGAATAAGATAGAATTGCACCTGAACCCTTTCATCAGCCCCCACTGTGCATTCAGCTTCTTTCCTGAATGAAAATTGAATGTTTTTGGAAATACTCTGTAGCTCAGTAATAGGACAAAATGTATGGACTCAAGACTACCTGAATGAGCACATATTTGGCATCTCCAAGACCACTTTTCAGCCTTGCAAAACATCCTTCTGAATAGCAAGCAGATAATTTCTTGGTCTTTGAGCATGGAACTCATTGTTTTTCTTCACAATTTACTCCTCCTGCCATGAAAATGGTATCTCTACTATTTAGTATAATTATTATTGCTTCCCTGTGGGTGCACATGGCATGTAGTGCCCACACACTGGAAAACCAGTATTTTGTTCAGTGCCACACTTACCAGCAATGCTGAGTTTGGGGGCTGTGCCTACACTTCACTGGGCAGACAATCCAGTCACCACCTTTTTTTGGATATTTTTTGGATATCACCTTTTTGGGAAGGTCTCACAACATGGTCAGGTCTTGACTTGAGGCTCAAAATGCACATCCTAGCTGGGGAACTCAGAAGTCCTTCTCAGTTTCGCTGTCCTTATGTAGTCACAGGAAATTCACAGGCTAAAGATTGCCTGAGAAACAGTGTCCTGAATTTTTATGTGTCTCAGTCTTCCTGGAGGCAACCATTTCATGACCTTGCACATCAGAAAAATCCAATGTGGTCCAGAAACACTGAGTACTAATTCCTTGTATTTGCTAACAACTACTGGGTTTTCTTGTTTCTCAGGTGAGCTGAGGAGTCTAGAGCAACCTTCATTCCAAGCACATGGAATGCTTTCACAGCTCAGCAAGCACCTGGCCTTTGGCTATCTCACTGCTATATGTGACAAACTGACCAGAGTTTGCTCATGATACAGCTGGGAAGTTCTGTCAAGGAGGTTTGTCTCCTAAAAACAAATGGATTAACCAACACTTTTACTCTCTCAAAGCCAAAAGCAGGTGTTAATGGCAGGTACTAGTTTTCCCATATTATCCTTGTAGTTGCAGATCGCTGTTTTTTATTTTTATTTTAGTTCCTGTCTTGCACTGGTACATCAAGCTGTGCATAGTGAGAAAAGAGCTGTCACGGTCCACTTGGGCTTTATACAGGGAGATATTTTTAACATTCTGACATAATGTAATATAATGAAGTCTGTATTTGATTTTTTTTTTGTCATGTGTGCCACTTTTTAAAAGGCATTATTTGAATAACAGGTGAGACAGAATGGTTTGACAAAAAGGAAAAAAAAGGATTTTCTCTTCATTCGTAGTGGTTGCTTGCTTCCTTACTACCCACAGAACTGTTAACATCTTTACATGTGAGCTTAAATACTGTTCAGAGTTATATGGGTAGTGAAATCTGTCCTCAAAACAACTGCTTGAACTGGTAAGTACTCTGAATATTAATGAAAATGTTCTCAGAATCTTGTCTTACAATACAGTATTTTAAATATCCATATGTGTACATGTCTGGCATTAGTTGATCTTGTGTTATAAGAACCAGCTGAAGTTCATGATGTAACCATGTTAACACTTTTTAATAGCTTTTTGAGAACACAACACAATTGTGTTAATGATAATCAGTTAAAGACTCTATTTGTTCCAGATGTTACTTTTCTAGGCAAAAAAAAAAAAAAAAAAAAATCTTCTTTTTTCCTGCTTACTATCAAGTAGTCAGAAAAGTCCTAATGTGAACCTAATGTGAACCTAATCTCTTTCTTTAGATAACATACCACTGAGCCATAGCTTGAATTGGATATGTGAATACAATTGTGAAAGAAACACAGAAGCCTAGAAAAGCTTTTATTTTTTTTTTTCTGGCATGGATCTTTAGTTCCCAGTGGCCTTAAGTCCCACACCACAAAATCACTATAATTGGCATGGCTGGCAACTTCTTCTCTCATTGTCAAACAGATCTTTTACAGTAAATTTGTAGGAACTCTGAAATTGAGCTAATACCAGAAGTATCAAAGGAGAAAAAAGAAAGCAAACCACACACAGATTCAAGCATACCATTAAATGACTGATTTTTGATAAACTGTAATATTAAGTGACCTATATCAACAAAAAAAGACACATTTATTTATTAATTGCTTACATTTCCAAGTGTCATCCAAGATAAACTTGACATTTAATGCCTCATCAATAAGAAGGGTCCATTTTACTAGATTTATAATAAATAGACATGTCTAGGCTTTTTACTAATGTTAAACAAACATTTATCTTAAAGAATATATCTTCAGGAAAGAAAAGAATCTGCAAATTTGGAGGTGGGGAAGCATTATACATGTCAGTCTGTGCTGCAGTAGTAGCTGAAAATTATATTTATTTTTTACAGTGTACTGCAAGAAATAGCTTCTTCTAGGGCTTTTCATTCCTGCATAAAATAGGAACAGGTAAGATGGCCCAGAAACATTCCTGCTCCAGGATAAATAAAGGAAGGAAGTTCACAATGGGTTCTAGATTCCCACAGTTCTGTACTTTTCTATATTTCTCCAGATCATCTCTGCAATGAAGATATCTCAGGGAAAGGACCTACACATGACCACAACGAATGTGTGACCACATGAGGTGACAACATGAGGTGACCACAGGACTTTGAGCCGTGCCATTCCCATTCACAGGATGTCCTTGCCATGCAGTCAGCTCTTGTAAGGATGCTTCCTCCTTTCTTTGCTCTAAACACTCAGTGATCCATCACCCTGCTTTTCCTAAAGGAGCCTTCTCATTGCTGCCCTTCAAAATGCCATTGGCCTTTCTGTGACTGTATTACTGTCCAGGACATTGAAGAACAGTGAGGAAGGGAGCAGGAGGCTCCAGGGCAGCTGATTCTGCTGCCCAGAACAGGAAAGCAGCATTGTTTTTCCCTGGCACTGGTCATTCTTGGCCTGCTTTGTCAGCATCCCCAATGAGGTGACTGCAAGGAATTTAGCTACATGGAACAGGTGCCACGCATCTGCAAAGGCATTGCCTGTGAAGCAGGTGGACTGGCAGTGTGGAGAGTGCTATAAGGATCACTCAGGACTATAGAGCTCTTCAAAATTCTGTGCAAAGTGCATGGATTGCCACTGTTGATATGAATACAGGGAAGACCTTGACCTTGGTGGACACTGCTCTTGCAAGGTAAGGGAGATATACCATCTGTATCAACATATACTGGGCATTAGGCCAAAGTAATAGTCTCTTTGCAAACAGCAAAAACATTTTTTTTCTTTTGGTCGAATGTAAAAGTCACTTCTGTTTCTCAAATTCACTTCTGTTTTACAATTTAAGATGATTTTATTAGCCTTGCATGGATAAAAGAGTTGTAAAATACTGTAAAATCTGAAAGACAGGCCTTTTTTTCTCAGTTGTTAAATACAAACACTCTTCCCCAAAAGGGATAAAATTATTTTTGCTAATACAGACAGAATCTATATAAAAAGGCTACCCATATTAATCACAGTCAGATTAAGCACTGACTTTTTTTTTAGAAGCACTATATCATGTTTATGCCCTTGATGGGCTGCCTTATTTTGATGTTTTTATAGTGTTAGCAAATTTTGCAGTTCAGGGAAAACCAGAAAATTGAAATACCAGTCATGCAGTGACAAGGTTGTTTTTCTCCAAAGTATTTAAGAAAAAATTTCGTCCCCTAACAGCCATATGTTTTTTTGAAAGAACAATGGGCAAAGTGTGAGTGCCATTAGCCTTCTCTGTCATGCAGGCTGTTGAATTCTCCACTGAGTGTTCATTAAAAAATATCTGCTATCACATTTTCTGTATATGACTGTGAACAGAATGTCCTGCATAGGAAACAGTGGCCATGTAGACAGGAGAGATGCTCCACTGCATCCTCATGACTGTAGACCTGGATATCTGATTCCCTGAATTTCCCCTCCCAGGGAATGATGTACTCCGCTTCCTCTTCTTGTCCCAGATGTCGTGGTCACACCTCTCCAAAAGGAAAAAATGCCTGCCAGTGAGTTTGGTCTGTTCAGCAGGATTTTGGAAAGGACAAATCTTAGGAAGAGCTACAGGGGTTAACCAGTCTGACATGAGATGAGGGCAGGATGGGCAGTGCTGTGTCAGCCGTGATGTTTTGGAGTACTGGGGTGGGCTGGCAGGAATGCAGATCATCCAAGCTGTGTAAGGAATTCAGAGCATGCTGGAGGAAAATTCTCTTAAGGTTTATTTCTTGACATTAATGCTGCAATGCTCTCAGTTTCACATAAAGGAGATGTGAAGCGCTAGACAATGTGGGCAGTCAGAGAGTCTGGTCTTGAGTGTGTTGCTGAAACTGTAACAAGGCAAGCTGTAACTGCAACACAGCAGTTGACTTGACTCGTTCTGGCCATGGCCCTGGCATGGGTGTTTTAACATGTGCCAAGCTGATTATAGTCTGCAGGAGACTATGTGCCAACTGAGAATTGCTGGAAGGCAGGCCAACATCAAAACAGTTAGAGGGTAAACTGCTTGTTGACTTTGTGAGTGACTTCTGGGAAGAGGGGCAGCCTCTGGCAGCCTCTGAAATTGCTGAGAATGGAAGGAAGTAGTGTCCTTGCAGAAATGCAGTTTAGGGTGGTTAGGAGAAAAAAAATAACCCTTGAGCTTCTTTGAGACACGAGTTGTGGGAAAGATAAAGTGAGTGCATGGGCTCAGTGTGGGGGAAGGGAATGAAGAAACTTGCTGGGTTTGTTAGGAAATTGGTTCATTTTGCCTTGTTCACTCCAGCTCAGTCTGGAGGATTGGGACCCTATATCAGCAATGAAGTCAGGAAGGTTTGGAAAACGTTGGTCCTTATTTGCCACAAAAGCCAAAAAAAGAATGTATATGAGTACAGGCTTTTAATAAAAATGGGCACACATCATGCAGATACCCTTGCACTTTACTCTTTCTGCTGGTAATAAGCTGACCAACACCCCTCAGTTTATCCTTGCCAGTTTTCTTAATAGGGACTGAAATTCATAAGTCATAGCTGTGTTTCTTGGCTTTGGTCTGTGATTAAAATCATTGCAGATGGAGCAGGAGTGGATAGGTAAACTTGTGGCACTTAAATCCAGACATTTATTCATGATAAATTGCATTTAGTTCATTAGATCAATCTCTCCGAGCATTTTTTCTTCTGCCCTCAATTCCCTGTATCGCTAGAACCAAAGGGAGTTGTAGTGTCTGCATGTTTTTAAAATAAACAGAAAAATCCTTGATGGTGCTGGACTAGATGTTCCTGATAACATGTTGCCAACAGAAAAGTTCTCATCCTTGAAGAAAGTTTTTCAAGTGGTCATGACACTCTCAATCGCGTAAGCCTCTCTTCAGAACAGACATTCAGTGCCCTCAAATGACTCTTCAGACTTGGCTCAGAAGCAGGCTGACACAAAAGGGGCTAATTAACACACACATTTTCATGTGGAGGAATCTGGTTTCCAAACAGATTTTTACCAGTAATATAGCTGACAAGCTGAATCTGCTAGGACTGTCTCTTCTGTCCAATTTGAATGAAAATGGGAACAAGGGATAGGAGAAAGAGACATTTCATTCCAGTGATGGTACAGACATGATGAATTCCTTTGAGCCCAACTTGTGTCATGTTATATTTCTTCTTAAATAGAGCAATGCACAAAATATAAGAGGCAAATTAAAATACAGATGTTGCATGTGCCATTTACATACCCACAGAAAATGTGGGTATGAACACTTCAGTAGTATGTATGCATTTATGGAGAAGAAACAGAACAGAGGTAGAAAGGTGGTTCCGTGTTATAGCATGGGTACATTACAAACTCTATTTTTCACTTCTGCTATAGACTTCAGATCCTTTATAATGGTTGCAGCAGTATAGCCCTACTCTGCACAAAATATTTTAATACTCTCTGTGTGTCTGTCCAGACAACTGTGACAGGACTTTGAGGAAAAAAGTGCAATTAGTAGAACCCAAAATTCAAATGCTACCTCTACTCCCTCACACTCCCCCAAAACCAATTAGGAGAACACATCCTTAATGTGCAGAGCCTTGGGCTCTCCTACTTACTTCATATTCTCTCTGCTCTACCTAGATTGATTCTGAATGAATTATTATTTTACCTTTATAGGAAATTATTCATATACCTCTCTCACACCACAGAAACAACTACCAGGTGTTGATAGCTAAGTGTTCCAGACTAATCCACTGCCTGTAGCCCTGTATCTGGCAGAATGTTGTAGTGGCTTCTAGTAAAGGGCTCTGGAGGTATGAGGAGATTTTCACATGTTTTGGTGAAACTCACAAGGAGTCCATTGTAACATTGTGCCCTTTGGATTAAGATTAAAGAAATTACTTTTTTGTCAGTTTATCAAAGGAAAATTAAAGTTCCTTAGACATCAGTTACATTGAATCTGAGCCTTTAATCATACTGACAAGAAAAGATAGAGAATTTGAGCTAAAGAATGTGTTCATAGCCTTAATGTTGGATGGCTGGTATTTAACTCTGTGTAAACTACTGATTTTTACCAGGAAAAGTTTTAACTCACTCAAGTTATGTACTTCTGTATCATTTCAGTTTTAAGCATTCTACCCCATATCACTCTATACATTTATGCCACATGGTAGACTGAATCACTCCTAAGACTATTAGATAAAATTATGTAAATACTTAATTCACAAACCTGTTTGATTTGCATCCAGCAATACAAGGAACTCGAGCTGCAGTTTAGGGGGGGGAAAAAGTTGAGATTCTCGATGACACTGCCTGGGCAGTCTTTATTCCATGTGAAACTCTATTTGCAGTATTACCAAATATTAATATACCGAAAGCTATTATAAATGGGTGCTGGACCAAATCCCAGAAAAACCTTTAGGAAATGCTTAATGAAAAAAAGTGTTGAACTTGAGGCTTATCTTTGAGAAAGTAAGAGAATGCTGAAAGGAAATTATATGTAAACAGAAAATGACCTGGTTAATACATGAGTTACTATGCAGTTATTTCAGATTACAGGCTTTTCCATGTCTGACCAATAGAAAAATGTACAAACAACTTATAATTACAGAAAGAAAGCCTCCTGGACAAACAGCTGGGGGTAATTATGAGACCATGACCAAGCCATCAACAGTGTAGGTGTTACTTTCAGTTTAGAGCCAAAGGGAAAAGGAGGCAGTTAAAAAAGTGCCCTGGGGAGGAGTAGGATGGAGCTGTAAATACAATAACAAAGAGGGGCCACTTTAAAAAATAGTAGTAGCAATAGAGAGCATACAAGGAATAAAAAATATACATGTTCAAAGAAAAACAGACTTTTAGAAGCAGAAAAGTGCAGAAATAGCTTAGGAGTTGTCCAAAGTCAAGCTGAATCAGATGTTACAATCTCCTCATCTCCCAGCAAAACCTAAATAAAATATGTATCTAATTTTATTTGCTACTCATCCTAGAGTGAGTTTGTGACACTCTTCTTCTTGTCCTATAGTTTCCTTTTTTTCTCCTTCTATATGATTTTCAGTGCACCACAAGTTCTTTTACTCCCCTGTACTATGTGCTATTCTTTGCTTTTATTGATGTGCACTTCCTTGGATTGTCTGCATCCTTTAGCATTAATTCTCCTTTTCGCTGCTATTTACTCACTCTACCATACTGAGGATTTGGGATAAAGAATTTCAGGTGGAATGAGGTATACAAAGCTTTGTTTTTAATTAAACAATTTCTTTTTTTTTTTTTTTTTTTTTTTTTTTTTTTGCTATGAGGGATCATTGAATGCCATGGGTGTAACTTCTGCCATATAACATGAATAGGTATTCACTGGAAGTCTAACATTGTGGGCAGATACATTTTGGACAGATATACTCATCTACTTTACTTTTCTTGTGGCCTTTACTCAACAGAGCAGTGTTAAATTGAGTACTGCTAAATGAGATGACTGGAATTGTCAGTTCTACAGTGATGTAAGATGCAGAAAGAGATTTGTCAGTGTTGTTGATCCAGAAAGAGTAATTTTTCTTTCTGAACCCTTAAAAATGTAAGCAAGACTGACCAGTTCCAGCCCCTGGAGGAACTATGAGATGAAATTCAGTCTCTCATTCAGAGCCAAGGAAAATAATTATGACAGAAGGCCAGTATGCTTTCATACAGAAAATAGGTAATGAGAATCAAAGAAGCCAAGTCCTGTCCCCAAGTCTCATCTGAAACACCTGGTGCAAGCAGATAAGTAGTTCCCTAGTTTTGTTACAACTTGATTAAAGTACTGATGAATTTTTGGTTGATTTTTAATTATAGGCTTTCTGCTATGTGTTCTACCTTCAAGCTAGTTCAATTTTTTTCTATTTCATAAATTCCCTATTTGTATTTTGTAACTTGCTTCTTGCCATTGGACCTACTGGTTAGTGCTCTGAAATACTGGTTTATATTTTGATTGACACTAGGAGACATCAGGTACACCACATTTAGGTTTTGAACATTTTTTTAACCAAAGTTCTTGTAGGAAGCACCATACAAACACCAGAAAATCTTTTTATTTAAAAAAAAAAAATCTTGAAAGCTGTTGAAAGAAAATGTTGAGCTACGAAAAACAAAAAAATAAAACAGATGTAACCCTAACTTGTTATGTTGGTGGGGACTGAGAGTGTATTCCACTGTTTGGGAGGTGTCAAGTTGAGCATGCTCTCTTAACCACAGCCCTTTATAGTGGCTGAGGTCTAAACTTGACCCAAGTGCATGTTTAGCCAGATGTCACTTGTGATTACAGGAATTTGGACTGACTTTCAACTGAACCACAAACCTGGGTGAATGAATGTTGTTCCAGATGCATTATCTCATAATCCTAAAGAAAATAACATCTCAGATGAAAGGACTATAGAACTTTCCTTTGTATGAGCTTTGAAAGCTAAGGCTAATCCTGAGATCATTGAAAAAGTTTAACCTACCACTGCATGAAATTTTAGCCAAACAGAACTTAAGAGCTCTAATACTTTTAGAATCCCCTCTAATTAGTAAAAGAATATTCAAAATTAATTCAACTGGGAACAGTGATCTTAAAACTTACAACAATTTCCCACTTTAAAACATTTCAATGCATATTTTATGTGTTTGTTAGCTTACATTGTGCTAGTAAGCATCTCAATCATGCAAGGAATATGCTTCATTGTGGGGAATTCTTTACACATACTATTATGCAGAAAGATCCCAGAGATAATAAAATTCAATAACCATAGAATCTTTTTGGTTGGAAAAGATCTTTAAGATCTTTGAGCCCAACCATTAACCCACTGTCAAGTCAAAATTTGTTGACATAATGATTTGCACTGAATATCTGGAGAAAAGGGGACTGTGAGAAGGACAGGAAATGTTTTGGGGAGTTTCAATCAATAAATAGCCACTGTACTGTTGCCTTTTTGCCCAGCCTGGAAATGAAACTTGAGGTAATTTTGGCAAGGAGGTAATATAAAAGAGGATATGTAATGAAGGCCTTCAGAGGCAGTTACGGAAAGATGTCCACCAAAGCCAACCCCTACAGGGATGAGGACACATTTATAGGTTTTAGTAAATTAGTGTAATTGATTAAAAAACACCAATTAGGAGGACAAATAGTGATGAAATTCCCCCCACAGGTCAAGCTTCTCCTCCGGAGCCTCCCTTCAGCACCAGTTGTACTTTGTCCATGAGGACGGATCTTCAAGAGTTGTTCTTGGTAGTTGTTCCCAGGTAGAACCAAGACTACACTGGGGTTTTGTACCTTGTACCTCCCAGGACTTGGAGCTCTGAAATTTGTTCTTTCTGCTTAGGAAAGGCCATGGAAAAGTACTGGGAAAACTAGCTACTTATACAATGGGTGACAGAGTTACAAATGTACTTGTGAAGAGTACAGAGAATATAAAAGAAAAAGGCAAAACCCAAAGAGTATCGGTACATTTCTGTGTATAGACATATAGACAATCATATACATAAACATATGTGTGTATATATATATATATATATATATATATATATATATATATATATATATATATGATTAATATAATCAGTCTTACTCTTCTGTGCTTCAGAAGACACTCCAGGTCATTATTTTAGTTACTGGCTTTTACCTTAAGACTTTGGATGAAATCTTCTCCCCCACAAAATATTCCAGAAGACATGAAAATAAGCAGGGCTTTCAAACAGACATGTTAGACCTGTATGTTCAGTGCACAGCTGAAGGTTCACTGTAGTCAGTCCTGTGCCATCAACCTGGATTTCAAATCAAGTTATCGTATGTTAACATGCTGTCTTCTGTCAGCTGAGCTATTGCAAATCCAAGTGGGTCTTCTTAGCCTCTAGCCTGAGCAGAAATGAGTCTCAGTTTTAGTTGTTTTCATTGCAGACTGACCTAAGTCACAGTAATTTCCCGTTGTTTCTGGCAGAGTGAACTGGCAAACAAAGATCATGTGTTGTACAATAATTTGTCAAGCAACTTGATGGTGCGTCTGAGTCTATATTGAGATATTCTAAAAAAATGTAGGCCTGGTAAAACTTATAGAGCAAGTTGATTTGTATGCAGATGCAATAATTAACAAATGTAGACCCATTTTCTCAATGGTGGGACAATGTGTTGGATTACTGGCATAACAGAATTAAACCAAGGAAAATAGCATGTATTTCCCTAAAAGACTGTGAGTATCATTGCTTGGTTTCTTGGGTGTGACCAGGAGGGGGTAAGAATTTTTGAACTCCAATTGCAGAAGCAGCCAGGAAATGAATGCATATAGAGGTATGTGAAAAAGTGACATGGACTAAACAGGCAAGAATTGGAAATCAGTTATACTGAAGATATTACTGTTAATATCTTAGAAAAAGATATTTGGGTTTGCTCACAGGACATATGCCTTTGAGATGTATGTATTAAGCTAATGAGGAAGGATTAGGTATTAAGGATTAGGTATTAGGCAGCTAATTAATGCATGTTTGTGTGAAAAAAAAACTCTCTTAGCTGGAATTTGACATCTTGTTATAGATAAAGTGTGAGAGTGCATCTTTTTGATGCCAAACAGAAATCTCCAATAATGGCCAGCATTGTATAGATTATAATGAGCATCATAGATTTGAGTAGCTATTCCCTCCAAGTGTAACCTTTTGTAGGAGAAATGAGTCTGCTAACCTGATATTCAATTATTTCCTTTCCTTCTTTAACTTGCAGTAGCCAAGTAGGTATCTTCTCATTAACTGTTTACACAGCTAATCCTTTCCCACCATGGACAATTTAAGATAAATGACACCTATTCAGTGAAATAGACTTTATTCTGCTTTTGTTTAATGATTTATTTAAACTCAGGTGATGCTCTTATCATCTCTAGAAGAATAGGGAGAATAAGCAATTACTGGCTTTGCCAAGAATAGCTAGTGCAAAAATCACCTGAAGTAGATTTAAATTCTTTACCTGTGCAACATAAATCAGAAAACACAGCTGTCACACAATTCAAGGTTTGTTTTCCACATATACATATAAATTAGCAACAGGAATGCTTTGATAGTGTTTTCTAAATGTGGTGTAAAGCTGCCGAGGAAATAATCATTTAAGAGTGCTGAGGTAGCCACCCAATGTCATTGTAAGGCTGCTCTAAAAAAATCTTTGGAAAGTCATGGCAGTTGGGCAAAACTCTCAAGGACTGGCAGACAGCAAAAACATTCCTGTCTTCTAGAAGGATGAAAAAAATTAAGCAGCTGATATTGTTTATTTTGATTTTTATAAGGTTTTCAGCACTCCTGTAATAGCTCCTATAATATCTACATTGACAAACTGGTGAAGTTTGGGTGATATAGTGAGGTGGATTAAAGGGAAGCAACATGAAGCTGTACTGGAAGGCAATCATGATTTGGGTGCTCCAAGACTGAGATTGTGGAGCTAAAACTGTTTAACATCTTCACTTATGATCTGGATGAAGGAGCAGAGTGCACACACAGCAGGTTTGTGGATGATACAGAATTAGAGTGATTAACACACTAAATGGTTTTTCTGCCTTTTAGAGAGACCTTGGCAGGCTGGAGAAATGGGTCAAGAGAAATGTCATTATTTATAACAAAGAGAAATATAAAGTCCTGTGTACCTGTGAAGCTTCATGGTTTAGAAACAGCGTTCTCCAACTTAACTCTTCCCACTGAAAGCACTCCAAGACATGCCCCTCTCATTTGCTCCTTGCAGCAGGCTGGAGAGGAGAACTGTAGGCACAAAAGGTAAAGCTCATGGGCTGAGGTGAGAACAATTTACTGGAAGGAGCAAGGAAATTATTAAATATCAACAATGCTGGTGGCAGAGGGTAGAAGAAAAGAAAATGTTATTGCTCTCTGTGGTAACACGAATCCACAGGCAATTCCAGATGGCTCCTGCGGCCACACTCCCCCTCGGCTCCCTCTGGCCCTCCCAGGCCTCCCACACAGCCCCCTCTGCCATGCTTTACCCCACTGGAAGGAGCCCCTCCTCTCCAGAAGAGATTCCCTTCCCCACCTGGGGTGGCTTGGAATAACCATGGGGTCCTGGCCATTCCCTCTCCTGCAAAACACAGCCATGTCCTGGCTGGACCCGGAACAAAGGAATAGCCCCATTCACCAGCACAGGCTGGGGACCAACCAACTGGAAATCAGCTTTCAGAAAAGAATTTTCTGAGGATTCTGCCCGAGGATTCTGATGGACAAGTGGACCATGGGCTAAGATTTTGACCTTGTAGCAAAGGAGGTCTGGGCTGTATTAGCCAAATAGTTTCCAGAGAATGGAGGGAAGTGACCCTTCCCCTTTTTCCGCTCCAGTCATGAGGTCCCTTATATACAGAAAGGATATTGTTGTACATGCTGGTAAAAGGCATGGAGACAATTTAGGGGCTGGAGCATTTGACATGTGGATGACAGACAGAGAAGTAGAATTTGTAAACCTTAGTGGGATATTTTCAAATTGGAAAAGGGGGAGAAGAAGCGAGAACAAAGTTGGATTCTTCTCACTGATATCCTGTTAAAAGATATGAAGCAATGGAAACAAACTGAAACACAATACACTTAGGTAAAATAAGAGAAATTTTTCAGTGTGAGTGTGTTCAAAGGCTGGAAGAAGCTGCCCACAGAGATTGCAGAGTCTCTGTTCTTGGAACAGAGTACCGAACAAGGAGCATTAGTTGACACTACTCAAACCAAAAGGGTGGTGTGTAAGGGGAGAACAGCTGATATTTTTAGATTTTATTTTTATTGATAGACAATATTGAGAGATTGCTTCCAGTCCCAATTATTCTCTCATTCTGTGAAATGACTTTCAAGAACTACACTGTCCACACACTCTTCACAAACTACGAAGTCTAGGGTATCAGAGTACCACTGTCATGATTTAGGTGACCAAAATTGTCAGAAAATCACAAGAATTTAACTTTGACCTTTTCAATGAGATGGTGACAAATTGGTTGTGCACAGAGGTAGCAGAGAAGTATGGCCAGGGTGTTTCTTTGGAAGAAGCCCATTTAGTTTCCACTTCTAGAGAAAGTTTTGACAGTTGTCCTGACATTCAGTTGTTTACAGAAAACCATATGCACCACATGCAAAGCAGAAGTCTGAACCAGTTAAGCATTCTTCACTTTTCATGAGACTACATTCCTACAGAAAGTAAACCACACATATTGACTTATTAATAAGGTGGAGAATATTTTGTCTCTAAAGAAATAAGACTTCTGCTAAAGTAACACCTCCCATTTGCTGTGAAGTACCCTAGGGAGTATTTAAGGAATTGAATAGAGCTACATTTCTAGCTCTCAGTATTAACTTATTTGGGATAACATTTTTTTTCTTGTATGGAGGCAAATAGCTGGGTAAAGTATACTATTATTACTAATTTGGCTCAAGTCACAATTATTATGTTCAAAACTAGACAGTACTTCTACAAATATCTTGCTTTTTTTGCTGTCTGAAGTTTTATATATTTTAACTTTCTGCAGTAAATGTGTCACTCATCCAGAAGATTTATCCAAAAGTCAAAGTTGGCACACACTCCATTATACCAAATAATACCAAATAATGAAGAAGAATGGAGACTGATTATTAATGCAAAATGGCTTGAATAAGCAAATGAATAGAATGACAAAAATAGATTAAATAATTGAGTCTCAGAAAGGATGTTAAAATGTACATCTTACATAAATCAAAAATGAAGTGTGTACGACACAGAATGAGTCATCCTGTGAATAAGAGGAAGATGAATTCAAATGTTATTTGCCAGTAGTAATAGATGGTACCACTCTGGTTCTGTCAATCTGCTAAATAATAAAGATGGACCTCATACAGGAAGTCAGTAGGAGTTTTGCTTGGCTAAGGAATGTAGCACAGAGCACTAGGAAAGTAATGAATTTATATATGAAATATCTGTTGTGTTGCCCTACATTCTAATCCTGACTCCAGTGAATCAACTAGCTAAATAATTATTAGCATTGCTGAGAACAGGGAAGGACCCCCTCTCCTCTGGTAAAAATTAATTTATTGGTTAGATAGAAAGTAAAATTTAAAGTAATCTGCAAATAGCCCATAAAATGTTAATTTTTTATCAGAATAGTAAAATCTTAACAGATTCTTTTTAGTAATGTCCATCAGTGAAGGACAAGGTAGAAATGCTGTTCATTTTAGAGTCTGTAGAAATTTAAATTTTTATCATATGCCAGAGCATACATGAAAGAAATGGTAAACCTATAGAACAAGAGTCTTTTAAGCATTAGCATTTAAATTATATTACATTATCAAATCTGAATTATATAAATAGGTATTACTACATGCAACATTGAATATTTCATTATTGGATTAGATAATGTAAGTTTAATATCAAATGGCATTTCCATATGAATTTCTATGCATAAAATATCACAGATGAAGCTTGAAAGTTGCTATTGTTTTTAGCCATGTCCAGATTGGATCAGTTTTTAAAAGCCTCCTTCTTTGCTCTACATATTAGATTGAAAAAAAACAGGACAATGACTGCTATTTTATTGCTTTTACTAATCTGAATTCTCAAGTTTTAGTTTGTCACTGCTAAAGGGAAAGTAAAAGAAGAAGAAGAAATAGTGGCATGGTTTTAGTGCACTAAGAGTAGGAAAAAAATAGAGAAGTAAAAAAAAAAAAGGCTTGAGAGACAGAGGGGAAATAAACTTGGCAAAAAAAGTCCTGAAGTGCAGGAAGGTCAGAACAGGAGAGAAAGCTTGGAGGAGACAGATGTGCTTGGGAACAAAAAGGGTAAATGCAATTTCTGGAGTAGAGCGAAGCCTTGGACTCATTAAAGCAGAGAAAAACAATCAAGAAGGAGACTTTGGGGAGCAAAGAGAGCAATCACACCTTGGAAGGAAAAAGAGAAAGAAACTGGGAAGTGGGCCTGAAAGAGGAGAGCAGGGGAGAATTGAGAAATGAGGTTTTGGGAGAAGAGATAGGGCTTTGTTAGGATGGAGTTAAGCAAAAAATATTGCTAAAGGCTCCAGCTCTCTGAAATGTCAGCCAAGGTGGCTGTCTGTAAATCTCTGGGTTTATTTATTTGTCTTGCCACAATATATAAAGGAATTTATTTAGTTAGTGAAATGCATTTTTCTTGCATTCTGCAGAGCCTATTCTCCCTTTGGTGTACATGCTAACGGGAGATGGTTGAATAAATCGATGGGAGAACAGATGTCTTTCAGTAGTTTTCCATTGGCAATTTATTCTTGCTATTTAGAATTTTTAAGAATATGAAAACTTTTGAAAAAGTTTTCATAGAATGTGCCTAATTCATGTGGGCTAGAAACTTAGAATTTTGTACTTAATTGTGAAATACGCAGGGCTAACAAATAGCTGGATGATATAACCCTGAATCACCTAATCACTGACATGGTTAGATTGCCAGTGATGTTATTGCACCAGAAAGTGCTCCCCTAAGTGAAAAACAGTTGTACACTGTATTCCAAAGACTATCTTGGACAGTGAATTAAGTAGTCTGGGTGATTAAAGAATTCGGTGAATGCTGGAATATATTAATCAGTCTTTGATTATGGATGGCACCCTTTACTTCAGAGAAGTAAAAAAGTTATGGAAGAAAAAAAAAAAAGAGGAGTTCTGTTAGCAGTATAGTTCTTCCATTTAATGTATGAAGTTTCCTAGAATTTGTCCAATTATACAATCAGATATGTCACATTAGGAAAAGAGCCTGCTTCCTTTGCTCATAACAATTAATATGTCACTTTTCAGGTGGGATACCTGAAGGCAGCAGAAGGCCTTGAAAAGTAATGTACTGTTCTTCCTACAAAGACGAAGAGTAGGTAAGGAGTTTAAAAGTTTCTTTCAGTATTTTAATTTCCTTTCACTGTATATCAGCTAAATGCTTTGAAAAGTTTCCTTCCTTGTTTAATCTGATTGTTGGCTTACAACACTGAGCTGCAAACCGATCTAAACCAAAGCAACCTAAACCACAATGAATTTGCAGTGCCTCAGCTACTAATGTCCACATTGTGCCACAGGTTTCATAATAATTAAGTACATAGGAATGTATTTGTACCTGTTGGAAAATCTATAGCTGATCTACTCTGAAGACAAAAATAAGCAACGCGAAATGTTTTCACAGCAACTACCAAAAATACTATTTGTTTTCCAATGGGATGTCACATTTGTTTAATTCTGGATTAGGGTATTAAGAATCAAATATTAAAACTTATTGTACTTGGGGAACATATCTGGTTTGGGATCCTGATGGTCTAATTCTGTTCAAATTTATAAAAATATACATTATACATGTAGATATAAAGTTTTCCCTTATTGAGTGACACACTGACGCACGCATGCATAAATTAGTCTAAAAAGAAGGCAGATGGGTTACACAAATTCTTTTGGGTTGTTGTGATGTGGGTAGAGTGGACAAACCAGTCCTGAAAACTAGAAGGATAAGGGTTCTCTGCCATGTCATTGAGGAGAGGAAAGGACAGACTTAGTGATGTTAAATGCAGGAATTGTCAGGTTCCATGTGTTGAGCCAGCTGCTGTGAACAGAGTGGTTCCTGGCATCTGGTGTGAATCATCTGCTGGTGGCTGCTACATGGACCCATAATCATCATATCAGAAAGAGGGAAACTTTGTCTGTGGTCCATTTGAATGCTGACTGTTACAAAGGATCTTTGTCTTTAGCAGGGATCGAAACCCAGGATGAATAGAATTCTGAACTATTAATTTAAATCCTTGCTGCAGGAAATATTATTTTCCTTATTTTGTCTGGTCTGGAAAAGGCAGATGCCATCCTTGTTTTGAATTTTGTCACTTTGGGGTACCCATCTCAAAACCAGCTTTTGTCACATGTGGCTGATGCACAAAAGAGGTTGGTATCACAGGACTTGCCTTGCTGACCCTGTGAGACTGCACCCACAGCCTCCCACGGGGATCTGAGGGACTGCTAGAGCCCCAACAGCTCAGAGAATCCTGACAGCTTGCATCAAGTTTACATTAAAACAAGAAACAAAACAAAAAAATTCAAACCTTTCAAATGGAGAAACATTTTTTGAATTAAGATTTATTGCTTGGTTTCATAATCTGTTACTTGACAGCAGCTGGCTATACAAAGTGTGGAGTCTATTGGATTAGTTTATATAACAGATGGTTCTGTTTTCAAATTTACTCCAAATGTTCAGATGCTTTAGTAAATTAATATTTCCCATCTGATAATAGCTCATGGATTCAGCTTTAATCTTTGGTCTTTCAAAAAAAAAAAAATTAATAAAGACCACTGGGAATCATTGACACTCAATTTGAAAATGATAGCCTGGGGAGTGGCAGGGCTGGGGCAAAATGCATAAGAAATTGCAGTAAGAGTATTGTTCTGAGGTTTAAGCTAAAATCATAGTGTATGCAGTGTTAGTGTGTACTTCTCAAAATATTTTTATTGGAAAATTTCAAGACCTGTTTAATGTCTTAATTGTGTACAGTTTATAAAAATCAGTCTCAAAAGAACATAAAGCCAGAGCAGGACAATAAATTCATTAAGCTTCTTGAAAGCCCCATGAAAGTGGGTAAGATTATCATTGTAGTACAACATTCTATTGCAATGTAATAATTATAATGAATGGTTCATCCCATATATATTTTTTAAATCATTGGAAGAAAAAGAAATCCAAGACAGCCTTTAAACACCTGCAGGCAGTACAGTGTTGTCTGTTTCTTACTCAGTAGACATATGGAGATGTTCTATGTCTGCATGTCAACCTTATATCAACTTTCAACAATATTTTTCTTTGTCTCAACTGACATCTTAAAAAATCTTACTAAAGGATGTGAGCAAAATAGGACCCGCAAACAGTGAAGATGCTGTTCTAACATAAATTTACTTTCTGTATATAGATATGACATAATACCAGTTTGTATTGCATAGCACTTTTATTTAGGCAGCCTGCTTCTTCTACAGAACTCTAGCCTCATTAATGATTATGACAAATGGTGCTCATTGAAGATTGGTCTTTATTTGGCAGTTCTTCACAGTCTCATTTTTCAATATATGACTGTATAAATTATTTATTATGTGCCATCCAAACCCTGTCCTGAAAATAGAAATTTTACAGAAATATTTCTACTGGGCTCGTGTGTGAGTGCCAGTGGATCAGTTCAAAGAGAGTTTGTGACTGTAGACAGGATTTCAGAACCCTGGAGTTACATGCCCAAGCTCCTCATGTGATGTAAAGGAAGGGTAGAGATATTTAAGAGGGCTGTGTGGATTGACTCCCAGGTTGAGCAGACACATAGAGGGTTACTGAAAAGTGCACTTAAAATCTTTCCACTGTAAAAATCTTAAAGATCTTACTCAAGAGTAAGAGATCCCATCTTGCACTTTGGACAGAAGTCTATCCCTCATCCTTGGTGAAGTATCTAAGTTCTCGCTTTCAGTAAAGAGCAGGGAACATTATTATTTCAGAATTTGACTAGAGGAGGAGGCAGGAAAGGATCTGAGGTTACTCTTACTGTGTTATTTGTTGTGCAACAGTTTACTAGTTAAGCATTCGTTTGACATTTTAGAAGTCCAGGTTTCATTATTTTCAATCTCACTCTGATATAGGAATAAAAAGTGTGCTCAACTGCCATTCCACTGTGCACTAAAACAAGTTTTACTCAATAAGGCAAGAAAGAAGACAAGGTGAATCAATATTTCTTAATTTAATGGCTAGGGCATGCAGTTGAGAATGAAGGAGGAAATGAGTAAACAACTGCTACACAAAATAGGGAATATCTATTTTGTTGCTTTTCCCTATGAGGAGTCCTTAAAAAAAGATGAAAAACCTACAATGTAGTGTGGGGCTTTCTGATCCAGTCCTGCTGTTGTCTGGAGTCTAAACTTGTCCAGAAAGTTTATGAACACCATCCTTTCATGTTGTAACAGAGTTTCAAAAGGAAACAGTGTTTTTACCCTCCCTTCCTTGCATTCCCCAAAGTCTATTGTGTGGAAGTTTTGAGTATGACTCACCTCAGAAGAAAGGGAAAATTGAGACCTCCTACATCCCTAAGGGATGGCATATTGACTAGACTGTTGCCTGACAGGAGGCACCACCTTCTTGGTCAGCCAGGTTTTAACAGAAATCAGTGGGAGTAAGCTTTTTAATAGATAAAAATGGGAGTTTCTAGAGCCAAATTAGGCTAAGGAAAGCATGTTGGATTGAATAGGGCCTGTTTATAGTGACATACCTCTCAATGAATAATCAGAAGTAGGATTTTAGACTCTTGTTACACTGTGAGGTGATTGAGACTCTTATGGAGATGAGGTGTTTCCAAGATTGGGTTGAAACAGAAAGGTGTTATAGGAGCTCAGAACGATTTCATCTGACTGACAGTCCTGTCTACTATGGACTCTTTTTATCACAGAACCATGACAGACTGCAGATAAAACAGTGAAAGAACATGAAGAACAGGCTGACAGCTTAGATGACATTATAAGAACAGTGTAAGTGGAGAGCAGAGCACATCCTGAGGCCTCTTTGGTCTCATTGATCTCAGTTACAGGAGTGAGAGCTCAGTACACTTGCTGTGTGGTTTCATATAAAGTTTTCCCTCGTTGAGTGTCACACTGACACATGCATAAATTAGTCCAAAAAGAAGGCAAATGGGCTACACAAATTCTTTTGGGTTTTGTGATGTGGGTAGAGTGGACAAAGAGTAGCCATGTTGTCCACTTCAGAAAATTTCAGATTCTTTGACTTTCCCAGCAGCACCTAAGAACTGCACCTAGGAGCTGAAGCAGAATCAATTTACCCAAGGGAAACTCTAGCTACTCTAGCCTTGAGGAGATCCTTCTGCCTCCTGCATGTTTCAGTCTCAATATTAGGTTTCATGGCAAAACCTGGGTAGATATCCCCATTCAAAGACAGCCTTGAGTACCAGGCACTGAATTAGACCTGGCTTCACTTGAAGAACCACATTGTGAGTATCTTTGGTTGTATCTGTGTGTGCATGAGGGAGGCACTTCCCAGCTTCCTAAAGCAGTTTGCAATGCAGTAACACAGGAACAAAAATCAGACCAAAAAATAACAGGGCATTAAATCCGGCCATATATGGTGGATCCTCAGTGGGTCTGGATTCTTGGACACAGCTGTTTAGCACTTGAGCTGACAAAGTAATCTGTAGTGGCAGGAGGCTTTTCTCTTCCACTAGGGGGGAATGGATACACATACTTTGCTGGTGAGTTAACAAATCTTTGCTAGCTCATGGACAAATTATGGGACTTGGGGGTAGTAGGTTAACTGGCCCTAAGGCAAGGATTAAGGAAGTTATAGCCTAAAAATAGTAAAACACCCCAATAATGATGCTTTGTTTCATTTTATCTGTCTGTATTTTGAAATGCTTAGGTCAATTTTTTTTTTTCCTGTGACTTAGAGGGGAAAAAGATGAAAAAAAGTAGGACTTTAAGGAGAACACCACGTATTGCAAGATGCACAGTAAAAGTGTATGGATAGATGAAGCAGATAGATAACTTTTTGGTTATTGGAAGCTTGGTTCTCAGTTCAAAAACCCTGAGCTGCCCTCCCCATAGACACCAGTTCTTGTGCTGCACACGCCGGCCCAAAGTTCCCTCAGTCCATTCACTGCAGTCAATCTCAGCTGACAGGGCAAACCATCCCAGCTGTTTCTACATCCAATTACTGTGAGCAAAGGTGAACTTGACACTTAGAGACCTTTCCAAAACCCAAAACTGATGTGAAGATCCTGGTTCTTGAATCTTTGGTGGCTGAAGTTGGGAGAGCTTTTGAGTTTGGGTCTCAGTCAGGCCCTCACTCCTGTGGTGTGCCGAGGGCTCCTCTCTTCCCAACAGCCTTATAGATGGAAGCTCTTCTGACTGTGTCTCCTTGGGCCTCAGTTACTGCTCCCAGCTTTTAATTTCTCCATGTGTGTTCATTCATCTATTAATGCCAGTGGGAATGCCCTGTGGGAATGAATTTTCATTCACTGTGGGCCTCTCCAGTTCCCACTGTAGTCAACAAGTGCTTTTCTATTGACTTCCATGCAAACAAGATCTGGCCTTTCCTATTTTTTCTCTCTTCATCCACCCACATCTGTCATCTATCTATTCATCTGTTGTTGCTCTAGACTTTTTATTTTTTTTAATTCTGTGTCCAATATTATAAACGTCATATTTTTTTTAATATTTCTCTGGCCCCTTTATGCACTGTAATCTGAACCCTTTGCTCTAAACCTCCCTAACTTTTCACACACCCATTCCCTTGTCCCTCTTTCATTTTGTTTCTTTTCCAGCGTTTTGCTTTCCTAGTTTAACCTCTCTGACTGACTTAGGAAACAGAAAAATAAATAAAAGTACTAAGACTTTCATACAGTAGCTGCATGAGGTGGTGCTTTGAATTCATCAAAGGGTATTCGTTTTTCAAATTTTAATAGCCTGGGTAGGAATCTTGTTCCTTATTAATCTGTGTTAGAATTGTAATGAAACACTGTGGTGGTGGTAATTAAATTTCAAGACAGATGCTTCATAAATAAAGAAGCATTTCATAAATATCAAATTATGCCACTATCCTAGCATGTGCAGGTTCTCTGTCATTACAGAGATGTGATAATTATCTCTGGTTATTCATTGCAATTTAAGAATGGATAAAGAATAGAAAATGTAGGCATGAAGGAGGGAAATACCTGAGGCACTGTGTTTGTACCTTAGATATTTTATATGTGAGTTTTAGAGGGTTTTGCCTTTTTAATTCAGCACTCATTTCAGCATGTATATTAATATGCAGTTAAGTAGTACCTGTCTTCAGCAGTACATTTAACTGCATGTTTCACTAAGTGCTGAATAGCCCTTTTCTTGCAGCAGGCTCTCTCTTTTAACACTACTCTATTCCCACTGGTGCTTTCATAGATATGGAAAACTTGAAAACTTATTTCTTTGGGTTTTAAAAATCTCTTGAAGTGAGACTGACAGGCCTCACAAGTAGATACGGAAAACTTGAAAACTTATTTCTTTGGGTTTTAAAAATCTCTTGAAGTGAGACTGACAGGCCTCACAAGTAGTTTCCAAGGTCCTCCTTCTTGCCCTTCTTGAAAACTGGGACAATGTTTGCCAACTTCCAGTGAGCTGGGAAGTCTCTGGATTCCCAAGACCACTCAAAAATCATCAAGAGATGTTTTACAATTACTAAAGTGTTGCAGTGAGGTCCATTTTGTGAATTGGAGAGAAGTTTCATTTGTGCACCCCTAGTGCACAACATTCCTCTAGCATATTTTCATATAAATAGCAGAAGACCCATCCTTGTATGGTATCCATGTTAATATTTTGTGTGTGCAGAGGTGTGCTTCATTGTGTAATTCCAAACCACGTGCTAAAGTCCAGTCAACACCTTTGTAGATTTAAATGCAAATCAAGTAGTTCTGGCATTTAATTTTTATTAATTGCAAAGTACTCTAAACTTTCTCAGAGTCTGATCTTTTCATCCTAAGCTTATTTGATCTTCATCCAAGTAACCAGCATGATTCAGTATTCTCCCAGGATATAATATTATATTTTGCAAAGTGATTGTTAAATGCATTAATAATTTCAATGGGATCATTAATAACATCTCTTGTCAGCGACCTAGCTTGGATAATAACTTTCTTGTGACTTGCATGAAATAAATTTTTTTTCTGGGGGGAAGGGTATCCTTTTCCAGAAGTTTCTAGATGTCTTTTAGTTGTTTTCCAGTGGCTGAAATAGCTTTTAACAGTGGTATGTCTTGAGGTTTATGCACTCATTTCTAAGAAAATGTGATAATTGGTTAACCAGTCATGCCTCTGTAGTTGTCCCAATTGCTTAACCTAACAACTCCACCAATATTTTCTGTAAATAACAGTAATTATACATATTTTTCATAATAATGTCTTATTGTTACAGAATAATTTAAGGCAGCAAATGTCTATTGACAGAAATCATTAATCTAATAAAATAGTATGGCAAAGGCATGTCTTGTGCACTGAAAATTAATTTGGCAGAATTATAAGAGCAATGTATTATCTTTGCTGGTATTTTCATATCAAGATAGACACTGGATTGCAATGGGTAGCTCTCTGGCTGTTGGCATATTGTAAAGAAACCCAAAATGCAATGTAACTTGGAGAGAGACAGTAATCATCTTCATCTCCCCATTTACCCCTGCCAGTCTGATAGATTGCTGTGTGGCAGCATTCATCTTGCAGATCACCATATCCTCCTTGAATGACAGCAATCTATCCCTGTGCATCTCCACATTCCCTGTATTGCTGTCTCTTGTTTACTCTCTGTGGAATAAAGCAAGTACAACTACTTGCTGCCCACAGCTCAAGCAAGGATCCCCCTTGCTTATCTACCTTGCTATGATGTGTAGCAATGGAATCTGGGGCCAAGGTGTTGTCCTTTATCAAAGGAAATAAATCAATACAGATTGTGGAAAAAACAATATATCCTGCTAAAACAATGAGAGGGAAATCCCTGCCAAATGTTGATATAACTCCCTAGCAACCAGTTCTGTAAGTTGTCTCTGCGCACTGTCTTAGGAAAATGAGAAAGTCCTTAGGTAGGTCTGCTTGTAACTGGCCTTCACTGAAACTTATTCTGGTTACTCTTCTGTCTTTTTCCATCTGATGTGTCAGTGTTGTACAGCTGAAGAGCAAGATTTATTATTTATTATCAGCAGCAGTCCCACCTTTGAGATTTTTGCACATACATTGAAATGGCAGGAAGGGTCCATAGCTGTAAACTACAATGGTTACTGAGGTTGGTGTTCTTTGCAAAGTGAATACAGGTGCAAGATTATTTATGTACTGTCCCATCCCTGGCAGTGTTCAAAGCCAGGCTGGATGGAGCTGTGAGCAACCTGGTCTAGTGGAAGGTGTCCCTGTCTATGGCAGGGGGTTTGGAACTAGACCATCTGTCTAGCTGGTTGGCCTTCCAACCCAAACCTTTCTATAGTTCTATGTCTTCTGTCTTTCTAAACCTAGAAATTTTAAACAACATTTTTCAGAAGCATACTGTTATAATTGCACTTTTGGAGGATTATCTTGGACATATTATTCTTCAGTCAATTCCCTAGGTCAACGTAGATCCTCCCACAAAAATCTTCATCTTAAGTCAGCAACCAGTGGGTGCAAGTGAGCTGGTGGTAGCAACTGGGAAATGCAGGCATTCCCACAATGACCCTGTCATTGTGTGCATGGGCATAAGCATCACTCTTGGAAATTTGCCCGCTTGTTCTTACCCTCTTTCCTTACCTTTCCCAGAAAACAAAAAGCTCACCACTTAGTAGTGGTTACTTTACTCTTCAGAATAATTTCATTGAAGCAATGCCTAAACAAAATATAGAGGTACACAGATAGCTAGAGACAGAATTTTCCAGTAAAATCCAGCTCAGACAATGATTAGTAGAGGGGAAAGAAGGATATTCAATCTGGCCTTGTTTTACAGTCCCTATAGGTGTTATTTATTATCAAGGTACTAAACAAAATGTTAATCAAGCATTGTACCTTCAGTTCTGTGGAGTTTTGTATCCTGTAACTTTGATTCTTCTTGGCATGAAGGCAAACTGGGTAAATATTTATCTCTTCTATTCAGATGAGGGGCTGAAACTTATGTTAGCATTACAGAATCATAGAAATTAAAGATGGAAAAATTTTATTAGATCATCTACAGTAGTAGTTCATCATCTTGCCAATACAAGCATTTTACTATAGAACAATGACTCCTTGCCCAAAGCCGCAGAGAGAATCAGTGTCAGAGCCAGGATTAAAACTCAAGGAGTTTCTGGCTCCCTGTCCTCCACTCAGACGGCAAGAGTGTTCTGCAGAAAAGCTAGATTGTCCAAACATTAACAAAAAACAGCAGGGATGATTTGATTAATTCAGATTTGTTGCTAAAAGGCCTGTAGTGTTTTTGATTAGCTCTTGGGCCCTCATCAGGCTTAGAGGGGTGTGTGTGGTAAATTTCCTTTTACCAGTTTAGTACCTACAAGATCCTGAAGTGATATGTGTTCTTGAGAAACACGCAATTAAAACACTACTTCCAGAAAATCCCTATGAATATAGGGATCAGTATCTTTATGATAAATAGGTCAGACTTAATCCTGTAAGCTCTTGAAGATAAGGGCTATGTTTTCAGTAGCTCACACAGTGCTTTACTGGACACTCTGAAAAGTACTGTGATATGTATTAATAATAATAAATATTTATTTATTGGACATGAGAGCTAAAGTTAGAAGTTATTTCTGAGGGATAGATTTTTTGTTCATAAACAAGAGCACCATGAAAATCCCATATCCTTAACTTGCAGGGCTATTTGTGAATACCAGGTATTCTGCATCCCATACATATTTTCAAGGATGAGTGGTACATGGGAGTTGCTTAATATTGTTATTATTACTATATAGCACTGTGTATATATTTTATAGATGCTTACATAGCACCTGCAGAAAGAGCACTAAAAAAGTCAGTATTTGCTGCACAGCTTGGTTTTCACTTCCACACCAGAGTTTTCACACATGGGTTTCTACAATAAAAGTATTATTATTGGTACTGGAGAAACTGCTTCTATTACAGATTTCAGATGTATCTCATTATAAGGTCTTGTTTTCAGTAGCTAAAGTTTAACTATGTAAAAAACTTTTCATTTATATGTATCCACCTCAAATCGGATTTTCTGAGAAAATTTCTAAGAAACACAGAAGAAAAATTGCAGCTATTTTTCATCTGAATCCCTGTGTTTTGTAACAGGAATAGAAAATTTGTCAAAAGGGAATCTTTATGTTGGATGTCTGCTTGCTTTCTGTTTTGAACAAAGTTTTCAAGATATTCTGAGATGTTCTGGAAGCAGGTTTTCTTCACTTAACTTTTTCCCACTTAAAAATGAAGTTTTCCACTGGTCTGATTCTGTTTACTCTTGAACACCAAGTCCTTTGCCTCTTCAGTGCTCTTTTGGTCCTTCCCCTGTTGTCAGATGACATCTCAGACACTAAAAAATGACACTCAGTGTTGCATTTTAGCAGGAATCTGAGAATGAGTGGTTACACGCTGTGGAAATGCAGAAAATAATGAGAATTAACTCTGCGTGCAGCTAAGGTTGTGCTTTCACAATCACTTGAAGATGATCTAAGTAGATGCTTCTGCCAAAAGTGGTGACCTCACCTATCCCCAGACAATGGTGGCATATTCCTACTTCTTGACTTTGAAAGAACTAATCCAGATGACAACTACTAACTTTTCAGCTGAATTAGTTTCCTAATTCCACTAATTTCCTAATTCCACTGTTTCCACTGTATCCATGAAGATGGTAGCAGAGAAGTGGGAATAAGGTTGCTTACCTATGGCAGGGACGGGGAATGTTAGCTCATACAGGCAGCAGCTGGAATTATCTTTAATTAGTGCTAGCAGTCATGTCCTCCTCACCTTTTCATTGATGATATATAACCTTTAAATTCAGTCAGCAGCCTGTCAGTGTAGAGATTAGTGAATAAGGTGTGGTTGGTAAAAGTCAACAATTTTTGAACAGGCTGCTTGAGATATTTATCTGCTACTTAAAAATTATTAGGGCTATTCATAGGGATTTTGTATTATGCCTGTATTTCCTTTACTATGTTATGGACCAGCTGATTTGCACATTTAATTTTGCTGTAGAGGATGGAATTAATTTTATTTTAAATGCCTATAATGTAAAATTTGGAAACTGACCTGACCAACTAGACTCCCTTTAATAATCAATGAAATATTATTGGGACTATTAGGTGGGGGTCTCTGAAAGTAACTTGTCATTAAGATTAATCATACTCTAGAAAAGCTCACCTTGCTGTATTGAGTAAATAAACCAGCTAATTCTCTACAGATGAATAGTCACATGACAATTTATACATTGTTATATGAAATGAAGCCAGTGAAAAAGCCTACCCATCTAACCTGGTAAACCAAAGGACTGGTTAGGCAAGGAGAACAAAAAGAGGAGTTTTCCTTATGGGAGTATTCATGCTAGAACAAGAAGATAAGGATTCCTAGTCTTATGGGAGTATCCATGCTAACATTTGCGGCCATCATCTGAGTCTTACCAGTGCAATGCTGCTGCACCCTTCACTTCAGCTCTTCTGGCTTACTTGGAGCTGTAGTATCCGGGTTGAGGGTAATTAAAGAATAAATTCTTCCCTATGAATGCATTGGGACACTGGAACACATTGCCCAGAGGAGCTGTGGATGCCCCATCCCTGGAAGTGCTCAAGATCAGGTTGGGGTGATCCAGTGGAAGGTGTCCCTTCCAATGATTGGGGCATGGAACTACATCATCTTTAGCACCCTTTCCAATCAAAAAAATTCTGGAAGGCTGGGCCAGAGAGACTAAAATTGGTTGGAAAATTCATGATGCATTTGGGAATAAATGGAGCTGAAGGAAAGAACAACTAATAAGAGCAAGCAATGACCAACTCAGTTGCTTTTTTAAACCATAGTAGTCTGTGCCATGCAGCAGCGTGTATCAGCCTCATCCATGACTTGTGGGCATCAGAATAGTGCAATGTTATGGATGTTGCCATTTCCCTATTTTTCTCTTTTAAAAATTTAAGTATGGATTCAAAGTCAAGCACTTGAAAGTGAGAATTACCATTAAGACAATCCCCAAAGGATCATCATCCATGTTAAATTTTCTGTGAGAGATCTCAGTTGGGAATTTACACTCCTTCTTCAAGGTTAACATATTTCCCTGAATTTCAAGGTTACACAGGCTTATGTAAAAAAACCTCAAAAACCAGATATGCCTGGAAAAATGAAATTAGTATACTCTCCCCAAATTTCAAGTGGAGGAAAAAACGAACAGGTGAGTACATGTAAGTCAGTCAAGTATGCTGTTTTACTGCTGCATGCAAATATCTTGAAATTATTTTTAAAAATCTAAAAATATTTTTAAAAGCTCCAAACTTTGGGATTAAATAATCCTTGCAAAATAGAAATAACTTCTTAAAACCTTTGTAAATATTTTTGTTTGTTTTTAAACTAAATCTGATGAATGGCACTGTGTACAGTAGTGTTGTCATGCTTTGTTTGGTGTTAGGTACTGTGGACTAACTGAATCAGACATCTAGCTACGTAATAAAAATTAGACAGATTTTAAGTATTTGTTGAATTGAGGCTAAAGCAAGTAAAGTTATCATACAGTTCAATTAAATTATATTTTAAATATAAGCACTAGATATGTGTTAAATTCAGTTGAGTAATATGTAAGAAATAAACAGTTAACTTTCCAGCTGGGCATTTAAGCCTTTGGCAGGTAACTCACTGTAGCTTCAGAGAGATTTAAGTGGTTAGGTTAAGCTCCATGCATGGGAGCATGAGGCATGGGAAGAGCTTCAGCATATGAGAGCAAGGGATGATCCCAATGAAAAGCACATATGTGCATTTCATATCCTGTGAATTCTCTGGCTCTAGTCGGAGATCATGCCATTGTTTCTAAATAGCTCTGATATTCCCCCCTGTGTCAGTGCTAAGCATTGTTAAAGTTTAATACTACTTTGTGCTGTTCAGTTTTTTAGTTTTCTTGGCACACTCCACTGAGGAAGAGGAATGCTCAGGGCTAAAAATGAATAACTTAATTGCTGGGCCAAATTCTGAGTCCCTCAACTGAGCAGAACTCCCACTAATTTGAGAGGAACTTTTGTTCAATTGACTGCATAACTTGAATCATTGTCCCATGTTAACCTCTGGTAGCTTAGTCTCATTGCAAGATACAAAGGGAAAACATCTTAATCCTGAGGAGCTGAGTCTAAAAGTGTGTCACTAAAAACCCTATTTTAAAACAGTTTTTAAGTTCTAGCTTCACTTTGATTTAATATTCTCTGCTGCTGGTGGAGCAGGTTACTTCTATACTAGCCGAGGCTTTGGTTTTGAATTGTCCTGCTGCATCCTGGGACGGCAAGAGTAAAATTTTGGACTGTTTTTCAACAAAACAATATCTACTTGGAAATTACTTACATGTTCTTTTCTTTTGTTAATCCAGCTAGCAGCCTCAAACTCACTATAATTTCAGATAAGCAAGCCACTGGGAAACTCTGTTGTGTTGCATTCAAGGATGGTTGCAGTTCACAGATGGATAAAACAGGGGGCTCTCCCTCCTCTTCTGTTTGTGACAGTCAGTTTGGAATATGTTCTGTAATATTTCTGGAAGAAAGGAATAATGCTGCAAGAAATAGGGCATAAGAGACTATTTCTTAAGGCTTCTAGTCTGGCTTCATGCATGGTTGCTTGGTTCTCAAAGCAAAAGCACCTCATACTATTATTATTTGAGAACTATTATTAACATTTTTATTGTTTAAAGAATTTATTATGAAAAATAATTTAAAGGAGAAAACCAGCCAGCTTCTTGACAGTTCACAGCTTTTGTGGCAATAAAGGCAAGTCTTTCCAAACTCCTCAAATTTATTTTACACTATGCATTTTCAAGTCAGAAGGAAAAGTAGCATTACCTTTGATGGAATTTAGATCAGAATGAAAAAAACCCCCAAAATTATAAACTTCAGAGAAATAGAAAATTTCAGCTTGAATTGTCATCTGTTGATCTCATGTACTGACATTTATGGGAATATTTCCATTCTGTTTTTCATGTCTTGTGACTGAGGTTATCACAATCTTGTTCTAAATCTTGTCTTAATAACCTTAGTGTTAAGCCCCTTTTGATGGATTTAGGAAAAACAGTTTAAGACATTTGTTTTTCATTCAATGACTTAAAAGTGGTGAATGACTTCACCATAACACTCGTGAGTTAGTTGTTTTTATCTTGATAATCCAAAACATGCACCTTATTTTTGTTCTCAATTTGTCAAGCTTCAATTTCCAGTTGTTCATTCTTGATATTTATCTTCTTTAATTAAAAAAATATAAATCAGAAAGCAAAACTACTACCAAAACTATTCTTATTTAATCACTAATAAGTCATTATCAGGTCATCTAGTTGTCCTTGGACAAATTGACTAGACTGAGCTGTTCTGTTCTGTCATTCTATGACTAATTTTCCGTGCTATGATTCATTCTTATTTTGCTTTCCTGAGCCCTGCACAAATTTTTAACATCTTTGTTTTAAGTCTGGACATCAAGAATTACACCTACTATTCTAGTAGTGGCCTCACTGGTGAGAATCACATGTAAAAATCACTACAAAATGCATTATTCAAATTCTATTGCCATAGAGGCCAGAGATACCTAGCTACCATGATAGATATAAAAGCTGTAATAACATTCCATCCCAACCTTTTCTTTGGTTTTGGTTCCTGTGGTTCTGTGCATTCACCATGCCCATTTAGCTCTGAATTTTGGTTGTTCCAAAACTGTAAAGTGAAACTCATCTCAGCCCACAGTTCTTCCTTTTCTGCCCCCTGAATTTTGTGCTGAAACTATGCAAAAATGTGCATTTTTGTTATTTTTATTTAAACAGCAAAAATAGTTTGGCTCAACTGTGCTGAAAACTGGGTCATGGCTTGTTCAAAATATTTGCAGACCTTTCAAGGAACATTGGTTGTACTTAGGGCTTGCAAGGAACTCTGAATTCAACAGTTTTAGGTGGCAGGTGAGAACATTGTCCTGAGCTAAATGAATTTGCTTTTTAATGTTTCAGAATATGCTATAGTAAGATAACTCCTGTTAATTTTCTTCCTGTGAGTTAGTGATTAAAGTTCAAATATTTTTGTGTTCAGAAGGTGTCACATTGAATTTAAATTAATTTTACTGCATATGAAAATCTCTCTGTAAGGAATTGAATTCAGGTCTGTTTTCCAATAATATGGAAAACAGGTTTTCATGGGTTTCATGGAAACACTGCATTGTATGAGCTGGGCTCAGCATGGTTGGGCTGAGGGCTCACAGCAAAGTCACATTAGTTCAACAAGGCATCGTGCACCAGCTGAGCAACAGTTACAGCATGGAGGATGTCCTCAGCTCAAAGCAAATATAAGGTCATCCAACAGGAATGTTCAGGCACAGGTTGAATTACAGAAGCTTTTTTAAGTCTTGGTAGCTGACTTGGTGTGTCCTCTCAGACATTCAGTCATAAATTAATAAAACCCAGCTTAAGTCTCAAGGAAAAAGTAGGAGAAAGGTTACATTGCCTTGCATGTGAAGGAGGCTGGCTGACAAGACAAACATAAAATGTCATAGAGTTTCAGCTGGTATATGGAAACTTGATTGTCCATATGACAGTAATGCAGATTGCTGTTACAAAGTATATCTCTTGTGGTGTGTGTTTAATATTACAAAACTTCTGGTAAAATGACTCCAATTCATAGATTTTAATGAGGACTGCAAATCTTTTTGGCAAAAGAGGCTTTATTTCCAGCAAATACGGAGCAAACTTTTCTTTGGAGTGGAACTGTGTAAAGTCTGCCTATTTCAGCCTTTGCAGATCTACAGGATCTGATGCAAACCTGTAGGCTTAAATTAAAAATGAAAATCATCCTATTCTCCAGCAACTGTTCAGTCTAGCTCTGAAAGCTGAATTAGTCTGGATTTATGGGAAGAGTAGGTTTCATACTTTAAATGTGAATGGAAGAATTATATCAATTTTGTACTTCCATCATTTTCACTCTGAGCACGGGTGAGAGAACACCAGCTAAAGTTGTCAGTTCATTTATGCTATTTTAATGAATAGATGGCAGCATGATTTGTTCAAGGAGTGAGGAAATCAAACTCTGGGCATGTGCTTTGGGATAGTAGTAAACACCACAATTTCAGATTGGCATTGAGAGATTGTAAAAAGTGTATTTCATGTATTAAATCTTTATGCCATGTCTTGAAATTGAAATACAAAGTTCAACCCAAGAAATATGGAACTATTCAGCACAACTGTTGTAAAAAAGTCATGGAATCACAGGTTGCAGGATTTTTCACATGAAGAAACATGGAATTAAAGCTCAGTAAGTTTTGAAAATTGTTGCAAATTCTAAACTCATTCTGGCTCTTTGAAATACTTGGGAAACCTTGAAGTAACTGAAGGTGTGAATTTTTGGAAAACAAAGCTCACCTGAGTGAACCACACCACACGTTTCTGCTGTGATGAAGTCCCTGATGCTCCTGTGCAAAGCAGTGGAGGGATTGAAGGGATTTACCCAGGGATTTGCAGCCCCTGGGTATCTACTGGACCCAAACCAGTTGTTATCAATTGCCTTAAAAATAGAGTAGACCATGACTCTGAAGTCTGGTGTACATTTTTTTTTGGTTACATTATTAAGAGTGTGGAGAAATTACAAGTCACTTGAGTTAATGCTTAGAAAAACCTTGAGTAGATGCCCTTAAGTCAGCATAAAGGTACATTTTTCCACATAACCGCACCTCAGAATATAATACATCTTGAAGACAAACTAATGAAGTATGCATATTTGCAGGGATGCAGGAATTACTCATAATGTTTACTAGAATGATTTAAAGGTTGGCCAAAATCCAGTTGGTAGAAACACTGAATATTTTTAAGCTTGTGATAGCAAGCGTGCAAAATCTTTAGGTGCTCCAGAAAGCAGTCACTCTTCACTTTCAGCAAGCATAAGACATAGTTATAGCTAAATAAAACACATGCATGTGTTTCTCTGCTTCTCTTTCCTTACACCTTCAAGTTAAACTGATAGAAGTCATATTTTTCTGGGGTATCAGACAAAAGTCTCCTTCAACTCACTTTTGTAGCTAATTTTCTACTTCAAGTTGCTTCTTGAGCTTATCTTAACCAGTTGTTTTTTCTTAAGTGTCCTTCTTGTTGAATCTTGTAACTTTCATCAGATGGTCACATATTTTCCACAAGAGATTCATTGCTAATTATCAATCCACTTTGCTTCACTGGTGTTTTTGTTTCTTTCTTCAGTATGTTCTGATATCAGTCACTGTAATCACTCAGTCTAGAGATGTAAATGTGACACAGGTTAGTCCACCACTCCTCTGAGTCCCAGCAGACATCTCCCAAAGGAATCCCCAGTCTGAAGTCCAGGAACATGGATCACAAAGCCAATCAGGTAAAGGGATGTATATTATTAACATTTATTGAAGAGGTTTATTTGTCTTATAGTCTTACCCTCCATGAGAAGGCCTTGTCAGCTCTAGTGTAACAAGCAAACCCTACCCAGCACAGATAAATACTAAATTTTTGGCCATCCCTTGTAAAACAATACCATCATGCTTCAGGTAGCTCTCTTCATATCTGCTACAATACCTAAACAAAATGGGGTGAGTTGAGGACAGAGTTGCAGCCCTAACTCTGAATTTCCTGGCTTTTGTGGGCTTAAGTCATACCCTTAATGTTATTTGAAAGTATTTTTTTGTGGTTTAATATATACTATAACTTTTTCTTTTGTGACAACTGGATTTATACTGGCTTCATCCCTAATACCACTGGAAACTGGAAGCAGGTCATAGTGTGAGCCTGTCTTCCAAATATTTTGAACAGAAAGTCACCGTTCGGCACTCATCGCTCTTGTGCTCCAATAAAAGTTCAGTGTTCCACTTCAATTAGAATGATACCTCTTATGTCAATACCACATCCAACTTGTAGCCTGTTTGTCCTCCTGAATGTTGAAGGTGAACAAATGAACAAAAATCTCCTTGCACTTTTCTGCTTTCTGTTTTACTCATATGAAAGACCTGTGTTTAGTGGAAAAAAAAAAGGTATGTCTTTTTCACCAGAAATTCTTTTCTTGTCTTTTAATTTGATTTTCCTTGGTTGATTCAATAATAATTTTATGGTCAAATATTTTTATGCTACCGACTGCATTCACATTGACCAAAATCTGCCTATCTCACCAGTAAGTACTCTTTAATATCTCCATATTAAAGCCATGGTCCTTGGTTGTCTGAGTAACATTACACCACATAACAAAATAAGTCCATGTGCAGTTGTTGATGTGAAGTCCTGCCTCCTAAAGACTTCTCAGGTCACAGAGCTGAAGAATATTGCTGGAAGTCAAATCACTTTCATCAGAATGCTCTTCATCCCCCACATGTACACAAGCATTAATTAGAAGAAAAACCCTTGTCTCACCAATTCTGTGCATCACTGACTGCCTGCAGAATAAAATATATATGTATCCACATGCTTGTTCCTTGAGGAGGAAGCTGATGGATCAGATCCTGCATCTATAGAACCCAGAGTCATGAGAAACAAAGGCATGGAGAAACCTGTGGTAGAAAATGAAAGAGGGGATCAGTGGAAGGAAAATTGTAGAAGACAAGATCTTGCAGAATCCATGGGTACTCCTTGTGCCCCTATACAAGCAGGCAACAGAAAGTTCCAACCCCAAGGGTTACCCCATCATCAAGCCACATACTTTCTTCTGAGAGAGTGATCTTATGGTCCCTTCACTGCAACATGAATGGGGATTGTCACTGAATCAGCAGTCTCACCCTGCCCAGAGACACTATGCTCCTGTCATTTTTCTTTACCACTGAATGAACTGTATCACTCTCATTCATACAGCCTCGGAGAGAAGCTGGATAAGAGGAAGAATTTCCTAGATGAAGAAGTTGTCTAGGAACTTTTTCCATAGACAAAGAAGTCAGAAAAAACCTTGAACAGCTGATCTGCTCCCTGTCTGATGGAAAAACTTTGCTGACATCCCTTTTGTAATTCAAAAGCTTTTGTTGTATATCCAGGAAGTCAGTAGACACTGACTTATTTTTGGACAGACAGCTGTTGTTTGCGATTTGCTTGGTTGTTTATATTGTCATAAAGGCGTAATTCAGTATTTCAAAGCAGTTTGAGAGAAGAAATTTAGAACCTGCGATTTTCAGGCCTTGGTACCTTTTTTTGCCAGGCTTGTTTTCTACTTCATGCAAAAATGGATAGGATGTAACATGCAGTGGTAGACATTGTGATGAGTATATAATTTGGGGATGTCTTAGAATCTGTCTCTTTTAAGGCTATCTGCCATTATTTTTAAATTTTAAACATTAAATAATTAAGCACTAATCGTCACTGTCACGTAAATGGAAGGCCAGTTTTTCTCCCTCTTCAAGAAGCTGAGAAGCTGAAACAGCATTAGCCTTATGCAGAATGGTCAAAATAAAGTTCTAGAATGGTCAAAATTAGGTTCTAGAAGACATTACCTCTGCCAGCCACTGTCTAGAAGGGATTGCTCAGAACACTATGTAAGGTCTATATTTGCAGGAGAAATACCTTCATTAAACTAAACCTGTATAAAACCTCTCTTCTTTTTTGTATGACCTAACTTTCACTGTAACAAGAAGGAGAAGCAATACCTTTTTACTCTTGAAAGTCAGTTGGGAAATTTTGGCATTTGGCAGATTAAGTGTTAATTTTTTTGTCATCTTATTGGACCTCAATTTTTCACACCTGTTGTAAGATCCACACATTTACCCCTTAAATCTCATGTGCTTTTCTGACAATGCAAAAAAGTTGAGCTGTTTTGTTTTGGGGTTTTTTTTGTTTTGTTTTTTTCAGGGCATTTTAAATACATTTGGAGATTGTCATGGTGAAACACATGGCCTATTTCTTCCACCTTTCTTTCTTTTTGGTGGCTAGCAGAACTGTGCCCAGGGCTCTTGAAATCCCAGGATGAAACAGTATTTTTCTAGTAATTGGTGTAAGTGCCATTAAAGTTTTTTATTTGTATGATTTTGCAGAAACAACAAAAGTTCACAAGACTGGGAATTTGTCAAAAACAGGGCAATGTTCTGGTAGAGGGGACATTTTTCCAGATTTTCAAAGTTCAAAAATCTCATAAAAATGACAGTGGTGATATTGTGGCTGGTGAATAGTTCTAAGGTCATTGTCTTGCTGCAACTCCAGGTGAGAGATCAACCCTTTTTTTGTCTTGTTTCCATTCTTTTGGGCTGGTTTCTAAGTAGCAGAAGGAATTTGTTTGCTCCCTCAAAATACAGCACAGTACAGAGGAATGCGTGTGTCTACGTATGGACACACATAAGTGCACAAAACCACAGAGGTTAGTTTTAATTTACTTTAAAATGCGTAAGTGTATTTGGGAGATGGAAACTAAGAGAATTCATAATAAGGCTGAATGTAGTCCAGGAACCTTGTAAGGTTTGAGAATAGAAAGCAGTTTTCCAATCTTTCATGTATGGAAATACCAGATGAGTCAATGGGTGTTCTCTGAGCTTGGAGCTTCCAGGGCTTCTCTCTCCATGTCAGCAGCATGGCCTTACAACTTGTTTTTAGAGGCCACCCAGTATCCACAGCCACCCCTGATTTAACTGGAGCTTTGGGTGCTCAGAACCTCTGAAACTGGGCTTATGGCTGCCATGGTGCTCCAGGGAAGGCAGGCACACAAAAACAGTCTAGAGAAATTAACATCTGGCATTTGGGTTAACGTAAGGCTTGCTAAAGGTGAGAATTCCCAGTAAAAAATTACACTAGAGATTTTGAAACCCCCTCACCACCCCCCTGCCCCCGAAACCCCTCCAACAAAATAAAATAAAACAAAACAAAAAAAATCCACAAAACAAAACCCAAAAAGCAAAAAGAAAAAACCAAAAAAAACCAACAAAGGAAAGAAAACCTAACTTAATCGTTGTGTAGTAACACTATGCTTTTAAAATGCTTTTGACCACAAACAGTTTGGAGCAACAAACTGCAATCTATTAAATTTCAGCTCACAGGGATTTTACTTTTTCCTCAACCTTTTCTAGTATATTATATAAGTATTTTTAGGAAATTTTAGGAAGTTCTTGTTGAATTTAAGAGAAATATCTAGCTGTATAAGGAGAAACCAAATAATATCCATAGCTTCTAAGGTAGACTTTGGAAAGTAAGGAGATTTTTCATTATTGATTGATGGATATGCTTTATATTATTTTTTTTCCTTATGAGACTTACGTCATTTTAACTTTAGGGTAAAATCCAGCCTGATTTATGCAAGTGCCATTATGTAGAATGCTGGAATTTAATTACATTTCTTTCTTTGGGATGAATAAAGTAAGCAGAAGTTGCCTTAGAGAGTGTGTCTGTGTAGAGCAAGATTTTTTTCAGTATCTAATTTATATGGGAGAGATTTTTACATGTAATAATTCATGAAGGATGAAGGTATAAGTAACATAGGCAATATTTAAATGCTATATAGGTACTTATAATTACAGTAATTCTTTATCCACATAGACCTTTCAGGAGTTTCAATGAGAATTGAAACCTGTTCATCTCAATGGTCATGGAAATAATTATTTTTGCAAATGAATGAAAAAAATCAGCTATGTTGTTTGGGTAATCTGTTTTGGAAGTCACAAAGCAATGAAATCTAATCACTAAATCCTTCTTTCACACCTTTTCAGAGGCAGTGCATTATCAGCTATTCTACTTCTGTAGAGTTTATTAAATATTTTATGGAGAAGTCCCATTTCACATGGTATAAGGCTCTGTTAGGATGGTGGTTCTTGTATCTAGGCATAGATGTGTGCTTAATGACTAGAAGTATTCCACAATGCTTCTTGGAAGCTGATTAAAGACAATTAGTGTTTGCTTTGGAGCTGTGAAGATTTTAAGTATTTTTAGAGTATTCACCTAGTATTCTTCTTTTCCCAATAATTCTTTTTCTCTTTTTCTTTTTTTTTTTTTTGCTATGCCAGATACAAACAGCTGAGTGATTTGTATGAACTAATTTTTATCAAAGTTGCCATTAAATTTTAATTTTTATCAAATTGCCAAAACAATTTTGAGTGGTGTCAGAAGAGGTGGGGAAGTGGGGGAAAAGATGGGGCCTTTCCTTACCTGGAGGAAATAGTGGCCTTCAGGTAACAAGTCTGAGGTGATGGGATCAGAGAGAGAGAAAGGAGCTGCTTGGTGAACCAAATATCAATAGTTCAGTACATGGGTAAAGGGGCAGTAGGAACAGGAGGTAAATTAGCTTAGGAACTCTGATTTTGGTACCTGATTCAGAACAAAACCATTTTCTGTTTGGTTTTTTTAACTAACTGATGGAAGAATTAAAAGAAAATGTAAGTATTGGGGAGAAAAATTTACTTGGAAGCATCTCTGCCTACCTATTTTGACAAGAAAATACCATTGGATTGGTTTCCATTTCATGAAAAAATTGATAGGATATAATCCTATAGGATTTGCAAAGATGGGCATTATGCTGAGTATATGATTTGGGGGTGAATTAGAATTTGCCTGTTTTGAGGCTGTCTGCAGTTATTGTTTGATAAATTGGATAATTAAGCAATAATCACCACTGTCACATAAACAGAAGGCTAGATTTTCTCTCACTTCAAGAAGCTGAGAGGCTGAAAGAGTGTTAGCCTTATGCAGAATGGCCAAAAGTCATCTGTACTATACCCTCCACTTGAAAACAAAATAAATATATTCTTGAGTTTAAGAAATAAATAAGTAACTCAGGGCTTACACAAAACTCTCTTGATTTCAGAGAAGATGCTCTGCCTAACAGAGTAAATGAACTTTAAGCCTTCAGCCTTCCCATTTGTGTTTCTGGGGATAAATTCAGACAGAGGTAAGTATGTTCAATACAGAGTCTATGAAAAATCATGAATTAATACCCTATACAGTATTCCAAATTCATGTTTTCTGGGGAAAAAGCTTTAGTGTATACCATAATAAATTAGCAATACTACTGTAATTTAGTACATTGATAAAGTAATTTTACTAAAATTCTTGTATTAATGAAGCTGTTCTAGAATTAGGCTTTGTCTTGCAGTTAATGGAGCTTCATACACTGAAGAATGAAGCAGAAAATAATTGCTTTGCATTTATTTGAAAGCAGGACTTTTGAAGAGCATAATACTAATTCTGTAAAGCTTAGCAAATATTTCTGAGATTTCCAGGAACTACCTTCCTGCGTAACAAAGGTGGTAAAGGAACATTTTCTACTGGCACTAAGGTTACTGGGGAAAGTTCATGGTCTCGGGGAGGTTTTTGGGGTGATTAACCTCAGGTGCCAAGGCTGATCCAAAATATTCTTTCTCTGAGAAATAACTCATGCTGATCTGATTGGATTAAAGAGGTCCAGGAGATCATGGCCTTACAACTGTCTGTACCAACACTTGTGGATGCAATATTGTGTATTCCAATATAGAACAAGGCTCAGTATTAAAGAAAGAGACAGGTCTGAATTAAGGCCTGAATTAAAAAAGGCTCTCCAATACTTCTTTCTGAGCTCCTCATGTAGAAGATGGTTGGCTGCTGGATAAACTAGGTCTGCACAGAAGATCTTCATTGCTTCATGAGTAGCTGTCTCAGAAGCTTTTATTGCGCTGTGTAGATGATTAACACACTTGCAGATGACTCTGCACTAACTAGTCCTGGTGTTGTCCCAGGGACAACATAGGTAGAAGTTTCTCCATGAGGTCAGTCTTGCATAGATCATCTCAAAGACCCACTGGCTCAGTCTTCTCCTGGATGGAGGGAAAATAAATGTCTTATTATCCAAATATTGTGTCATTTCAAGGTTTTAAGATTTAATGAAGGCCACTGAAAGAGACACAATGGATTAGAGGTGCAATAAACACAGAAACTATAACAGAGACCTCTGGGACACACCAGTCTGGGAGAGTTTGGTAAAGAGGAAAGATAAAAGAAAGGTTAGATAAGTCTTCAGTGTGCTGAATGTCTCTCACATTTTTTTTTATAGATTAATATAACTGAATGGTGGTTAATTCAGTTTAAAATTTTACTTTATTTTTGACCTTTTTCAGCTTAATGACTCAGTTTCAGTGGTAGGACACAGGAGACATGCCAGTGACAATGATTAAATAAAAAGAAAACCATTAAGAGAAACTATGCATATTGTTGCCTAGCAGAGAACCAAAACATTGTTTTCCTGAAAGCCACATGAATCTGTTTTCTAAAGTGTTAAAAAGGGCATTGGACATCAATAGAAAAGAATGGGAGGAGAGAGCTGTGTTTTAGTGGTTGTCCTTTGGACAGTGATCATACTTACTATAATATCTCCATATGATTTTTATATGAAAATAAACACAGAATTTGCAAAATAGTGCTAGACTTAAATAGTGTGAAGGTCACACTCCAAGCATATATTTTAAAATGTGCTTCACTTTAATGACTTTAGTTACCATCTCTCTCTACCTATTTCCAGATATTACCTCAAATCTGATACGGATAAATGAAAACTTAATCTTTTCCCTGTTAATCCCTTTTGCCTTCTTTCTAATCAGTATGAACAATGCTAATCTGTTTACCCAGCCCCAGAAGCCAGGCAACACCTTTGGGTTGGGCTTGAGTCCAGTCCTTCACATCCAGGCTCAGTGTGTGCCTTTGCCATCTGAGACCTCTGTTCTGGGCTGGGATAAATCTGTCTCTGAACATATCAGTTTGTACACCCTAACTATATATAGACAGCAAATACAAGTAGTTTAGATCAGATAAATTTTTAGCAGGCCACAGTTGGATAAAGTGAATCCCTAGATGAGATGATGGGGGCCTGGATCAGGGATTTAGCAACAAGTATAGAAAAGGTGGAATATGAAAGATGATCTGGAGAAGGAACTTTAAGGCATAGCATCATTTTGAGACGTCTAGGCAAAAGGGTTGTTTTTATTCTGTCTGGAGTTAATAAAAGCTGCTGCTTTCTTCTTTTTTCTTTTTTTTTTTTTTTTTTTTTTTTTTTTTTTTTTTTTTTTAATTTCTGAAGAAAGGCAGATGCCTGACTTTTATTCTCTTCAAAACAAGAATTAAGATACATGTGTTGGAAGAATATTACTGAAGTCACCCAAAGTGTAAGTATTCAGGAAACAATGAGCTTTGAAATGACATTGAAAAGCACAGTTTTTACACCAGACAAGGAATAGGAGCAGTAAATTAAACCTGAACCAAAGGATTCTGTTAATTTTTGCTAGTGGAGGCAGTGGGTAGATTGTGACAATTGATACTCTTCAGTGCCTGAAAACTTGAAGCTGTAAGAGTAGGCTTGTAAGAGTAGGCTACCAGCTGTAAGATTGTGCAGTCTTCATGGCCTAGAGTGCAGGCTGATTTTCCTGTGGTTTGGAGAATTGCTTTTGAATCAATTATTTTAAGCACCAGGGCAATTCCTTCCTTTTCTTGACACTTGACTTTGAATGACCTGTCAAGGCAAATGCTTAATTTTCTAAATACGAAGTCATTTGGCATATGAACTGCATGGATTTTTGTTTAGTTCATGTCTATGACGTACAAAGTCCAAATCTATGATCAGTGGAAGGGGAGTAAGCCCTCCAATTTGCTCCTATTTTGTATTTAAAATGTTCTTTTACATTCCTATGGAAAAAAAAAAAACAAAACAGGGCTTTTAATAATAAGTTTTTTTTGTTTGTTTCTTTGTTTAGCTTGGTTTCTTTTTCTTTCTTTTTATTTTTTTTGATAAATTAAAAAAATGGAAGCTTATTTTAAGCAGGAACCAACTTAAATTTTTTGTTGTTGTTTACTTAAAAGGACTCCAATTACAACTGAACTGGATTTTTCTTTATTTGAAGAGGGCTATGAATGTTCATAAAATAGATACTGAGATTACCTGAATGAGTACTATTTCTTCAGGCAAACAGGGCACATAAATTTATTCCATATTTCCAGATTTTTCTACTTCTCTGGCAATTTGAAATACAAAATTCTCACCTTCCTCTTTCTGGTGTTCATCACACATCAAAAGCCTAAAAAACATTACATGAAATCTGGTTGGTTGTTTTTTTTCTTTTTTTAAATAAGTATTCAAACACTCTGTGTTATCCAGATATCCAAAATCTCTCTGTGGTATTCACTGCTAAGGATAATCCATTTCAGGAAGACTGAAGATAATAGATTTCATGGGCATTACTTAAGCAAAATTACCACCTCAGTGAAATGGGAAAACATGACATGAAAACCAAACAAAACCGTCTCGTTAAAAGATGTCTTAAGCCCAAATGAAATAAGAATATCATGGAGTCTAGTTTAAAATTGAGGTGAAAAAATGGAAGAAATTTGCAGGAAACTTTTCCATTTTGTTTTACAGAAAATGAATGGATATGTTCCCATTCCTGTGGAAAATTTTGGAGGTACCTCACATAATTTATAATTGATTTTCCACTGAACTGTTGAGGAATCACTTTTGCTTCTGTTGCTAAAATGCAGAATCAGCAAAAAACCTGCAGAACATCTTGGCAAATTCTTCAGAAATTACCTCTACCTCAAAAACCTGAAAGTATGATTTTTTGGTTTGTTTTTAAGGCTTCTTGGGGTTTTTTTTGTATTTGAAAAAGAAAATATTGTAAAAGTGTGGAATACATTAGTTCCATAATGTATTCCTCCTATTCATTAGGACCATAGTATTGTAGTATATTTTAGCTGACCATTTCAAATGACACTTTAAGGTAAATTTTGTAGTTTTTTAGATTTGAAGTTTAATAATTCCTTTGTAGAATCCTTGGATCTAATCTGTGATTTAAAAGCCATAATTGAGCAAGTGTCAAACCTGCACTTGGTTTGCTCTTTCCTAGATTTCATGGAGTCTGGATATTAGGAGTTTTAAATAATCATCTCTCATGAGTTTTATTACTGTATAATGAGTCTCTCAGCCTTGAGTTGCTGCTGAATTTTCTGCAGCAGCAGAAATGCTTTATTGTCTTCAGAGCAACTTAAAGAACTCAGAAATTTCATTTGGTGTGTGAGAACTTTGCCCAGAACTTGAGTGCATTAGAATCAACCTTAATTGAGAAGTTCACTAGAAATTAAGGAAAAATTTATCCCTTCACCTGAAGTACAGTTTTATCTGCACTGTTTTGGTGTCTTCTGTTTGATGCAGACAGAAGTGAGATGCACATTTTTACCACTCATTATTGTAATCATGCTGCAGGGGACGAAGGCTTCAGCTAAAGGTGAAGGTTCTTTGGGATCAAATATACATTTATTGCTGATGTCAGGGAGATTAGCATTTTGCCCTTAGTTTCCATAAAAATCAACCTGGAATCATTCCCTATTGTCATGGTTTAACCCCAGCCAGCAGCCAAGCCCCACACAGTCCCTTGCTCACTCCCGCACCAGTGGGATCAGGGAGAGAATTGGAAGGGTGAAAGCTGGAAAACTCATGGGTGGAGATACAGACAGTTTGACAGGGAAAGCAAAAGCTGTGCACACAAGTAAAGAATGAAATCATCTACTCCATGGGCAGGCGGGAGCTGAGCCATCTCCAGGAGAGCAGGACCCCATCACATGTGATGGTGACTTGGGAGGACAAACACCATCGCTCCAAACATCCCTCCTTCCTCCCTCTTCCCTCCAGTTTATACACTGAGCATGATGCCATATGGTCTGGGATATTCCTTTGGTCATTTTGGGTCACCTGTGCTGTCTCTGTCTCCTCCCACCCTCCTGTGCTCCCCCCAGTTCCTCACCAGCCTCATGAAAAGCAGCAAAGGCCTTGGCTCTGTGTAAGCCCTGCTCAGCAATAACAAAAACATCTCCATACTATCTAACCTGTGTTCAGCACAAATTCAAAATACCAACCCCTGTGAAGAAAAATAACTCTACCCCAGTTGAAACCAGCACACCAATGCACTGCGCCGAATTTTCAATCCTGTCTCTGTAGCATCTTTTGCAAAATTACTCGCACAGTAGATGGTAGAGACAGGTAAATGAGAGGGTTTCACTCGTTCTCTCAAGCAACAGACATTAAACTACCTTCTATTTCCTAAAGCCCTTGAGAATACATTTTAGTCTAGCTGTGATATTAGTTCTGGTTGTATCACTGATACAAGAAAGAGTCTGTATGAATAATTTCATTGCCAGTACCCCCATCTGTACATTTCACTTGACACTGATGAGATTTACAGAGATACCTTGAAAAATATTTCTGCCAGTATTCTCTGTTGTTACAGAGCCATCATATAAACTGAAAAATACTGCTTAGGAGACAGGTGCATTCCTTTGTTTCCAATTTCTTAACAGTAATGTTAGATCATGTATATTATGTTTCTAAAACCTAGTTTTAATCAAGATTATTGTCAAAAGTGCCCATTTTAATGTGTATCTGAATACACAGACAACACAGGATATTATCATATTTTTGACTTAAAAATCTTCAAATAAATGCTAATTAATTATAAATTAATTTTTTACTTAAAAACCTTCAAATAAATGCTAATTTCAATTAACTGAAAATTCTGAAGTGAAATACCATTTACCTGATAATATCGTTACCATATGAGGTTCAAGCCAATCTTGATTACTTTCTACATGTGTTGTAGGCCTTCAAATTATAGTCAGTTCTGTACTTCAAGGAGTATATTCTAGGAGAATATTTCTAGTTTAGATATATTCTATATTTACTAAACTGATTCCTGTCTTTGAATTGATTATTCAGTGACTGATACTAGAAATAAAAATTAAACAAGAAATCCTGCTTGAGGTTTGACATGAAGTTCAGAGTTTTTTCCCTTGCAATGTATATCTGTTATACTGGGGTTTTTTTTGTGATGATTGATAATTTCTTAAGCTCTAAACACCCATATATATAATGCAGATTTAAGGCAATACCTATCTTTAAGACACTAAAGGGAAAGTATGAAATCTGACTTCAGATTAGCAATCTATTATTGTATTGCTTCAGGTTTCAAAATAATTGTCATGCACTCCCTGAAATCTGAACTAATGACTCAAGGCTTCTTTAGTCAGATATTTTTGCTGTGGTGGACTTAGGCTGTGAAACTTCTCATGCTGGTATTTATAACAGTGATGTGACTTTATTTCCTGAAGTGACTTAGAATTTTTTTTAGATATGTGACTTATTTGTAATTATTTAGGATGCTAATTCTGATTATTTAAGTTTGCTCAGCTGACAGTCTTGATTGATAGCATAAAAAGGAGTCCTTTTCATTTATTAGTTGTTTAATTTGGTAATAACAAAATGCTACTTCATAAATAAGTTGATTTGTAAGGTCACAAAGACAAAACTGTCAAGGTACTTAGTGGGAAAAAAATTCTCATCCCTTCTTCCTCTATTTGAAAATGAAATTATATCAATTTTCAAGCTTACATATCCCAAGGGAAAATTACTGTGTAACTTCTCTCTCTCAAAGAAATCTCTTCAGTCAGTTAAAAAAAATGGCCAAATATTTACTCCACTTCAACTTGTGGAAAAATAAGAGGACACAATTATCTTTTTGAGTAATGGCCTTATTTTCACAATTTTATGAGTTCCTTCTAGTTACTGTTAATTTAGACTTGTTCAAGTGGGGTGATTCAGTTGCAAGTTCCTCTCTGTTATTTGTTTTGATTTATTTTCAAAAAAAGGAGAAACTTTATAACAGGAATTATATGCTGGAAGACACCTTTGGCTCAGACAAATACACAGGTTTGGAGTCGGAGAATGCGATTACATGTAGGACTTGAGAATGTATGATGAGATCATTGGCTATTTTAAACACATCTTTGAACAGATTCAAATGGATGAAAACAATCCTGGATGTAAATGTGCTGGTATGAACTAATCCACTTTTTTTTTTTTTTTAATGAAGTTGTTTGATAAGTTCAAAAAGAAATGGTAAATGCTCCAGACTAAGTTATCTTCCTTTCTTCTCTCTCATATTTTCATCTGCTATGATGTCTTTGAGGCATATAAATTCATTCTAATTCAAATTTATTTTTCTTTCTTTCCATTTTGATTTCACCTTGCCTTTCACCTCTATTACTCTTTTTCATCACAGAATCTGCAAACACAATCTGTCCTTTTGGAGCCAGTGACTCTCTTTGACCCAAATTTGTACCCAAGGTGCTACAAACAGTAAGAAGAAATAAATATCAAATAATACAATACTCTACACTGTGATTTGAAAAATTGAACAAAATTATTAGCGTTTTGTACAGCATGAAAGAAATTGTCACTTAGCTGCATGCTGCAGAAATTTATACAGATAGCTGAAGCTCTTTTGACATGATAGCAACATTGTTTGCAAGAAAATTCTGACATTTTCCATTATAAGGTGATTTTTTAAAAAATAGCTATTAACTTTGCTAGAATTAAACTGCTGGAGTTGAAATCTCCTTGTATGACCAGAGCTGGTTTTGTTCATTTTAAGTTTTAGTTTCATGGATGATAAGTTATACACATCATCTTACACTTGTTGCCATGACAATGAGGATCTTGAGTATAGACTTTGGAGCAGGGAATTGCTGTGTGAGAGAAGGATGGTTTGAGTTTTAGGGATACATCATTTACTTGCCCTTGAAAATTTGTTCAGTTTTGGATAACTTATAATTATTTGAATAGTCTTAATTTACACATCCTCAGTAGAGTTTTGTTAACAAACTTTCCCACACATTTTATGAATATTCCCTGTGTCTAAGGCATGCTTACTTTGCTCAGGGAGTGGATGGGCAATTTATACTGTTTGAAACATCTTCAATCTCATTGAGGAAATACCTGTTTTCACTGTTTTCAGGACACTGCATGCAGAACATCCACACCATGCAAAATTTTACTGTTTTCCATGCTGGCTTGCAATGACTGGCTGTGTCTGCATTGCACAGATAAGTACAGTTGTTCTGTAATTATATTCACTACCTATAGTACTCACCATAATCTTACTCTTGCTCCCAAAATGTCATGGAGAAGGTTGAGTGGAGAAAGAAGGAGTAGAGCCTAAGGCTGAACCTCCCTAGTAAATGTAGCTTTAAGCAATTTGCTTTAGCAAATCAGAGTTTTTACCAAGGTATTAGAAGCAGTACAAGGGGCAGTGGTTATAAAGTGATAGATTTAACTTGGACATAAGGAATTTTTTTACAATTATAGTAATGAGACTCTGGAACAGGTTGCCCAGAGGATTTGTGGGTGGCCCATCACTGGAAGTGTTGAAGGTCAGGTTGAATGAGGCTTTGAGCAAATTGATAGTGAAAGATGTCCCTAGAGGGAATGAACTAGATGATTTTAAAAGGTCATTTCCAACTCTCTCAGTTTCTTCTCCTGCTGTTTATTGCATTAGCTCAGGTTGTAAATGCCTGTGTTGTGATTCTAAAAGTTGTGATTCAGACAAGGACCAATAGACTACTTCAGGTCACACTTCTAATTTACAAGATAAATTTCAGGAAATTACATAAAAAATGTTGCAAGTGTGTTATAGTTGAAAAGTCAAATACTTCAAAACTGTGCCAAAATTGAAGATATTTGTTCTTTTTCAAGTAGACCTGTATGACTATACTACAATGGTACTTTTAACTGTGTTTTTGAATGCTAAACACTTTTTTCTTTGCTCCACTGATGAGGCAAAGTTATTAATGAATGATAGGATAAATTCTAGATATTTTGGCTCTTTGACAAGATGGATTAAAAATGTCAGAAAGCAAGTAAGAAAACAAGAGAGGAGAGGAGGGGCATTGTTTCCTCTTCATTTCACTGGCAGATGGCAAGGGATGAAGGGGTGTGAGGGAAGAGGAGCTGGATAAAGCCAGTATTGGTTTTGCATGACTTTGAAAAATCAGATAGGTCAGCACAGGTGTCTTAGACAATGTGGGTCAGAAAGGTACCTTCAAATAGGAAGCCCTTTACCCCTACAGGAACAAGAGCTTCTCTCCTTCTGTTCCATTTTTTTTTCTGGTATTTTAGTGCAATGATTAATCCATTCTGTGTTTATGCTTTTGGCTGAAGCACCTATTCCTAGAGCAGCTACGCCCTTGCAGTCTAATGATGGGCCATTAACCCCCCATGGCTTGCGCACCCTGCCTTAAAGGTCCTCACAGCTGGACCTCCTCAGTCCCAGCAACCAGCTCCATCCTCCCACTCACAGAGCATTCAGGAGCCAAGCTCTCTGCATGCCTATTCCCCTGCAAAGTCAGAAAGGGACCACTATTCAACAGCCCATGGACCAGGCATGTAGCTGTAAGCGACAGCCAAAAATCTGAGTGGGAGGAACACCTGCAGCTGAACAGAAATGTGTCAGCAAAAGTGTTCAAACGACAAATTTTTATTCCCTGAGAGGGCAAACATGACCCATAAGTTGCCAGATGATGAAGAAAGAGAGAGATTGGGGGGGGGGGGGGGGGGGGAGCTGGGAATGAATAGGAAATAAAAAAGGGTAGCAGATATGGCCACCACTCAGATATTCCTTAGTAAGATATCTTGGTCCACTGAGGAGTAAAACCCTAAAAAAGCCAGTGTGGCAGTTCTTACACACCACAATTGTTGAGAGGACTGGAAAGGCCCCAGCAGATGCCCTGCTGTGTAAATCTTGCTGACATGCCTCACTTCCCTGGGCCAATTTGGAAGCAGAAGGGTGTTTGTGAGTACTAGGATAGAGTGAGACCCCACCTGGAGTACTGGGCACTGTTCAAGTCTTCCCAACAAAAAAAGAAGGACATGGAATGTTGGAGCAATTCCAGAGGAGGACCATCAAATTTATAAGGGGACTGGAGCAGTTTTCCTCTAAGACAAACTAAGAAAATTGGGTCTGTTCAGATTGGAGAAGAGAGTATTGCATGGAGGCCTCACAGCAACATTCCAGTGTCTTAAGTGGGACTACTGGGAAGTCAGAGAGGGACTCATTGCTAGGAACTGTAGTGATAGGACAAGGAGTAATGGGTAAAAACTGCAAGAGGGGAAATTCAAGTTAGAGATTTGGAAGAAATTCTTTACGATGAGGATGGCTAGGCACTGGAATGGGTTACCCAGGGCCAGGTTGTGGCTGTCCCCAACCCTGGCAGTGCTCCAGGCCAGGCTGGGTGAGGCCTTGACAGCCTGGCCTAGCAGGAGATATCCCTGCCCATGGCAGCAGGGTTTGGGACTGGGGGATCTTTAAGGTCTATCCCAACCCCTTAATGTTCTATTATTTGATCCATATCAGGATTCAGCTGATGTTTCTTCTCTGGTGTCTCCTGCAGCTAGCCCACACATAGTGGCCAAGGGAGCAGGATTTTGGAAGAGGACCAAAAGTGTCATACAGGCTACTGTTTACACAATTTCTCCAGCCCTTCCTGCTCTCAAGGAATCACAATTCTCTCAGACCCAGGAACTGTTGTACAACCGGCCATGATGATTCTGCTGGGGAATCCTGCTGTGGGAGGAATTTTTGAGCCTCTCCAAGTGCAGGCTGAGAGGTGCTGTGTCTTTGGAGGCTTAGAGGATGTCTAGGAGGTTCATCTGAGGAACCTCCCCTTGGCACTAGGGAAAACAGCATTTTAAAATGTGATAGGAGAAAAGAGAGGATAATTAAAAGAGTCTGAGTACAGGGACAAAAATATCAAGGTCAGCTGGAAAAGATGGGATTTTGAGGCAGCAGAAAAGTTGGATAGATGAAGAAATACATTTGCACAGTCATGAGAGCTAGTGTACAATAGCCACATAAAGGCATGGACCAATTTTGTCATTTTATATTGTATCAGAATTGATCCAGGGTTTTAGACAGCAGCAGTACCAGGGCATTTTGTTTCTTTGGTACAACCTGAAAGACTTCACAATAATGCAGTCAGCTCATCAGCAGCTGTTCTCTACTGTAGGTTGGCTTCACAATCTGAACTGATATATGGTGAGTACGGATAAATGGGGTATTTGCTTTAAATGCCACAACAGAACCCTGATTTAGATTCATACATGTTTGTCTGTCCACAAGCCCTATTGGCTGATCTGCTTTACTACCAGTTTTTATCTGCTTTTCCAGGTCGATGTTGCTTAGATTATTGAAACTTACCCTTATATTTTCTAAGAGGCAAGGGTGGAAAGAAATAGAACATCTTATTGGATTGGCTAGTGAAAAATATCTGTGCTTTTACTATGTTATTATTGGAGTTGGTACTTCATTCTGAGTCTCAGTTTATTGTTTCAAATTCAAACTAACTGTCTTTGCTATATAATACTAAGATATGAATTTCAGATACTTATTTTAATGAAGCTATTTTCATCAGCACCTTTGTAAGGGTCATATGACTATTTTTTTATCTTTATAACAATCAATGAGATTTTTTCTGGTGATTTTACTTTTCATTTGATTTCACCTTCTAACGCCAGGTTATTAATACTTTTTATAAATTTGCCACTAATACTTTTAATAGTTTCACTATTCAGATGTCTGAAGTTCACATTTTGCATCTGAGATAACCTTTAAAATTGTCAGTATTTTGCTTTAGTAAATTTCATTTTGTTTGCTCAGAATAATGCAGATTAACAAGATTCTTTCAATGACAATGCTGTCAGTTTTCCAGTCTTCTTTAATTTTTGTATTTATTGCCGTTTAATGTTTGCCAGAAAATTATACTAATGGTTTAAATGTCTCCTCAGCTGGTTGATGTAAGACTCTTGAACCTAAAATATCTGAGTTTGTTAATGTTTATTTGTCACAGAGACTACCTCACATCCTCCTTTGTTATGCATGGCTAATTATTTGATCTATCATAATATGTTCAGAAGTAGCTACTGAGCTTGTTTCCTTCCAAATTCCACTGAAATACATTCCTGCTTTTCCTTGATCCCACTTCACCATCCCACTGTCTGAACCTAGCTATTAACTTATAATTAATTCACTGAGTTTATTATTCAGCTTCTGGAATAATTCTAATTGCCTCATCATTAAAAATTTGTTGATTTAGTAAAACTCATTCATTTGAGTTACTAACCTCATTACCCACTTACTTCTATTTGTATTTTATATTAATTTCATTGTTATTTTTAATTCCCTCTCCATGCATACATGCACATACATGTACTATGTACTTGTGTGTAAATATTGGTGTAAACACAAAATTTATGTGCTTGCTTTCACTAAGAGGATCTTCACTCAAGTATATTTTTTGAATCTGAAAGATCTTGGCTTCTTGGACATCCAGCAAGATGCTCCTGAAAAATTCCCAGTTGTTTTAACACTTTTTCATTTAAATGGATTTTCCCAACTCTAAACTCAACTGTTCCTCTCAGTTTCAAAAACCTGCAGGTTTTAAAAGATCCAACAAGAGATATTTCAGGTTGGTGACATATCCTGTTTGCATTAAATAAATCAAACCTCATTTCATTGGGCAATTTTTCAATTTTTCAATTTTTGTAAAAGCCATTAACTGTTCCTTATTTATCATAATGAGGTCCATTATGGTGAGTAATTGATAATGGACATTACTGAGTTACTTGATATCCCATGCAGGATTTCTGTGTTAGGAAAAAAATCCATTACTTCTAGAAATTTCTGAAGTCCACACTGGCTGTGTAGAGTGAGAAAAGGATCTGCAGGATGAAAGTCACTTTAGGTAACAGAATTTTCCTTTCTGCTCTTAACAACCCGATTTTTTGAGGGGAAGCTCCTCTACTTTTGTGAAATGTGGTAAGCTGTTGAAGAGACCTTCTAGTTTGATTTTGTTTGTTTAGCCAATTAATACTTTAACCACAAACACTGTGGAGCCCACTCAGTCATCTCTGACTTTCTAATCATATAGCAGGACATTGGATGCAAAATATCACCACCACCTTATCTGATTTTTCACTGTAGCTTTTATGGAACACATTAGACATGAAATACAATCCTCCAAAATCCATTGGACTTACCCCATCAGGTTTCTCTATTATTAATCACATAATTTCTTTTCTCCTACATGACCATTTCCAACTACCCTTATTGACTCTCCAGGCTCCACACGATAGTGCTCATATTACCTCTCAGCATACTTACTTGCTTTTTGTTTTGTCATAAAAAATGATGTTTTTATTTGGCCTATGTGCTTGGATATGTATGTCTTGTTCTGTCATCATGATTCTCTCCTTTCATGTAGTTTGAGTAGATTAAGTCTTCCTGACTACTTCATCTGTCAACCAGAGCCCTGGTACCTATTTTGCTGAAATTAAAGCCATAATACCATGCAATCTTTTATTTCTGTAGAGGTTACCCTGCTGTTTTATTGAACCAAAATCTTCTCTTCACCTACCACCACTACTATTGAACTCCATTGTTTTCTGCCTGCTTTTTAATTTTGCTTGAAAAAAAAAGAAGTTTAAGGTTTTTAAAGTATCAGTTGGGGTAGCTTTTTTATCCTTTCCTCAGCTGCCTGGTTGATTAATGTTTTTAGTGGCTGAAAAATCACCTGGAATAAATAAATAATCATGTTTTCAAAGCTCTTTAATCGCCTTTAGTGCTTCCTGTTGGATAGGAGAAATCATCCTGTTGTGAAATACATCTTAGGCACGTGCCCAAGATATTTCTGGGGCACTTTTGTGTACTCTAGTTTGAGCTGAACATCAGCTCTCTGAATTTCCTTCTGCTAAACTAATAGATTAGTTCTTACAGGCTGTTATTTTCTGATGCCTCACAGACTATCAGGTAGTTATTTGATTCTTCCAGCTGGGAGCAATAGACTTTAGAGATTCTCAAAATGTTGAGTGAAAACAGACCAATATTTGTAGTTTCTCACTTGAGTCAGTTACTTGTCATTGGGAAACTGGAGGATTTGCTGTGATACTGACTGAGCTGATCCACTGGGGAATCCCACATGTGCACAGTATGTGAACTTCAGTATCACAAATTCCTTCCCCATTTTGGCTACCAGAGTGAACGTCATGTAGAGGTGAAATCATTTCTATTCACAAGGAAGGATACAGATAATACTAGATTTGGTGTTGGTCACAGAAAATGATGACTATTCATCTTTGTTGCTATAGCAAAACCACATGTATACAGCAAAACTTATAAACACTGTTCTGCAAATTCTGATGGAAACTCTGCTGCTGACTCCTCTATTTATATTTCACAGTGTCTGTTTCAGCTAGCTTTTATTCATTGTTCAAGTCAATCCCACCGTGTGTCAAGAGTTGTCAGCCAAGTTCAAACACCAGAGGAAGAGCACACACCTCAGGCAGTGTGTGTGAAAACCAGAAGTGCATTCCTGTAATTGTTCATGAAACTTCCAAACAGGAGGGTTTTAGTGGGCCATATATCCAGCCCTTTCCTCTCACCATGAGCCACTGCTTGAACTCTGCCTTTGGTCTCTGCCTGTTTGTCACTCTGGCTGCTCCATGGCTTGGTTCTACTCCTTGTTGTGGGAGCATTTTGAAATCATTACGCCTTTATTTTCTGAGAAGCAAGATTTATGGGCAAGGTAATATCCTTTATTAGACTGTTTGGTTCATTTGGAAAAAATGGGCATTCTTGTGGGGTCAGAGTCCCTTCATTACACTTGTTTTCTGCCTGCTTGGTTTTTCCATGTCTGAAAGAACTGCTTAGAGAAAGCAGGCCCGCTCATTTTGTTCCTTTTGGTTGCTACATTTTCTTCCAGAGTAATAGAGAGAACACATGTACTTGTGTTATTTTGTGGGGACTTGTGTTCTTTTGCGGAGACTTGTGTGCTTGTTTTTCCAAAATCCAAAATAAAAATAATAAAACCAATTTTAGGCCAAACATCTCTATTTTGGCCCTGGTGTATGGAAACCTCACTGCCTCCAGGTTTTTTGGAAAAAGTCCTGGACTGATATGATCAACTTCTCTTTTTCTTAGAGGAAAAATAAAAATCTGCTTTACCAGTTACATAAGAGGGGGAGAAAAACCCTATGGAGAATAGCAAGATATATGTATTGATTTAAAAATGACAAATAGAAACATTCCAAATATTTGCAAATTATATCTTCTGCTGCTCACGCCCCAACTAATAGAAAAACAATCTGTATTGAGTAACAGACTGTAGGTTTTGAATATTTTTAAGGCCTAATGCAGTCCTGAATTCCAGACCCATGCAACTTCTCAGCTATCTAGCAGAGTTTATGTAAGTTTTAACTGATTTAAATACCAATATATTTTTGCTTGACAGCATGGCCTCTGCATAGTGGGCAAAGAGTTCTTACACTCTTCTAGTAATTCCATTCTATGCTTTTCTCACTCTGTTTACTTCTCCCTGAAATGACCGTGACCTTCTGCCAGATTTTCTTGAAGGTTATGCTAATCTTTGTTGGCAAGAGAAACAGTAGCTGGAGCGAAAGAAGTGAAAGAGAATGCCACATGAGAATGAACAGCATGCGGAGCGTGAGAAGTTTCTGCAATAACTGGAACTGGAGCAGCCTTGTCAGCATGCAGTCCCTGGAGCAGTAAGTGGGGATGTACACACTGGAATGTTCAGGAATGAAATGTTAATTAACATTCAGGTGCTCAGAAAGGCATTTGGGATAAATCCTTTGCGAAGGCAGGTGGGGGCCCCTCAGGTACTTTCTGTGAAGTTTTGTGTATCTCACACAGCCCTTCATTTAGCCTCAAAAGTAATTTCTGTCGTGTTTAAGTCCAAATGAATTTGTTTGTCTCCCTGAGAGTGCAGTACACAGCCTTTCACACATAAATAGCAAATGTGTTTATGTGCAGGGTCAGACAAACTTCCCACAATATTTTCTGACCTGAGCATCTTAAAACATGGTCAAAATTATACTGCCTCGTGTCAGATTGTGCAGATCAGTATATTTAACAGCATGGAAGTATTCTTATGGAGTGAAGGGAAGGGGTTAATGCCACTGTCTTAAAGGAGCTGGAATTGCTGCTGCTTCCTAGAAGATCCCAAGCGTTGCAGTTTAAGCCACTTCAGGCTCTTGAACATTGCAACATCTGTAGCGTGGTTCAGGGCCAAAATGCAAACAGTTATGTCACATCTACTTTACAAGATGGAACGTGGTTTAACCAAGTTGAGGGGCAAGCCTGCTGCAAGGAGGCCCCACAATATATTTGTTTTTGTAGAACAGATGAACCCTAAATTAGTACCAGATGTCAGTACTAGGTCTGCTGTATGGGGAACACAGCAGGGAACAAGCAATTATGGTGGAGCCACTGTGAGGCCATATTTAAGGTTGCATTCTGTTTTACACTGACAGGAAGAACTCAGTCTTTTTATATTATATTAAAACACCGTCTTGCTCCATTCAGCATTGGTCCATGTGTGTATCTACTGGGGGATGATAAAGTGCCTTCTGCTCCCAAACCAGATTGCTATCTGCCTTTGGATTGCCTACACAGCATATCCATGCCCTATTTCTATTTGTGCTCTGCACTGAGATTGTGAAGAGTGGTGTGAGCTTCTTCTTTCTTGGTTTGCTTCAACTGCCTTTGGCTTCAGATGTAGCTCTGCTCTCATCACAGGCTGCAATGCTTTTGGCCTTGTGATCATTTTTCTGTCATTTTGCTTGTTAGTTTGTTCATTGGTTACTTAGCAATTTTCTTTGTTTTCCTAGACTTTTTTTGTTGCCAAGAACTTTCCTCTTGGCAAACAGGGAAAAGAGGAGATTTTCAGTTTGAGTTAAGCCATGTGGCTTCCAATAGCCTTTTAGTTCTCTGCCTCAGAACAATTTAGTCCCTTATCCCACATGGCTCTTTTGTGACAAGGTCTTCTTGCTTGCACTTCTCATCACATGTGTTGAGGGCATGTGTCAGAAAGAATCCTTATTGTCAAGAAGACAATTGCTTTCAGAAAGGAATTATCTTCTTTAATGATTCTTTATTCTGGAGATTCCGCTAACTCCATGTCTTTCACTTGCTCAGATAAAAGAAAAGATCTTCAGTGTCTTCTCTTGAACTTAATTGGGAACCTCTGAGGGTTTCTTCAGACACCAGCAGGGCAACACAGAGGGCAAGGACTCTGTGTTTGGAAGGCCTTTTTTTCTCATTAATGTCTGAGCAGTTTTCCTTTGGTGCAATACAGTGCATAGGGAGTTCAAGGAAGATAATTTAATCCAAAGTCTTCAAATAAATGTCTCTTGTTTCTTCCTTGCTTTTTAACTTTCATGATTTAGTGGTCCCACAGGCTCCATCTGTAGAGGGATACTGTAAAGGGCCATGATGTAGAATTTGGCTACATTCTCTTACAATCCAGTGAATGGCTGATGCACACACCTTTGCACAGTTTGCATGACAGCCCATATCCTACAAAATAGCACTCAGTTGTGGCTGAGGTTATAGTAAGGGCCAGGGGGTGTTTGTAGAAAACAGTATGGATAAAACCACCTGGTCTGGGATAGCTCATGGCTATGAGGGCACAAGTTTGCTCTTAAGACCATGCCATTCCTTCTAAAGGACAGAAAAGGGACCCTGGGATGTTTTATTTGCTTGTGCAGCTGTGGCTGTATTGGTCCTGAAGAGGTTCAGAAGTATGTTTGTAAGAATAACTCAGTGTCGAGTTCCTGTGATGACACAAAATCATCAGGAACAGCAGGAAGCCTTTGGTATTCACCTACTGGAGTAAAAATTGTATCTTCTGAGAACTGTTGATCCAACTGTATAGACCATTTTGGTCACTCCATGACAACACAGAGACCTATTGCCCTTCAGAGAAAGATCTCTATGCAGTTTTGCCTACTGGAAATTATTCTTCTAGCAACATATACTCCTTTTACAGGATCATAAAAAAATCTTTCTTTTGATAGGAACTAATTTTATTTTTTTCTTCACTGTTTTCACCATAACCAAAGAGACTTTTAGGCTGTTGTCCCTACACACTGCATGTGCTCATTAGCACTGGCACCTCCCTTACTGCCTTTTAACCTCCTGTTTACGACTTCTTCTTGAACACACTCCTTAAGTGAGAAACAAGTCTTATGGTATTCACAACCACATAATTAAATCTGATTTCTCAGCCCCTCAGAACTGATAAAAATTGCTTTTTTCATTTGAGAGTCTCAGAAGAAAGAAACTCGTCATCAGTCCCCTGGGGTCAGTGTCTACTCTTACATATGCCTATAGATTTTATTAGCCTAATCTTTTCCACAATCAGGCAGACTCAGTGGTATCTGTCAGGGGTCTGGGTTGTGAACACAGCCTTGCAACCTGTTTTCCATCTTCTTCAGCCCAAATGAACCTGGAGTTTAGGTTTATTTAAAGATAAATGCCACCTAATGAACTACAGTGCCCTGAATCTACCATCTTCAGCTCCTCTAGATGAGTCTGTAGTCTGTCCTGATACTTAGGAGATTATTTAAAGTAGTTCCAAAAAATCATAAAGTGATCCAAGCTTTTGTGATCATAGTGGAGGAGTGAAAAGTTGTATTCTCTTTTACACTCAGTCTGTTTTTTACAGTCAAATATTGAATGTCTGTGAAAATTTACACCTCTTTAATCCATTAATTAAACCTTAGTAGGCTGAAAAGGTTCAAAAAATGGAGTGATGATCGGCTGATTGAATTGATTCAAAATTTTATTTAGTATGTTACTGCATACTCCAGAACTGTATATTTTTCAATCCCCTCTGCCTTAATATCTCAAAAAATAAAAGGTATGTATGGAATGAAAGTTTGATAGATTTACTGGAGTTAAAGCATATTTTTTCTCTCTGTTAATCAACCAAGTTTTATTTTTTCAGTGGCAATTTTATGTATGCTACAGAAAGCTAATGGTAAAAACATTCTGCTCAGCATCTGTCCTCCAACTCAATTTCAAGAGACAAAAAACACCAGCAATACATTAATTTAGCTGATATGTTCCATATCTTTAGGGATAAAACCCGTATTTTGCCTGGTTGGAGAAAAAAGCAGTAAAGGAATTAAGTTATGCAAAGAAGACCTTGTTTGTTGAACATTAAAATACTTTTCATGTTTAGGTGAGACAATTCTAAATATATGCCAGCAGATAAATCACTTGCCCTGCTTGTGGGGACAAAGTATTGATGAATTGTGAGGAAGGCAGCCCTGAACAAGGAAATTTGCTGTGCAATTGGGGAGAAATGCTGCTGCCTGTGGAACAAAGCCATGTGCCACTGGTGGCTTAACCTTTCCATGTTTCTTTGCTCTGTTTTGAGTTAAATGTGTTACACAAGTAATTGGTTGCACCCTTACAATGTGGTATTGTGGCACATCAGTCTGAGGGGCTATGGAAGAAGATGCTGCTCTCAGAAAGGGAGCAGGTTCACCTTTTATATAACAGATGCCAATTTAAAGAATATTCTGCAGATTTTCGGTGAATGAGGCATCTCACTCATGACTATTCTGAAAATAAGACCCATCCATCTATCTATCTATCTATCTATCTATCTATCTATCTATCTATCTATCTATCTATCTATCTATCTATCTATCTGATCTTGTTCTAGATCCCCATTTTTCTAGAGTTCTTTTAGCATACAAAGAAGGTGGAGAGATGTTTGTTTCCTCCTGCAGGTGATCATGCCAGAGCTCAGGCTGCATTAGAGGTATTGTGCAGGGAGATTGCCAAATGCAGACTTATGGAATATTGGTTGTTAGGTTAATGGAAGGCTTTTTCAGAGTGAGAGGAAAACACTCATAACATTAATGCTGGTGAAATATGTGGCTGGCCCTGAGCAAGGGCTTTCCAGCCAAGGGATTGAAGAATGGGATTTCTGATACTTCTATTAATTAAATGAGGGTAGGGTGTTCAAAATGTTTATGTCTTGGATGATATTCCAGTTGATAACCGTGCAGATGAATGAGATTAGGGAACAGGGGAGATACTGCCTTGCATGATGTTCTCTGTTTGGAACTCATGGCACAATTACAACACATTGTAAGAAAAAATCAGTTCTGGAGCTGTTAGAGGCCTAGAGATCATATAACACCTAACAGTTCACCTAACTTTTGTCTCTGAGTGAGAAAAGAGGAAACTCCCAAAATAGGTTGCTGTCAGTGTCTCAGATGTTTTTTGCTTTGGTTACTGTAATCTTCTCCTGTCTGGCCCCATGGTTCCTCTGCTCTCTCCCTCACATCTGTCCTGAATGTTTCTGCTAAAGTCATACTCATTTCCTGCCACACATTAGCACTCTATTGATTTCCTGTCACTTGCCATGTCAAATTCAAGCTGCTCATCTTTATCTACAACACCCTTATTGTGTGCTCCTGCCCATATATTCAGTTTCATTTCCTCTGACTCCCCCTCCCACATCTCTGATCTGGAAATGACCTCAGTTCACAGGATTTGTGAACACAAAAGAAAAGACTGAAGTGAAACTGTTTTTAATCAACATTGGTTGATTAAAATCATCTTGATTTTAATTAGCTGGTTTCTGTAGCAATTCATACACTCCAAATAGAATTGTATTGACCTAACATATTTTTCTGTTAATATAAGCAAACCAGGGCAGCTTTCTTTGAGGTTATTCCTCTTATTATTTTGTAAGCCTATGATACATGCATTAGTTTGCATTGGCATGCAGAAGCTAAACTGATAAAACCATTTTGAGAGCCAATATGAGTGTTGACAAGAAAACAATTTCCTTCCATTTTACACTTCTGAGATTTGAAAAGAATAAATAAATATCTTGTCTTCCAACTGAAACAAAGCTCTCAAAGCATTGCTAGAAATAAGAAAGACCTGCACCAGTAACATAACAGTGGGACATAAAAGGAAATTGATTCTCTGTGAATGAAACAGAAAAAAAAGTTGATCCTCTGTTTCCTGGTTTCTCACATTTTGCCTACTTCCTAAGACCTTTATTGGTCTGTAATCTGCAGGAAAGTTGTGCCTTCCTTTCCATCATGCTACCAGCTCCTCTTCCTAATTGCCCAGCATGTCTTTTCTAATTTTTTTTGTGTCTTTTCTTATTGCCTTTTGTAGCCATGTTATAGAGGTGATGAGCATCTAAAGCAGCACTAAGACTGATATAAAGAAGATCTTTGCATGGTACACTTTACCAGCTGTAACTGTGTACAATTTTGACCATGGATATGTTCCAATGTAGCAATCTAATTACCCAATATCCCATCTGTGCATCCGTCAACGGACACATCCACCTGATCCTTTGTTATGCCCTAATATGGTCTTTTTTCCATCTTCTCCTGCCCACTTCTGATGTGGTCAAAAGTTACCTATTTTCTAGTTGCATCTGGTTAATTCAGCTTAACAACCATCTTCTAAAATAACTCGGACTTCCTCACTGCCCTATCACTTTCCCACAGTGAAGGCTGATTATGTGGGGGATAGGGATAGTGGCCTTTTTCTCCTGTCTGTGCTGGGGGTTAAGGCTACAGCTACCTACATGTACACAAGGAGTTCTTCAACCTCCAGTAGCCCCCAGTTAAATTTCATGTACCTGGTCAACCACCTAAATGTTTGTATGGAGGTTTCATGCTTAACAATTGTTGATTCTTTTTCTCATTGCCAAGAAGATACATGTTTGGGAATGCTCTTAAGGCTCTCCTTGTTTAGAGAACCTAGAGTTAAACATTGGATCAGTCAATTTGGCACTGTTTTCGTTATAAATCTCCTGCAAAAGGTGTCAGTACTCAGGGGAAATATCCTCACTGTTGCCATGCTACAGGAGTTTGTGTGGGGCAGCTCTGAGGGTTCTGTTGTCTTGAAATAAAACAGAGTGAAGGGAGAAGCCAAGAACACAATGCACACTGCACATGTGTGTGCACGTTTGTGTGATGGCTACAGTGTTTTTCTGCTGAATTTGTTTACTTTGAGAGTGAAGGTGAAAACAAAACAAGTGGACCTCTCTTTTACTGAGGTCACAATAAGTCAAATACACCAACAGTGTAAAAGTGGTTTGGCTTCCTAGTTCTCCTCACCTGAGCTAGCAGTGGCTGTTTATCAAGCACATTTATTTTACTATCAGCAGAGATAAAGCAAGTTGAGGAGGAAAGGGTGGGGGTTACACGAGAGGCCAAGGACAGGGAGCTTTCCGTGCAGCCTCTCAAACACTTTGATTGTAGTTTAGGATTTTTCAAAGCTGCACATGTTGTGTAATATCTGCCAATAAACACAGCTCAGTGGGTGAGAAATCTGTCTGCCTCTTGCTGAGGATTAGAAGAGAAAAGACACCAAACGAGCAGTTTCCTCACATGTGGGTCATGCCCCTCACTGGGGTATTTGCCCCTGACCTAATCCTGTTCTACTTTGTCTCCCTCACTCCCTCCTGTCCTCCTTCCCCCTTCTCCTCCTCTACTGCTGCACTACTGGTGGTCTGGTGCCTGCTGCACAGATGTTTTCCCCATGCTATTATAAGATTATTTTTCAAGTGGCTTCTTGGAACAGATGTTCCAGTGTATGCACTCTCCTTGTCTTGGCTGAAAGTGCTCTTTGCAAAGAGCAGATTGCCTTGCTGCTCTCCTTTTGATCTGAAGAGTGAGCGCGAGGAAAAATCCCCACACGAACGATGCTGGGTTTTGTTTTGGGCTGCTTGGCAATGCTGCACCTGGGTGTGTGTCTCCTGCTTCTTTTCTCCCCATCACTAGTGCGGCTTGCAGATGGTTTTTTCTGTGCCTTTCTTCCCCAGCCCATTTTTTTTCTCTTTGTGATCCAATACTTTACTCCCACTGCCTTTAAATTTTCTTTCATCTAATATTCTGTATTCGTGCTTTCAAAATCTTTCTCTACCCATTGCCAGCACTTCATTTTTCCCTTCCCTTGGCAACTCCTGGACTGTTAGGATGGATTAGTCCCATGAGTTTGGGTACAGAACCTGTTCCTCTTTTGATCTTTTAGTTTTGAATTTATATTCATTGCTTAGTTTTTCAGTTGTCCCAGTGAATTTATCAGGGTATTGTTGCTTCTGCTTTTTCATTTTATTTCTCCTATAGGCTCAGGAACATTTTCAAGAATCAAATTTTCTTATGATGTCAAAGGAGCACCTTTTCCAAGTGCCACTAAATTTAGAGATATAACAACAGCATGGCACAAGGAGGTTGTGAATTTATGCTACATTTTAGCACCCTGTAGCTAGACTTTAACCAATGAATCTCATCTTTTGCGATTATAAAAATTAATTACAAAATCTTTATTGCTTACATCCTGTCTATTAAATAGACAGTATGTCAGCTTCAACTCTCTCTGTTGCCCTTAAAATTTCAACTTACATGAAATCTATAGGGAGAAAAATAAATATTGATAATTTTTTCTGAGCCAATGAGAGAGAATTTTGAGTGGGTTCCTAACTTACTATTAATCAGGTTCAGTTGATTTGGGATTTTTTACATCAGCAGAGAATTTAGTTTGGATACCTGCCCATTTTTACTCTTGTTTTAATATGGCCAACACTCTCTGTACCTATTAACTCATTTTGGATTGTCTTCTTATGAAAAAGTTCTGCAGAATTCAATGGGGAATGCTAACCTCACCTAGGAATGTGAAGGATTCTCTAACAGGAATATTACTTTCTATTTCATTTTCAGTCTGTCCTAGATTCCTCCAGAAATGTTAATACTCCTTGTTCATTTATAGAATTGCAGAGAAATTTCTCTAGAACTGAGCAGGGCTAAAATGATGAAGTAACACACCTTCCCAGGTTATAATTTTAAACCACAGTTGTAGCCTAGCGAACCCTTCCCTCCTCTAGCTTCCTTCATAGGATTGTTCCTATATATAAAATATAATATATATATATATATATATACAGAGAACACATATATAATATATATATATGTTCTGTGTAGATATATTGTATATTCTGTATATATATATATTTGGTATATATGTATAGATATATGTTCTGTATATATATTCTGTATATATATGTTCTGTATATATATATATTCTGTGTATATATATATATATTTGGGTTTTTTATTCATTTTATTGCTGATACACACTGAATTACAATGCCACAGAACAATCCTATGAAGGAAGCTAGAGGAGGGAGCTACTACTGCCTGTGATGTGATCTAAGCCTGTAAGAACAGCTGTGGTTTTAATGCACTGCTCTCAAAGTAAGAACACCTGTAAAACTGACATATGGGTATAAATTCACCTGCAATCCAAATAATCCATTTGAGATAAATTATTCTATTTCCATTCATATTTGGGGCCAGACTGCCACACATTCTTCTTCTCTGGAAACTTAGAAAACTGTCCTTTCAGTACTGCTGCTGGTAGGTTGCTCCTTCCACTTGCATTCGGCACTGAAGCACTAGAAGCCTGCCTGAGCCACCTCTGTATTGTTAGCATCTAAAAGGGTATTGGAAGGGTTAGGGTTATGGTTAGGGTTAGGGTTAGGGTTAGGGTTAGAGGAAGAATATTAGTGATGATTTCCAAAAGGCTTATGAGAGAAAGATCATATGACAGAAAGCATGTGATCTCAGGAGACTGGATTCTCATGCTGTGGGAAATCCAGTCCTATTTTCTGACCTTTCTATGTGATTGGTGTTACAGGTGACATTGCAGACATAGTCACATCCAGCGCCTGAAATTTGCAAGAACCACCCCCAATCTTTTCAAACAAAAGAAATAATTGAAAATAAGCTGAAAAAACAGTCATATGTTGGCCATCCACGTAATTTCTTCTGATGCAGGTGAGCCACATGTCATTCGCAACAGATACTGTTCTGCATTCTTGTTATGATTCTCTGTTGACAAAAATGCCATAGGATTGCTGGCCTGTTCCAGTGTTCAACTATTCCTGCTGCCCATAAAGTTTTCCAAGTCTGAATAACATTTATGGTTGCCATTGTACAGGCAACGACAGAAAGATTTCTCCAAAAACTCACAGGTGACTGTAGGAATATCTAGGCTGTTTCTGCTGGGCTCCTTTAAGCCTCTGATTTAGGTATAACCTGTTACCAAAAGTCCTATGGCAGCAGCCAGGGGTTGCTTTAGTTTTATTTTGTTCATTTGGATTAAATGATGAAAATGAAAGTTTAACACATAATTGCTTTCTTTTTTATGTAACTAAGTATTTAATTGGTTGTGTCAAAATAAAAAACTGGGGGATTCACTGGCTGGTTTTTTAGTTGCTTTTTTTGCTTTTTAGCAAGTATAAAAAGTAAAACATATGGAATTATTATTTTTAAAATGTGGAAAAATTCAGTGTTACATAAGCTGATCTCTAGCTGATAATGTTCTGTGTTAGGATGATATTTTTGTTGCCTTTCTGTTTATCCTTCTTCAAAAGAATATGGAGCATGAAAGAGGACTTAAACTGTACATTTCCAGAAGATGGTATCACAGATGTCTCTGATGAAGATGTGCTTCCACATTAGATATCTTCCTTACTTCATGGTCCAAGGAAGAGTTAATCTTAAAACACTCTTGATCTGTGCTGGACAGAAAAATGTGAAGAACAACGACTCCTCTTGCAGTAGACATTTGCAGAGGTAAGCACCTATGAACAGCAGGGGTCAAAAGCTGCACAGCCCCCGAAGAGCTTCTTGGGGAATTACTACAGATTTTAATTATAATTTAGACAAAATAAAAATCTAACCTCTGGTGATTGGCAATTATCTGGATTTGAGTGAGTTGATAGTGAGTTGATGACTTAATTTATAGAATCATAGAATATTTTGCATTGGAAGAGAGCTGAAAGATCATCTGGCTCCAGCCCCCTTTGCCATGGAGCAACCAAGACCTGCTTGCTCAAAACCCCATCCAAGCTGGCCTTGAGCCCCTATGTCACTTTAGTTTTATACATAAATTGTCAAAGTTTTATAACATGCTCCTGTACATTTCACTTTTTGAGTCCTTTGGAGGACAAATTGTATTTTTCTGCCTCCAGATGTGACCACCCCAACATTTCCTGTTAGAAGTATTGCTAACAGAGCTTGGGCAAAAGAAATCATGAGAAGGAGGCTTTCCAAGTGAATGAACATCAGGGCAAAGAAGTGACAGATCTTAGCTGCAAAAATGAAACAAAAATTATGGAATCTGAACACTTCAAGAAAGATTTATCAAGGGTAAAATCCTATATCCTATATCAATCCTATTATTTAATAACGTGGGAAACCAACAACTAGGTAATAAGTTTGAGAAAAGATTATTATTCACAATAGACTGCTGTCAGTAACTTGACTTAATTCTGTGTATTAATTACCAGTTATACTTGATCAGAGCACTTTGAAATAAGATAGCAAATCTTGTCCTATTTGATCTGAGAAGTCAGAAGGGACAGGCTCTTCACAGCAAAGGTTAAAGGAAGAATTGGCATAACTCAGTCCCTAAAGTGCACTGAGTAGTCCTCCATGGAGGACTTTTGATAACTTTGCATCAGCATTTCTGCCTGCTGCCCTCTTTCACAGATACACCTAAAGATATATAGGCACCTTGAACCTTAGTCCCAAAATTTATGGGCTGTGGGATGAGGTGGGGTTAAAAAAACTTAAGTTCCCTTTTCATGGTGACAGGTTTGTGCTCTTGGACTGAGATCTCTGTACTACATCTTTCTGAAGCATAACAAATATTTTTTTTTCTCGCCAGCATTCTGATATCTGATGTTCAGAATATGGTGTTCCTGAAAGACAGAAGAGAGGATATATTTTTGTCCTTTTGCCCTACAATTGCCTTTTTGTTCTATATGCACATTTTATAACACCTATACCTCGTGCTTTGAGGTTTCCATAGGGTCACAGACTTGGTAGAGGCCTGAAAGATTAACTCACACTAAGTCTGACTTAATATCACTATCTCTCTGTTGTGATTTCCAGCTTTCTGAGCCACCCTAGGCAGCCTTTTCCTGGATTGTAGATTGGTTTGTTTGATCTGACTCTATATTACTTAGAAGTAGGGCTTTTATTTTGTCTTGTAATTGTAACTAAACATCAAATGAACTCAATAATGGTAAAAAGCTGCATCCCAAACATTGTAATGATAAACTGACACTAAGTACCTTTTTCCAGGAAGTTTTTCCTTCTCCATCTGGGTCTGAACATTCCTTTTCTTTACAGATACAGATGGACTTTCATGTTCTCTCTTTCCCTCATGCCTCTGGATACCACAGTTAGTCACACATCTAAAACATTCCTCCTATCCCTCTTCTTTCCCTCAGTCCAGCATAGCTCTGGATGTGTCTGGATGCATCACCCCTGATGCCAATCTTGCTGGAACTGTTTGCCCCTGGATATTTGAGGCTGCAATTTAAAATCACCTTGTGGGAAGGATAGGGTTAAAAAAAAGCATGATGGGGTTTACAGGAAGGTAATCTGTGGGCAAGGATAAGGCACATCTAATCTACAGGATGATCTTGCTTCATCAGTACCTTACAATTGTCCTACAGGACTATTTATAAATAGTTCAGTAACCATCAGCTGGGAAATGTTTTTAATGACAAACTTCACCTCCAAAGCTTCTGTGTCCCTTCTCCCTGGACAAACATGTGGCAATCCATTAATATTAAACAAAATGTTGCTTATTTAAATGATAAATGGGAAGCATGTTATTGGTTAACAGCTCTGTTTGGAAACAGTTTTAGAAGTGGTCATGTAAAAAAATGGGAGGAAATCCAGGTGACAACATAGAGCATTAAAGCTGAGGTGGTAGCAAATGCAGGCAGTCAGCTAGGAAGGACTATGAGAACTTACAAACAGGAGAACGGGGCTCTTTAATTTAGGAATCAGGTTTAAACCCTATTTTCTGATTGCACAATTGAATTTAACACTTAGCTAACAAACAGACCTAGAATTTGAGGTTGCAAAGTCCATCTCACAGGATGTTTTCCTCCTGGCTCATTAGACTTATAGAATACGCTTTTCTTTTTTGTGTCACTGCAGTGCAATTGATTTCAGAGAAGGCTTAAATAACATTGCAGAAGTCTTCCCTTCCAAAGGACAGCCAAAACTTCCTTGGCTCACCTGCCAGTTCTGTTCTGACTCTTGTGTGTCACACAGCTGTCGGCTCCCACCACACAGCTGGATGACTACTGAGTTTATGAGAATATTTGTGACCACTCTTAATTTAGATGAAAGCTATGATTCCAGCAGCCAATGGCAGGCAAACATTGGCTGCCTAATAGATATGAGTACTTTCTTTTATAAAAATGCATTCTAGTTTCTGGCACTCCGTAGATGGCTGAGTTCAAGGGCTGGAAAATGTGAGGTTGGGACACTGTGATTCAGCTGTTTGCTGTATAGCATTCATTATTATCTTCTGTATTTTCCCACAAGGACAGTTATAAATAATTTTGTAGTGATCAGATGGGAGAAGTAAGCACAATCCTTAGTCAGCACAACTGGAGAACAAGCTTTCCATCATCCCTCCCTCCCTTTCTCTATCTGACACCCTTGTTGTTCCCTGACCACTTTTACTACTGATGTAGTGGCCGCAGCCTGGGTGCTGATGGTGCAGGAGCTCCTCACCTGTGAGGGTGAACAGGAGAGCAAAGAGCCATGAGGAACCTCACTCTGCCTCCCACTCCACATGCCAGCTGGAGCAAATGTCTGTAAGTCTGATTCAGGGTCCTCTGAAGACCATGCAAATATTTGTGTTGATTTCAGTGGCTTTGGATCAGCACCTGTGTACACAGTAAGGGTTTTTTTCCCATAAAAAGACAAAGTTGTGTTTTCCTTTCATAGAGAGAAAGGAAGCACCAGTAGTGCCTTCCCTGCCCTGCTCCTGAGAGAGTCCCTCTGGGTGCTGCTGTGCATCCTGATTTGCTGTTCTGGCAGATCCCTGGAAAGCCTAACCCGTGCACATGCTTCCATTCCTCCTGTTCCAGGACAAAGGAACCATGCTTGGTGCGTTCCACCTCATAGTGTTCAATGTTCAAGGGGTAATGAAAGGCCAGGAACATCTTATGGAATGTGTCCATTCCAAGAGAGGGAAAATTAATCCTTTATTACCCAAGGCAACTGTAAGTTGGTGTGAGTGACACAACACCTTGATCCTTTAAGAGTGCATTCCACTAGCACTACCATGCAATTCCTGTTTTTCTTTTAAAGCTTTTGTACCTAAAGCTGTGTGGTTTAACTGATTTGTTTAGGTTTTTCTTTTTTCTTGGAAGAACATGGAAGAGAAACTCACAAGCAAATAAAATCTAAGGCTACAGTTCAGAAAAGTTTACCAAGTCACAAGTCACTTAAATTCATGTTTATGTTGCCAGATCTCTGAAAAAAAAGTGTAATAAGGTCAAGTCCCAGAAAATCTGCATGATTTAAAAAAAAATTAAGAAGAATTTATAACCCATGATTCATCATTTTGATTGACTGCTGTTGTATTAATGTACTATGTTTCATCCATTTCCTTCACTTTAATTCTGTGGTTTCAAAGTCTGTCTCATAGGTTGATCAAGTCCCTCATTATAAAGTCCTACTTTGAAATTTGGATCACAAAAACTTTCTTTTACATGTCATCAAGATCATAATGAAGATGAAACGAAAAATATTATGGCATTAATTTTGTGGGATTAAAAAATTATTTCATATTGTTTTTCAGCTGGAAGAAAAAGATGGCTTTCTGTATTCTTTTGAAATGCAAAGGAGTTCAGTTTTTCTATTCCTGGAGTATGTTTCTATTGATCTGTTATGATTCATCTCTGGAAGAAGTCTCTAGATAAAACACTTCTAAATAAAAATCTGTCATTTGGGGGAAAATGGACATTAATGGTGTTTTGAGAGCCCTTGCAATGCTTTCATAAGTGACAGTACTTTGATGAAGGCTGCGATTCTGTGTTCTGGTCAATAATACAAAAATTTCCAACTCTTTATGGACCTTTGAGGCAAAGTGTTGATTGCAGGAGGTGATGAAGATAAGGATGATTGTGTGCCAAAAATGGGAAGTTAGGGAGGTGTTGGTGACAGGACTATGCAGCAATAAGAGATTTAGAAGTCAGAGATCGTGGAAAAGCAAAGATCACAGAAATTTAGAGAAGCATGCAGCACGAGAAACAGCATCACTTCGCGAGCAAGGATAAGTTAATCATAGAGAGGGGAAAAATTGAAAGAGAGGAATGAGATTTGTTGGCTCAAGAGCCAAAATCCTGTTTGGCCATGGGAGAAACATAAAAGGTGGTTGATAAAATATTAAATGAATACTTGAAGAAGGTGAGTACATAAGGTTGTGTGAGATGCCATTGATCGGAGCAGAAATTGATGTCATGGGATTACTGCCAGGTTTCTGGAAGAGTCAGGGCAAAAATTGCTGGCAGATATCCTATTTCCTTGCTCTTAGACTATCTATAGATAATGCTTTACAGTCCCCAGACCTTTGTGAGCCACCTTCAAGGCTGTCTCTGGCACTGTCCAGAATCCCTGAGAGCTACAAAGGGTGAAGGTAGAGGTACCTGCTGAGCAGACGAAAGGGACCTGCCCGTAGGACAGAAAGACCACTTTGGACATAATTATGGTTTGTTTTTTTAATTACTTTGCATGTTGGAGCAGAAGTAAGGGTTAGAGTTCAAGAGGCTTCTTTTTATTTTCTGTGGGGGTTTTTTTGCAAGGATAATTATCCGAGGACCCAGCAAACCTGATTTTTAAACTCTTTACTAGTTCCACAGAAAACTCATACACATGAGGACAAATAATCTTCCTATATTAAGTGCATGGTGCCATTTTCCCCTTTTTCAGCCTGGGATCTTTTCTCCTCATTCTGGTAAACTCTGCTGCTTCAAATATCTTGGTAGGCTCCAAGGTCTCAAAGGGTAGCATGGGGTACTGAATACACATAATCATGGAGAAACAGTTCATTTTGGCAGATGTGCATCAGCTAACAAGGTGTAGTCTAGCCACAGGGAAGAAGAAAGGCAGAATAAAGAGGTACGGGGCAAGCTTTCCTGCCATGAGCAGGGATAAGTATGGAAACTCACTAATTTTAGTGTCACCCGTGTAGGAATAGGTGACACCAGCAGTATGTATTCATGGTCTGGTAGAAGACCAGACTAAGAGCATTGCTGACCCAAGTCCTGTGCTGTTTGAAGGGAGGGTGCTTGTACTCAGAAATTATGAAGGAATGGGCCATGAAATGCCCTCATTTGGAGCCTGTTGAAGTTTTGTATGTTCCCTCAGAGATTACAGATCTCTTCCTCAGAGAGTGTGGAATGAGCCTTGCTGACCAACCTGCCTTATGCACCAGAGACAGTTCTTCTTTGATTAAAGAATCCTGGTACTTCTGGGCTGAGTCAAACTTTTGATATAGAGCAGAGTGGGAGGTTTTAGAATTGTGAGGTGCAAATAGATCAGGAAAAAAAAACAAACCACTGTCTATTGAGCAGCAAAAGTTTGGGAGTAAGACTACCTGTCAGCAAAAACAGACTGGATTTGGCTCAGTTTAGGGTATGCTAAAAGCCTGGACTGTGAGGACAGATGGGGCATTTCAGCCAAATACCATAATGAGCAGTGCTTGTGAATGCTGTTTTAGAGGTGTGGATGTGACCAAACGGTAATTTATGGTGTCTGCCAGAATCCCAGGGCTTTCCAAAGGAGCGATTTCGAGAGTGGAACACCATATTACTGTGACAAAATACTTGTGCTGCCTTTTGCAGCTGTCTTAGCTCATGTATAAGAGACAAAAATAGGAGAAGTAAGAAATAATGTAAAGTGTCTAGCATATGACAAAAAAAAAAAAAGATTGTAATGAGTACAAGAAATGAAACTGAGATAGAACTTTATCTGATCATGGAAGGAGGATGGCACTTGTAGCCTGTTATGTTCAGTGAGTTGTTAATAATGGACAGTCTATTGGAAAAATTGAAGGTCCATGGCTGTGAATTCAAGAGGAACACTGAAGACTGACTAAATGTAACCAAGTCCTGGGGATAAGTGGGAGCTGGACTGTGCACATATCCACTGTGATTGCAGACGAATAGACAGCCAGGTTGTCATGGCTGTGGTCTTGGTCCTGGAAAGCAACACTACCAAAAAATCACTCTTGAATCTCTCTCACTAGGGACTGGAAAAGGGAGAGCTTGAAGTGTGGTTACCTCTCCTTCCTCGGCTGCCAGTGCCACTGTAAATATATATTGTGGCCCATTAAGGCTTTAAGAACCTTCTACCTTCAGTACCAGCTGGGCTCTGCTCTCTGCACCCACTTGTCCTTGTCCCCTGCTTGTCTCAGGGAAAGACACTGGTGCTGCCTATGAATTAACTGTATATCCAAACTAAGAAATCATAGCCTTTTTAAATTGTGTAAAGATATGAAGAAGTACCCATAAAAAGGCAAGCACATCTGTTTGAAAACAATAACTGCTAAGGTGGTGCAATGCATTTATTTTTGAACATGAAAACTTTTCCTGGATGTGTGGAAATCTCGATGACTTTTTAGAAACTAGACTTAGATATTCAACAAATACTCTTCCAAATATTGAAGTCTTCTGAAAGTTGGGTTTGGATGGTGGGCTCACAGTGGAAGACATGGGCTCCTCTAAAAAGTATGTCCTAAATCAATAGTGAGGAATTATAATTTCCATTCCAACTGAAGAAATCCTTTCTATTCTTACAGCAGAGTTTGTACCAGCTCATCTTTGTGGAATTTCTGACTTACTCTAAAAGTATAAAAATGAAAATGCAATCAGTGGAACTGGTTCTTTGATACAACAGGTTAGAGTTTGCAAGGCCAGCTGCTATTTCTCATATCTGAGGTAGCCAGGTAAAGACCAAATAAATACGTGGAGTAATCACTCAGCAGAGAGGAGCTTGCATGGAGTGGAGAGAAATTAATTCTGGAAGAAGTCTCAAGAAAAGAAGACAGAGGCAATCAAGCCATGATTCTTTTAAGAATCACAGATTATCGTTTTGCAGAGCGGTCACAGTAAATCACTGCTTTCCCCAGTAGATATAGTGATATTAGGGGCTATAAAATTCATCTAAGAATTATGAGAGGCTAAAAATGAGGCTCCAACAGTAGTTTAAAATGATAACCTGAGCCAGACCAAGGTCTTGAGATTATGAAAATAAGAATTAGAAGGGAGGATAAAGCTGAATTATCAGAATTTAAATATAGAGGTTATAGAAGAAGACCTATTACAAAAATCATGCTCAGGAAATATTTCATACATCCAGAACATAGAAATACTGACCCTGATAAGGTATGCTAGACTTGAATCTTATGTAAGAAACCACTATTTAGACTTATCTTTTTTAACCTCAAGATTCTGTGTTTGAGGGAATTATTGTTGGCTTTTTTTGGGAAGCTAAGGTCTGTAAGTTGTTTGCAAAAGAGATTTTTTTGGGACAATATATTGCTACACTTCTATCTTAGTTTCCCTTTTGACTGATCTGCCTGTCATTGTGGCATTTAAATTCCATACACAAAACAAAAAAATCCATGCAAACATACTTAGATGGCATAGACATAGGGAATATACATGGGAAATTATGCCTTTCTGTAAGCAGAAATGCAATACAAAAATATATTTAAATGAAAAAAAATTATGGATCTGTAATTATAGGATTTATCATGTTGAAAGCTTATAATTTTAGACATTGGACTATACATAAGAAAAATACAATCTTGATTTCACATTGCAATATCTGTGAGTGGTGTTTCTCATGTCAGTATCTCTATTCCAATGTGTAAGACCTTTGATCTGCAGCATTTCGGTGTGAAACTGGGTAAACTTTGTTTAGGACAGACATCAACCTGAATGAGCAGCATATTTGGAGTCAGATTCCCCAAAAAGGGTAGAACAGTTAAAGTTATGGCCTATATAATGCGTTCAGTGTAACTGCTTAAATATGGACAGATACTTATGAATTTGCAGGAGAGAGTTATTAGCTCTAGATCTTATTTTAGATTCTGGTCCAGTTTATTAAATTTCTGGCCAGAAATAAATGCATGGTTTAGATCTTAGGGATTAATCTTGCAGATATGTAATGCAGGTTTAATTTTATCATATCTGAAAAAAGTTTTAAGGCATGTTCATATTATCAGGCTAAGGTTCCCTGGGCAAGGCAAAGCTGACTTTCTCATTGACTTCCAATTGGGATCAGCAGAGTCAGAATTTGCATTGGTATCCATGATATATGAGTTTATATCCTTGATATAAACCAAGGAATACATATATGTTTTCAAGTGTCCTTTAGGGGCTTTCAGACCACTTTTCTGTAATCTCGTGTTCTGTTTCAGACCTTGCTTTCTGGCATGCTTCTGCTCTAAAACCAAGATGCAAAAAAGTTTAAAGGAAGTTGTAGCCATCTCATTTGCAGTCTGAATGATGATAATAATGGGTCAGTGACCAGAGGAAGAGGGCCATGGTTCTTGTTCAAAGGGGATACACCTGTGAATAACATCTTAGTTGGCACATCCTTAACAGACACCAGATTGCTGATATCCACAGCTGATTGCAGTTCTAAGGCTGGAGGAGAATTAAGGCTCACTACCCCAAGGAAGATGGGGCTTCTAAGAGTGTTTTTAGGAGGATTGTCATGATTGTTTTTTTTCTCTAAAGTCAGTAATGAAGGCGATACAACTTTAACACATTCTGAAGTGTATAATAATGGACTAAATCAGGAGACATCTTCTTCTTCTCCTTGAGCAGGGCCAGCTCTGAGATCAGACCAGGTTGCTTGGAGCTTTATTGAGTCTGGTCTTGAAAACCCCCAGACTTCCTAGGTCTCCTAGGGAGTGTCCTACTAAAGAACACTTCTGTGAGGCAGCAGGAGCTGCTGAGCTGGTCTGTGTGCTTTATTGTGGCAAGCAGAGAGCAAGAGAAAATCGCTTTCCCAGATGCAGTTTTCAAGAACCAGGATGAGAAGGTCCCTGAGAGGGAAAGAGAGGTGAGTTGAAATCTGCTTCTGCGCATTCTGTTTCTAAGAGTGGTGGAAGCTTGCGTGTGGAGCGGCTGTGGGACGTGATTATTCTCTGTTGTGGTACATCTGCTTTCTTCAAAATAATTTTGTGATAACAGCAGTGTTTGTACTGTCAATTTCAAACCAATGTAATTGAAATACCTAACATTTAACAGAGACTTTAGTGGTTACTTGGTGTTAGAACAGTAAAATTATTTTTATGCAGAAAAGATAATAGGCATCTGAGTGACAAAAATCACACCAACATAGTAAAGCTAGCTGATCAGCACTCAGCTTTTAAAACAGTTGAATGCCATTCTGATAACCATAAGTTGTTTAGCAGGTCTACTGGATGGGGCATAGATGGTCTTATAACTGTATAAGTTATTATTATCTTTTAGTAGTGAGAAATGTACCAAGGATGTAACACAAAAATTTAGATCCTAGTATTGTGTCAAAACATACATACAGTACAAATAATCCTTTCAGAGCCTTGTGGAAGAAAATTAAAGGGCTTAGCAGACTTAAAATGTGCTAAATGAAGTCAGAAGTCAGTGAACTTGAGTGATGGTATGGCCACTGTACATGTTTAGAAGGGAGGCAAAGCTACCAAGCAATCTCTTAGCCTGTGAGAAAAGCTGGAAAGGCCAAACGTACATTATTTCTTTAAATTATTTTATTTTTTAACTTTTTTATTTTTCCTCCAGCCTATGGTTTTGGCAGGTTGAGTTAGAATCTTCTCCTCAGGCAGATAAGTTGAAGTGCTTTCATTGCAGGATTCCACTGACACATAAGATGTACCAAAATCTCTTTGACTGGAAATAATGATTGATGATGTGCTTATTTGGGACAGAAGTTATGATGTGTTATAAAAATCTATGCAATGCATGCCAAGCAAAAACAAAAAAAAGAAGCCTTAAATTGAGTGAGAACTAATATCCAATTGGGATGAGTAAGACTGGTTATTTAGGAAACCTACCACGATTTGTGTGTTGTGACAAAGGAATTTGACTGAACATCAGTAAGGTAACTGGGCAAGTGGAAGGACTTCAAAAGAGAGAGGCCACCCAGAAATTCACAGCCCCATTAATATTTCTAAGCAAACATATTCCCTGATTTTTTATAAATATTCCACTGGGCATTTCGCTAGGGGATGACAGTGAACACTCCTGTGATTACAAGGGGAAAGGCTCTGGGGACAGCCACAGAGGGGCTCAAACTAATTTTTTTCTGCCTAAGAAAGAGTCCAAAATGAGACAAATTCATGTGGATTAGAGGCTGCACTTCTGGAACAAGATGATCTGGGGACATATCCTTTTGACACACAGATTTGACTGTGATAGAGCAGACTGCAAAATGCAACTGCTGGTTATCGGATTGACTTGGGAGTGGTTTCATGTACAAATTTATAAATCACTTGAGATAAAAACAGACCGTATTACCACAGGAATCTATGTGATAGAAACTGCTCCACAGATCACCCTTTTAGCCTCAGAAAGTGTCCATTTATCACGAAATTGATAAAATAAAAGCCTTCCATTTGAAAAGGGCATGATTAGAATATGCATGATTATAAGAGGAAGCATGGAGTGGTCTATGAGGGCTCTTTTCAGGGAGATCCTTGCCTAAGCATAGATTTTTGCAAAGGTGTTGGAAGTGAAATGGAACATGCTGAGATCAGGAGGGTGTCACTAGGTAGTGTCAAAATGTCCCTGTGCTGACTGTTGGAGAAGTGCTAATGGAATTTTAAATAATCTTTTCTGCTCCTTAGGTCTCATAATGTGTAGCTTTCTTTGCTCCAAGGACCTGAGTACATTATCAGAGTTCAAGTATTAACAGGTTTCTAAGAAACAGAATGCTGATAAACAAACAAAAAGTTGAAACAATAGGGAAATCTTGCTTGCTTTTGATTCATCATTTTGGATTACATTGTTTTTTAATGAGAAAGGTATTGTTAAATTTAAATTGCTGTATGTTACATCTCAGAAAATAACCATTTATGAATCTGTTGTATGTTCTCCCTTCCCCCCCCATAGGATTCCAGATGAATTAATAACCAATTGTGTTCAGCAGTCCATAAATTTCTAGTTTTTTCAGCCAACCTTTTATGAATATTTGCATGGGTTAGCAGAAATAGTTTGGTTATGAGAATATATTCTGGAGCATTTAACAAATTTATTCACATTGAGCACTATTGCAAAACATCATACATCTTGCTGCTCAGAGATGATGTTAGAGACTTCAGGGCAGAAGAACAGAGGTTTCAGTGCCAGAATGTAATGGGTTTCTTGAACCAAAGGTGGTTAACTGTGGTTAGCCAGAAGTACTATACATCAAGAATGACAGATAGGGCAGAAAACAAGCTCCAAGAATGTACAATAGTTGCCATTAATGTCTCAGAGCATTTTTCAGGCAAATCCATGGGACTTCTGCTGAGGGAATAAGTTGATGATGCCCTTTCTTGTAAGCACTCACGATGGTAAATGCTCTCAGAAGAGAATTTCAGGAGTCACTGGCTTTCTGTTTCCTGAGAGCAAATATAAAGCCAATGCAGCCCTTAGAAATGGAAAGCCACAGGAATTGGCTCACAGAAACCTCCAGAAGTGATCCCACCTAAAGAGTTAGTTGGGCAGCCTCATGAGCCTCAGAGTGCATGGCAATGGTAAACCATGGGGAACACAGGTGATTACTGCTAACAGAGATCTCAAAGTCATCGCTGCATGATTGTGTATGATCGTGGGGAGTTCTGAGAGTTTATGCTGTCTTCTTTTCTATGGCTATTGATTGATTCCTTACTAATTGCTTGAATTCTTCTATGGTAGTTGTTAGTTTGGGCTGAAACTTTTGCTTTTCTTATATAATTTTCCAAGAGTAAAAAATATCTGGAGAGTAAGGGGATATAATTTAGCTACTAAATCCAGTGGCTGGGTCTTTAATGACCCAGCCCATATCCTATGGCTAATGCCAGAAAATACCAGCTCTCCTTTGTGTTACATTGCAAGGCCTAAAATGCTGAAAGAATATTTTCTTTCATTGAATTAAACAATCTTTCAACAGCTCCTCAGATAAGTCATATAAGCAGTGATTTTATGAACAGCATTAAAGGCTGAGATGCTCACTTTGCAGCTCAGAATCTTTGCCCACCTTCCAGACTCTAATAGGGCTCTTTTAGAGGGTAATCTACCGGTGCCCACTCACAGAGTACTACTGGTGTCATGTTACCACAAATATTTGTGTGAATGAACTCAGTAATTCCTCTGGCACTTCACATCCCTTTTCAAAGAAGCAATGTACCTATCTGAAGAAAAAAAAAAAAAAACAGTCAGATTTAACTCTTCAGTGGTGTTTTGTCTGTGGCAGCTCTCAGATCCAAATATTTGCTCTCAGGCAAATGACTTTGCCTAGAAATATTTAAAAAAATTTTCAAGGTATATTAGGATGTAATTATTACATGTCAAACATTCCTGGGTTATTGATCAGTATTTTTAATGTAATGAGACAGCTGCAGGATTTTCCAATAAACTTGCTTTTAAAATGTGCTTTCATGGTCTACTGCAGAACTCTGAAGTCTCATTCTTTCTGTATGTGTATACATTCACCCTTAAAGAAACACTTTATTTAAAAATAAAGGTTAAGCCTCACATTCTAGTCAAGAACTGTAGTCATTATAGTCCTAGAAAACAAAAAAGTTCAGGTTGTATTTTCTGCTTGTAAATAGAAGTGATGAAGTGGTTCCACAGTTAAATTGGACCTTCTTAATTAAAATACTTTTAATTTACTTCAATTAGTTACTTAAGACTCTTGATGACTTCTCATTTTTTCATTATGAGCAGTGGGAAAGTGACTTTATAGAAGCCCTTGCATGTCTTCCCCCCCCCCCCCCCCATTTGTCTCTTTAAGGCTGAGGAGCTATAGATTTCTTCTCAAACATAGGCTACCCCATGCTTCTAATTCTTCTAGTAATCTCTTTTTATACTGTTTCTAGTTCTTGGTTTGGTTATTTTGTTGGGATGTTTTTGAGAAGAAGTCAGGAGAAGTGACTTCATAATGTTCTTTGGTTTTGAGAGAGGTGTTTAGAGAAGCATGTTGGAGAAGGTAATTGTACAGAATCCCTCTATTCTCCCAGTGCCTAGAGCTTACCTTAGTAACAGAAACTCTTTTATCAGAAATGTCTACAGCAGAGACTAATGCAAATACTCTTATCCAAGTCCCTGTGTAGGCCTGCAACTTTCAGAGCAAAAGTGGCTGGGTATAAAAAGGAAGAAAAGATCAAGGACTCCTTAATTTAGAAGGATGAAGCACTGTGAAACTCTGACCTAGGAAGTACATTCTGGATTAGAATTATAGTTGTTGTGACCTTTTTTTTTCCAAATGTTCCTTGAGGCTAGTGGGAGATGGTTCAATGGCTGAACCCAAAATAAATAAGTATTTGCAGTCGGCCCAAAATCAAATTTTTGTGTGAATTTAAACAGCCATTGCCAGTAGGAGTGCTCAAACCCTTATGGAGAAAATGCAGTTTCTACAGTCTGATCTCAACAGCAAAGGTTCTCAACAAATATTCACCTTTTGCACCATATGCTTGCATGACCCATGGTAACCCCACATCCTGTTGCTGTGGATAAGAATAAAGGCTTTCCTATACGTGTTTTCATTTTTCCTGTTTCTGAAAGAAATGGGATGTTGTTTAACAGCAAATCTAATTTGGATGTGATTATTGCTGTTGAGAGAATAAGTGCTGGCTGGCTGGGTAGGAAGCCAGAAAAGGTTTCAGGCTACAAGCAAAGAAATCAGCAAGATGGGATCAGCAACTCCATGCCCTTGATTAAAAAAAAATACAAAGTTTTGAGAGAAGGTCTCATAGGCATAAAGACAAGACTTTTGCATGTTGGATACTGAAGTGAGTATATCACTGGGTTGTTAAAGTCCCAAAGGATCTGTAAGAAAGCGGGAGAGATCATAAACATTTGGTGTTTGCAATGAGATGATACAGTAAGAAAGGCACATAACTCTCACTTTTTTAAACTTTTGTGTATCTGCAAAAGAAGCAAGGGTTTATAGCTCTTTCTGAGGAAGAATGTTGCTTTGTTCTGTTCACTATTACCATCCAGGCTGTGCTTGATCTGAAGGTTGGGAAGAAGGACTGAGGCACTGTGTTTACAGCAATATTGCAGCTGTATCCACCTCTGGGCAAAGTATGAGAAAAGTAAATAAACACAAAATAACACAAAACGTGTTGAGGCTGAGGGGAAAGAACATGAGGGAATTGGGATATAGGCTGACCTTCCCAGGCCTCTCCATCCTTGTAGAGTACACTTCTGGAAGAGCAACCAGCCAAGCATAAGATCTTAGGCCCTGATAAGTAAATTATTTAACTCCACCCTGAAATTCCTCAGATTGCATGCAGTCCCCAGGTTCCTTGGAAATTTTCTTTGGCATAATTTTTAATGACAATAGAGAACAAGTGCAAGACAAAGTGAATGCAACAGAAGACTGGCAAAGTTTGCAGTCAACAGTTTGTATAATCTGCGTGATTCTGAAAGTCACATTTGACTTTATCTCAGAAGGGTTTGCTCTGAGTCTGTTATGATCCCTCAGAATTTCTCACACCTCCATTGTGTGCTAATATCACTACCAGCAAGAGCAGTAATTTATTTGCAAATAAACCATGGTCTGTGCAAAGCCATCAGCTGTTCCTGTACATGTCTGGAGCTGTAGTATGACTGAGACCTCTTCCCCAGTTAAGTTGAAATGGAGGGTGTTCAGTATATCTCTGCTGGGACTCTGTTGCTTATAAAAATAAGAAAGCATGACTTATTACAGAAATTGTCATTGCTGAAACACATTCTTTAACTTATAAAAGTTATCCAAAATTCACCATTGAAATTATTTAAGTAGCTCTGTTGAAAAGCCTTTTCCTTTAAAGATTTCAGGCCAGAAAATTGGATGCATTTCTAATATTTTTTTAAGAAAAAGAAAATCCTCTACAGAAAGTATCCTTGTGAAAAGTTGTTGGTTTTGTTTGTTTTCCTTGCCAAATCCCCAATTTTCTATCACATAGTTTCAACAAATCTTTTTCTGAGAGCCCAAAGACCAAGAGAGATCAAATGAAATCTATGAAATGCTCTTAAAATTGAGAGGAGGGGTAAAATCCTACAAAGAAGAAAATGTTAAGTTGTTTGGACCACAAAAGAATACTTGGGGTGATTACTAAGATTTGTCTGTGTCTTGTTGATTTGCCCTGAAACTGCTAAACAGCTAATGAAGCAAAAGTTCAACTCAAACAGTTTAATCTAGCGCTGACGGAAAAAATACTTGGAGTAAAACATTTCAATATAAAATGGCTTTTTTCCAAAACCAGAACTTTCAGGAAAAGCTTTCAGTTTCTTCTAAATTTTCTTTTTTTTTTTTTTTTTTTTTTTTCAATTGGAAACAAATATTTTGTTCTTCTATTAATACTTTTTTCCTCCCTCCCTGTACCCTACTTTGTTTTGTCTCTGAATGCAATGTAAATGCAATGTCTAGGGACTCTTCATTCCTGAAATTTTCTTTAAGATTTTCTTTTCTTTCTTGTTTATTTCTCAGCTTTGAAAAGCCTCCAACATTACAAATAGAGAAATATTTTAAAATTTGCAGATTAGATTTTCTGCTGAATAAAATTAATGTTGTCCAGAAGAGAAGAATGGGCTCAAAAATTGAAATTTAATTTAAAATTTGACAAAAGCTTCATAGGTCAAGCCACATATGAAAGAACAATGTCAGAATGTTTTTTGCAGGCCATCAGATTATTCTGTTTTCCTGAAGATTGCAGACCATAGCATGTTACCAGTTATTCCTGCTTGAGCTTTGTTACTGTGCCCAACAAATGTGGGACTTCTGGTAGTGCTTGCAGACCTCCCTTTGGTTTGTGAGATTTCAAAGGCTGGCAGATGCTGTCATTTACCACTTGAAACTTGACTGATAATCTTGCCACTGTGCAATAAGGACTGGAGAGCTATAGGAGTGCTCTGTATTTTCTTCAAACCTCACAAAGCAACATTCAACAGGAATGGCTGATTTTCCATGTAGACATACCTGGGATCTTTCAGAAACACTTGGTTTTGGCACCAGGATTTGAGGCTGCAAAACACAAGGGCCTGGGTAGATACTTTGACATTTTGTCTGTGCTGAACCTCAGTCTGCTGCAGGTGAACTCCTGCCTGAGGCACCTTGGGTCTCTGTACAGCTGTTCTCACTGTTGAACAGAGATATCTTTAGATACAAGCTTAAATATTTTACTGACTCAGGACCTCGGTTAATGTGAGATATCCGTCAGAGAGGTCAGTGCCTCTGGGAAGGCAGAATCAACCAGCATAATCCACAGATTGAATGGAAATGAACATGAATGCTCACTGCACATCTGGAGCAGCACCCCAAAGAAGGACAGCAAAAAACTGCTGGTCTTGGGTGAAAATAGGTGTCAGGCTGTGGATGGGTCAGGCTCTCCCTGAGGTCTTACTGCAGAATCTCCAGGTTGGCCAAGTTTCCTCACCTGCCAGTTGGCAAGCACCAGTTCCATCCCACCATGATGGAACCACTGGCATTGGTGTAATAAACTCTATTCTGCTCCCCCTGGCTGCAAATAACTTAGGTGCTCTTCCTTGCTGCTTTTTATTTGAGAATGGATGATGGAAAGTCTGGGAGAAGAGTCAAGGGGTGCTGAGATAAGAGTCAATGGAACTGGGTTATGATTATGAAAGAAACAGGAAAGATTTTTTGTGATATCCTGAATTTTAAAGGATGGGTGCAGGAAAAGTGTGTCAAGAGAAGGCAACAAGTAACTATGAGATTAGGAGGAAGTCCAAGAATTATTCTAGATTTTGAGCAATATGCAATCAAGGATATGAAGGAAAATTCAAAGGAGTAAGTGAATCAAACAGAGGAGCTTTTTGGTAGCTTTGAGGAAGGAGGAAAAATATGTAGGAGAGGAGAATTTAAAGCAGAGAGGCATAACATAGGAAAGAAAAGTAATGAATTGAGAAATGTATGTCAAATTTGATTCAGAAATAATAGCTTTGAGTAGGTGTGAAGAGAAGGAAAAAGATCACAGAGGAAGTAGCAGGGGCTGCAGAAAACACATGGAGATGGGAAAAGAATCAGGAGCTCAGAGAAATGTAACAGTGAATTGAGGAGAGGAGTATTTTGAGGTGAAAGGCATGCAATGAAACAAATTTTTTTCCCTTTTATTTTTCCTCTGTTGTTTGTTTATTCCACTGCAGACAATCTCATTTTTCCCGCCCTGTCCATGCTGTTGTACCTCTGGCTTTGCTGGCTTGATATCCATCCCTATCACTAGGGGATTTGGTGTGCAGAAGCTGGAAGGATGGGACTGTGCACAGTGTCATCCGTGTGTGCTCAGCTAACAGCACAGGAATCAAGCCTAGACTGACTCTAGAAATCAAGCCATGCCAGGGAATGTTCCTGAAAGCTGAAGACCACTTTTTGCTGTGACATTTTTAGCATGGATGCTGGCCACACTGTGACCCAGGTCAGGTAGCACTGTCCTAGATGATTCCCAAAAATGTCTGGGGAGCTTGTGCATGCCAAGGGCAGCTCCCAGGAGGCAGCTTGGCAGGTGAAGGAAGTGAATGGGATTGAGGCAGCCTGTTCTGTGCCAGATGGTGCTGTGGGCCAGGGAACATTCCTTAGCACATTTAGTTTACTAGCATGGATGCAGCCAAAGAGTGCATTGTTTCTTCTCTTTAAAAGAGAGGATGCAGTTGCTCCTTAGCTTGGAACAAGGTCACCTTCCTTTAGATAGAAAAAGGTGCAGAGTTAGAAGCCTTCTGGAAGAAGCATGTGAAAAGGAAGAGACAAGGTACACACAAAAGTGTAGAAGCACCTCCAGGCAATGAAAGAATGGGAAACCACAAAACTAGAAGAGCAGGTATAAATCTGGGGTGAGGAGGGGAGCTAAACTGAAGCTAGATATGGATATGCTGGATGTGCTGGAACCATTGCCCACCCTGATGAAAATATCAGGGCTGTATTTGTAGAGGTGAGAGCACATGCAGTCTTTTCTGTGCTTATAAGCAGGCAGAACATCAGACATGGGAGTGGACAGTGCTACTTGTTTATCATCCTCTGGAATGCTGGTATTTCTTATTTATCATCCTCTGTAATGGCTGTATTCAAAGCACATGTAGTGAATGATGCTGCTGTGAGCAGAACATGCAGTCTAGAAGAAACATGGATCTAGTGGGAAATGTGCATATGCTGAATCTGAAAATTGGCAGAGGATCTGATGAAGGTACTTGGATGTTAGGTACAACTAGACCTGGACGTAAATACACAGTTTTCAGGTCATTCTTCACTGCCTAGTAGCATTAGTTAAAGTCCAGATGTTGATGAAAAATGTTTTATAAAATTATAATTAATGTATTTAAAAATGTTTTCTTTTTTACTGACTTACCTAAATTGTACCCCTGTACCTAGATTCAACCAGTCAGCTAAAAGAAATTATTGTTTAAAAACACCTTTTAATGTGAATACTCTGTCAATGAATACAATCTTCTGTTGTGCCAGAAGTGTTGCTTTGCCCTGTTAGCAAGGGGAGTCCTGCAGGAAGATCCTGCATGTTTGCAGGACATTGGAGAGTTTAACAATGGAGCACATGCAGTGCTGTGATCTTGTCCAGTGAAATCCTCTGGCCTTGCGCTCTCCATCTGTTTCCATTCAGGTCAAGAGCACGAGCTCCTCATTTATTACTGTCTGTAATCTGCATGACAGGAGCACTGAGAGGCCCCACCTGAGATCAGCTCCTGCTGACTCTAGGTACTGTGCAGAGACTCATGATTACTCAGTTTATAGCACAAATGGCTGGGACAAAACCAGGGATGAAGCAAAGGGCTTCAGGTGGGAGATCAAGAGCTCCAATGAAGCAGATGAAGATGAAATCCTGCCCTCATGTCAATAAGAATTTTGCCATTCATTTCCATGTGACCTGGATTTCTACCCTGGCCGACTTGTCCAAAACTGTAGGGGAAGTCTGCATCAGAGACAGGAATTGAGCTTTGAGTCCTTGTCCTGTGACATCACCCTTCCTGATGAAGGGTGATTAGATCTGCACCATGCATGGCTCTCTCAACAAAATTAATGGAATTTTTGCATGTTGAGGGACTAGAGGCTTGATCTGTTTGCTCCTTGTACATCTTTTCCCTTCACTTCTTGGTAGAACCTCTGAGTTCTGACTGTGTGAGATGAGTAAACTCAGCAGGTTCACAAAGAAGGCACATATGAACCTTCTGCAGCCTGAATGAGAGCTTAAGGTTGGAAGGAATCCAAAACCTCAAAAGGAAATTCAGCTGAAATGACCAACTTTTGCCTGGTTTGGGGTCAAAACCTAGGGAAAACAACACTTCAGATGGTTTCTATATAAAAAAACATGAAGCCACCCAGGTTTATAGAAAACCACTTCAAATTTTCTTACTGTGCAGCCAGGTTCAGAAAGAAAGTATGGAAAATTGAGTAATACTGCTCAAGTTCCAGATTGATGGCACAGATTCAAAATATTTTAAACCTGCTGTACTCTAGGTTCATTTCACTTTCAAAGCTTGGCAGGAATCCAGCAGCTACCTCAAATGGTATAGTACCAAGATACTTACCAGACATTTGTAGTCTTCTCCACCAAACCATTTGCTAAGCTTTCTTAGCCCCTTTTTTTTTTCTTTTTTTTTTTTTTTTTTTTTTTTTTTTTTTTTTTTTTTTTTTTTTGGCATTTACATTTAAACCTCAGGGACTTGTGTTGATCCTACCAGAAAACTCATGACTTCCATGTGTTCCTTGGAGTTTTATTCTCAAGAATTTTAATTTTAGACAGGTCTGCCCCAACAAAGGAGACAAAATGCTAAGGTCTAAACTAAATACAATACAAGAGTTCTCCTTAATGATATGCCATCAGCCCACAGTGCCTGTAAAAGACAAGACTGTAGAAATGCAGCAAATCAGTAATTTTGGTAGAGCTAGACTTCATGAAGACTTGTTCTTGCAGCACTTGATAGTTGTCAGCTTCATCTTCTGTACAGAGCCTTGTTTTCATGGTGAAATTTGAGACAATGATCCTTACTGTGGACTAAAAATATGTTTGCTAAAACTTAATGGTGTTAGATAAGGGTCTGCAAACAATGATATATTGGCCACTTACACGGAGCAAAAGCCTGGAAAAGAACAAACCTCTGAAGAGAAAATGGTCCTGATTCAAATCTCACTGGAAATTTTTGCACTGCTTTCCTCATAGAATTTGGGTACTGTGCTTAAGCCTGAGCTAGATAGTCACTAGCTTAAAATTAAGTCAGGTGAAAAAATATGTTTTCAATAAAGCCTTTCTTCTTGGGAAAATCTGCTAATGATGAAACTTGAATGAAGCATTCAAAACAAAAACTAAGAATTTGAATTCGCTAGATGTATTTAGAAGTTCTTTCTTTCTGAAAGCCTATATGCACAGATGTGCTTGAAGGATCTCAGGTACAAGTTTTGTTACCTCTGGTCCCAATGCTGCCTGTTATCCATTATGAACTGAGAAAAACTGCCCTCCACAGCATCTGAGCAATGTTCTTATCACAAAAGTGATCCAGGGTAGCATCTTTAGTCCATGAATAAGACATAAAAACAGGAAACACAGAGATAAAAAGTAGCTTCTCTCTAAGACAACACATTACACTCTGTGTGATTTTAGCAGTCCTCTCGCTGCCTTTAACCTTCTCTGAACCAAGAACAAGGTTTTCATAGAAAATCATTGCTGTTCTCAACTCTACTGAATTTAAACTTTGCTAATGTTAGCCATGACATTATGTGAATAGCATTCCTTGTGCTAGTCTCTTTTATAAAGAAGAGAAACAAAATTGAAATGGACAAGAAAAAATAAGAAGGATGTAAACTGCAAGTAAACTAAATAACACCTAATCCATGAAAGAAGAGGGTCCATCTTACACCATTTTACTTATGTTTGTTTTGTATCAGATAATACAGAAGATTGTAGGATACAGATGTCCTAGGGAATTACCTGCAATTAAATCCTACCACTGCTGCAAAGGAAGAATTTTGTCCAACCAAGTGATAAGTGCTTAGATAAGAGAAGTTCTGATTTCATTTCAGTGCTACCATCTGGTGGGCAAAATGCAGACAGCAAAAATCCCATTGCTGTAACACTGGAACATTCTGATACAGTGAGTTTTTGTTTTATTTTGTGAAGGAAACATAAGATATTATTAAAACAACTTGAACATCTGGTTTGGGGATAAAGTCATTTTGCAGTGTTGCTGCCAACCCTCAGGGCCAAGTGCAAAGAGAACAGCCTTCCCTTCCAGACTCTCCATAATGCATAACACCAAACTAAAATTTCATGTCCAACACAAATGAAGAACAAAATATACTGTAGCTGTAGCTGTACACATCTAGGGAAATTCTGCTGGTAGCTTGAAAGCCAGAGAATTGTATGAGATTGAAGCTGCAGAATTTTAAAAATGAACAGCAGGGAAGAGGAGTCCTGTTTATTTTGTTATGGGTAAGTTAAAGACAGAGTTACATCAGGCATTTTGAGGAAAAGAAATAGGGAAATCACTGGGAAATCTATGTGATTATTTATTGAAAGGATCTGTTAGGACACCATAATGAAGAGCAGTGCTGTTTTCTTTGGTGCAGTTAGAACTTACATTGTGAAGGTGGAAATAAGGGTCAGAGCTGATCTTCTCCAGCTACTGCCTGAACTTTTGAGATCTGGAAGAAAAGGGAATCATTGTTCCAATTTTGTTACTTACTTTCAAACGAATCTAGCTAAAACCCTCAAATATTTATGCAAGCTTCTTGCCTGTTAAGATGTATGTAACTGTCATAACCATACCACTTTAATTTTCACAAAACTTTGAGGGAGTTTTTGCTGAAAAAACTTCTTCAGGGTAGAAGTTCTGGTTTCATTTAACCTTAGTATGGCTGAGATTTTACCCTTGGCATTCTTCAGCTTTCCTACACTGTCATTTTCTCAGATGTAAGTAAAAACTAGCCACTGATGTTTCAAATGCTTCTAGTCCCAACACAAATGCTCTTTTTGGCTATTTGCCTGCATGCAAAAATGAACTGTCTTTTAAAAAATGATTGAAGTTGCATTATACCATCAGGGATTGCTGTCACTTTTAACCTGGCAGAAATCTATTAAAAGGATACCCAGCTAGCAAAATTTAATCATTAATGAGGTTTTTGAGCAGGTGTGAATACTGGTCTCTTAGACTGATAGATTCAATCCTTTGATTTAACTTGGCAAGCTTTATATAAAAATCTTCAGTGATTAAATGCTGATATTGGTGTTTTTTTGTGTCTTGTTAATCTACTACTTCAGAAGGTCAGCCAGTAGGTGACTTAATGTCTCTGAGAACTTCCACTAATAAGTACAACAGTAATTCATGATAATTTCAACCTTAGTAAGAAGGTTCACAGAGATCTGGTCAAGCATTCCAGAACTCCAGCTTCATCAGGAAATTTGTACTGTGGTTGAATAAGAATAAATAACCTTCTCTGAGATTTGTCTCTTATATTGTTCTACTGAGCTCCTGCCAGTCTGTCAACTAGAACAAATATCCATTTCTTCCAGTATAGATTAAAGTGATTTCTATTTTTCCCTCTACAGACTTGGCCCTTGACTTAGAAGTGATGGAGATCAGATGCAAGAAATATTGAGATGTGTTACTGTGTTATATGTAAAGAAACTGAAATTATTTTTTGTCTCTCGATAAAAAATATTCCTGAGGTTTCTGAGATTTAAGCCCCTCTACACATTTAATGATGAAAAGGTGAATAAATAATAGAAATTCACAGATTTTAATTCTGGAAGAGCAGAAAGAGCAACTTGTGTTCATTTAATCAGATTTCCTACAGCAAGTATTTCAGGGGAATATGGAAGTTTGTGGAGTCTGTGGTGTGTTTTGGTTTCCTTTTCTTTTAAATGCAAGTTATTCTCTTTTGAGATACCTCTTTTTTGCAGTATCCCAGAACATCAATGATTCAAAGATTGCTCCCATTAAGACCTTCTATGCAGAGGAAATGACACATCCTAGCTCAGAGATGCTGCTTCTCGCATACGAACTGTTCTGTATTTCTTGAGGAGCAACACTATCAGAACATTTTTTTGCCAAATGCAGAGCCTAAAAGGAGCTCTGGGAGTTTGATACAGTGCACTTTCCCTTTGGTTTAAAGAGTTAACCAGGCATTTATTGTCAGAGACAGGCTACTGGGCTTGGCACAGCTTCTCTGGGACTGTGTGTGTGTTTATCAGCGCACTCATGTGAGGCCCAGTTACTGCTTTCCTTTGTGTCAAAACCTCCTCAAAACCCACGAGCCCAAAAGAAGATGTATTCTAATGTTGCACAGAGCAGCTTGGCTGCCCCTCTCCCTGGACAGAGACCTCAGAGGAATCTGGGGCTCAGGAGAAGCTCCCTCAGGCCAGAGGCCATATCCCAGCTGAGTGGTACTGGCTCTTGCATCCAGCTGAATTCAGAGTTTACCATATCCCCCAACTCTAATGGAGATGAAATCTTCCCTGTTTGAGAGGCAAATGGTTTTGGATCCCCCTTTACTGACCTGTATTGAATCTTTCCCTCTCATTTGAAGCTTCTCCTCTATGATCCCAGCCATAAATGATTCCCTAGAAATTGCTTTATTTACGATATTTCTTCATTTTGATTGCTGTGGTATCTTTCAGGAGGAGATCTAGTTCTGATTTGAAAACTTGACCTGAAAAATTTCCCTTCCCCTCCTCAACATTCAGTAACCCTACTACATATGTGTACATACATTTATTTATTCTTTGGCTTTGACTTAGGACAGTACATGTCCAGGGAAAAGACATAAAAACATGGCCAAAAGAAAAGGATGAAAAGAAAACGGCAAGGATTTCTTACTCAGGCTTTAGTGCCTTTTGAGGAAAATTCTTTTTGACATTTTTTCACAGTTTTTGGCTTGTGCTTTGTGGTAGTTTGCAATAACCATTTTGAGGTAAATACTTCTCAGAGAGCATGACTGGAAAGATCTCCACGTCACGATAAGGCACTGGTAATTCTGTAGGAACAATATTCCTTTGAGATGATCTAGGAGGTCTGCTGGGTTTTCTGTTGCATCACCCCATTTTTTTCTGATGACCCACACAGATGGGTGCATGAAGGTTGTCCTGGGCTCTGGTCTTCCATAGAAGGCATGATTGTCACCACTGGAATGACCTGCTCCTTAATGAAGATTTTTGTGGCCTTCATGATTCTCTTCACTGCAGACTACTGGCCTTGCTGTTAGTTTCTATATCATTAGATGTACTCATAGAGTAGCTTGCTTCCTCCACAAGGGATCCAAGCTGATTTTTAAACTGAGAGTAGCAAAGATGGATCCCTGCAAATTCTATGTATTTTTTGATATGTCTAGCAATACTAGATTTGAGAGAGGCAATTTCCTGTATTTAATGTTTTAGCATGCTGAGTGGTGAAGTAATGACTATTTTCAATAGCAGAAGTTGTTTTTTTTCCAGTGGAAGCTCATTCCCTTTTCATACAGCAGCTGCTTCCTACAGAGCGACTTTGGGGCTGCAGACATCACAAAGAGGTATTGAAAGTGACAATGGCTGGATGCGCTTCAAGTACATCGGAAGAGAACCCCACTGGCCCTCAAAGTGCCTGGGATGGGTGGCATGGGATTAGAGGATGGGCAATGATACTCCTATTGGATCTGAAGCTGGATCCCAAGAGTCCATCTGTTCTGGGCTCTTTGTTGCTCATCCATGCATTAGCAATAATTTCGCATACATTCTGCCAATTCCCCAGGCCTGTCTGTTTGTAGGGCTCCTTCCGCCAGATTTTTTCGCCTGTCTTCTGGAGCCCTTCTCTGGGGGATCCCTCCCACTTCCTTTATGTCAGAATGGATAACAAGGCACTTACCTCAGTGAGCCAGCAGAGTCTGTCCAACCTTTCCCTGCAGGCTTCGCCTCGGATAACGAGGGGGATTGTCTCTGGCAAAGACTAATGTCTTGTGATACAGCCCTTTTAAAAGCTGTGGTGAAACAGGGTTTACAGTGATACTGGCTATTGAGAATTTAATTTCTCTGGTGCTGTTAATAGAGTTGTTTTTTCCCTCCTTCAGCTTTTTGTCTCACAGCAGTACTATCCATTCATTTTATGAACATATGAATCCTTTCATGGCCAGCAATGACGTCTGGCACTATAATATTTGATCGTGGACAGCAGAAGAGAAAGTGAAAATGTAACCTCCCTATAGAAATTTCAGAAACTTCAGGGGAGATGTATAGCATATACAGATTAGAGGAGAACCTTCCTGCAGAAGTGGCTGGCTCTCCAGGCTTTTGTTATTGGTGCAGTATAGAATAAATGGCACTGTATCACCATTTAACTTTTTGTTGCTGTATTTTGAATAGTACCACAGCCTAATGAGTGAAATTCTTGGATTTCAGTACCAGATTTTTTCAAGACCAAGTAGACTCTAGTGAAATTGATTTTTCATTTTGTTTTTTTCCTTTTCTTTTCTATATTATTAAGCTATGGAGATAAACATCTCACCAGACCTATGGAATACATTCTAACAACCATTCTGAGTTTTACGTTACACCTCAGCTCTATTGATGTGAGGGGGTAAAAAAGCCAGTCTGTTTTAGAAAGCTTGGTAAAAACTGTTTCGGACTTCACTGGACCTGGGATAAGGATGATGAGTATGATGAGTATATTGTATTCCCAGTGTAAATCCTCCTATATACCTATGTTTGTAGACATAGTGCCTTCATTTGTACCATAGGATTACTCAACGAATCACAGATAACTGCAAGACAGACACCAGACAAAACTGCAAGCAGACAACTAAAAAAAAATAATAAATCAAAAGACCAAATCATAGACAATACATTTCTGTAAAGGCAAGATAAAGTTCAAAGAGAGAGCTCAGACATTCATTTATGAGAGATTTATGACTGTACTAGAGAAATATTTAAATATTACAATTCTCTTGTTTATGGGCAAAATAGCATGTTCCCATGCAGATAAATAAAATGCATTTCAATATTCTTACACTAGTCTTTGTTTATATGAGTTTATTCCAGAATTCAGGCTTCAGATAAGGATTTGCTACTGCAAATAACTAAAGATTAATCCTGATGTCGGTGTTGTTTCTTAGAGGAGTAGAAAGCAGATTTATTGAGAGCAGTGGAGCTGCTGTTGATGGCTTCTTATCTTTGGTATTACATTTTGTAATGTGTGACATAGATGAAAGCAGTGCGTGGAATGGATGAATGATATTTTAATATTTGGTATGAAGCAGTTAGTAAGAAACATATTTTGTATTGGAAGGTGGATAATTTTAAAGTATCCAGCCTCATCTTCAGTGCTTCTGTTGAATTATATGTCCTTCTTAAAAATCTGGTTTTCTTTATGTCTTTTTCATTGTTATAGGGAAAAACATTGTGGTTTTGCCATTAAGAGTTGTGGGGTTTCTTTTCAGGAAAAAAGAAAAGGTGTTGTTCTGCTCTGTAAATCTGAATGCTGTGTTAAAGAGTGGGTTGGAATGTGAGCCCTTTGGCTTTGCTATGGATTAACAGATAGGGAAAAACCTGCTCACCCCTAGTGCACAGAAGGACAGCTGCTACTCACTGAATGTGATTGCCTGGGCACCATGGAACCTGGAGGCTGACAGCCAGTTTTTAATCTTGGCTCATATTTACATAGGAGAAAACACCAACAGCCACTCAGTGAAACCGTGAACAGCAGAGAGTGGGAATTGCAGGGAGAGGAGCACCAAAGCTCCCCTTACTCTTACAGAAACCTGAAGCCTTTCAATTTCCAGCCTAACTTTAGTCCTAGACAATGTGCAACCACTGACATTGTTATTGTCTAGATTTTCAAATTCCTTCTCTCTGTCTAGTTTTATACTTCTTGTTTGTTGAACTTCTAATCACTGGGACATCCAGCAGCCTTTGATTTGCTGGGCTGAACCACCAGCTGGTTTAGGGCTGCTTCTACAAGGCAGGTTCTGATCAGCTGTGTGGCCATTCCCTGTACCTGCTTCATTTTCAGCACATCTTTGCCACATGTGGGTGGTCGGAATTGTATTGTGTTCAGAGGGGAGGCTTGCCAAAGCTTTCTGGAATGACAATAATGCTTCCCTTTCTTCAGCAAAACATGCTAGAGTCATAGCTGTCATCTTCTTTGTGGCTGCATTTCATTAATGACTAATCATCAACCTCTTCCCCCTTCTGTCCTGTTAGAGCTGTCCTAACAAGATCTGTAGCTATGCACTGTGGCTAATAAAATTGATATTTCTTCTTTTGCAAGACAGTGCTTGGATATTCCCATAAAATTTTCAAAGGGGAAGTTGATTCTCTTCACCCTTTTTAGGCAAAATTGTCTGCTCTCTCTGATCTCAGTAGCCACAAGATTCTTTTAATAAGTGTGGCGTTTACAGGTAAAGAGTTGACAAGTGAGGCTGGTTTTGTGGGTTTTTTTCCCCTTTTTCATGTTTTACTGTGATTATGATGAGAGATCCAGGGATTATGATGACCAGAGTCATCCTATGTCAGGTGGTCCCACATCCTCTTGATTCACAGAGAGAAAGAATTTGATTCACAGAGAGAAAGGATTCATCAGCTGGATGGCAGGACCATGTTTTTTCGGCAATTAACATTTTCCTTGGCAGTGGCACTTGGCAGCTGTGCTCATGGCCAGGGCTGGAGCCTGCCCAGCCCTGTCTGCCTTCCCTCACTCCAGCCTGGAGGAGCTGCCTGGACCAGGGGTCAGTTAGTAAGAAATACTCACAAAATCTGGCAGGTGTGGAGGAACAGAACAACAGTCAGGGGTCCCTTTGTTCTCTCAGTAGCACACATCCTGAGGCTCCCTGATATCCCAAATCACCACCTGCTTCCTAATGGGACCCAATGCCCATCTCTCAAATTGTTGCCTCCAGAATGCATATTGAAAAACTTCAGAGATCATTGAATCATATAATGGTTTGGATTGGAAGGGACCTTTAATGGTGATTTAGTTCAACCCACCTGATGTGGATCACATGTTGATTCACCATCTCTCTGGGAAACAAATTTAAATCAGCCTGTGTTGTTCTCTATGTTGTGGTCATGATAGTCACCATAGTTTGGGACATTTGAGTAGTTGCTGTGAACTTCAATCAATAGGATGCAGTCCTTGATTCCTACTTGATATAATATCCCAAGGCTGTATCTCCATATTTGCAGGGATGAAGTGTCCATGTTATTTCAAGGATTCTTGGTTCTTCACAAGGAAAGCAAAGTCAGTGGAGAGGCAAGCTGGATCTTGTCAGTTCCTAAAAACCTCCTTCCTAAAAACCTCAGAAGAGCTGCAGGCATTTCCAGGGTGCATCCCAGCCTGCTGGTATGTATTCTTCTCTAAAGAAAGTAGAGAAAAGCAAGAGGAAGCTTCTGGCCAGAATATCCAACAGCCCATGAAGCTAGGCCTGAAGATAGCAGAGAATCGGCAAAAACAGCATCCATTTTTCCTTGCCTTTGCCTAACACTTAACTGGTTAGAGGATTTTAAGAAGCCTGGATAATCCTCTGCCCCTGCTTCCAGTGTTAGAAGCTTAAAACCCTAACAAACTAAGCCTAGTCAATGACTTCAGAATGGATTAGTTGGAATGCTCTAGGACTTACTAGAACTCCATTAGGAATACACAAGGAATAGAGTTTATGTCTTCACAGCCTATTGATACATTAATGCTGCTACTGCTACTACTATAAACACCAAAATCATAAATATTACAGCTGATAAAATATCTGAAGGACAACTAAGACTGCTATAAAATACCGTGTATATTTTAGATAACACTTCATTCAATTGTTACTCCACGTTCACTTTCTTTGGGCATTTGCTGTTGACATTGGTTATCTTGTCACTGTAGCCCAGATTTCTCTGTGAGGCACAATTCTCTGCCTTCGTCTCCAGAGTAATTTGTTTTGATTTTCAGCTTTCCAGTGGGTAGAAAATATGGCCATCAGCAACAAGTGACTCTTGCATGGAAGACACATGGGTCTCTTTTTTTTATTTTGGTAAGACCACTTTGGTGCCTTAAGGTGGCTTTACTGCTCTGCTCCCAGCCCTGTGATCCCAGAGCATTTCGTCAAGTCTCTCAATGGTTTCTCCATCACCAGAGGGTCTCCTTCTTATGCTGTTCATAGCTCCCAAAGGGCTGTTTCTCAAGCTAGCAATAAGGCTGTAAGGTCTTTCCTTTCCTTTTACCTTGCTGCCCTGTCCAATGCAGGGACTTGAGCTGAGTGCTGCAGCATTCCTAAAGTGCCATCCTCTCTAGTCCAGAGCCCTTCCCAAAGGCTGTGGAGCCAGGTGTGAGGCGTGTTTATGTCCCTGGGCTGCTGCACAGTAGCCTTGCTGGAGCTGGCAGGCTGGCCTGCACCATAAGTGTGCTCTGAGAGGCAGGCAATTCAGAAACTCAGGAGCCACTTCTCTGTGTGCTGGCCACAATTCCTGCTTCCCCTGCCAATGTGCTTATGGTTTGGCATTTGTAGACACACCACAGCTGTCCAGTTGATAAACTGACACACTCTGGGTGGCCCTCATCTCTTGAGATTTTACAACTGCTGTTTGCTCCACCAGACATGAATTGGAGTCTTCCAAACTCTCCCACAGAGACTTTCCTGGTACTTTGGTGTCAAGTTCAGAACAAGAATCTGGAGCAGACGTTTTATTCCTAGTAACACTTGTTTTCCTGCAGTGCTGCTCTCTTCAGCTAACCAGTGCCTGTGATGAACACGTGTTTCTGTTCACTGGTTCCTCCTGCTCAGCAGAAGTCAGAAGTTATTTACAGAACCTTGCAATCCATTAGCCCTCTACCCTTGAAGGAAAAAGGTCTGTGTATGCACAGTGAAGCTCAGGATTACAGATCAAATGTGCTGCTGTGTGTATACATTTATATGACCCTTGTGGCTCTTTCTGGTGTTTTCTGCATGCTCGTTGTCCAGGTTAAAGAAAGAGGCATCACCTACTCATGTACAGTAAAATAATATTGAAAAGTGCCATATGTGTAGCAGTGTCCTTGAGAAATACAACTGCTGGGCTGTCTGCCTGTAATGTGAATTCTGTAGCAGCTTTCAGGGAATGGTATTTGTCCCTCATACAAGTTTTGCTTTACTCACATATTACTCCTGGAATATGTGGTTACTTCATCTAGTAAAAAAGGCAGGAAAAAAATAACACCAAAAGGAGGTGATGTTTCAATGGTGGAGAAATTAAACAGTTTTATGTTTTAGTGGCCACCATCAAAATCTTGTCAGGCTGGTTTTTTCCAGCTCCACATCATGGCATTCAGGTAGCAGTGAAATGCATTTATAGACAACTCTCATTTAAAGCCAGATTGATACCATGTTTGGAGCAACTGTTGGCTTGCAGAAAGAAGGAAAGGTATTAATTTCCTTTTGCTTCTGCAGTAGATTCATTGAAATGTGTTGGCTCAGCTGTGTGCAGATATGCTGATGTAATCAAGCCAGGTGCATGCACAGGATTTTCTAACAGGAGGTGGAGATGAGTCTGGATCATGTAAAGAGGAGCTGGAGAACTGTGCAGGATGTTTAGAGGTCACAAGGATGCTTAACATTTTGTATCACACAGGTGAGGAAGAAAGATAGCACAGGTGTAGAGTCATTAATGCACTAAACAGCAAGAAGGTACAAGCTGGGCATTTCAAGGTCCAGAATTCCTGATTAGGTATGGTGCAGGGGTGAGAGGAAGGGACTATGCTCCTGAATTTTGATAGAAAAGGTTAAAGAAGCTGGGCTTCTTACAGGAATTGTAGGGAATTGAGTAAGGATTATTTAGGGAGCATTTTACTATGCCACTTGAACCCAACCAGACTTTTCAGTAGGCAAACATTTATTTCAAGCAAAACACACCCAGAAGCAGCTCTTATAAAATCTATGTGGTTTTTTTTCCCCAGTTGTTCAATACTGCATTCTAGTTGATTGATTTTCAGAAGAATGTATTTTTTCTTTGTCTTCTCAGGAGCAGAGAGATGGGGCAAGGGTGTACAAGAGGACAGGCACATAAACAAGGCTGAATTTGTAGAGAAAGCTCTCCAGACTGATTCTTGTCACCAGAGACTCATACACCATTAAAATTCCTAGATATCTTCTCAGATATCTTCTCAGATTGTATAAGTGAAAAAGACATTACATAAACTGCCAGCATTCTTCTCCTTTTTCACTTTGAGAACCACCCTTGTGGGACAATTGCAAGGAATTTAGTGGGGTTGGCTCTAGTAAATTTCTGTGGATAGCACTCTAAAAATACAGACTCAAGAGGAAGCAGTGTTGGTTTTTTCTGGTTTTGTTTTTAAACAGTTACAGAATTCTACAAAAGGGATGCAATTTTTAAAAAAGCCTAAAAGTAGGTTACTGTGAGAAACCTTTCAGCTCTCATTGCATTCTGTTCCACTTTCAGCATGAAGGAGGGGCTGGCAGGTATTTTCAGTGGAAGAGAGTATGTGCTTTCAGTTCTCACTAAATCCCAGCTGGATTCTGTGTTTAATCCACAAAACTTCCTGTGACCTGATAACTGCAGGTTACTTCAGTTTTGCATTCTTAAAGAGTTCACTGCTTTGACAGGGATTGTTATTCCATCCCTACAAGAAATGGCATGCTGCTGAGTGCAGAAACTTGCATGTCCAGCTACAAATCCACTGAAAGAGCAGTTAAACAAGGAAGTTAGTCATGTTCCTCCTTGTTGGTCATCAAGGGTGGCCATCACAAATTATTATCACCTTTGGCCACCCCAAGCAATAACTCCCTGTGTTCACCCTTTCTTCTAGATCACAACTGCTGTCTCTTAATATTAGTGGTATTATCCCAGTAGCCTGGGATAGGAAAAAACCCTTTTTTTTTTTCTAGTTTCAGGAAAAGTTTTGCAAGAAAAAAAGAAGTCTTGCATGAAATCCAAATCCAGTTACTTTAGTTTCCAGGTTATGTGGAGGTCTGAGGTTGGCTTCTCACAAAGACCTGGGATGCAGGGCAATGTGTGGTCTCAGACATAGTTCTGGCACCAGGTCACACAGGGAAGCCCTGGCTCATACCTGTCTCTCTTCAACTCTGTCTCTTGTTCCCCCCTGGGGTTGCTCAAAATGAACTGACTTATGCAATGAAAGCTGACCGAGGTCTCTGTTGGTAAATCCAGTGTTACAGGCCTTTGCATAATAATTCCAGGATCAGTCTTTCCATCTTCCAAGAAATTTGATAGCTAAAGATTATGACACCTCTGCAGAGTGACTTTTCCAGAGCAGTGACCATTCCCTGTGAAAGTTTCTTCTGTCACTGCATGTCTACAGTAACTTTGGAAACAATTTCTTCTCTCCTTTTTAACCTACACCAGTTTGGTGTTACTAATGCTGCTTCCAAGGTCAAATCTATAGCAGTATTCATTTTCATGAGGATCACTAGTAACCCCTTAAACAAATGACCTCATAAATGACACTTTTGGTCAAAGGCTTTTTGGGGAGAACAGTACCATAGACACACGCACACACTCTGCAGCTGGGAAAAAAAGGCTCTTCTCAGCACTCTATGTATATTTTTTGTGGCCAAAAACTAGAGTGGGAAAGGAAAAGATAACATCTGAGTTGGGATGACCAAAGTACATAGAGAGAACAATTTAGTCTCTTAAAACAATGCAAGAAGTTAGATTCCAGTAGTAATTCAACTGAAGGCAGGAGGTTGGGCTGGATCCAAACATCTATGCAGTCCCAGTGACCCAAGCTATCACATGTGATATACCTCACTTCTTTATTTGCTTGTTTATTCTGAATGACTACAAGGGCACTGGATGTGATAAAAAGTGGACAATGTCCTGAGTTCAGCTGGAGTGAGTTAGAATATTATCTTTCTGGAGCTTCTCCCTACAGTAATGATGATACCCGTTTTGGGGTTAATTTTCTGTTGAATAAGCACGTCAGGTTTTAAGGCACTGGTCCAGACTGTAAACAAGTCAGTCTCTTTGGAGCCTGCTTTGGCAGCTCTGCTGAGGTTGCTATTTGTATTAAAATATTTGCTAACCTATTCTTCATAAAGCCAGGTATGTTTCCGTGAAAAGGAGAGGCAATGTTGACATCTGTGCTCCTGCCAGCAGCAGCAATCATATTACCTTGTTATCTCAGCTAGCCCTCCCCCATGCTGGTGCCCTAAATAAGGGACTGCTGAAATTCTGACCCGGGGCTCGTTACATTTCTGCTCCACACACAGTTCTGTGTGTCTGTGCAAAATTCAGTCCCACCATTTCAGTGGCACTGGGATCAGAAGAAACCTTACTGCTGAGAGAAATCAGTGATAGAAAACCCTGGAATGTAAATTTTAGATGAGCTAGATATTTTCACATGTGGCTGACAAGCAATTTAAAGCACTAAGGAGAGTTCAAGAGGGAGTAAAGTGGTCCGCATAGATATATGGATACTGGAATAATTTGGATGCATTTAGGATACAGTATAGACAAAGAATTCACCTCACCCCTGAAGTGTTTGGGGCTGCATTTTGCATTTTGGCTCTCAGGTCGTGTTAAGTTTCGTGTAGTGAGTCTGACCCCAGCTCTCACGGATGATTGTCACGGCTTTGTTCACATTGCGAGGTTGGGGAGCGGAAAGAAAACAATCTAAACAATGTAGGACCACCACAATTACTTCAGTTGTTTTTATAGGCTGCCCATAAAATTGTGGGCACTTTTCAGACACAGAAAATTACATGGACTTGGACTTAGATATTTTAGCCTAAAGCTTCAGCCCAGTGCCTATGCCTTCCTCTTTCAATGGTCCCATTGTTGACAGCAGTAGATCTAGGGTAAAATGCAGGAAGTTCAGGATTATTATTTATGTTCCAAGATTAAATGGGGTGTCTACAGAAGAAAAAGAGCTTGCTTCTGGGGACAGAATGTTGCTGTCCCTTTTGTATAAATGTGCAAACTGAAGACATAGTAGGCTTTACCTGGTTGAGGGTTTGATCCTTCCATTTGCCATTGGGTAGAATAGATAGTGATAATTTTCCTTTCCTGTTCTCCATTTCCTTTCTTTTGATACACACTTCAAAGTCTAATGAAGATATGTGAAAAATATTTGATGCTGTGTACACAAAAAAGGAGTTTAGTCATGTACTCTGGTGTTTGATTCTTCAATGATGCGCTACATCTATAAGGCACAGAATTTTTTCTTTGAAATAGGTATGATTTTTCAAAGCTGGCCTCATCCTGCTCCCACCAAAATGACATGTTAAGGTTTCCTTTCTCTTCAATAGGAGCAAAGATACATGATGAGCATATTTGGTAGCATTCCCTGTCAAGGAATTAGGACTAAGGATTGCTGCTGGGCATATCCTGAAGTGGTTTATCAGCTGATGAAATTAGATGCGCGATCACTTTACTCAATGCAGATGGGTCAATTTATATCTGACTCTTTGTTCTGGGGATTCCTAGTGACTTACTGATATAACTATGAGGGATTAAGTGTACAGGCAAAATTAATTTTGTGGGAAGTGGTGGTATGCTTGTTGTACCAAGTCATATTGTTGGAAATCCAAACAACCTTCAGGGCATTTCAAATCCGTTCCCCATTTCACACCTGAGGGTTGATCTATTTTTCTGAAGACATGCTTATTCTTTTCCTAACATTAGTTGTACTGATGTGAGATACTAGCTTTCTCAACAAAGTTAGATATGGGGATTTCTTCAAGATGTGATTGTTTGTTACCCATTTTTCTCAGGTATCAGTCTCATACACAGCTGCCTCGTTTTTTTCACTCACTACTGCTGTTAATTGCAGCCCATTTTCCTCTCTCCTTCCCAGTTCCGCCCATTCCCATCCATTATGGTTCCCTTTTGGTAATCATTATGCTGAACTCCTTTTAACTTTTTTTCCTTATTTGGTTGTATGAATGGGCTTGCTCCATGAAAGACAAAGTACTCTGCAGTATCTTTATTACGTGTTTTGGTGGTTTTTGATCCTCATGTCATTATAGGCTGAGTTACTTTGATATGGATCTGGTCCAACTTCTGAGTATTTTGTTGGTTAGCATACTCTCAGTATTAAAAATTACTTTTTCCTTTTAAAATGTCAAGCTTGCCATATTTTTCACATTTTATTTTATTCATTTTTCTTGACAGTAGGTCATGTTAGGTGCTTTGCCACCTCTGCTGCTTCTGTCGTCTCCTAATGTTGAAACTGTCTTTTACAGAGGCTATTTTTCTTATCTTTGGGCTTTCAGACTAAGGTCTTTATGTGAGGTAATTTTGTTTTCTTCTTTCTCTGTCTTCTTTGCTGTCTCTGCTTCTTGTCTTTTGGTTTGGCTTTGGCTTTTGTCTTTCTGTTTTTTGGCTCAGATGATCAGTAGTAGAGGCACAGTTATTGTGAGCTAGCTGAGAGAAAATACGAGATGGAGAAGCTCTTCCATAATTTAGCTTTATGAAAGATCTTCCATTTTAAGGTTGATTTTGAACCCCACCCTGACTTTGTCAAGCTGAAATTAATCCACCTGAAATTGCACAGGGAAACTTCTATGTCAAACCACAGTTTTCCAGGAAAACGTGACTGATACTAGGCAAAATATTTGGGAGATAAAAAAATATTTTACAAAGTGGGGTGATCTCACTTTTTGGACAATTTCCTGATGTTTATTTTAAAGAAATGTCATGACTCAAAACTATCTCGACCGAGAAGCTCCAAACTTGGGTTACTTTATTGTCCCTGGCAAGGATTGGTACTTTGGACTCGCTTTGGAAGGTGGAGGAGGGGGGAGTGTTTATAATTTAGATATTACTTACAACAACGTCTACATACATTAGAAACACGTCAGCTTTCCAAATACCACATTCTGGCTTGTGCATTGTTTATAAACCACAGACCCAGGAGCCTTTGTGCTGTTTGACCAGTGTGCAGCACCACACACTCCTTTGGAAGCACATAGCCAAAGGCTACCAGATGCCTGAACAGTTGCTATTCTATCCATTGAGCAGGATGTGAGATGCACTCAGTTTGAAGCATCTTCTGATCTCCACGGGAGCTTCTACAGAGTCTGTCAACTTCTTGGGCATCCTCAGGATTGTGCTGGCTGCCTCCCTCAGTGCCTCTCAAACGTGAGGTCTCACTGAGCTCTCCTCTCAGCCCACTGCTTGACTGGGAGCAGCTCCCTGCATTAACTGTGGCTTTTAAGAAGCACTCAAACATTTCTCTTAAGCCCCAGAATGCTGAAATATGGGCGTTCTCTAAGGAAGAATTGAGTCCAAGGAGAAAAGTGTAGTTGAAAGGGGGATGTGGAAGTGCTTGTGGATAAAAGGATAATCCTAAAATACGGTAATTATCTGAACAGCTCAGGTACTGGCAAATATCATACGGAAAGTACAGAATTAGGGCAAACTGAACCTAAACACCTTGTTAAAGAAAATGACTTTTTTATGCCTGAATTTTTGTGCACTTAAAGACAACTTGTTTTGATATGGAAGGTCTGCACAGCCTCTAAATATTCTGGTCCAGATTTCCTGGAGTCCCAAGCCTGCTTTTTTTGTCTTGTTCTGCTCTTAATAAAACTGATGTAGGTCAGGCAAGTACTTTATTAACTGGTATTAGTATGGCACATACTAGGACGTCTTAGGAGTGAGTTTTGAGTGAGCTGTGATTCCACTGAAACGTGGAGGTGGCAGACTTGGCCTGCAGCTGCAGATGAGTGCCAGCAGGGCAATTCTGGTCATGGGAGCAGGAAATTCAGCAGAGGCTGCAAAACTCTCCCAAGATGGGCAAATTAGCCCTGACTAAGCTCCTTGCTGGCACAGTGAGTCAGCTACCGGTGTGCAAGCAAGGCAGCTTAGGTTAGATAAGTTTACATTGCAAAACCATTCCATCTGCCACGTAGAGAAATGTTGAAACGTTTAGAAATTCCTCTAATAGCAGTACCTTTATTCATTATGAGTCTGGGAAATTGTACCACCTAGTAAAACCATAGTCCAGACTTATTCAGTGTGTGAATAGTCGCAGTAATTAACTCAATCTAGTGCAATCAAATCCATTTCCAAAAAAAGAAGACCACACACCTCCAAGATACCAGTTTGAATGCCTCTCTTTTGAACATCCCAGTGATCAGGGGAAAGTAGTGAACCTGAAATGCTTCTTTCTGAAATCCTCTGTAGAGCAGTGCACTGACAAGGAAAAGCTGTCCTGTTGTGGAATTCGTGCATTTTGCTATTTTGGACCCAAGACCTCTGTTCCACTCTGGAGGAATGAGAAACAAATTTATTACATTAGTGAAATGGGCAATGGCTGCCTCTGCAGTAGAGACCTTGTGTACTCCAGTGATTAGATTAGGGATAAGATGTCCAGGCAAAAGCTAAATGGAGCTAATAAATTTAAGTGCATCTTCTGAGAAGCACGAACTACCTTTTGCTCTGGGAGGATGAGATTTTGACTGGTTAGGATTTTCTAGAACACTCCATTTCCTTCAAGTAGAGCATTTCCTTCAATATCAGTCTCAACTGTGTTTGCAACCAACAGCAAAGGCACTCTGGGGATAAAGGATCATTTTCTAGAGAAGGTTTTGGTAAAATGAGGGGTCTTTAGCCAAATATGACAACAGTCAACATAGTTCCTTGTGTACTTCACAGTTAAGTAATCTTACTGAAAGTTCAAAGGATTGGATTAAATTCCTCTTGGATTTCCTGTGATAATCTCAGTTGGATCATCTGCTCCTACATGCTAAAGTTCAACAGTGTCTGAATCTGTTAAAGAAAAATTACATTTATTAGACACAACTTTTTTTTGCAAACCTTCCTCATCTGACTGGGAGAACATATGCTATTTAAAGGGCTGTCTTGCAACTAGTGAAAATTTTGCATAGATAACAAAAAAAAAAATGTCAGATGGGAAATAATGAACTCCATTAGCCCTTTACAATTAAAAAAAAAAAAAGGTGTTTTTGGGCTGGGTTTCTCCCTTCCCATGTACTAGAATTCATTTAATTTATACTGCAAATTCTATGGGGTTTTAGCAAAGGTTAAATTCATCTTGCCTTGCAAAACTGCATGAGAAGTAGTTCGGTGAACTTTAAAGAGCAGAGTCCTTGGATATAGACTTGTATTTCAGGAGATGTGGTTTGTGGGTATTGAAGGATAAAACATCAATCAAATGGACAGATACTTCTTTTGGGCAGAAGAATTATTCTTTGAATTTACTCTTTGTATATTTATTGGCAACCCCCATTAGCTATTTTTAAGGACATCTACAGTTTGGAAAGGATGCTATATATTTGTTGTGTTAAAATCTAAGTGGGCAAGGACTAATTGTTCAGCTAATATAGACTAACATAACATCACTGATAATAATTTTACTCAGCTAGTTATCTCTTCTGGTCTCTGTGAAGTAGTTGGAAATTCTTCTGTCAACTTTAGAAGAGCAGGTTTTGCTCTTTTAAGTGTTCAAACAAGTATATTTAGGAGTTGTGATGCTGGTGAGTGCTTTGAATTCACATGATAAGGAAAGTTTGTAATGGGTCGTTCCTCGTGGTGAGAATGCATACATTATTATTTTGTTTGGTTTATTTTTATAGAGTACTTGAGGAGATATTAATGAATTTTTATAGCTTATTCTATCTTATAGCTTAGCCTTTAAGTTAAATGAGAGCAGTGACCTCTTTTGGGCTAGGTCAGAGTTTCTCTATTTCTAATGTAGAATTTCTCTTATAAAGATTTACCTCTATGACAGAGGCAAGGTCGCTAATTCTGTCTATTAACAAATATCTATTTTACTTGAGCAAGGTTAAATGACTGATAATGATCTGTGTCATAGCACAAATACATGTATGGAAGGAAGTTTGTGCAGCCTTCCCTGAAAAAATGCCTTTTCAGATTTTTTAAGGATTCATCCAAAACTCAATAGGAGAACCCTTCAGTGCCATTAGAGAGGCAGAAACATTTCCAAGAAAAAGGAAAATTTGAAAATCTGCATTTTCAGCAGTGACTATTACTGGTTTTTCCTCAGTTTCAGTGTTCACAAACAGAGAATTCAAAGGAAAATTTGGAAGAAAAATCCAAATGCAAAGGGGCCCCAGTTTTCTGCTTTCCAGACTCCTCTTTTGAAGTGCCTCCACCCAGGCAGCTGAAGCACTAGTCATTTTAGAACTCTCCATCTCATTCTTCTCTTTTCCTCATCTTTTTCTCTTTTTCCCTTCTCTTTTCTATTAAGGTCAAATCCTGCTTCTCCTGATGCCAATAATAAAACTCCCATTGATTTCAACATCAGCAGGAAATATGCAGTTTGTTATTTACCACAACCACCACAATGAATCTCTGGGAAGAATTCATTTATATTCATTCCAACAATGCCATGAAAAATGGGCCCTTGCTATTTTATCACATCCAAACTGTTGCTCTAACTCTAACATCCTAGCTGTTGCTAACAAGTCAGTGATGATTTGTAAACCAACAATTTATGGTAACCACATTCCATCCCCATTATGATGTGTGGTTTGGAAATGGAAAAGTAATCAAGACCTCCTGTTAAGAGACTTTATTTCAGTTGAGGTTTTCTGTAAATAAAAGCATTTTGAAAGGATCATTGCTATATGATTCTAACTCCAAATTGTTCATTTGATCTGGGTCCCATCTATGCTCCAAATTCCTGCCAGGCTCAGTCTGTCAGGAGTGTGAGATCCCCAACAGTGGCATGAGCATGCTGGCAGAACTGTTTTTATCAGTGCAAGTATTTTCACTCAACTGGATAGTTTCACCAGACTGGAACAGCAGTTCCATTTCTTGGAGACAGCTATGTCCATTCCTTGGAATACTTCGTAATACTTTATCAGCACACTGTAAGGGTACTCTGACATAAATAAAGGCCTCCTACTACAGTTACAGTAAGAGATGAAGGGCTGCAGTCAGCCCCATGGTATGATGTGATGCCCCAGGGAACAAAGAGCCTGCGTAGCTTGTGCAAGACTTTGTCTTGGTTGTAAGGGCTGTGGGCAGTCACCATGACACTGAGGAGGACTTTCCAGCACTTTGGTGGGAGACCACCTAGAACTGCTGGTAAATAAACTCAAACAAGGGAATTTTCTTCCAGTATTACATTTTGGTACCAACCAGGTTGAAAACCTTCTTTTGATTTCTTTCTCTGAGACACCAGGAAGCCCAGCAGCCTGGCTTTGAGGCTAGAGACACCTTGTTTGGTGACCTGCTGAATTAGAGAGCAATTTAGACAGTTTAGAGAGGGCCCTACTAATCAGCCTTAACTTACGTGATATGATGAGAGAGACCACACTTATTAGGAGGTAAAACTCTCTTCCTACCTCTTTGTCTCCAGCAAAAATCACTACTTGATTCAGTTACATATCCCAGAATTGAGCATAAGTTGCTGGGGTAGGATATCACCTCAAAGGCTTTACTCTGATTTTCTATTGAACAGGGGACTGCACAAAAACACTCTTAAAATTTATTTTTATTTTGTGACCTAATTCTGTGAAGAGGATTTCAGCATGTATGGATCCTCATGAGGTGTTCATTTCCTTTATTTTAATAATGACATGAAAATGAATAGATATTTTGTTCTTAAATAACTTTCTAAGTAGTTCTCTCTGTATCATTAAGGGGAATTACGTGTTCTAAAGGGAAATTTACCTCATGTAGTAAAGCAGACTGAAAAATAAGACACAAATGCTAGCAGGAGAACTTGTTCACCGTCAGAAACTAAGCATAGGTCCATGATAAAATGGATTAATGGGCTTAGCTCTGGTTTAATGTGTTTCTCCCACTTGCGACCCTCTGCTGTGAGTAGAATGTCTACTTGTTTGTGATGGCACAAACAAAGCAGTTCCTGAACCACCATTGCACTGCTGGAATTTGGTTTTGAGGAAAAGCAGTTTGTATAATGCAGGAAATAATAATGGAGGGAATAATAATGGAAAAGTATTTTCCTGATCTGTCACAGTTATGCTGCCAGGTGTGCTGTGTAGCAGCAAGTGGTGGAAAGTCAGAGAAGGTTTTAGATGGGACTGCCTGAAACCAGTAGCAGCAGTAGTAGTGCCAAGGACAAAGCTGTCACTTAATGTAGTTTTAGAAAAGACCTCAAATATTTCACTAGAGAGATGCCCAGCTTATTGTCCTACAAGCTGCTGGACATGGATTCTGGTGGGCCTTGAGAGGACAATCTGTCACACTCAGCAAGCACCCGAGTGTGATGATAGGGACCACTGCAGCCCAGGCTGGTTCATCACCCCGGAGCAGCATTTGATAATATCTGGCCTCCCCAGCTCTGGAAACAAGTCAAAATCTCCAGGCTGGCTTACATGATTTTATCCCTATCACTCATTCTTTCCACACAGCCCTTTGGGGCATGGAATAGATATCCCAAATAGAATGGATAGATATCCTCAAATATTTATTCTTAAAGATGTATCACGCTGTTCTTTAATTAGAAAGTTAGCGAGCAGGAAGAAAATTGCCCAGATTTTATCCAGCAGCGGGGAGGTGTCAGGTGGGAGGGCAGGAGCTCAGCCAAGCCCGTGTTGACACCATTAATCTGATGCTGCGCTACCACCTTGTGGGCAGAAGGTAAATAGCGCGGAGGGACGGGCACAGGGGACACGGGGACAAACACAGCACCATGGGCACCCTGCTGCCCAAGGACGGCTCAGCCTGCATCCCCCAGCCTGAGACACCTCGGGATCAGCCAGGAGAACCGAGCAGACTGTGGAAATCTGCTGGAGCTCTGAAGTGAGGGATGCCCTGCAAAGGGATGCGGCAGTATGGTATTGCTGCGGGATATAAAGAGAAGCAAGTAGGATGAAATCATGTTCCCATTATACTGGAGTACCAATGCCTTTATATAAAGGAACTCTTCTGATCTGCCTGCTCTTAACCACGATCCTCAGAGCTCCTCACAAGTTTCTTGACTGGCTTCCACCTGCTAACTGCACTGACAAGTCCCTTGGCAGTGTGCTGCCTTGGAGTACCAACACCTCCGTGGTCTTCTCTCCACATTCCAGGATTGCTGCAGCTCTCTTGAATTTCTGTGCTGTGCTTCAGGGAAGGATAGAAATAAGAAAGCCACCTAAAAGTCAAGTTATTGAATATATTGCTAATAAGAATATTATTGGTATCCTCTTCATCCCTTCAGGATTTAGTACCCCATGGCACTTAACAGATTCCAAGAGAAGATCTATTCAAAACATTATCTCCCTGAACATCTGAGACTCTGCACAATCAGATGTAATGTCTGATGTGCCTCCTCACACCTAACTAGAGAGGGATTTGAAAAACAAGTGTTTCTCTGACATCTGTTATGTGCCAAAGACTTCCCTGGAATTGTTCAAGGAACAACTCAGCCTGGAACTTAGTGCTGTGCTTTAGTTGATATGGTGGCATCTGATCAAAGGATGAATCTTGGAGGTCTTTACCAAACTCGACCTGGCCCTTAGTGCTGTGCTTTAGTTGATACAGTGACAGCTGGTAAAAGGCTGAATCTTGGAGGTCTTTACCAAACTTAATGATTCTATGATTGGCACAAGTTAAAAGCTTTTGGGGAACTGAGCCTCCTGTTAGTCAACAGGCCAGAGTTCCAGATTTACGTCAATGCCACATTCTGGGGCAGGATGAGATGCAAAATCTTACTGAGGGTTTCCACACCCAAAGAACCTGTCCAATAAGCCCAGTTAATCTGATGTTACAGAATAAGTAACATCAATTGCTCTTTCTCAATTGCTCTTCATTTGGAGCAGTCCCCTTCAATGGTAAATTAGGTGTTTGCTGGAGCGAGCATGTGAACTTGGTTCTCCAACATGACTAGAGGTTGCCTTAGTGGAAGGCAGTAAAATCCTTTCTGCTTTCCTTCTCTCTCACCTCCCCCATCCTCTACATTTTCATAAGACAGTTTGAGCATTTAATCCAGTATTGCTACTTCCAAGCTCAAGAATGATCCATCCTGGCAGACAGGAAGCCAAGGAAAGACGCCATGAGGCCTGTATGGATGAAATAGGAGCTCCAGACAAACCTCAAACACAAAAAAACAAACATGCAAGAGGTGGAATTAGTTTCAGATCTCCCATGAGGAATACAGACACATTTTATCGTGCAAGGATGAGGTTAGGGAAATGAAAGCCTAGCTGCAGTAGGATCTGGTAAGGGATGTAAAGGAAAACAAGAAGGGCCTCTAGGAGTGTATTTACAGAAAAATAAAAAGAAAGGAGCAGGGGAGTGGGACGTAGGCTTGCTGCTGAATGAGACCTGGAAAAGACTGATGACTTTTTACCTGGAGGTATGGGACAACCAGAATCTTGGTGAAACAGTGCACCTGATGATGATTAGCCCCAGGCACGAGGGAGATCCACCAGCTGCAAAGTGGCTTGGCAGAAAGAACCTAGTGGTCTGTGAGTGCTGGGGGACAGCAAACTGACCACAAGGCAGGAATCTGCCCTCTAAGCAAAGGTGGCCAACAGCACCCTGGATGGCAGGAAGATGCAGCACAAGGAGTCAGGAGAGCTCTCCTTTGTGCTCACCAGTGTTGGAACAATGTCTGGAGTGCCACAGCCACAAGGATGAGGACAAAAACATACAGGGGCAAGTCTAATGAAGGAACATGAGGATTATCCATGGATTGGAGCATGTGATGTACAGGAAGACACTGAGAAAACTGGGACTGTTTTGAGCCTGGGAAAGAGAAGGCTCAGTGGGATCTGAATAATCTGTATAAACACCTGATGGAGACAGTAAAAAGGGTAGATACTCTTCTCAGCAGTATCCTCTGAAAGGAGTCGTGACAATGGGCACAAAAACGAAATACCTGAAATTCCTTTCAAATTTTATTTTTTTTTTTAATTATTGTGAATGGTCAAATGCTAAAACACATTTCCCTGAGAGTTTGTGTAGTTCCTGTCCTTGGAGATATTCAATGCCTAGGTAGATACAATACTGAGCAACATGTTCTAGTTGACCCTCTCTGTGTAGGGTGTTGGAGTAGACAATCTCCAGAGGTCCCTTCCAAACTGTGATTCTGTACAGTGACACATTTATTATTCCAGGCACAGTTCTGATAGGAGCAATGCTTCTGTGTACAACTTCATTTTCCCTTTTTGGCAGAGACGAAAACCATTTCTATCTTTTGATTCTGCTTTCAGGATAACATTCAGCCCACAGTTACTGTGGGACATGAGTGAGTGCTCATGCTCTCTTCAGCAGTTTTCTGTGCTCTACTTCTCCTGTTGCCCAAGGAAATGTATTGAAGCATCACAGCTCATCTCTGTCCCCAGCTTGTCCAGCAAGGACATGGAAAAGACCAAAATATAAATTATTTTTTCATGTGGCATAAGCACAGGGTATGCCTGAGGCATGAAGAGCAGAATATGCACTGCAGGCACTCTTCCACTCCAGCTGTGTGTGAGAGTGGTCCTTTAATTCAGGAACAGATCACACACCCCTCACTCTGCTCCAAGCACAGCTGCTCAGAACTCCCATTTTTCCCACCTGCTGTGCTTTTGCTTTTCTCTTCCACTGACCAACGGTGTGAAACAGCAGAGCTGCTGTGGAGTAACAGGTTGTGTAGGACACATCTTGAGGATGTGCTAATTTCATCTACCGAGATCTTGTTAGTGAAAGATTTTCATGTCATGCTCAAAATAACTCCTTTGCTGAGGGTGGAAGTCTGTTAATGTGACAAATGCTGAACCTGTTTCTCTGCAGAGAAGTTGCTAGCAGAAGACTGTGATGGTGTTGTAGGAGGAATTCAGAGTAAAACAGCTCTTGGTGGTTTTTGTTGGTGCCCTCAGCTACATGAGCATCTTCTTCCTCACTTATATGAATGCTGCTTTTTATGTAAAAAATATTTCCTCTCGCTCCATAGTTCCTAAATGACACAATTTATCTTGCTATGTGTTGCACACAAATATAAACAGGATTTCACAATATCAAACCTGTTATATTAGAAAACAAAAGACCTGAACTTCCTTGCCTAAATTCTCAGGCAACATAGCACACCATTAGCATAGCCTAAGACAGCTCTTCTGAAATTCTCTTGTAATACCACTTTTTATCAGCTTAATACAGAACTAAGCCACTGGTATGAATCATACAGGGCCCCACAGTCCTCTGTAATAATTTTAGTGTCTTCAACTGTTAGTCAACACTCTAAGGCTTTGGTAAACTTCTAGAATGTGAGGATGAATTTGCAGAAGTTCATCAGGAAATTCTTTGTAGAGCCCATATTTTCCATTTAAGCAGTAAAGAGTGATGTATTCTCTAGCTTTCTGTGCAATGACATCATTGCTTCTTTCCTTCATGTTTTCAGCCTAGCTCTTGGACAAATAGAGATGTCAAGGCAATAGGAAGTCAATTTTCTCCATGATTTTTTTCTTTTCTTAATCTATCTTTAGCTCCATTTATCAGAGTAATATAGCAGTACAGAAATTAATGATGTATCACAAAGTACAGAGAAATTGCCCACACAGCCAATATCATCAGAAGGCCAGTACCACATTAGGAATGGGCTGGAATTATTCCCGAACTGTGTATGCACATGATAGCAATATTGGATGACACATTTGTCACAGAAAACCCACTCTGGTGACCTTCAATTTGTTTTCTGCCCAAGGATAAGGATTATAATTGGAGGAAAGTTACTAAGCAACAGTGGCTAGCAAGTTTCATTTACAGCACTCCTTCCTCCCCATCCTCCCTGCAGCTCACACAGCATTTCACAAAGGGGCTAAACCTCAGATTCAGTTGCAAAGCCTGCCTTTGTAAGACACCAGAGACACAGGAATAGAGTTAAATAATTTTGTTTACTCAGAGTTAAACCAAGAAATATGAACTAATTCGAAAGTCAGAACCAAATTGAAATGTCTGAAGTAGAAGAATTAAACACTGTACAAAATTCATATCATCATCCAACACACATTCCATTTCTAACCCATCAGTTTTGGGATTCATTCAGGAAATACTTAAAACAGGCCTTTTTTCTTTTTTTCCTTTTTCTTTTCTTTTATTTTACAGGTTCTAGTGAGACTGTTCCTAACAGCCTTGTACAAAACACATTGATCATCTATGTCATCTTGTGAGATATTGAAAGACAGCATTTGTTGATTAACAGATTGAAAGATATTTTCCTTCTATGAATTCATTTTAATTGTCTGTTTATAGCAGAGTATCTAAAGTCTGCAGTCTACCACTTCAAGAAATATTTAATAATAGTGACAGTTGGGGTTTTTTTTCTCAGTAAATATAATAGGAAACTACTAAATCTGCACAGTGATATGACTGTAAATGGATCCTCTATTTTTACTTCCACATTTTAGCTATTAGCCTGCTCAACAGAAATTTAGCTGCAGAATCTGAGTCTGCAAGTGAGATCAGTCAGACTGGCTTCACTGAAGTCAGCAGCACATCCTGTTTTATTGCCTGCCATGCCCAAACTCCACAGCTCCAGCAACAGCTGAAACAGAACACACCATTGTAAATGGCATGCAAAATTGTTTTAAGGCAGGATTCTTCTAGTAACTGTACATGCCAAGGGTTAGGTGTTATGTTTTATATTTAGGTGTTTATGTTAAATCTATCACAGTTAATGCTGTGGAAGATATACCTTGAAGATGAACACCACTGGTTGTGGATGGGAGCAGAGATTTGGTTTGGATACATCAAATAGTAGCTGTCACTTTCTTTACCCAAGTGTAACCATTTTGCCAGGTCTTAATTGCCTCATCAAGGTTTGGTTTGTGTTTAAAACTGTCCATGTGTTGTTCAAGTTCCACCCAAAACGTTGGGAAAATAATATTGAACTTTCTCATGTTTAATGAGCTAATTTTCCTCTTTTGCAAGCACAAATCAAAGGCATCAATAAATAACAGTATAAACCAATGGAAATAAAAAAGCTCTTGACAAAATGGTTAAACAGGGTAAAAGACAGCATCTGGCATACAGTTACAGCAACAATAATTTTACCATCTTCTGAGAGGGCAGGGCTTGGCCAGCTGCTCCCTTTTCCTTCCTAATGCGACCTTCACTCTAAATTTAGGATTCCTGTGTCTTGCAAGGCAGCAAGGCCTTGTCAGCTTCAGCTTTCAGAGAATTGTAGAATCATAGAATTGTTAAGGTTGGAAGTTACCTTCAAGGTCATCCAGTCCCACTGTAAGCACTACCATTGTAACTCCTGAACGAATAAACCACATCCCCCAGTGCCAGATCCAGACACTCCCTGAACACCTCCAGGGACAGTGACTCCATCACCTTCCTGGGCAGCCTCTTTCCATGCCTGGCCACCCTAGCAGGGAACAAATCTTTCAGATATCTAGTCTGACTCTCCCCTGTCTCAGCTGAAGGTCATTTTTTTGTGCTCTCACAGCAGGCACAGCAGAAGGAAATAACACCCACCTCCCTGCAGCCTCTTTTCAGGGAGTTGTAGACAGTGATGAGGTCCCCCCAAGCCTCCTCTTCTTGATACTGAACAATATCATCTGCCTTAGCTGTTCCACATAAGGTGTTTTCTAGACTCTTCACAAGACTTTTTGCCCTTCTTGTTTGTGTTGTTTTCCACACACCACCTAAAAACCTCTTTTCTAAAGATCTCTTTTTCTGTTCTCTATCTTTTATATCCCATGTTGAAAGTGAAATGCTTCAGATAAAGCTAACATTCCTCTGGCAAGGTTAAAAAATCATAAGTGACCTTGAGTCCTTCACACTCTAATAGGTACAAAACTGTGTCCTTTATGCTAAAAAACTCCTGTTCAGACAGAAATGTTTCTCAAATATAATGAAACAGCCTATGCATGTTTCAGGCATATCTATGGGTCCTTTCTGTTCCTCATGCCTTTGCTCTGCCAGTTGTCAGCCTTTCTGCTCCTTTTCTAGTCTGCCTTTCTTTCCCCTGGGGAGTTTGTGTGGTGGGAGAGGGTGCCAGAGCTTTGCTTTCACTTTGGGCCTCAGCCACCAGCTTTACCCAAACCTAATGTATATTTAATATGATGCAGCCAACAACTTTTTCTGCCAACCTCTGATCATGTGCCAGCTGAAGAATGCTGCAAAGTAATGTCCTCTGACTAAATCTTGAAGCCCACGTATAAACTCCTGATTAGTGGTGGCTGAGATTACTGGGGATGTGTGTCTGTACCCCTCTGTTTCTGTGCCAACTGGAATTTCTCCATACTGTAGGATATCTAAGGAAGCAGGCTCTGGAGAGCCTTCTGTTTTTGCAGTAGGTGTGTAAGGCAAAGCTGCTGCAGAGTTTTTCCTGGTAGCTTCATTTCCTGACTCCAGAAGTCGTGTAACACTTCTGTGCACGGTGAATTGGTGGCCATGATTCACTGGGGGAGTTATGGCATTTCAGGATGGCTGTAAGGAGATCTTCAGGCCTGAAGTTGTACATGGAAGAATTTAGTGATGTAGGTTTCTTTAGGAGCACACTATCTTTTTCATGGAAGCTTGATTTGTTTTCTTCTTTCTTCATGGCTCAGCAGAGACAAAGAAGACTGAGGGTAATGAGGTTTCCTTTCTTGGAAGGTTTTTTCCTTTTTTCTTTCTCTTTTTTTTCTCTACTCACCCCTCCTTCACCTTATCCCCTCACCCTAGCCTTTCTTGAAGTGGTTAAGAAGGGTTTATATTCACCAGGTAGTACAAAGATCAAAATGCTAAGGGAACCAGAGGGAAGTGATTGAGAAGGTCTTTCTGAGGATGACAGCTCTGCCTTGTAATACAATACTATTTCTCATGGGAGTGGGTGGGAGGCCAGCCTAAATTTCCCCTTGCTGTCCTGCCAAATTCCCCAAATTGCATAACTGTGTATTCTCCTAACACAGTGGTACCCTTGGCATCACTAGCAAATCTGCAGGGAAGCAGTGAAGCAGCTGGAGGCTTGAAGGTGGACCAAAATTGGTAGAGGACAGACTTGGTTAGCCAAAAAACAAAACAAACCCAAACCCACAAACTGAATTTACTAACTCTCCCATGTATAACTGAAGAGCACAATACAGATTTAATAACATACACTATTTGGTTCTAAATGCACTCCATCTAGGAAAAATAAGTTTATCGGGATAAGCAAAGGGCCCACAGGGAGTTCATCAGTTCAGTTTCAAGTCACAAGATGTGTTTTACTTGGCTATGGAACCTTTTTTGTGCAAGATTAATATGAAACTGCTGAAATGCAAACTGACAAAAAGACATATTTGTACTGGTTGGTGCTTTTTCCTCTGTGCCATTATTTTCATCCGGAGGCCCCATCGCTGCCTTTCCCATCACTGCTGCCTTAGACTGACAGGAGGATGAGGTACTTGTTGGCTTCTGCGAGGAAATGAAAGAATGACTATTGGAGGAGCAGAAAATGATCAGTGTAACTCCTAGGGCTGTAACCCTGAAGGCTTTTGTTTTGTCGCTCCACTGAATCAAAAGAAAAGAATTTGGACCTTCTTGGGGGGGAGTGTCAAACATGGCTAGCCTGGGGTAGGCTTTGCCTGAGCAAGGAGGGAAAGATTTACATCCTTTGGAAAAATATTTACTCATCTTAAAAGTTCAGGTAGCCAAATCCACTAATTCTGCAGCTTCACCAAGTTCCACTGCAGCCTGCCTCAGCCCTGTGTGCCAGCTGACCATCACTAAGGCGAGGAAAAAGCAAGTATACCCACAGTGGTTTTGATAATCTTGCTGATAAAATTTCCTGTGTGCAGCACCTCAAACAGGCTCAGTGCTGTCGCTGGGACTGCTGGGTGCTACTCAGCATGTGTAAGGGTGGGAGAATCTGGCTCCAAAATGGTTTCTTTTTCTCTCCTTGCTAAAGGACCTGGAAAAGACAAGGATGTGTGGGCGGGCCTGGAGTCCCTCCAAAGAAAGTGTGAGGCCTTGGGCAAAACAAATCCATCAGGTCTCTCATTTCTTCCAAATATAGGTCTGTTCTGAGTAATAGCCAAACTCAAGTCTAAATTCCACATTCAGCCCTTTCAGAGGGAATACATGAAAAAGACCCTATGGCCCAGAGAGTCCGTCTATAGAAAATATTTTGATAGCTCTTCCGCTCTGGCATTATCTTCCACTTAAAAAGAAAGAGAAGGAAAACACACAGAACTGGAGCACATGATTTAATTTTCACTGTAAAAGGACTGATTGATGAAAATAATACTTCTGAAAACAATCTGTTGTGAGCTATCAAATATTTTTGCCTATGCACCAATTGGCAGGAAGCAGACAGATAAATTATTACAATATGTAAGGAAACAAATTGCTCTGAAGAGGAATGGTATTTGTGTGTGTGTGTTTATGAGCAGGATAAGTAGAATTAAACCCATAAAAGCGTGCTGAGAGATCATCTTCCATCACAGCAGAAATATACTGGAAGCAAAGGAACTCACTTCAGCTCTGTCCCTGGCTGAATTTCTAGCAAAACAGGGTTTATGATATGCAAGTGTTCTCCTGGAGTAGAATTTTTAAACAAATTAAAATAAAAAAGGAGATTGGGATGTTCCTGCTGTTAAGAGGAAGGGGGTCTCACGGCCATTTTTGCCAAGATACTTCAAAATTTTTCAGACATCACCACATTTTAATAAAGAGGAGCAGTTGCAGCAGATCCACAGATCCTGAATATTGTTGCTCATGGGAAAATTTTTGGAAGTGCTGTAGACATGGAGCTTTAAGAACCAGCATTCTATTAACTTTCAATAAGACAGTTTCTATAGAGCCTGACAAGTGGAAAAATGACAGTGAGATAAGGTCTGTATGAAATAACAGCCTGTGGATTGCTCTGTGGTGTCTGTGTACGTGTTCCTATCCCACAGTGAGAAGCTCAGGCAGAGATGGTAGCTCATTTTCTGATAACTCCTTTTCCATCAAAAGCCAAACCACATCACATTTTCCCCAGAGCTCTGTACACTGGGTACTGGGTAGCTGGTGGGTAGCAGTGGACAAGGCAGCCACATGCTAAATACAATTTTGAATAAATAAGTAGAGCTCCTAAGAGGCACAGGATAAATATTCTTTTACACTTGTAGATAACTATCACCCACCTTGAGCCATGAGATCCACATTTTCCCTTCTCATGCCTGTAACCTGCATCAACCCCATCTGCTTGCACTGCTGCTGAGAGGAGAGGGAACCCTTCTGGTCTGGAGCATCATCTTCTTTTCCTCTATTTGTGCATTGTAGAGGAAGGAAGGGGACTCAAACAGCATGAAAGTCTGGATTGGGCAATAATAAGACTGATTCTGGGAAATGTGACCTGTGGAACATAAATAAATTCCAGGTACATCTCAGGAGCTGGAGAGGGAGACAAGACAAGTTGTGGAATATACCAGATATTTTTTCTATTGCAAAGCTATATGGCTGCTAGTTGTTGATCTTAGGTTTTCCACCAGGTGTTCCATAGATTTGACCTTTTGATCATTACTGCAATCATCATGACATCAACAAGAGGCAAAGATTTCTAATGGTATCCAGGGGAATCTGAATTCCATGAAAAAAGCAATGGAAGCTGATTTGCTAAAGGGCTTTTTACAAACCTTTCCTTACACAAGAATTTCCTTCCCAGGAGTTAGATTTCCCACTCAAATTAAGCATCCTTGTATGTGACAGAGCCTTCCTTTTCTTTCAATGAAGGTACAAATATTCTGTGATCTTAAATATGACAAGAAATTATCTTGTTGTATTCCAAGGCTACTGAATGAGTACTTAATAGTGAGCAGAAGTGCTCCTCTAACAAACTCTTGTATTTGCATATTTTAGGGGACCATTCATAATTTGTGGGCAATAGGTGATGCTAATTACTTGCAGCAAGGAGCTAGCCAGCCTAAGAAGTTGTGATCATACCATTAAGGCAGCAAGTACAATGCTGTGTGGATGAAAAATTACTATGCTGTTTTCTACATAGTCTGTTTACAAGTTATCTGTTTTGTGACAGATAACTTGAAAAGGTGGCAAGGGAAGGAAAAAAAACGGTAAGAGTCCCATAACACATAAGTATGCTCATATCACCTACCAAAAATTGGAGTAAGGCTTGTTTGTGATTGAAGCATTCTAAGCAGGAGCTCATTATTTCATCTAAGTCAGCAGCCTAAATTACAGTGGAAAGATTACCTGAACTGAGCTGGTCTGTGCATTTAAGATTTCTGCCTGCGAGCACAACTTCTTCACTAAGCCTCCAAGTGCTAGCACCACCTACAAGTATCTCAGTGGCAGGTGAGATGTACTGCTGTGGTTTTAAAAGAGGTTTTCAATGGCCAAGCAGAAGTTTTCCAGCTCCTCTTTTATCTGGTGGAGTGCCCTCTTGACTTTCTGTGGTGTGTTCAAAACCTCTATGCTGCTGGTGAAGGGGTCGTAGCGCAGAGCAAAAGGCTTCTTGATCCTCATGGCGTAGCTCCTGTGGGGAGACAGGACAGAGCTTCTGCTTCAAAAGGAGCAAAACCTGCAGGACCTCATTTCTCAGGGTGCACTCATGGAGCAGAGGCTGCTGTGACACCTCCCCACTGCTTCTGCTGAGCTTTGCCTGGTGCAGCACACCCTGCCCAGGGCTGAGCCACTCGCATCCCCAAAGTTCTGCAGGGCCTGGTGTCAGCCTGCCTGGCTGAGTTTGAGCCCCTCACAGCCCCAGATCTGCAGGGCCTGGTGTCAGCCTGGCTGGGTTTGAGCCCCTTGCAGCCCCAGATTTCTGCAGGGCCTGGTGTCAGCCTGCCTGGCTGGGTTTGAGCCCCTCACAGCCCCAAGGTTCTGCAGTGCCTGGTGTCAGCCTGCCTGGCTGGGTTTGAGCCCCTCACAGCCCCAGATTTCTGCAGGGCCTGGTGTCAGCCTGGCTGGGTTTGAGCCCCTCACAGCCCCAAGGTTCTGCAGTGCCTGGTGTCAGCCTGCCTGCTGGGCCCCGTCTGTGCTCTCACCGCTCTGCCTTCACACAATTCAGAGTTATTACAACCACAAGCTGAGGAATGCAGGAGCACAGCATGTCTGCCGCCTTCACTTCCAAGAAATAACCTGGAGCAGCTCTTTCTGTGTTATATTCTAAAAACCTGTTGATACTAGGCATCCTGGGCTATATTTCTGTCTCTATTAAAAGAAAAAACACGATTGCTTGCCATTTTCTACAATATTTCCATTAAGTGCACGCTGGTAGGAACCCCCTGTACTGATGTTGCCTTATGTTTTCCGTGCTGACAGATTCTTGTGCTTTCAGTTATTTTGAGCAGCCTTGGCTGTGCAACTGCTTTGAAAAAAATGTATGAAAAAGCTCCATGCCTGAGAGTGGTGTATTCCTTGTCCTCATACGTTCTTTGCAGGTTTGTCTGAGTCAAAAGCTTTGCAAGTCCTCTCTCCTCTGCCAGGGAGTTCTCACCCTCATTTTTACACATATTAAAAATTTAATGTGAACATTTAGATTTAAGATGATGAGCCTACTTAGCCATGGCTATAGCCCCAGCAGACACTGCTTCTGGGGAAGAGGAGAAGAGAGTAGGGAAGAAGTCTGGCTCAGGCTCCCTTCCTCTAATAAATTCCTCATTTCAGCTCCTGCATGCTCCCCAGTAGCTCCACAACCAACATCCTGCCTCCAGCCAGAATTGGTCATGTTGTTCTAAATGTTGGAGATGAAGGCCAGAATTTAAACTCTGCTTATTTATTTTTTTTAAAGGAAAAAGAAACAAACATCCTTACTGCACAACATCGCACAGTTAAGGAAATGTGTTTAGAAACACCTCAAGCTACTTTGAAATAATGTTATTTAGGTTGCAGACACCTACTTTGTAGAAATTAGGTTGCCCGTGAATGCTGATTCTGGATTCTTGTGCAGATATAATCAGAGCAGAAAGGCAATCTTGTTTTCAAGCCTCCTGCTGATTCTTGTTAATTCCAGAGACTGCTAGGAAATTTCTATGTGACCTTGGGTAAATCAGTTCTTCACGACCTCCTGTTTGTATGAACTAGCACATAGGGTGGGATTGCACTCTCACAGCTCAGTTACAGAATTTACTTCAGAAGGTGCTAAAATGAAGCATTGTTAAGATGAAGCAGGGGACAGGGCATAGCAAAAATAAATTCTGACTTTCTGTGAATCTTTTCTGAGATAAGCTTTACTTTGTGGTACAAAAGCCACTATGCAGGTGCAGTGAGATAGCCTGGCATGGTTGTTGCAATAGTTTGTAAATAGAAGTATTTGAGATTAAGAATCAATCCAGTGTGCGCCCCTCAATGAAAATACCCACAAACACTTTACTTACTGAAGCTTGACCTTGGCATCTTCCAGGTTTTCTGCAATGAAATAGACAGGCTGGAAGGCTTGATCCTGATAGGGGTAAACTGCAGTCACTTCTGGATCAAAAGGCTTGTACTCTGGCTCCTTTGACAAAGCATACTTTGGAGCAGGAACAACACCAGTTAGAGCAGGTGAATGAACAGAGAAAGAATTAGTCCCTGCTGGGCAGTAAAATTCTCTTTGGGGAATAGTTAGGGGTAATAGAAAGTCCTGTTCTTTCATATGTCAGGGCTAATTTTCATAATTAGCAGTTATTAAACCAAATAATAAACATTTTTTAAGATAAAAGAATATATATATATATATATATATATATATATATATGTATATATGTATATATATAGCCTGCATTACAGTGGTGTACAACTGGATAGCACAGCCATGTCCTCTGACAGGGAGGGAAGAGTCTATGCCACCCCCAAAATATAAGTATCCAGAAGAAAAAATTATCATGCTGCTTTTTTTCAGATAGTGTCACAGAAAGTTCACAGTCCTGTCTAGCATTACTTTAGAGTCCCCTAGCCCTTGTCACAAATTTCATGCTTCCTGCTGCAATGAAGATCAGAAGGCAGAATGTTTCTGGTATTGTATGCACAGCTCCCAGGCCAATATAGCAACCTAAAATCTTCCCTGAAATCCAATATATAAATGAACACTATACTGCATCTGTACATTTGTATTTTTGAACCCATAGAGGTTCTTCTATATGTTTTTCTCCAGCTCTCTTACGTTGTCCCCCCCAGGCAAATATGAATTTTATAGAAGCCACTTCTGTCCACACTGCAGTCAAAGGTGCATCTACATAGTCTGTTTACAAATATTGGAAATGCCTTTTCAACCAGCCACCAGTTTTACTTGCACAGAGTCCTGGGAAGGCAAGGAGCTCATCCCATCAATGTTGAGACCCTTTTTCTCACCTTCAGACTGGACAGTGGGCCCCATTCACCTAGGGATATTCCTTTAGTACACACCTTCTCTGACATCTGTCTCTTTCCCTTTCTCTCTTCTTCCCCAGCCTTCAGGAGACTCCCTTCACCCTTTTATAATCCAAATGTCAACTCTCAGGGTGCTACTTGTAAATAACTGGTAACAGTGGGTGATGTTGCTCAATTCAATCTTCTAGTTGGAAAAATTCAGACAGTGCTCCTAAGCACATATTTAGACATTTCAATGAACTGGTGCAGAAATAAATACCAGGCTTTAAAAAAAAATACAAACAAACCCAAAAAAGCAAAACCCCAAAACTCCAAAGAATATATAAAAGATGGTGTTTTTCTTGCTCTTCATTTGCAGTGTGTAATTGAAGAGTAAACCTTGGATAGCACTCATACAATCTAAGATAGTTGGTATACACAAACACGAGGCTGCTCTTAGAATCTTAGAAGCTCTGGGGAACGAATGGGAAAAGATTTCAGTAACTCAAAACCTGACAAGGGTGCCACTATAGTGTCAGTGTTGAAGCAGGACTGAAATCCCATTGATTTCAGTGGAAGTTCAGCTTGAAACCGGATGGCCTTAAAGGCCTCTACAAGTTAAGTACTGGGTGTGCTGCAAGAAAAGCATATGTAGCACTGAGTGTTGCCAGAGTTGTGGTATGAGCCATAAGATTTTACAGTATGTAGGACAGAGTCCAGCTGAGTGTTAACAGAATAAGCATTTGGGATAATGTAGAACAGCTGACAGAGTATAGTGAAATAAACAGTGCAATACTGAGAGCTTTTGGGGAGGAATTCTTACAGTTCAGAGGAGGCAAGTTTGGCCAGCAGTCAGACACATTACAACTGCACAGTTTAGACTTGGGGATGGTTATCCCTCTGATACCTAGCTGCTGTTACTAAATGCTTTGTTAGATAACAGGGATTCAAGTGCAAGACTCATGCAGAGAGTGCCTAGCTCTTCCTCTCCTCCTCTGCCTTACCCCCAAATTATGCCCTGAGTTTGGGAAGGATTAACTTATGCACAGAAAACATCTACCTGAAGCTGACTTCAAACTGGTAGGAGTGGGTGCTGTGTAGAAAAGGGAAATGTTTTAGACATTTCATGGCCAGGATGTGGTTCCCTTGGTTACAGTCACACACCCACAGCCAGTCAGGCCAGGCTGCAGCTCAGGGATGTTCCCAGGCTTCTTGCTGGTGCTAAGTTCTCATATAACATCAGCTGGATGACTGCTGCTTGCCCTCTGCCACTGGTTAGTTGTTATCTTCTTGTTTTAGTAACTCATGGCCTTATTCCCTCCTTGGTGGCTGAATTTTTCTGCTGCTCCTGGCCTAAAAGTCTTCAGGTCCAAGGAAAGCCCTCCCTGCTGCAGGGTGCCTCCTTCAACACACAACCTACACTGAGATTCCTACAGGATTTGCTCTTTTCACTGCCAGCAAAGTGCCAAAACTCCACTGCCTGTGCCAAATATGTTGATCAGCTAAAAGATAGGGAATCAAGTCTGGGACCTCCATGCAGGAGTGTGTGTCTGGTCCCACTGAGAAGGCTGGCAGATAATTATTAGGTTGGATAATGGCTTTCTGCCAAGCAGCAACAAAACTTATCTAGAGCAATAAACTCAAGTCTATCATGAGCCTCACTGTCTTCCAATCTTCATCTTCTCTGACAGATGTGTCTAGACACTGCTTTATTTCTAAACAGGCACTGCACTACACATTTTCTCTCTTCAGCTGTAAAAGAAGCAGCTGGTACAGGTTTGCAATTTGCTAACAGGTGCTCAGGCATTGGATCTCACCACTTCACCCACACTGCCAGTGCCTACACTGAAGTTAGAATCACATGCACAGGCAGACTAGAATGAATAAATGGAAATATTTCTGTATTTTGGCTTTGTTCTAAATAAAAATCAATGATATTAAATCAGCTAAAGAAGGAAACTTCAGCACTTAAATTTATAGATATAATTAACTTGTGTACAACAAATTTCAGGAGCTCAAGGTGACTTGCACAGAGTAAGCCATTGTCCCAGGAGATGCACAGTGGACCTCACAAAGGGATTCTGCAGAGTGCTTGACCATCTTCTGATTTAGGTGTTACATACAAGAAGAACATGCTGAAAGGGGGATAATCCTATTCATTACCTGTTGAATATGGATGCTATCATTCCTGCATGTATTTTCACTGATATGATGGATGAACACAGAGATAGACCCAGCTTTATCAAAAGTTTATCCAGTAGCTTTACCCAATAATTTCAAGTGATAAAAGTAGTGACAAAAACCTGCCATTTTTTCAGCTCTGGAACAGTTAGGTCTTCTTTTCCCAGCTCAGAGGTAGGGAGTTTGAGATTGTAATTTTTTGTTCTATATAGATAGCACAGTTTTGTGCACAAGCAGTCCTCACCTATGATTTTAACCAAAAGCAGAAGAGCTTGTTGGTGCCTGAGGAGGAAAAGGGTGGAAATAGAGAAGACAGAGTACAAGTCTGCTGAGTTTGACTCCAGACACCAAAAGTGAGCATTTCTGATGAGATTTTTACCTTCATTTGAATAAACCTTAATCAGAAAAAGGAAGTGACCACATCAAATGGATTTTGTCATGCATATTGCTATGAAAGCTACATAAATATCAGCAATATGATTACCTCTGCCCTTTAGTATCCTGTTTACATGTAAATGAACTTGATTTAGAACCATAAAGTATTAAGCCAGGCAGAGTAGAATAAATTTGGCCTTGAATTGTGCTTTGATTGGACATTTCTGGTTTTAATGGGTAAATGAAAACAAGTTTATGTTTCCTGTTGGTTGTCAGTGAATTGTGAATTTAAGGAGTAGTGAAGGATTCCCAGATAAACTGGGTAGTTTCAGCAGCACATAGTGTGAAGTTGATGAGCAATCAGGCCAGGATCAGGTTGCTATGTAGAAAGAAAGTCATGTTTATTCCTCTAGAGGGCTAATGAACATGCAGATCTTTCAGCTTATCAAGAGAGAAAGCTCTCCACAGAGTTACCTCACAAACATCTCCAAATTGCAAGTGTTGTGAGGAAAAACAATGCTGAACTCAGCAAGTGGTAAAAGTGAAGGTTGATGTCTGAGAAGGTTCCCCTTTCCCTGTGTTAATTTCAGCTGCCCTTCTGTGGGGATTCCTACTTGAAATGCCTTGAGAGAAATCAAAATGTTGTCTTTTCCCTCCTGTCAATTGACTGGGAAGTGGGCTGACCTGTACACAACTGGGAGGGTTTTGTAAAATGTTTATTGTCATGACAACCCAACCATCTCCACTTCAAGAAGTCCAAGCTATGCTAATCCAGCCACAATTCCATGTGAATGTATCATGATCTGGCTGTTAGGCTGCTGAGTTTATGTGTTAAACATGAAATATATCTCCCATGAAAGAGAAAAAAGGTTTCTGGTTTATAAAAATGCTTGAAAGGAGTAGTATTTATTTTCCTTTGGCTCTTACCAATTTAAAAAATATCATCCAATATCTGCACAGCTTGAAGGATTAGAGCCCTGCTGATAACAGTTTAGGGCTTCTGCAATTAAAAAGGGATCATCTGCATCAGAAATCTTCAAAATTAATGAGAAATTAATATTTCTTCTATCAGCTGTTTGGTCAAAGGAGGGGAAACCCACTTTCTGTAAAAGTGTACAAATCCTCTTTCTACAGCAAACATACCTAAGCAAGGCAGTATGAAACCTGTGCTCGCAGATTTTGATCTATTTAAAACTAGAGCTTACATAAGTTCTGAAATGTGTTTAGGAATGAAAAATGCCATAGCAATTTCTTTTTATCAGTGTCCATGCTATTTCCTGTTTCTTTGCACTTCATTTGGTCCAGTCAATCGGTGCCTTTCTGGTTCATATGTATGTGAATGACAATAGCATGGAAAAATAGCCAAGCGCATAATAGGCATAATATTGCCCTCTAGTGAGTAATCCAGAAAGGAACCTGAGTCCTGTGTCAAAGTCAGCTGCATCACTACTGGCAGAAGCAGGAAGAAACAAATCTAATATTTTATGGCATGGTTGCTTCCATTGCATTTCATCTTATTAGATTAAAGACAGGTACAATACCACAGAAGCTTTTCCCCTGTGCAGTAGCTTTTGTGAAGGGAGAATTATTTCTTTGCAAAATAAAAATCTGAATTTTAAATCATACTGATTTTTGTAGACAAACATAGTTTGCTTTTACCAGAGTTCAGGAAAGTGGATTATAGAGATCTTTCACTATTTCCAGCATTTGACACATACCATCAGCTCCCCATAAGAGGAAAGCAGTCCTGCACCATAGGCTTTGATCAATCCATTTTCCTTGCAGAGGCCAAACTCCACAGTGAACCAGTAAAGCTGGGAATAAGAACAACTTGTGAAAAAGAATCTGAAAAGGCAGGGATTTTTAAGCTTCTCATCTTTCCTTTAATTTTATTTTATCCTCATTTCTTAATACCGTTGTGTCTTCAAATATTATAGTTGCATATTTTAAGAAAATAACTTTTTTTCCCTCAGCATATAACACACACTAAACTAACATGTAATTTTTCAGAACTTGTTGTCCCACTTAGAAAAAAAAAATAAATTTCGAATGATAGTACATGGGTAAATAAAATTATATTCTTTTATTTCTTTGGAAGATGTTACTAATTACCCTGCAACCCCTTAGCCCAGAGCCTCAGTGCAGTCAGTGGAAGCTGTCAGATTTCCACCACAGTCCCCAGAAGGACAGGAAGATCCTGAGAGAGGGTTCGATACCTTTACAAAGGTGCTTGAAAGGAGAGCGTCCCTCCTCCTTTGTCTGTGTGATCTCATTCAGAAGAATTGAAGGATGCCTTTTTCCATATTGTGCCAATTATATCTTAGTCATGCTCCAGCAGAAAACAAAGATACCTTTCTCTGGACATGTCTTGTGATAAAAGCATCCTTAGGGCCACACTTCCCTTACCTGCTGGACAACACTGGGATGAAAGGAACTCTTGGCTCTGCCAAGCTTTTAGTGCTTCCCTTACTATAAAATCTGAGGAAAATGACAGTGGAGGACAAGTCCTGGACACAGCCCTGGGAAGCTGGATAGGCATTGTGCAAAGGGAAAACATGGAAAATGAGGCATTTCAAGAGTATGGCTTTGTCTCACAAATCTTCAAGGTTCCTTTAGAGACACAGAGCCCTTTTCTGCCTCATACAGGTCATACCTTGGCTTCATAGGTATGGCATTCTCAGGAGCCCGCTTAAAGAACCACAGACAATTTGTAAAACTATGTAAAGTTTTATACTATTCTGTCTATTTTTCCTTTTTCATACATTGTGCCTCTTTCTCTCACCCTCTCTTACACACCTTTTCATTTTGATGAGTTAGTTTTAGCCTTCAAATTTATCACTGAAGAAAAAACATGCCAGGATCTTTCCTTCTGCAAGATCCTGAGTTTCAGAAAATAATTATGTGTTTGCATTCTGTTAATAATCTTGAATCTTATTATCTCACAATGAAAAGGCTTTTTAGTATCTCTTCATTTTGCAGGAGGCTCTTTTGACTGCAAAATGAGACATGGGAGGAGATGGAGTGTGTTAAGAGTGTTAAAAATGTATTAGTGGCACTCTGGATGAGAAGGACACTGGCAGTTTCTCTTCTCTGGTGCATGGATCCACCTGTTTAGAGAAGTCACAGGGCTGAACGAAATAATGGCATTTCAAAATTTGTCTTACAAATGTTTTAGACCATAGCAACAATTTTGAGATTCTTTAGAGAAACTTCTAAGCTAGTTACCAAAATTCTCCTTATGAAGAACAGGGAATGACAGGGACTTTGAGAGATAATCTTAGAATTCATGTTGGACTTTCATGTCAGGGTAATGAATACACTTCAGGATCTCCTCTATCTTCACTTCTTAGAAAAGGATCTCAAAGAGTAAGCCTAGATTAGGTATAGAAATATTAAACATTTGACTATTGGGATGTTAATCTAGAATATGTTTATTGCTCAGAATACCTGAATGGCACTTACAAAATTGTATTCTCACAGACCCTGAACCGCAGGGAGCCCTTTAAAAGGTGCACTTGTTCTACCTCCCCAAACCCTAGATGATGCTAGGAAACTTTCAGCCATGAGACCCTTTATCCTTCTGATCTTAACCTTATCCTTGTCTAGGCCTGTTCAGGTCAGGATCAGGAGGTGCTTGCAGAGGAATGCTTTATAAACCACAGGCCTTAACCCAGTCTCACCAACTCCTGGGGAATGATGCAAGTTCTCTGGTATTTTTTAACCCTGGCAAAAGCATGGGTTGGCATTTTTTAACCCTAGCAAAAGCATGGATCTTAATCCCTCTCTAGCCTCTCTAGACCCAGGTAGTGGAAGAGGAAATGTGGAATGTCACTGTCTCCTCACATCACCAGTCCAGGACCTGGATGAAGTCACAAAGGATTCAGCACTTGTTGCAATCTTCAGAAATAATGATGGTTTTACTTATTCCTAACCCAAGGATGGATATGTGCAGATGGATTTTAGGTGAGCCACAACCTCCTTCCTGAGTGGGTGAGGAACTTCAGGAGTGACATCCTCCTCTCATTTCCTACCTGTACTAAATGAGGTGAGAGTAAGGCTCCTCTCCTCCTCTGAAAAACTCATCAGGACTGGTAAATGGGTGCCATTATCAGAAAAAAATCACCTGGCCTCCAGACAGCTTTCAGAACAAGTTAAGATGGCAGTAAGGGGCTGTACAAATCGTTTTGATGGTTGTTGGGAGCCTAGTGACTCAGAACTGAATGGCAGTACCTGCTCCCAAATTGCTTTTAAGTGCTCACCTGTTTGGTGAGGTTAATGAATGTGGAGTGAACCAAATTGTGATGTTTCTCTGCACCTCGTGTAGGAGAAAAAACAGGTATCAGACTGGGTATCTAATGTTTTAGGTGAGTCTGGAATGTGAGTTGGGACCATCCTGTGTCTGAAATTGTAAAAACCTTAGCTTAAGAAATGTATTCTTATAAAATCAAGAAATGCAAGCATTTCCTCAGGTGGAATCACACCATTCTGGGATCCCCCAGAGGGACTCCAGTCCCTGCTCCAGCACCTTCCTAACCTGTGGAGGAGAGGGGACAATCCTGCTGATGCTCCCATTTCTGCAGTCAATCTGAGGCACAAAAAGCCTTCCCTGCACAGCAAGGGATGTGCAGGGAATCGTTTGGGGTTTGCCTCTGATATTAAACTGCCATCTGTACTTACTGTGGCCAGTTTCTCAATCTCCTCTTCAGATGATCCAAGAGAAGCCAGTCCAATATCCTAAAGCAAGCAAGCAAGCAAGCAGACAGTGTTACACCAGTGTGATTATTCAGCCCAAGGGAGAGAAAGAGGGGAAGGGGGAGGGCCCCATCATTTCTAGCATGAATAGCATGAACTATTCATTGTTTTTGTCACCCAAAATGACCTTCCATGGCTTCCAGGATGCCTACCTCTCCCTGGCCCCCAGCTACATACCACTGGGAGCCACATTAGATGAGTGATTAATCCTCAGTGTTCTCTGTGTAAAATTAACCATCTCTTGTCTTAATGCTGGGTTATTCTACACCAGGCAAAAATTTACAGGGAGGCATGAGAAGGAAGGGCAGCAAAGGTGGGTTTTGTCTTTGCCATTACCTTTCTGTCCCTCACTCTTTCTGACAGCCCTTATGAGCAGGCCAGATCTGTGCAGGGATGATTCTGTTTACTTTCATCTGTGCTCCCTGCTAAAGGTTATTCTCACAATAGGAAACTTTAGATGTCTCTTTTTTTGCTATTCCAGGAGCCATATCATGCAACAAACAAACAAAATAAGGGTATTCTCACCATTCATTGTCTCATATTGAATGGGGCAAAAAAGAATTTTCATGGGGTGAATTTCAACGGTGAAAATACTTTGTGGGGACAAAAAAGTGAAATGTGAAAATTCACTGAATGTGATCTGATGTTGTATAGTCTGTGCTATGGATAGGAAAAGAAGAAAATTGAAAGCTTTGAAATTGCTGTAGTATTTTATTTTTAATGTGTCTGAAGTTCCAGTATTGAACTGAACTGAATAGGTTTCTTCCAGAATAAATTATAGATGACTAGGCTGCTTAAGGTACTACACTTTTGATTCTGTTAATAACCAATATTTAGGATCAAAATGGTAACTGGCGTGTATTTAAGTTGATACAACTGGAAACCGCATCATATGAAGTGAACTGATTTTGTTTTAAAGATATTTCTTCAGGGACCTAGGTCATGCTGGGACCTACATCATGTTACCACTCTGATCTTATCCCTAGTTTCCCCACTGGCCACTGATTGATAAGCCTGAACAATGAGATGTCTTCTCCTCCTCTGCTATGTTTTGAGGAACACTCAAAGTTCTGAAGTCTTTAATTATAAGAGGTCGTTGAGTTCAGTTGGGTCTGACACTGATTGTTCGTACTAAATAGCCCCTTATTGTACAAAGAAGCTCTGTTTGCTTTTTGGAGCCTCCTCACCAGTGTGAGCAATGCTGTGAGAATCTGGTGAGTTGTAAAGGGAAAAACAACTCTGATGAATGGCATGGTGATGGACACAATTAAAGTTTCTTGTGAGACAAGAATGTACATCCAGGGACAGACCCAGCTCGGAGGCTCAGCTGCGTAGGTTCATGTGGTGGTGCAAAGGCAGCCAGGGGAGCAGAGCTCAGCCTCCAGCCCCACAGAGACACCCAGACTGACACAGCCCTCCCACAGAGAAGCCCCACAAGCTCTGCCTGCCCTTCCTTTCACACTGGGTCTGTAGGGAGCAGTGCTGCCACTCCCTTGGAGGAAGCATCTCCCAGGTGGCTGCCAGCCCACCATGCCTGGAGGCCATGGCTCAGGCACAATCCACTCTTAGCACTGCACTGCATGGTGAGCTGCGTGTATTTAAGGCACTCTGGCCTGCTATCCAGAGCAGCTGGTTAAAGGGTCAGCAGGAAATGTTCTTACCTGTGAGAACTGGGCAAACTCCTTGTCAGCCAGCATGGGAACATGACCCAACAACTCGTGGCAGCAGTCTCTGGAAAAGAAGTGACCTTGTTTGTTAAAAACCTCCTTTCCTGCCCTCCATGAACTCTCTGTGAGGAACTTTAGCCAGCAGACCCCAAAGGGAGCTGGTGTGAGTGCTGCTCCACAGTGCTGCCTCCTCACCTGGCCTGGCTCTGCAAGGATCAGAGCATTCCCTCCTGCCCCTGTCTGTTGTCTCCTTGGGATGGCATGGGCACTAAGCTTCTATGTCACAATAACTTTGGAAGGTCCCTGTTTTGTCCCAGCGTACAACAAAAGCGTCTGTGTGAACTTGTAATTTCTCATGAAATGTAATTGCTGCTGTCTGGCCAGCACTTATTGGGAGAGTTTCACAGCAGGAAATCAAACCCCAGCAGATGGTAACTGAAGGCAGGATGAAAAGATTAAACCAGATATTCTTTAGTCTTTTCCTTCCCCAGACAGCTTTGCAAAAGAGACAGAGCACCACACCCTCTCATGCATGACTTCCCCTTCCAACTCTCCAGCTACCAGTTTCTCAAATTGTTTTATTCTGCAGACTACTGGATGGAACTCCAAAGCCAGTCCCAAGAGAAGGATCCCCAACACACTCAGAAGGATGGAATTATGTCAGGCCATCAAACTTACGGTTCTGGGGAATGCATGGGAGAGGAGAAATGCCTTGTGTACTGTGTGCACTGGAAGACACGGAACGCCAGGCTGGCGAGGAAGTCACGGGCAGACAGCTGTCCTGCAGCTGGCCTCAGCTGGAAACCTGTCCTCTCTGCAAAGGGAAGGGACACCAAATTCAGCTGTTTCTAGGGTTAACCACACAGCAGGTTTACTTTAGCTAAGCAGTTTCAGGGATCCTTCCTGCTCTGTTGGAATAGTTCCCTCCACCATGCATAGCGGGCACACCTTGGCTTACCATGATTGATGTGCCCCTGTTGCAGGAACTGGTATAGGAGCAGTTCCTGCCACATGGAATCACCTGTCCATCCATCCTGTGGGCAGTCACACAGCAGAGTCACGAGGTGTGTGGGAGTATTGCACACCCCAATGCACATTTTTGCACAAACACACACCATTCTCTACGTTCCACACCACAGGGGTGCATCTGAGGTCTCACATGGTCCTTAAAATCAACCAGAGAACAGAACCTGCACCTGGTGTGTTGGAACCCTGGATGCTGGGAGTTTTAATCTTTCTGTGCTGAAAGGCATAGACCCACAAAAGAACACTGCATTTGACCTGAGGCTGTTTGGAGAAGGCTTCCAAAATTGATTATTGGCACTGGGATGACAGGTGTGTAGCTGGTTAGAAGTGTGTAATATCCCAGGGTGGAAAACTTGGAGTTTAGGGTTTTAGAATATAGAAATAAACATGAAGCAAGATGGAGGTTTTAGGATGGAGTCAAATTGTTCACCTTCTTTCTCCTTCCTCACAGATCTGAGCAATTTTCTCTAATTAGAATAAAGATGTCCACATTGCGAGTTTTGGGTGATCATAATCAGGTTAGAAGATAAATAATATAGATGTCAACTGTTTATTGGGTAATTAGGACTTAAATAGCCTTTAAGAAACACCATTTTAGGGCACTTTCTCAACTTGTTAGGGAGAACTCACACCTCATGAGTTTGTAATAGATACGAATAATAAACTTCAGACTGAGACTTCAAAAACATTTCCTAGTATTACTCTCCTTGACCTTGGAACAAGGAAGAGCCTAAAATTCCAACATTGGTGTTTTTTCTTTTTTTTTCTTTCTTGGCTTTTTTTTTACCATTATTTTTGTCTAGAACCTGCTGCACAGCCTCCCAGTGATGTGATTATAGGTGTTTTGCTTTGCACATGTCCACAGAACAGGACACAGAAGGATGCAACACTTTTGCACTGTGATTTCAGCTCATACATCCAGTGTTACCCCAGAGCACCCTGCATTACTGTGAGAGATAACCAAAAAAAATAACCAGTCTGGTGGCCAACAGAACACACACTCTGCATGTCCATGGGAAACATGCTGGTGGTCTGCAAAGCTAAGAAAATTGAAAATCACCGCTTTCAAAGTGAGCCAATGATAATCTTTTTGAAGTCCTATATTCAAAATCTGTGTTTCATTCTCAGCTCCCCTAAATGACATCTCGTCTTCTTTAAAGCATAAAACTGCATTTTCAAAAAAATCAGAAATGGCTTTATTCTCAATTCTTCTTCCATATTCTATTGTATCATGAAGCCTATAACCTTTTTTTTTTCCTTTTTAAAACAAACAAAAAAATCCCACCCAGAAACCAAGCCATTTACAAGATTTGTTTTGGTTTGTTTTTTCATGTTTCTTCCAGAATTTCTTGTCTTACTCTGTCAGGCTATTAGTACTTCTCCCATTACAAAACAAAACAAAACACCCAGAGAAAGAAAAAAAGGGAAAAAAGTCAAAGAAATGACAAAATGTATGAAGAAATAGAGGACAGAAAGAAGTGCTTCTTCCTGACATTGTGATGGACTAGGTGGTGGGCATTTGCCACAGATATCTTTATTGCTCCACTGAATTTAAAGGTAATTAGTACAGAACTGCCTCAAAAAGGAACAATTAAAAAAAAAGCCTGTGGGGATTATGTATGTACCATTGTCGATTTGCTGGTCCAATCCAGAGGAATGTGAAAATTTCAGAATCTGGTAATCTTTGGGGTGAATTCTAAGAGAAAATTACATTAGCTGAAAAATACATTATATGAAAACCAATACCTTAGTAACTCACTTTTGGAAAGACTATGAAAGAGTCTAGGGAAATTTATATAGCCTTAGCATCCATGTTGGAGGAGAAGGAGGGAAAATGAAAATCACAGCTTGTGTTCCCTGAGATGTCCTTTTAAACAGAGGCCAGTGAATCAGACAGTCTGCTGATGGAACAGACTTGGCCAGTTGCCTTGAAAAGCCCTAGGAAAAAGTTATCTGTGAAGGTAATATCTGCAAAACCTGAACTCCTGGTTCATGACTGCACAACAAAACCTGCAATCAGCAGAGAATTGGGGCTGTGGCTGGTCGGACCTGCTGCCCAAGGACCTGGGAAATCAAAGTGCATTGCAGAGAAGGTCTCGAGCAGTTGACCTAAAGTGATCTGCAAGGCTTAATTCTTAATTCTTGGCCCTAAAACTGGTGTATACAGGCAGCCTGTGCATTGTAGTGTGAGCTTGCTTGAGTTCACTGGCTGTAATTTCTTCCAGCTGTGGAGCACAATGACTGCCTAAATCCAAACATCTTTCCTAGAAAGAAAGATGTGCCTAGGTTCATCCAGTTAACCCTTTCAGAAAACGCTTGCCAATGTGCAAGTGATCACACTGTTAACTACTTAATTCCCTTTAAGTAATTGTGAAATATTTATGAAGTATACAGACCTTTTCTCTTCAAGCCAGCCTCACTAATAGGTAATAACAGACAGATCTCATACCAAATCAAAAGGAGTTGCTTTCTTGTGTTCACAAATACTGCTAAGTTAAAGAGAAGATGGGAGTTTATCTGTCTGTGTGAGCTGGTTTTAATATGATCACTTTCTTTCTGGGTTATCCTAATCTCTGTCTCTCTCTGCCTCCCACGGTTTGTTATTTTCAAAGCTGTACAAGGGGAGGTTCAGAATGGACATTCAGAAGCATTTATTTTTTCAGAGGGTGGTCAAACACTGGAATAAGCTCCCTGGAGAACTGATCAATGCCCCAAGCCTGATAGTATTTAAGAGGAGTTTGGTCAATGCCCTTAACAATTTGCTTAAACTTTTGGTCAGATTTTAGACCTTGCAGATGCTTCTGACTCAGACTGAGTTTGGGCCTTGCAATGATGTCAATCTCCATGCTATTCTAGAAAGTATTCTGCAAAGTAAAATGACCTTGTTAGAGGAAAGAGAACCAAGATACCCATTCAAAGCCTCATATAATGGGACTAAAACACTTTCCTCACTCTTAATTATGTCTAGCTGTTAACACAGCTCTTCTGAAAAAAATTTGTTTCATTCATGCATAACCTGTAGGCTAAAGTAATCCAGTTTTAATCTACAGTTTAATGAGGGTAGGACCAGTGGTCTCAAGTACTATGAATAATTCCACATTTTCCTTAGCTGTCCATTTCAGAATGGAATAAAATCTCTCTGGAATGCTTGATACTCATTCCCAAGTAGTTCATACAATTAGCTCATAGTAGACACTTTACGTTTATTGCAAATGAGTTGAAAATCACTGAGAACATCTTTTCAAACATTATTGGCATGCTTTTCAGAGTTGCTGTTTAGCTTGTTTTGTTTTGTTTATGACACAGGGAATGTTTAGAACCAGAGCCTGTAAAGGAAGTGAGCAGACTCCAGGCAATCAAATCCTGTCAACTAACATGAGCAATGCAAATAGGATTATGGCAGCATAGTCTCACACTGTCCTAAATTCTCCCACTTTGAAATCACCTGATACACTTAAAGGATATGAATATCTGTGGCAATCAAGTCAGAATCATAATTCCTGGAGCTCCCTGCTGTCAGCTATTGTGTAAATTAAATGAGATCAACTACTTCAAGAGAAAAAATATTTATGAGCCCAGTTATTATAAGAGGGAAGTAAGATGTGTACTTGAATAGGAGTGAGAATACATGGGAAAATACATAATGCCTACACAGAAAAGTTCCTACAGCTGGGTGCAAGGGTGTTCATGGAAGATGCTTTTCACATGGCAACCCTCCCTTCTCTCACACTAAATGTGCAATAAAAACCTTGTCATCAAACAGCTAAATCTTCATGAGAAATGCCAAAGTCTTAGAAAACTCTTCAGACACGGAAAGCTTATTTAAGCTAATGGGTACCCCCTACTCTTATATGGAGCAGGACACTTGATTTTCTGAGTATTTAAGTACAATTTATTTAAAGCTAAGCCATATTTTTTATTGCGTATTTCATCATGGTGATAAGCTGACCTCTCTCTGTCACACCTTTTCACTGAGGAGGAGACTTTAAAGATCAACTTTCATTAGCAATTCTTGATAATCAGGTGGTTTACACAGAGCACCTGCCCTTGGGAGTCCATGCAGCCTGTGGCCTCACAATGCAGGCCCCCTTGCTCTCCTGCTCCTTGCTAGCTGATAGGTCAGCCTGGCAAACCTGTGTGTCCTTTTTCTAAGGTGACCTCTTCATGCCTTTTTGGGCCAGCACCACAGCCTTTGTGCCCTCCTGTCAGCCACCAAAGGGTTTGGTGTGACAAGTGGCGCCACAGAGGCAGAAGGAAGCAGAGTTGTTCCAAGGCAGCTGCTGGTTGACCAGCAGGATCTCCTGGAAATCATCTCCTCCAGCACACATTCCCATCCTGCCTGGTGGATCAGGCACAAAGCGTACTTGAGAGGTAGGTACCTGTGCTTGTGTTTGGGTCTTGCTATCAGCATGGCTATAGGAGCATAAAACAGAGGCAAACCCACAAAAAGGCAGTGTGGAAGTCGTGCTTATCGCTGGCCAGGGGTCTGTGTACAAATCACAAAGGGGGTGGGGCTGCTGTGGAACGTGCCTTGAGCTGTTTTATTTTTCAGCATCACTCTCATTACATGGCTATACAATGGGAAGACACCATCAGCTCACATCCCAGGCAGCAGACTAAGAACTTAATGTTACAACTTACTTTATAAGTTTTTTGACCAATCACACAAAGCAAAAGCACATTGACAGTAGTTCCATCCAGCCACTATAAGCACAGGTACCTTTGGTTAAAACAATGCTTTCTTATTTCAAATACAATACCTGCTTGTAAGCCTTAAAACACAATGCACAGAGCTCCATTATTAAGCTTCAAACTTCCTAACACCTTGCTAGATAAACTTTTCTGTAGCTTAGGGAGTTATTCTAGACAAGCATTAATACACAGACCATTGTTCTATTTGTCCTTGTTTTTTCTACTTTTCAAATAATTTTTCTGCTGACCTATCTCATGGCTACTGCATAGCTCTAATCACAGTTCTGCTGTCTCTGAGGCCTGCCTTCTGCAGCTTTCCCAAAACCCTCTGATTTTGTGGATTCCCACAGTGCTGAGCAGTGTCTGCTGTGACTGCAGTGCTGCTGGTACAGGGATTAGCTGGGTAGTGCCACCCCAGGTGCTGCCTCTCACAGAACACACACAAACCTCTAGCTGGGTTTCATTCCATGTGCCTGGAATGAGTGCCCTGTGCTGGAGCTCATCAGCTCTGCTCACCAGCTTGTCTCCTAGGAAATGGTTTGTGGTGCACAAATATGTGCAGGGAACACCAGAATAAACCATGGCTTGTAATGACTGACCTTTTAAAAATCTGGAGACATCCTGAAGCTGAGGGATGTTGTCCTCTCTGTAGCCACAGTGCTTCTCCAGCTGCTGGAAAGCATCCAGGTACTGGGTGCAGGCATGGGTGGGGTAAAGGCTCCTCAGCTTCCTGTAGACTTCTCTCCTGAAAATCAAAACTGGACAGAGTGAGGCACCTCAATAGAGCAGTACTTACCTGTGCCATCCACAGAGAGAGGTAAAGCCCCAGCAGGGGGGTCATGGTCTAAAAATGTGAGCTTGGGACAGCTGGTTGCTTGAAAGCTGGTCCTGGCTGGATGTAGCAAACCATAAGAGCTTTTTGTTTCGCTTTTCCTTCAGAAGGCGTCCTTTAATATTATAGAACTCTAATAATGATGCAGAAGTGTCTCTTGATTAGGCATCTTCTTGCTGAGTGTGTTGGAGGCACCAGGGAAATCCCAGGAAGAGAGCTGAATCTGGGATACCCTGTCTCTCAGTTTAGAAAAGGAATAAATCAGGTATTCCCCTCCTTTCTCTGTTTGGGTACAACTTGACATGCTGGTCCCTCCTTTTCCACACTGAAGCCTAGATTTGCCTCTTAAAAGCCTCTGGGAAAAGCACCTTTTCTGATACTGAAGTGTAATATCTGCACAGGTGAAGAGGTTTGTATTTTTGCAGTTCCAAATGCCTGGCACAGGATATGTATTTGAAATATATGCCAGCTTTCTTGAAGCATTTATCCCACTATATAAAAAGAGACCAGCTGAAAATAATATATGTAACCTGGGCACAGGCTTTAAGCTTCTCACAAACTTGATGGTACTTGGATTTAGAGTTGTGGTTTGGAATATATTTAGCTGTTGCAAAATAAGCAAGTAGTAATAGGATGGCAAAGAACCTTATAGAAATGGTTATTTTTGTTCAGACATGGCCCTAGGGTCTCAACAACTTTAGAAACATTGTTTTATGAAAATTGAGATAATTCTTGGAAATGCTGGGTGCAGGAAATGACCTTTCATTGGTTTTGTAATTTTTTTAACCATTATTATTATTATGATTATTCTCCTTTTTGTGATGCTGTTGTTGCTATGGAGGTGATTGCCAGTCCCTGGTAATGGCTCTTTATTTGTACAAATGTCTTACACCGTGTGGGAGCAATAATGAACCAGAATGAAGTGGGGGAGGAAAACCTTAGGAGGGAAAAAAAGTTAAAAGAACAGAGGGAAACAGTGGCTGCTGTCACTATTGCAAAAGCCACAGGAGACTGGGCCATTTCCATGGAGGAATTAGGAAAAAATGAGGAGGACTGGAGTTCAAGTGTTGCCCTGGCTTATTTCCTCATGGAATGCTCCTGGCTTCGTGGGGTGGTGTGGGATTTGAACCAGCACAGGGTTCATGCCCAGGCTGGAGCCCAGAGAGAGCAGCCTTGTTTACACTTGTGCACATCTGGTCTCTTTTATCCAAGTGTCATTCTGCTCTGGGTGCCCAAACATTGGCCACCACAGAAATGCAGGCAGTCCCAGGGATGGATTACCCAAAGCTCAGTGCTCCTCTAAGACAGTAATCCAAGCAAACTCTCCAAAGCCAAGAGAGGAGCAGGTATGAAAGAACTGCTGGAAGCAAACTTTATGAAACACTCTAGAACGGAGCATCCTAACAAAAGATTGAGCCAGATGCTTGAAAAATACTTTAAAGATAATAACCTAATTTTACATAAATTTCCTTATTTTTCAGGGGGGAAAAAAAAAGTGGCACTATTCAGCTTCATTGTGAACATGTGGCAGGTGCATCCCCATAATTTTCTCCTGAATTCTCCATTTTTCTTACACAGCTTTTATCCATATGGCTTCTCTGACTGCTTAGTTTTAGGGCCTTCCAAGAAGTTGCTTTGAGAACAAAAGCCCCGATCATCCGTGCCCTCTGTTTTCTGACAGTCGTGTTTCTTCACTGCCTTGGTTTTCATTTTTATAACCACGTTGCTGCAAACTGAAGGCATCCAGCAGCTCCTCAGAGTGACACCAAGGGAATTTAGTTTAGTTTGTGCTACAAATTTCCCCTGCAATTGCACAGCCCAGTTAAGCTGTGCTGTAATGCAGCTGACCTCAGGGCACAGCCTCGGGGGCTGTGATAACCATTGGGAAGGCTGATTGCTGATTTTGGGAACAGCTTTACATAATAAAACAACCTGGGTTGCTGTTTAAGGAAATGGGCAGATACTCCTTTAAAAGTCCATTCTGTTGCCACAATGGGTCTAATTCGAGGTGGAGAAGAGCTGGAATGACGAAGGTTGGCAATAAAAGAGAAAAACAGGAAGGAACACAAAATTGAATTTTCTTAAATACAACATTCCCACATGCCAAGATTGTTGGCTGGTGGTAGTAATCATGAGCATGACACCGACCATCAATCTTTGACTATTGTAAGATGCTATAAAAACCTATTTGAGCTTAATAAAAGCATGTCCTCCTGGATGAGCTGGATGCAAGGTTTTTATGTGGTTGTGGCTTTCTGTGGCAAAGTAGATTTTACTTAAAGTATTGAAATAGATGGGATGTCAGAGAGGTTCTGGCATGAGACATCTAGCTCTATGGATTTAAGTCCTGGCATTGGAATAAACCTTGCATGTGATTTTAGGGCAAATTACTCAAGTTCTAGGGCTTTCTGTTGCACAGTAGAAAATGTGGTCTTCATTCCTCCTTTCCCCCACCTTTAGTCCTTCTTTCTATTTAAATTTCTGAACAAAGACTCTCTTCTATGTGGCACCTTGCACAATCTCAGGACTTTGCTCTTACTTGAGACTTTTGGACAAATTAATGGTTTGTAGTATCACATAAATGTGGAATTACTGCTGCTTACTGATAAACCTTAAAGTTAATGGCAAAAAAAGTGGAAACAGAGGGATTTGAAAGAAGAGTTCTGCTCTCTTTCAAATTTTCCACATATTTCACATAATGTTGAAAAAATGTTTTTAATTGAATATTTTGGTTGATTCATTGGTTTATTTTGGTTCATTCATTGGTTATGTTTTAGGGGTTTTTTTTTGTTTTTTTTTTTTTGTTTTTTTTTTTTTTTTTTTGTTTGGTTGGTTTTTGTTTTTTGAGTGGCAGTCCTTCAGGAGCAACAAAGCCCCAGTGAAGAAATGCTGTACCCTTGTAACAGCAACTTTCTATAATTCCATATGATATTTATATGTTATCTAAGACTCTTTTACAGTGTAAATAATGTGTATTAAAAGGTATTTCCTCTACCTTCAGTTTGGAAAATGATACATATTCATGTTAAAAGCAAGGAATACTTGAAGAAGAACAAGCAAGGCTCCTCTGTCCTGTGAACATTGAATTAGTCATGTCCTCTGAGTGAATTTCTGTCCTGTGAATGGGCATTTTCTCCTGATAATGAGTTTGAAAAGGTGATATTTCTGCCAGCACCGTAGCTATGGTGAATTAGAGGTCAGTCAGAAGCAGTTATTAGCAGTTATTCTATAGGGCCCAGATGTTTTCTGGCTTCTGATATCCTGATGGGATCTGCAGGCAGGAAGACAATCAGGAAAATGCCTTTTGCTCTAGAAAGTGAATAGTTAAGGCCAGGCCTGAGAATGGCTTTCTGCAAAACAAATGACCAAAAGATGACATTTAACCAAAGAGTAAAATGAGGGGTGGATGAAGAACATATTAGGAAGGTTTTAGCTGTGTCACATTGCCAGTCTTTCCTGGGACTGCTGTGGAATGGTCCAGCAGTTGGATCATAAGTACCAAACTCACCAAGTTGCTGTTTCCTGTGCTGTGTACTCAATGTGAGGTAAAGGGTCTCCTCTGTAATGAAGAGAAGAAATATGTTTTAAGATTTCAAGTTCTGTTTCCAAGCTTTTTTTTTTGCCTCCACCAGTTCTTGGACACCATAAGGCTGAAAATCCATGGTATAGGTTGTACTTATACCTTTGATTAAGCCCATCAGAAAGCAGTGTAGTTCTGCTGACATAAAGGTAGAAACATTTTCCATCACTTACCTGAGAACTGAGAGCTTTTCATGTTTTTAGGTAGTTACTGTGCATAGACATTTTAAAAAGCAAATAACAAAAATAGTAAATCACTTTCCACCATCAAAAACATGTTCGTAAATATCATTCCTGAAATTTCCTTGAAAAACATCAGCCTCAGCTGATGTTTTCCTCAGCTCAGGACCAAATCCTAAAAGGAACTTAAAAATTGAAATAAATAATATTGCAATCACTTCTGCTAAAACAAAATCCAGCAAAGGATTGGGATATGTGAATGCAATCTTAAGATTTTTCTCTTAAGATGTATTTGCTGTGTCATCACAAAAGTCTATTCCAGACGGAGTGAAAGCTTTGGTGGCTGAATTTTGTTGTCTCAAACAACATCAATCAGTGGCTCCACTGATATATGGGCAAAATATGACATCTCTGACATGTCTTGGACATGCAGTCTGACAGTGTGGGCCATTGTACTTTCCCTCAGCAGCTTTGTACTTACACTCTGTAATTAAAGGCCAGGTCAGCAAAGAATGCTCTCCGCTTGCTGTACTCCAGGTCTGAGTATCCCTGGGTTAGAAAAGAATCAGGAAAAAAAGTTTTACATCATGAGATCTGTGGGCATAAGTAGAAACCATCAGAACCACCACTGGGTCTGTGGGAAGTGCAGGATCCCCACCCAATCCTCCTGCCCATTTTTTTATTATGTTGTGATAGGGACAGACTCAGTGATATCTGTTTAAGGGGGAAGTTTACCTACAGAATACCAGCATTTTCTTTCTGCTCCTTCTGTGTTTACTAAAATTAAAACTTCAGGCAGTCTTTGCCAGATATTGTATATGCACACAGACATGGAATCACATTCCTTTTAATTTTACATCATTCATACTAGGAATTAAAACTGAAATCTGGGACTGTGTGCTAATATAACTCATAAAACAGCATTGATCAGCATCACTGTACAAATATTTATTATTCTAAAATATTCAGCATTTACTGGAACCACTTTGTGTACTGCAAGCCAAATTTGTCCCTTAGGTTTATTCACATAATTTTTAGCGTAGCAATAATACCAGCAACCCTGCAGTTAATGAGTGCTGCATGCATGAATCCGAGGGAAGGGCTGGATCCTGAGAGCATGTTTATTTTGTCATGTGTTGTGGGTAATGTGTTCATTCAGGTGCTTGTCAGTGGCTGTAACAAGCCCATGCAAAACACAGGAAAAGCTGTAGGCCAGACTCACACAGATGCTGTGACATCCCAGCTTTGTCCCTGTACCCACCCTCTGGGCAGCCAGTGGCAGGGTAGCCCAGAAATTGGTGTCACAGTGATGCCAGTTTGATTGTTTTGGCCAGCAAAGAACAAACTGAAGGTGTGGAGAGAAACAACCCAAACTGTCCATTTGGTAGGAAATGCGTTTGCAAAATCTGAGCTCCCTGTGCATCAGCTTCTTTTGTGCTTTCCTCCAGCCTCTCCATTTCTGAGCCTGGTAAATCAGCCCACACTGTGCTCTGTCCTGCCACAGACAAGTGATGCTCAGTGCCTGAGGTAACTTGTTTTTAACTTGTTAGGTATTTCTAAACTGCACTACCTTCTGCAATTTAGATTTATCCCCACTCAATACTTCATTAACTCAGCACCACTGCTGCTTTCTCTCAACCTCTTCAGTGCTCACACCTTCTATTTGGCAAAGGATGAGGGGAACTCAGTCCAGTTCAAAGAACTCCCTATGTGTGTTCATTTGTCTAATGAGAAACAGCCTAAGAGCTGGCTCAGGAAAATTACAAACACTTGGACTGTTTGTACCAGAAAGAAATAAGGAAAATGAAAGATGTCCTGGTTAAGGAGGACATGAAGCTCTCCTAGAGCATATAGTGAAGAACTGATTCTCAAAAATAGAAGATAGACTTAGAGACTTGGAAAAGTCCATTTCATATTACACAAGACTGTACATAGCTCACAGGAAAACCTGGTGTAGGTTAATGAAAGGGACTAAATAGAATTCAGCCATGTAGAGAAGGGAATGACAAAATCTTCCTTGTAGATTCTGTTGACACACATCTACATCTTCACTACATTTATCAGTGAAAAATATCTCTTCTTTTTGTGCTTTCCATGGATTGCTTCTATGTGATGCTTGACAGAATAAAATGCTTCTGTGACCTAGCTTGTGACAAATGGCCTTTTGGGGTCCCTTTTTGTCTGTGCCTAACTCACATCTCACCTGCACTAAAGCTGGGAAACTTTGATGACAAATAATTGTTAGATTGTTTGTTTGTTGGTTTGTTTGTTTGTTCCCAGTACTTTGCCTCACTATCATCTCTCAAGCAGGACTCTGCAGTGCATTTTTCTTTCCCTCTCCTGGAGTTTGTGCTTAGGGTGTGGCAAAGAGGGCACACATGAATATGTTACAGTAAAACACTATTGTGGTTCATTCCTGCAGGGACACATGCAGTCCCTAATGCCACTGAAGATGAGCTTTTATCTGCTCCTGTGGTTTTTCTTCCTCTTCTTTCATGAGTATTTCTTTACTCCTGAAGTTTCCCTTATAACAATCTCTTTTTTCATGAGTATTTCTTTACTCCTGAAGTTTCCCTGAATAACCTCCCTACAGAGAATTTCTCTTTTAAAAATGAAATTACAGTAATGTTAAACTTACAGGGTGACCATGGTCCAAGCTGGGGTCATATTTAGTGATCAGATGGTGACATTTGTCCAGATCTTGGATTTTTCTGGGGAACCAGGGCACTGGAGAGAGAGCAGAAAGAGTTAAATGAGAGAGAATCAAAGAAATTTTAGAGCGAAAATAAAAGCTGTGCTGAAGATTGCAAACTTTCTTTTTATCAATATCTAGGAATTTTCATATCTATATGTTACCATAATTGTCATACATTTCAGTAGTTGATTTGCTTCCTGACCAAACTGGCAGATTGGATGAAAAATTATCTGAAATTAACTTGCTGTGGTAATATCTCAGTTTTAATTAGTATAAACAATTTTTAAAGGCAAAAATATCTTTTAGATCAAATGTGGTTTTTGTTTGACACAGGACAACAAATTTATTTCTACATTCTGGATTTAAGAATATATTTGGATCTTGTCTAAAAGGCAGTCTTACATTTTCATACCTTTAAAAGTTAGGCAATATTTTAAAAAGAAAACATGATATTTATTAAATTTTTAGAAACTAAAGAGATTAAGAAGAATCTTCAAGTTTTTTCTTTCTGGTTCATTATTTTTTCCAGCAACATTATTCTTTAGCTGTATTTCCAAACAGCTTCTTTCTCATTAAGTGGGAAGTTTTTCCAGTGATTAAAATGAAAATAAAACATGATCATTTTATTTTAAATGCCAGCATTTATGAGAAATTAATTTTAAAAAAGAATTGCTGGAAAAACACAAAGTTGATATTGCTTTCTGAGGTCAGACTGATGCTGTAATCAGACTTTCTGTGTTACAGCTCAGAAAGGTCCATTTGGGGAAACCTTAATTTCATACTGGACACGACATCAAAATCTCTCTATTGAGTGGTAAACTTAACTTTTGCTGTATTATATTAGATCTAAGAACATCCAGTTTAGAGAAGTACAAATCTAAAAATGTCCAGGGATGTTGGGGAAATTATGTAATTTTCATGCATTACAACTAATTCTGTGATAAGTAGGAAGAAATACCAGTCTGACAGATGCCTGATGTGCACCCAGAATTTTTTTCTGAGCCTTTCTCTCTGGCTGTACCAGTGGTTCTGCATGCAAGACACCTTTCCTGCCATCTATTTCCATATCCCCTCAAAACGTACCTGACCACAGCTGCCCCAGTGTGCCCCCATACACATCTTGCCTACAAAAAAACCCCATAAACACTCCCTCTTTTAACAGTTTTTATTGTAGTTCTAAGTCCTGGCATGTCTGAAACCTCTCAAATCCCAAGGAAATCCTAAAGAAATTCTTCTCCAGCTCCAAATCCCTCTTTGGCTTTGCAGTTTCCCTGATAACAGTAATGCCCTTTTCAAATGCCCACAGATCCTGAGAGCAGCTTGACGAGGGCTGCCTCTCATGTTAGCCTGACAGAGAATTTCAAACAACACCCAAAGGTGCCCAGGCAGGACTGTGGAAGTTAAAAGTGCTCTGGAATATCTGTCTGGCCTTGGCAAGAGAAGGAAACCCCATGGCAATTCTCAGAGAGCTCAGTCTGCAAACTGGACCCTCAATCTTCTCCTCTGTCATCCTCAGGATTGTACCAAAGGTCTCTAAGGGCTGTATTCACCCATTCCTGCCTGCAAACAGGAAAAATACCCCTCTGCTCTGTGCTTGTCTTGAAGCAATCAGTTCTCTGCACAGCTCTCAGCACAAAAGGCTCTTTCCTGTCATTGAGGAGTTTCTAGTTTCTCCTCAGATTTTTTGTTCTGCTGTTCTGCCCTTCCCATCTCCCTCTTTGCTGGAGCATTTCTCACCTCAGTTCCACTGGCTATGATGAAGTGCCTCCCTTTCTGCACCAATGGCAATGGAAAGCAGCCATGCAGAGACAAATAATGAATTTGCACACTGACTGGCTTTCCAGACTAATTGAATTACTATTATGAAGCTGAAGCTAAAGCTAAAAAAAGTTACTCCAAAGGAACTGCACTAAGAGACGCATACATGTCTTACCTTTGTCTTCTCTGGTGGTTTTCACATCCTTTGCTACTCTCTTTAAGGAGGTGACAAGGATACCAACATCAGCACTGTGAACTTCACATTCAACAAAAATGTCAAGATCATCCACAGAGTTCTTGGGCTTTTTGGCTCGACGGGTTTCAAAGTGATAGATTTGAGTTTCAAACATCTGCAAGAGCCAAGTGTTCATATGATGAAGCTTCTCCAAAGACTGAAAATCCAGGTAAGTCTAGATACATTTCTACAATGTCTTTAAAAGGTGACTAAAAGAGGGATTAACTAGAAGAACATGTTAGGCAATGAAGTCCAATAACAACTGGTTTACAAAGAGATAAAATACAGACAGAGCTAAGGATTAAACACTATTGCATTGGGGAGAGAAAGAAGGAGATGAAAGATGAGATACTGTTGACTGTAGAATTTCATCTGTGCAGAAATAGCAAATGAGTGGTTGGGTAACTTAAAACCCTGCCAGAATGAAAGCAGATCTATTGATGTATAATAGCACCATAATCATCAAATAATGGTGAGAAATAAGTAACAAGCACAATACTTTTATTTGGAGTTATTCATTTTCTCAGATAAGAGTGAGCACCTGGTAGGGGCACTTCAATTGTCCAGACTATATAATGCCTGTGTGGTTCACAGCTCCCATAGCCTTTGTATCTCCTGCCAAATATGCAGAGAAAATTCACTGGCTCCTAACATCCCCACAGTCTGAGTGCTTGAAACGCTGGCCACCACAACTGCTAGCAAGAAACAACTGATTGGTATCTGCTCTAAGCAGCCCTGGCATGAAATGGTGATTCTTCTAAAAGACTGTGCCCAGGTGCTCCCCACTCCAGAGCCCTCTCCCTCTCCTCCATGAGACCAGCTCACCTCTCTGAGCAGCTGGGACAAAACCAGGAGGGGGGAAAGGGGGAAGGCAGCATGAGGTGTAAGGCAGGCAGGAGCAGGAGAAGGGTGAGAGGGGGAGAGATGTGAGACATGAAGGCAGTAGAGACAGAAGAGAGGCTCAGCAAAGAAGGGAATATTGAGGTCTGTACCTCAAAGACTTCGGCTGCCTTGGAGAGCTCAGTCTTCCTCACGTTGTAGAGCGTGAGGGTCAGGATGAGAGACTCTCCATCATCCTCCCTGCTGGAGTCCAGGCTGCCTTGGCTGTCCAGTGACTGTATGCCGCACATCTCCTCCTTGCTGGCCTCTTCTTTTGGGCCTGACATCCCCACCAAATCAGTCTTCATTGGGAGATCGGGGAGTGGATTGCTGCAGCCAGATATTGAGTGGAAGCTGCCTGAGGGCGTGGGAGCAATGGCCAGAGGAACTGGTGGGACTGGAGAAGCAGTGTGTCAGTGTGTCGTGAGCTCAGAGGTGCCAGGAGCAGGGACACAGGCTGGCTGCTCCGTGTAGGGTGTAGGGACATTTATGGTGGCCGTGCCAGGCACGTCAAGGGAAGCTGCCTGCGTAGGATGTGCGCAAGAGCCAAGATGGCCCTCCCTTTGAAGTCCCCTGGGGACTTCAAAGTGCAGTCTTCCTGCTCTGTTTGAAGGTGTCTGCAAGCTGTTCAGCCCTGGAAAGGGCTTCCTTTGTGGAGAGGCAATCGATTAGCCTGAGGTCCATTTACATCTCCCAGGCTGGACTGGCCTGCACAGAGTCTGAGACTGCCCTTCATCCCCACTCTGTCTCACCTCACTGGGACTCTCTCTGTATTATCTGCATCCCCAGTGAACCAATGGGCTTTTTCCCCAAATCATAGCCCATTCTGAGTGTTGTCTCCTCTGCACAGACAGAGATCTGAGAGTGCCAGAGAGACCTCAGCCAGAGTCAGAATCCATTGCCTGTTTCTGAGCTTTTCCTACCCACAGGGTCTGAACCTGTTTTATCCTACCCCTCCATGAGTGGAATGCTGCCCCCAGGCTACATTCCTCCCTTGGAACCTGTTTCTGTCACCATTTTCTCTCCCAGTGAAATAGGCTCTCAAAAAGACCAGGGTCACATCTTTCATGTGGGTGGCAGGATAAGTTCCAGGGGGATTTAGCTCTGCTCCTGACAGGACAGGCACATCTTCCCTTCCCTTACACTTGACATAAAAAGAATTATTTCTGGATATGAGCACCCATATCTTCATACCTCAAGTCACAGTGTGCCAGAGCCCCTGTGAAGGTCATTCTGCAGGTCCAGAGATCAGACCACCCCTCTGGCCTCCCTTTGCAGCAGTGGTGGCAAGGTTTGGTACAGGAGAAGGCCACATCTGATCACCACAAACAACCTGCTCTTTTTTTTAATCTGGTACCATTTCAGGTATCTTTATCCTGTATGAGCAGAGGGCCACTCATTTGAGATGGATGTTGCATTAATATTTTTAGTTTATTTAGGTTAATTTAGATGGTTACATCTGAACATCAAAATGTCTTTGAGAGCGGCCAGCACGGTCTGAAGCAGCAGAGGGAGTTTTAAAAACAATGCATTCCTGTGGACTGCTCCTGTGCTTAAACCCTTTTTCAACAATTTCTGCATTTTTTAGGGACTAAAATGTCCCTTTTACAAGACTGCTGTCAGATGTAGGCATCTCAAGATATCCAGAGGCGTCCGCCAGTGCAGACTGGCGTCCCTCCATCACAGCCATTGACCTGGGCCAAGGTCACTGTGAAGGAAAGGGCCTCACAAAAAGCTTCTTTGATCACCTGGAACTGAGCTGGGCATGAGGACACCAAGAAATGTGATCACAGTGGGATAGAAGTGAGGAAGGTTACCTAAAAGATTAGCTTGGGGTAGGTTAGTCAGAGCAGCACCCAGAAACTTCTGACTATGCAAATGTAGAGGAAGCTGGGCTTGGTTGTGCATGTCTAAGTAATGGCACACATCAGGGAATTTCATAATCTTGGCTGGATGAGTGACTGTCAACCAGCCCAGGAGAGCCTTTTTCTGTCCTGGAGAGCACGTCAGATGGGTATTACCTCTTACCTGAGTATTTAATTCTGGTTGATTTGGATGCTCACCATACAAGGAGGATTTACACCAGTCTGATAATGCAAAAAGCATTTCCTACACAGCTGGAACTTTAGACAAGAAAATAAGAAGTCACCCATTAAGTACTATTTAAAATGTGATTTATTTGTAGTATTTAAAGTACTTAGGTACAAGATTATTTGTTCTGCAAGAAAATCTACTTTCCATACATTTCCTCTGCTTTTAAAATGCTGAACATTTAATTTTTGCTCATCTCTTGCTGAGCAGCCATGCTATGATGCTTTGGCTGGAACTATTGCTCATTTAAACCTGTATTAAGGCACAGAGAATCAGACATGTGGCATCAATATTCTCTAACTATTCCACTTGTACATAAAAGAAAGTCATGAATCCTGAGCTCTCAATATCACTATAGAACTACTGCTGCTGTCATTCAAGCCAGAAGCAGAGGAGCTTGGAAAACTGAGGATTAGTTTGAAAGACTTTACCCTTGGGATGAAATTGCCTCTTTGTAGTATACAGTTACCTCATGGGTCCTATTATATTAAGAGAGAAAAATATGGGCTACTTTCACACTGAAAATACATGCCAAGTGGGATTGAAAGATCTAGAGAGACATTGTGATGAGAAAAAAAGGAATAAAAAGATACTGAGATAAAAAAGGTTACTTCAAAGCACCAAAATGATACCATTTTGCATAAATATATGTCTATTGAAAAGGATTCCAGCTGGTTTCCTTAAATTAATGTTATTACCTACCATATATATAATGAAAAGAACTGTATTTTCTATCTTCCTAAAGGATGATGCTTACATGAAAGCCATATTGATTTTCAAACTATAAATACAAAATTAGTACTATCACAGGTATGAGACTCGTGGGCATTCAAATCCCTCTCCATCTTTCAATCTTCTGACAGAAATGTGACCCCTGAGCCATGTTAGTGTCATGATGCACAATTGCTTCAAGCTGGAAATGCAGTTCAGCTTTGCCTTGCTCCATTCTGCTCCAATGTTCCAATGATGAGTTCCCTCCTCCAACCAGGGAGCTACAAGAATTATACAATGTGGACCAGTCCAAGAGAGCACTTAATGCTGATTGAGTGAAATTTATTGGGTAAATACAGAAAAGAGCTTCCTGAACAGCAAAACTCTTCTCTCTCCATGCTCAGCTGTTGAGTTAAGCTGGAGCCACCTTTGGTTCCATTTGCTGGTTCCATTTGATGGCACAGTTGAGATATACTCCAGGACAATTAAAACTGCTTTCACCAAAAGAAAAAAAGGAGATTAAAGCTCAGATGGGCAGTGGAGATACAAAAAGGTGTCATTACTTAGGACCTGTCTTGAAAGATAACATGTTTGGGTTGGAAGGCAGTTAGACTGGGGCACAGCTGAGCCAGGCCTTCCATGGCTTTGTGGGGACTCTAGCCACAGACACGGTGGGTGAGGAGTTGGAAGGCCCCAGCATCTCCAGCTGCACTATACAAGGCACTTCCTCTCCATTTCCAGATGCTGGTACCCACCTTCTAGGCTGTGAGACCAGAAAGTTAAGAGACACCTCTCAGGGAAGGACATTCACAAAAAAAAATGTAGCCTTCACACATCAGCCATGCACTGTGTGTTTGCCTGTTAAGAGAAATCTCCCCTTGCACCCTGACAGATCTCCTTGCATACCCTGGAAGGTGTAGAGTTCCAGATCCATGGGAACCTTGGACAACTGCGGGGCACTGAGTGGAGAGTGACTGTGAGAGAAGGCAAGGTGGATCACTCTGGTCATCACTGACACCCCATCCCTGGTCCCAGACCTCACAGGTGCAGCAGATTATGCTCTGCATGGTGAAGATCTCCTTCTGCTAACCTTTGGCACAAAACATATGCAGACTTCCCCCAGGTTCCCAGGAATAAGGTAATTTTTATACATCAGTGAGAAAAAAGATGGATTGGTGAAGGCCAGAAGAGTTGAGGGTCACCTATAGATGTCTGTTTCTCTGCTAATCTCTAATAATTAAGATCTATAACATAATTATTGATGCAGTTCACTGGAAGATAATAGACTGAGGCTAGATCAAGACTGGCAGCTTCTAGTCACAAGCAAGTTACAGCAAATCTTCATTTGATCTTCTGCAGGGCATTGCAAAGGATCCCAATCTCACCTGCAAAGGAAATAATCAGAGCAGTTAATTCCAGAACCAGCCCATTCTAACACTCCTGCGTGTTTTTTTCCCTTTATAGCTGTTCTCTTACAGAACACGGTGAGCACAGAAGGGCTGAACTGGACATGTTTATTAGGGTTTTACTGGAGCTGTGTCTGCAGAGTCATCCCTTTGCCTTCATCAGCCACAGAAGGCTGGCTCACAGCATCAGAGGAGCTGGGTCTCAGCAGGCTAGCCAATGTGAGGGGGAAAATGTGATCAAAGCCAGGCTTCTCCTTCTCTTCCTTACTGAAAACAGCCAGGATCCACCTCAAGGCCATCTGCCATTTCCTAGCAGCTCCCCCAAAACTGAGTTTTTCAGATTTAGCAAGTTACAGTCAAGTGGAAATGCTTGTTAGAGCTTGGCTAGAATTGGAAAGTAATTTTTTCATGAGAAAGGAGATATGTGCTGCCTTATCTTGGATAGGCTCAGAGCCTAAAATGCAACCAGATGGAATCTGCCTTGTGCCTCCTATTTCTGACCCAAGTTTTGAGGAATTCAAGGTAACAAATGTGGAGTTCCTTACTGTTGATCGTGTCAGCTAAGTTCTTCAGCTGCTTTGCATTGTCCAGGACTTCAATCCTCTGTGTGTAGGGATTGTACCGGACAGAGAAAGGACGAGGGATTGTTTGAGCAAATTTCCTGAGGGAAAAAGCATAAACAAATGTACAGTTTAATTTTTATTTTTCCACTAACTAATTTCTTGGCGTGTGCATTTGTTGATTATGGGGATAAGAAAATCCATGGGAAGAAATAACCGAAATTCCTACTGATTGATCTGAGACCTACAACACACTTGAAACTGCATTTGTCCTTATCACCTCTGTTTGTTTTTTTTCTGAACAGAATTAAGCTATTGGCATGGCAACACTGCTCCTGGTATAGGCCAACTGTGTAGCAACTGGGATCTACCAAGCTTGAAAAGCTCATTTTCCTGTCATTAGTGCAAAAGGTAGGAATTCTAATCCAAGTCTGAGTTTCTGGGGAATTAAGGTCAAGGATCTACATCATCCTGGCATGCCAAGGAGCAAGGAGGCACCAAACTTTTGTCATTGTCTAGCTCTTAAATTACCTGGTAGTTTGCAGGTAATTTAAAAGCTAGACTATAGTTATTCGAGTAAAGCAGCATCTTCTTCTGCAAAACAGTTAATTCCATGTCAAAAGCATTGAGATTTTGGTGTCCTGGGAAAATATTAATTTGCATAACCACAGAATTGCGGAAAGAAGGGCTCTGAATGGGATGAGATGGTCAGGGCTATTGTTCCAGGCTCCTTGTGGACCCCAGCAGGATACTGGCTTATAGATCTGCTTTGTGTTACTGGAGTTATTGCTGAAAGAGGAAGGGAAGCACGCAGGAGTTGATTATGGAGCCCCAGTACACAGACTGTGACTCAGCAGGGTAAATCCCATACGCCCAGAACTGTGGAATATGCTGGATGCCACCCTCACAGAGCTTCTTCAGTTTAAGCCTTATTATTAACCTTATTAAGGACATTGTCTCAATCAGGACCCAGTATGAACAGGCCACAAGGTGTGGCAGTGAAAAAATATTATGTTATGATGAATTGGACATGATGAATACCCAAAAATATTGGTGATGATGAATTTAGCAGCGTTGGTCTAGTTTTTCTAAGAGGAGAGATCACATTAGAAGTTGGCTTTGCTAAATCTCAGCTGAAGGCAAGATCCCAATTAGAAGATGAATTCCTTAAGCTGAGATCTTTCAGGTCAGTGTCAGAATAATTTCTCAGAAAGGTATTCTCTTACTCACAAACACACAAGTCCAGGTGCAAGCCTCTAACACAGGGACTGGACCAAACCCCAGAACTTCTATTTCAATTTAACCCCTTTTTTTCAGTTTGATCAGTGAAGCAAATTAAAAAAGCTCCAAGGTATTTTGTTGCAGCATTTCCCCCTTCCTGAGCTTGCTTACATACAGAGAAGATAGAAGCTGTGTGCTGTATATCAGTGTCACAGCCCAGAAGAGAAGAGCATCTTTCCCAGGTATTTTCCCAGAGAAAAGGGCACAAGGAAAAGCTGCAGATTTATGACAACTAAGGAAGCAGCAGGGCAGTGAGCTAGGAAGGCCTCAGAGCAGGGGAGCCTGAGGCAGGATCTTGGGATCTGCATCTTGGGATGCAGAACAAATTATCTTTGAATGGTAGAAAGACAAGGGACTGCAGGTCTGGGACAAGCCTGTGTGTGGCATCTCCAAGCGGGAAATAAGTTGAGCGTGAACCCCATAGCTTGACTAACACCCAGAAATATGGCAGTGCATTGGTGTTTTAACAGGAATAGAAATATTGTCAAGGTGAAAATTAAGCTGAACCCCAACGCAGGCTGAGCAATTCCTGTTCCAAGAATCAGAACTGAACCTGGACATAACTTCAGAGGAAAAGGAGTAGATACTGTGAATTTTTTTTTTTTTTACAAGAACTGTTATTTGTAGTAATGGTAAAGTTACTTGGTTTGCATTAATTAGCCAGATTTGACTTTAAATGTTAGTATCACTGCAATTGAACAAATAATATTTTGTTTCATTTTGGTTAGACAGATAAGCCCTTGGTTACATTAAGCACAAATTCTTGGTTTCATGCATAAGGTATATTCCTGTTGCTACTCATTTTTGCCCAAGATTCCGAGGATATAAAATGTTTATTATCATGAAGCATTGCACTGATTTTTCTAATGCCTCGCAAAACATGATTGGCAACCCAAGACCCATTATGGCAACGAGATCCTCTGTATTTGCAGCAGGCAAGAGTGAGTTCTTCTCTGGAATGGCTGGAGTACCTTAGCTTTTCTTTTGCATCTTTAAAACTTTCAGCAACGTAGTAGATGGGCTGGAACTCAGTAACACAGTACTCCTGCACAGAAGTCTTCTCCAGGGCAAGAGGCCGAATCTCAGGCTTATCTGACAAACAATACTATGAACAAAAAGGTAAGAAATTAATTTCAGTGTAAGAGTGCTTGAACATGCTGTGAAAGAAATCAAGAGCACCTCCATTTCAGACAGGGAAGAGTTTCTCCTGTGGGATACAGTGATAATGTCACTTACTGGGAAAGAAGGAGCTGTGTGTTCCCTGTGTATCCATACATTTACACATTTATCAGAAATCTACAATGAAGTGCTACATTTCATCCTACTTCTGTGCACAAATTATGAAGCAAAACCAAAGACCCAAAGATATTCAGAAAATAAATTTGAATAATTATAAACACATTTGAAATATTTTCTAGAACACACCTGCAGCTCCCCAAATGAAGACAGCAGCCCTGCACCATATGCCTTGAGGGAATCTCCTTCCTTACAAAGCCCAAACTCAACGGTAAACCAATAAACCTGGAAAGAAAATGAGACAGAAACTTATTATTACTAGATAAAAAGTACACCATTTATTTTGAATACATTTAAAGTTTTCATTTCTATATAAGATGATGTTGTGTGTCAAATTCAAGTGAATAAATGCAATAAATGTCCCTTCAGACTGAAATTCTTCTCCTAGGAGAGAAGCACAGTACTAGATTCTCTGTGCCTGAGAATCAGTTCAGTTCCATGACAAAGCTGTGTTTTACTGTGCTTATCTTTGTCAGCAGGAGCCATGAAATTATAGCAATAAAGCTTTATTTTGGCTGGCCAACCCAGTGGAAGTTTGAACCTTATTTTAGAAAAGTTTGAGTCCTGTTTCACACAGGGAATCTGACTGCAGCAGCGGCGTGACCAGGCTGTTGGTGCAATAGAGAAGGAAGGTGGTGAGCGGCCTAATTTGACTCCTGGGTCTGTCCTTTTGAAAGGATACCTGCCCTGGCTCAGAAAAAACTACGCCATCTATCACAAGTGTCAAAGCTGGTGGAATTCTTTGCCCAGGTGCCCCCCATTTGGCACTGGAAGCACTAAACTCGGAGCAACACCCCCAGTTTTATTCACAGTTTTCAACTCTGGGTCTCAGTAGTCTCAGAGTAGCTATCCAGGTGATCTGTGTTGAATACAAAGTGTATTCTGTGTTGGCAAAGTGGAAGAGATGCTTGAAGGTGAAATAGCTACAGAAGCTGCCTCTTGAAATTTCTTGTGGGGATGTAGCAACATACAATCTTTTCTTGCCCAATGTGTTTGTGCTGGAGGAAATCTTGTTTGGGCTTCTGTGTTTAATCACAACTGTCACTTTGAATAAGGGGTGCCAAAGCTATTTTTCCTTTAGTGCAACTGTTTCAGGGTAGGGTTTTCCAATCATGGTCTTCACTCTGATCCCATTCAGCTCTATGGGAGTTCTATCAGTGACTTCAGTGGCAGCAGAATTAAGACAGCACAGGGAGCTTTGGAAAATTGAGCCCTCATTTATTAAATTACCGTAGCAAGTTTCTCGATGAAATCATCTGGAGCTCCCAGAGATGCCAGTCCAATTTCCTGTAACAATAAACCATTATTCTTCAAGCTGTTTATTGCAAACATTCTTCCTGCCCATCTTATGTAATTGCTCACATTTTAAATGTTACCATTGCCTACTACCACACACAAATGTTTACAGGACATGTTGCTATCATGCAAGATCAATTTTAAACCAGAAATCTCTCCAAAAATGAACAAAGGGTCTTGTCCAAATGTCATTTACAAGGCATGATCCTTTGTGCCTGGTACAAAGCCCATTGAGGTCAAATAAAATTTTCCTCTTGCTTTGACAGGCTTTTGATCAAGCCTACAATGAATGATAGGGACAAAAGGAGGCAAATCAATCACACCTACACACCTTATGTATTTCTCTTTGTTTTGATGGGTCCTGATTAAAGGAGTTTTCCTGGAGCCTTGAATGAGCTATTTTTCCTGAATGACAGGGCATGATTTGAAAGAGCTTATTCATACCTTGGGAGCTAATGGAGATTTTTCCAGAAGGCATGCAATAGTTGGATTCAAAGGACAAACCCATGAGACTACATATAGCCAGGTTCCTTCCTTGATTTGCTCTAGTGAGGACTGCATAGTGCAGAACTCAGAGGGCTCTTCCCACACACACCAAAGGCATTAGAGCAGTTTATCAAATCCTTGTAAGCCAAGGTACAGGGCTTATCTGGGAGGAAACATCAGTTCTGAGAAAGGGCAAAGCCTAAAAGCAATACTGAAAACTTGCTAACGAGATCAAACTGACTTTTGTCTTTTGAGATGGTACATCAAGCCTTCCCTTCCCTTCCCTTCCCTTCCCTTCCCTTCCCTTCCCTTCCCTTCCCTTCCCTTCCCTTCCCTTCCCTTCCCTTCCCTTCCCTTCCCTTCCCTTCCCTTCCCTTCCCTTCCCTTCCCTTCCCTTCCCTTCCCTTCCCTTCCCTTCCCTTCCCTTCCCTTCCCTTCCCTTCCCTTCTTCAGCCTTTATGTCTTTCTCTCTGTGTATTTCCAAGTTTTCTGTTTTTATGCCTTTCTCTTTGTGTATTTCCATGTTTTCTGGTAGGATGCAGCCAAAAGTTTACTGCTTCACCAGGGTTTGGCTTCTTTTCCAGAGACATTAACACTCCCTAAAAGAATTCTCCTCTCCAGCCTTCTCCCCTGCTTACAGCTGAGACAGTTCCACACCTCACTCAGCCCCCAATGTCATTTTAACAGAAAACAAAACAGTCTCCATTTTCCCTAACATTTGAATGTCATCATGAGGTAATAATCCATCTGACTCATGAGTTATGTGACTTCACTCAGAAGGATCAACATCTGCAGGAAGGTTTTAAAATGATGGCTTCACAGGTTCTGTCAAAAAAGCAACTCACACAAGATCATGTTTGGAGTTGGACTTTATGTTTTTACCTCTGTGAATTGTGTCCAGACTTCAAGCAATAAATAAACCACCTCAGCCACTCTTACACAGTATGATTAAAGGTGAATCTGCACCACCCTTCACAGCTCTTGGATCATCCTCTAAATTACTGTGTGTTTAATTATGTACATAATATTACCACTGAATAACTTACCTGGGAAAACTGAGCAAAACTGGGATCAGCAAAGAGAGGCACGTGTCCTAGCAGCTCATGACAAATATCACTGCAGGAAAATATGACATCTGAATAACTGTGATTCAAGAAAAGTCCAGCAATGCTGGAAGAATGCCCTAGAGCCAGCACACTGTCAAGAGCACAGTGCATTTGCTCCTACCAGCAGATATCATTCATAGGAAAACATTTTGCTCTGAAATTATTCTTGTGGTGGAAATGCTTGCAAACCCCCGGGTTTTCTATGCTTTTGCATCACAGACTGTTCGATTTTTCAAATACGCAGAAGTGATTTGATGAGATGGAAAGGAGAAGGGGATAACATATCAAAAAAAGAAATAAAGGAAGAAAAAAGACATTTCAGCCTGACAATGGGGTAAACAAAAGCAGGAAAGAAAATCAGAATAATCAAAAAAAGATAAAAGAAAGGAAAAAGAGTTTGTGGAAAGTAGGAAGCAAAAAAAAAAAAACACAAGGAAGAATTGCAACAATATGAAACAGAATAAGATATCTGTTTTTAAAGTGGCAAGTGGAAAAGGACAGCGGATAGGTGTAGGAGCGTCGGGGGGTAGGATGATCGGTATGGATGGAGAGGAGAGATCTCTGAAGTCAGGTTGTGGAATTTGTGGTTTATTGCAGAGGGCCTGGGTGCAGGGCCCTGCTTGGAGCTGCCAGCCACAGCTTGGAGCAGGCCCGAGAGAAGAGAGGGGGAGAGAGGATGAGAGGGAAAGAGAGTAAGAGTGTAACAGAGTAAAAAGGGTAAGACAGCAAAAGCATAAGAGAGCAAAGTTCCCGTTACAATACCATAAATCTTCTTCTGTGTTGAATATTCTGATTCTCACTAACCAATCTAGTACAAGATACAAATCCTATAGCATTTACATACAGCCTATAAGAATCAATACATTACCATACTGTGTTACATTTTAAACCCTAAAAACTACTCTTTGGACCCCTTCTGCCAAGCTAGTAGGGTCTGCCCTGACCCTTGGGCCTGTCTGCAAGCAGAGGGTGTTGTTTCATCAAAAGGGGATTACCTTCAGTCCACCACACCATTGTTTTCCAGTTGTTCAGCAACTAAGGTGTCTCAAAGCTTGCTTTCATTTCAATCTCACTTATAGTTTCCATAGTCTCAAAATCTTTTGCCAGACAATCATATTTATACAGCTTTCCTGTTTCATCCTTCCCAACTGATAAGGACAGAGAGAAACACTCCAAAATTAAAAAGAGATGGGTTCTGAGTTTCTGAGGAGCCTGGGCTTCTCCTGTCTTACTGCCAGAAGCTTGCTTGCAGCAGGTTATGTCCTTGCTGCACTACTTGGGTGCTAATAGCTAAGTGCCCTTGCACACTGCTCTCTTGCATCCCAGCCACCACACAAGCAAAACTCTCTCGTGTTCTCCCAGGAGAACTTGCAGAAGTGGATGCAGACTGTTAAACACACTAGAAAGGCTCCATAAACGTTTCCAGAAGAGAGCAGTCCCTTGGCTGCTCTCCCTTAGCCCTGCTCCCAGGAGCCCCAGGCAGCTTTCCCAGCTGGTCTGAGCCTGCTGGTGGTGCGCAGCAGCCTGACACCCTCGGTGTGGCGGGGTACTCACGGCTCCGGGGTGTACATGGGCTTGGAGGCGTGGCGGATGTACTGCGTGGAGTGGAACACGCGGAACGCCAGCCCCGCCAGGAAATCCCGGGAGGAGAGCAAGCCGGCCACGGGACGCAGCCGAAACCCAGTGCAGCCTGAAGGGACAGACAGACAGCACCTTAAAAACAGCTCTGTGCTTGATTTATCCCCATCCAGACTCCTTAGAGAGGGAAAAGTTTGTTGATGGCTGTTGGTTTGGTTTTTTTAAATCTCCTCATTATAGATGGATGATGAGATGATTGGCTCTCACAATTAAGAGATAACTATTGTGTGGATATTAAGAAAAGCTTTAGTGCTGTACAGTTATGTTATTGTAGTTTAGATGCCCTCTGCTCTCCCCACAGTTCCCTTTCCCCCCTGTATTGTTGCCATCAGACAGCCTGGGCTGTCCAGGACAGGTACAAAGAAGCTGCACGGGTGTCCCTGGCATGGGGCAGGGGGGAACGGAAAAGCTTGGGGGTGCTCAGGGGGGGCAGCATGGCAACACCTGACCTCCAATCCAGTGACAAGAAAGCATCTCCACTGATAAATGGCAAAGAAGAGCTGACTGACAGACTTTGGGAGGGGCCAGGGCTGGCTGATGCAACCCCAGGGGTATAAAACACTGAGCATCCATCTTGAAGATGAACCAGCCACATGTCATGCACACGAGCAGTTCCCAGCACTGCAATTTTTTCCTTCTGTAGTCCTTTTGTTGTATTCTTGTTAAGGTTTAATTAACCTTTTTAAATTTTCAAAGTGAGCAGTTGTTTCTCATATCCTTATGTTAAATAGAGTTTAATTCCAGGCAATTTTCTGCCCAGGAATACCACCAGCACAGTATCTGAGCATTTGTCCCATTGTATCCCCAGAAGCATTAGAGAAAGACCTGGGACACAGGCTAAGTGACGTGCCCAAACATCTTAGGGAACCTTTGCTAAATCAAGGATTGTTTTTCCTTCTCTGGAAGCGCCACCCCCACTGATAGCTGAGGCCTTTCATTTCATTTGGTTCTTTTAGGGGCTTCAAACTTACTCTGCAAGAAATTTGAAACATCTTCAAGCTGGGGAATATTGTCCTCCCTGTAGCCACAGTACTTCTCCAGCAGTGGGAACACGTGGTTGTGTTCATAGCAAGCATGAGTTGGATACAGACTCTTCAGCTCCCTGAAGACAGTGCCCCAAGTTTTCTTTTCTTCTTCCGTATAGGTGACACGTGGAATAGGTTGGCCACTAGAAAGAAAATGGATGTCCTCAATAGCAGCCACCGAAAATGTCTTATGCCATCAACATGCTCTTTGTCCTTTCCCACTTTCCATTTTCAAAACAGTTTTGTTATTCTGCTTCATGTTGCAGCCTTACTAGGACAGGCCAGGAGCTGCTGGTGCAGGAGAGGAGCTGCTTTTGGGTTGATGTGCAAGTGCAAAAGGAACCTCACTTGTCCCTAGGAAGTGTCTGGAAAGGACTCTAATGACCTTGGCTGACATAATGGCCTTTAGACAGCTCCTTGCATTATTGTGTTAAAAATAAATCGGTGCTTATTTGTCTTTTAAAGGTGTTCTTCTAAAAATACTTGCTCGCTGTTGGTTTCAATTTGTTTTTTCTTTCTTGATATGAAGAAGCTGTTTTACTTCTTGCTCTAGTGAGCATTTCATTAATGTTTTTTGTAAAAACATGAAACCATCAGCTCCATAAAACTCTGCTGCAGTGACAGAGAAATTCTGATCTGTGCTCTGTGCCGTAACAGATGCAGACTCCAGCCAGTTTGACTTTTTATAATTGTAAGGAGCAATTATGAGTTAAATCCCACCCTCAGGCCTCCACGTGCTTAGCTCATGTTGAGGCTAACAGGAGTTATCCATCACAAGCAGTGCAGTTTGGCCTCCTGTGAACAAACAATTCCTTAGCAATAATGTTAAGGCCATAGGTGAATCCAGCAGCTTTGAGATAATCAAAGGGGTTTAAGTAACTTAATAGGTTTAACAACACTGCTGGAACAATGCTGAAGCTTTCCAAACCCCAGAGACCCATTGTTAAACTCTTGATGACACCCCACCATCTCCCACTTTCTCTTTTTTTTTTTTCTTGAGCCTCAGGGCAGCTCCTCTGGAGAACCATCACCTTCTGTCTCTCTGTATCAGCTCTCCTTGATCTGTGGAGCTTTAAACATCATGCTGAATTATGAGGATTGCCGGGTGATTTTTGTTCCTATAGCACTGCTAACTAATCCTCAACCACCTTCCAGGACTACCTGGGGGAAGCTATGACTTTAAAACCTTTCAAATTTCAATTAAAAAAATTATAGGGATCAATGGGGTCAGAAGCAAAGTAAGGCAGAGGAAGGAGGGAAGCTAAAAGCAAAGAGAAATCAGGGAAATTGGGCATTCAACAAAAAACAGTGGATTAATCTATCATGAGAGGAGGCAAAAAAGCAAAGGTAAAGTAGGGGCAAACAGCACAAAGAAAGAGGACAGAACAGATGCAAAAGAAGGGATAGAGAAGAGGATTAAATTAATGTTAGGAAGACTACAAGGCAAGCAACCACTGGCCCATCTCACTGTGGCAGCTGTGTAGCACCTTCACAACTTAAGAACCCTTTCCTTTTCAGTGAAGCCTGATAACTTTGGTTGTGCCTCTCCTCTATCTTCTGTGGGATATCTAGGAATGGACATTAGATCTGTTCACATCTAGACACAAAAATTTTATCCAAATTTTCTGGCTATAAACTGGATTTCTGACATTTTTGCCACCTGACATTTTGTACTTTCCATAAACCAATCCAATTTTGTCTCTCCTTTTGTGATTACATTATTAGCTCTTTGGCTCAAGGGCTACCTTGCAAAGATATTAATTGCAAATTGTAGCCCAAAATTTACAATATATGTTAATTTTACTTTGCAAACACAGTTTTTACCAGTCCCAGGAAGAATCAAGCCCAGTAGTACTGATCTACACACACGAGTGTCTCTGGAAACAGAATTTTTTCTCCTCCAGATCTGATCATTGAAAGCAATCAAATAAGCTCTAACTGAATTTATCATCTCTATTAATTTATTTTTCTTGGGAAATGAAAGCCTAAATTGCTGATTGCAGCTGGATTAGACATGATAAAAGTAGGGTAACAGACGCTGGATTAGCATCAGAACCATATGTTATTCATTATTTTAATAGTGTATGCAGATCCTGCTTTAATGTTAATGATAGGCACTCCTCCCCCAGCCCTGGTTTAATGGGGAATACCAGATTTATTCAATGCTCAGGCCTTTGTAGCAGCAACAGTCTGCTGCTCAATTAGACAACAAAGCTGGGAAAGAGGGGTGTTGTGGGGAGAGAAGGGAGATGATGTCTCTTCTAAACGTGTGCCTGGAACAATTTACCTTTGTTTGGCTGCGATTTGGGGATAAATGCGTGAACAGGAAGATTTAAACACATGGCAGAGAAAAGACAACAGCAGGAGGATGCTTGTGGAAAAGCAGGGGTAGGCAGCAGGGTGAGCAGCCTAGGAGAGGGCAGGAGATGAGGGCTTGGTCTGTCCCATGCCGTGGGTACTCACTGTCTGTAGTTGTAGGCGATATCCGCGAACTCCTTCCTCCGGGCCCGGTACACGGGATCTTTGAACCCCTGCAGAGAAACACTGATGCTCAGTCCATGCAAAATGGTCAGTAAAGGCAGAAGGTGAAGAGCCTTCCCATCAGTGAGCACCCACAGGCATGGCTGGTGCATCCCAGAAGGGCAGCAAGGTCAGTGGGTGTGACGGTGTTCACAGGGGCCTTGGGATGAGGGAATAGACAAAGATCTGACTTCACGTTTCAGAAGGCTGATTTATTATTTTATGATATATATTATATCAAAACTATACTAAAAGAATAGAAGAAAGGACTTCATCAGAAGGCTAGTTAAGAATATAAAAGGAAGAATTATAACAAAAGCTTGTGTCTCGGACACAGGGTCCGAGCCAGGTCACTGTGATTGGCCATTAATTAGAAACAACCACACGAGACCAATCACAGATGCACCTGTTGCATTCCACAGCAGCAGATAATAACTGTTTACATTTTGTTCCTGAGGCATCTCAGCTTCTCAGGAGGAAAAATCTTAAGGAAAGGATTTTTCAGAAAATATCATGGCTACAGGTGGGAAAGCTGCCTCTGTTCTGCCAGGCTCCACTCAGCCAGGGCAGTGCTCCTTCCTGGGCTGCCTCCCTGAGCAGCAACAGTCTCTCACCACCCCTGCCCCAATAAATCCTTTCTTTTTCTCATTTCCACTTCCTATAAGATAGGGAAACGTTCCTTTACAGCAACAACAAGGTGCCCCTGGCAAGAGCAGCCCAGAATTATCAGTACTTGGATAACCATGCCCTTCTGGTTTCCCTTAAAGCTTGTTGCTGTGCCTGGCACAGCTGAGCTGCTCTAGAGAACCAGAATCAAAACATATTAGAAACACATTCATCAACTCAATCGGACCTTTTAGGCAGATTTTCAGCGTGAACCACACTTAAAAGTGCTTATTTTCAAACTGCTGGAGGATCAGTAGCCACTTAGCAGGCCAAAACCCCCTATTTGTAGTACAAATTCAACCATTTGAAAGCAATTAATGACTACAAAGAATGTCTAATAGACCTTGTGGCTGGGAGCTTGACCTTTGCAGCTAATTAGCAATAAAACCAAGGATAAGAAATAAAACCTCTAAATCTTCATCTAGGATAACCCTTCTCCCACCCCAGTGTGCCTGCTGTTTGGACTAAAAGATCCTCAGGAGCAGGAGTGCCTTCACCACCTGGAGTGCAGAAACATCCTCCCTTCCAAGCTAGGATGCCTTTCTGCAGGACAAACAGGAACAGCTCCCTGGGCACTGCAGCATAAATGCAGTGATCCAGAGATCCATAAATGCATCTCCTAGTGGTCAATGGCACAACTGAGGGGGGGCCACAAAACACAGCCAAGTACTGGAGGCAGCTGAAGCAGAGTGTAAATTCACAAGTGTGAATAAAAAAGGGACAGCCAATGGCCAAAAAAACGCACTGTCCACGTTTAACCTGTCATGGAGGTCATTGTGATTAAATTCCATGCATCACTTTACTAAAAACACAGGCTCCTTTAATTTATCTTTTTCTGCACTCTATGGACTGTCATCTATTTACCCCAGCAGCTGGCTTGCTTTTTTTAAGGCACAAGTGCTCACTAACTAATTCTAGGAACTGGAGGAAAGACACTTCATTTCTTTTTATATATTTTTCTTTTCTTTTTTTGTTTTCTTGGTTCTTTTTTCAAATACAATCCTGGTCTATTCCCACATGACACACAAGGGGGCCATTGGCTCAGTGTACCCCCTTTCATCCTGCCTCTCATATGGCCACAGTGAACATCATGAATCATTGTGCATGGTACATAACACGTCTTGAATTAAGCAATAGGTAGTGAATGACTAATCACCCCATCTCAATTAAACTAATAGCAGCAATTTTTGGTGCACTGCATGTAATTTATTTATAATCACCCTATCTCAATTAAACTAATAGCAGCAATTTCTGGTGCACTGCATGGAACTCAGTGTGTTTTGACAAATGAAAGTAAGTTGTTGTTTGCTTGGAGAGGGAATAGAGGCAGAAAATATTCTTGTATCTGAACAAAACTGAAAAACCACAAAACATTTTTTTTTATCAGCTAAGTCAATGAACAAAACTTTCTGATGCTACCATTTAAACCATGAACTTTTTGAACCAAGAACACTTTTCTTTTGTCATGTCTCACCTTAAAAGTACCATGTCAGATTTAGTATCCACGTAACAATACACTGAGCTAAATCATGTGTATGTAATCAAGAATCAAAAAAGTCTTTCTTTCTCTGTGCTATGCCATGTTGCTTCTTTTCCTTGTTAGTGATACACAAAGTGAGCCTGGAATCACTACATCAGAGCCTCCTGGGAAGATTAGATGTGTCCTTGTGGTGGCCTTGTGCTCTGAAAACCACTACAACTTTTAAGATCTCATGGCATTTCCTCAATTATAGCAACCTTTGGTTTGATTTACTCCATAATGAGGGATTGGGCTGATTATAACCCTAGAAATGTGATAGTCTTCTTGTCCTGCACCATGTGAAATTTAGTCTACTAGATCTGTATTAAAAAAGAGCAAACTTAAATGAGAGAAACATCAGTGCCATTAACTAGAGAAATTGCTAAAAAAATTCTTACAGGATGATCAGCATCCAATTCTGCTCCATAGCTTAGGATCTGGTTGGCAAACCTGTCCAGCTCCTGGATACTTCTTGGGAACCACGGTACTGCAAAAGAGAAAAGAAATAGAGACTGGTATCCTTTGTTACTTGATTTTTGGCCTCCTTCTGATATTTTCATCTTTTCATCACATATATAAAGAAACATAGGCAAGGGGCTAAGTTCTTTCAGTCCTCTTGCCCATAATCAAAACAAGAACAAACCAAGCAAGTTGTCTTGAATTTGTGATTGTTTCACACTGTTGGGAGAATACATCAAGAGCTTCTGAATCTTGGTGCAGAGCTGGCTTGTAATGTTCATGATTTTCTGTATATTACTTCTGGTGTCTTGGCTTATCAAAATGCAAAAAAAATTCACAATAAGTGAAAATCATCCCCTTCAAAGAAACCACAAGAAACTCCACAACAAGGATAAAGAATTTTTGGACTGTCTGAAACACTCTACTTGGTGGCACCACTTGTGCTAGGATTCTGAAACAAAGCGACAAATGGCATCCTAATACCTCAGACTAGCACTGTATCACTGCAGTCATTACACAACATTGCATTTACTTGATTAACTTTCTTGGTCTGGTTCTCTATTGACTTGTAACTCATGTGCTATACCCACTGTCTCCCAGGCACAGCCATGTGAGAAGGGACCATGGTGAGCACACAGAGTGTAATGCACTTGTGACCCTCTCATTACAGGATATAAGGTGCAAGACAATGAAGAATCACAGGGATTTCCAGATGTGATGTGTTGAGATAAAAAGGGTAAGTCAAGCTTCTCCATGGCAATTCAATACAGGGGACTGAGCAGGGGCAGCCTCTATCAGTAAAATGTTTACAATTCCTCGAGACACTTTCTGGTGGACAATGGGTGTTGCTTGCCCAGCCAGTGCTTGGCAAACAGCTGATTCCCCTCTGTGGCTCTCTGCTCAGCTGGGAGCTCTGCTGCTGGGCCATACCTCCCCATCTTATTTTGGGGGCTCTGCCAAGTGAACCTGATCCTGGGCCAGCAGCTGCTGAATGAGTTCCCTGCAGTGCCCTGGTGATGGGGCTCATCCCAGACCTCGTGGACCACCTGCAGGATAAGAGATCTCTGTCTCCAGGACTATTCAGCTTTGTGCCGAGCCTCACAGCACGGAGGGCACTTGTAGCACACTGGGTTCCTGCGAGGCACCTGCACAGAGGTGCTGGAGCAGCAGCAGCTTTACAGGGCTCGATTTGGGGCCCCAGGCAGAGAGAGAGAGCCCACACCACAGATCCTGTCCCATCCAGCCTGGCTCCGTGCTGGCAGCCTGCACATTTGTTTGCTTGAGCACCCCGGGATGCAGGGACCCTTCCCTGCCCGGCAGAAGGGGGATTTGGTCCGCCCTTCTCCAGGATGCTCTCGCTTCCCTTGCCCTGAAATCCAGACCTGAGCGAGTCACTAGATGGCAGCAGCAGACCCGGGAAGGTCCCCAGATGGGTTTCTGCGCTGCTGGATGCATCGCTGGTTATCCTATTTGCTCCAGAAACGCTCTCTCCCCTCGCTGCCAGAAAGTTTCCTGCACCCCAAACCCCTTCACTTAAACTAGTCACTGGGGAGAGTAGAAAAAGGTGTGTTTGATTTATAGAGAATAGTCACTACTTACACTATGTCCTGCCCATTTTCCACCTGGGCTTGTCTCCTAGCTGTATCACTGACCCTTGTGTGATGGTGGGGAATTGCTTCACTGTTTTGTGCTTCGCACTCCCCACTACCAGCCTGGGGTGAGGCACACTGGTAAAGGTTTTATGTCAGGCACTGAGGAAAAAAGGCTGTCTGGCAGCCCCACAGCAAAGGATTCCTCTGTATTAGAGAGAAAACCACCCTTCTCAGGGATGCACCATGACCTGGAAGGTCCAAGCTGTGTAGAAAAATTGGTGGGGACTGAAGTCTGCACTGGATTTTGGCAGAGATGTCTGTAGGGCTTTGCTGTCCTGAATCAAAAAGGTCTCACTGGGCCAGGTTTGAAACATTGCTGATTTTCATTACTTTCATTAAATATCTTATTCTCAAGATTACATTAGTACTTGGTGCAGACCTCATTAAAGACTCGAGGAAAAACTGACTCCAGGCTGATGTGGTGTCAGTCCTGGGTGTGGAGATGGGTGATTTGATTTTTCCCTTAATAGGAGAAGCAACTTATCTTCCTGGCACCAAGTCCTGATCCTGCCTACCCAAACACCAGCAGGGGATAAATGAGAGCAGCTCTGAGCTTGCAGAGCTGGATGGACATGGCAGGCTGTGGAAGGGAAATCCCAAGGAGACTTAGTGCTGCTTGCACCAGCCCAAGTTGTTAGGTTGGGTCCTGGAAAGTGCTGAGCTTTCTCAGCTCTCATGGAAATAAGAATCAAAGACTCTGAGCACAGTTCTGGGGCAAACACTGCACCAAGTCCATACAGCCCTCACATCAAGGGCCAGGGTGAAAAAAGGGGACTGGTGGGTCTTCTGCCTAAATGTGATGTGCCAGGACGTTGTCCCCAGCCCTCCCAGAAACTATTCAAAAGATGAAATCAAATTAGCCCCTGGCTGAATCTATCCCGTGTTTTGTTTGCAGCATCCTCCTGCAGCCAGACTCTCTGTCTGTCTGTCTGCACAGCCATTAATGAACTGCCAGGGCCAGCTCCTGCAACACTGGGCCTCTGTCAAGGTCTGAGGAGCCAACATGGGCTGATCAGCAATAAATATTGATTTGTCTGTAAGTGAAACAGCAGCATTTATATGGGATGGTGCTGGACACCCAAGTGGTGACCAAATTACTGTGGGGTCAAACGCTGAGCAGAATGCTAATGAGCCATTTAAATGAGAGGCAGCAGAGCAGGACTTCTGCAGAATCCTCCACTTGGACCATTGTGAGGAGGGTCAAAGACAGGTCTATGCAATTTATAGCAGTTCAAGGCCCAGGTTTAGCCTTTTTTTAAACACTCTCAAATGCTCTGGCTAGCCTCAGGGTCTGGCAAACAAGGGCCCTACAGATCCTCAGCTCCCAGCTTGTTTCAGAAATGCAATAAATTGTCTGCATTTCCCTAATGCTGCAACAGAATAATATTTAATTATTTTTATTCATGGGCTCCAAGTGGACTGCAGCTACCATCTTGTTCCCAAAAAGAGCCACTAGGAGATGCACTGTGTTTTTACAACAAATCTTTCCACATACACAAAGAGCTTTTGGCTCAGCAGCTGCCAGCCCTTCTCATCTGAAGCTCCAAAGCTACATTTGGATTTAGAGCACTTTGCTGGCCTGCTCTCACCTAAAATTACACTGCTGATCCAAATCTGATATTTGTAACTATTGGAATGTGTCAATTAAATGTTGCATTAAGAAAAGATACTAAAAGCAGTTAAAGTGACAAGGAAGGGAAAGGAAAGGAAAGGAAAGGAAAGGAAAGGAAAGGAAAGGAAAGGAAAGGAAAGGAAAGGAAAGGAAAGGAAAGGAAAGGAAAGGAAAGGAAAGGAAAGGAAAGGAAAGGAAAGGAAAGGAAAGGAAAGGAAAGGAAAGGAAAGGAAAGGAAAGGAAAGGAAAGGAAAGGAAAGGAAAGGAAAGGAAAGGAAAGGAAAGGAAAGGAAAGGAAAGGAAAGGAAAGGAAAGGAAAGGAAAGGAAAGGAAAGGAAAGGAAAGGAAAGGAAAGGAAAGGAAAGGAAAGGGGAAAGGGGCCATTCACTTATCCCTTGCCCAATAAATCACATACACACCATGTTTAACATACATATAATATATGTATGTTAAACGTACATATATTTATATGTTAATATACAGAAGGGACAGAATACAGAAATTTCCTCTGAGTGCCAACAAAGCAGTGCCCCAAAAAAGGGACTGTGCTCTTTCCAGAGGAAACGGAAAACTATGTTTTTTCTTTCTCAAATCATGAGCAGGAGCAAAATGAATCCTTTGCAGGGAAGAAATGACAGCATCCTAGGCTGCAGCAAAAGAATCAGTCCCATGGGATCCCAGATTGCCTCTGCAAGAAAACCTTCCCAGCCTTTACCTGCCCACTGAGACAAGTGTGGCAACATCCCCATAAACCATCTGTCTGAGACTGTGCTCCCTGGAGGCACAGCGCCCTTGTTCTGTGATTTGGGAATAAGATTTCACACAGGCACATCTGTGGACTGTGACCAGATTTGCCAGGAGGATTCATTTGAAAGACAAGCTGGCCCAAAAGGCACCACAAGGCCTGTTATTTGTTAATGCCATCCCTGATAAAGGACAGCATCTCACCACACTTCCTACAGCTCGGGCTGTTCCCATCTCTCTCTGCCCAGGATTTGCCACCCACAGTTCATCCCCTAAGCAGGGCTCGTTTGACCTTTCAAAATATGGCCCTTGGAGGATTTCAGTTTGACTGGATCCTTATTGCTCATGAGAGGAGTTGAAATTGAAAAAAAAATGAGAAAGGGCAAGAAGAAATATCAATCTTCCTCTGTCTCCCTGGCAATAAATAGTTCCCATTTTATAATATTTCTGAATTGCTGAAACTAACAAACACAAGTTATCCTCTCAGACAGAAGAGGATCAAATCCCTTTTTGAAGCTGACAGGATAATCTAGCTAAAAAACTCCTTTGATCAGCACAGTAACATGCAGTGAAATCCTAATCCTACAGCTGACCACAGGAGTTTTGACTTCTGTGAGGTCAGAATTTCACATGCAAGTCTTTCCTGGATGATATTTAGAGCTGTATCTCTGTCTGACTCTGGCATACGCTATACACTCTGTCTATAAGTTGTTTATAGACCACTTTATTATTTCATAAACTTCTTTATTACCTTCTTCATACTAACTAGAAAAATGAATGTTAAGCCCTGGTAGGTCCTGTAGCTTTCTTCTGGAAATAAAAAAAGCCCCAAAAGTGAACCTCTTCGATCTGACATGATCATAAATCACCTAATCAACCTTTTGTCCCTTTGTCTATGAATGGGGAAAACTGACTCCAAAGAGAATCTGCCTTCTCCTTTTTCATCTTCAAATGTAATGTCATGGGTAGGACACAAAGGAAATGGTAAAAGGATTACCAGTACTGATCTCAAGAAGGTATTAATGTCCTTTCATGTTGTTCCTAGGAAGGAAGAGGAAGATCCAGGCCTAAAGTATTTAAAGTCTGAAATCCTATTAAAATCACATCTGTTATCTGAGGAGGCATTTAAGTCTGTCTCAGACTATCTGCTAGGCAGCCACCACTGCACCAAGCAGCCTCAACTCCAGAAAATCTCTGAGAATTAGGAGCAGGAGCAACTCAAAAAAATCTTTCCTTATTTCCCTCCAAAGGCAGAACTGCAATTCCCTGGGATTTCTTACAGTAAGGGAGAGTTAGTCCTGTTCCCACCAAAGTGGGTGGCAGAGCCTCCCTAGTTTCACAGGAGACTTAGAATCATGGCAAAAATTTACACTACAAAAAATCCCAAATGAAAAAGTTAACAGTACAGGAAAAATAGAGACAGGAAAAATAAGTAATTTCAGTATGTGACATAAATAGTCCATGTCAGTGTTAACCTTTTCAGCCTATCCTTACCAGTGTCCTTCTTCTTTGTTCGTGAGAGCTCATGGACTGTTGCTCCAATGTCAGTTCTCAAGGACTTGATGATCTTGTCCAGTGCTGGGACATTCTTGCCTTCCAAGTTAATGAAGAATTCATACTCATCTTTGTTGAGGCGGGAAGGTCGGGACTCAATGTGGGTCAAGTTTATTCCCTTTTCCTGTGAGAAAGAGAAATTTTGGTCCTGCAGGTTTTTGGGGGAAGGAATATGACATAAAGACTGGATAAATACATGTGTCACTCAACAAACCATACTGCACCATCCAAATAACTCAAAAGCAGCCACTGGACTTGAGGACTTTCACAACAGAGAGAGAAGTAGAAAGGAAGAATGAGAAATATGTGGGATTCACCCTTGTACAGAGCTCCAGCATGAGGACTGGGCACAGCTGAAGGCTTAGAGAAAGGTGGAAGCAGGATACTGTCACAGGCATCTTTTCATGAAAAATCCTTTCCTTAGGATTTTTCCTCCTGAGAAGCTGAGATGCCTCAGGAACAACATGTAAACATTGATTATCTGCTGCTGTGGAATGCAAAAGGTGCATCTGTGATTGGCCCATGTTGGATGTTTCTCATTAATGGCCAATCACAGCCCAGTTGGCTTAGACAGAGAGCCCGAGCCACAAACCTTTGTTATCATTCTTTCTTTTTCTATTCTTAGCTAGCCTTCTGATGAAATCCTTTCTTCTATTCTTTTAGTATAGTTTTAATGTAAAATATATCATAAAATAATAAATCAAGCCTTCTGAAACATGGAGTCAGATCCTCATCTCTTCCCTCATCCAAGAACCCCTGTGAACACCATCACAGGATACAGGCTGTAAACAGGTTTTTTATTGCAAATGGCAACTGCAGTCCCTCAAGCACATAATGAGAGCTGGTCTGTGTTGACAGAGACATTTCCCCAGCACCAACACAGGAAGAAGGCATTCCACCTGTGGAGTGCCCTCTCATGGGAAACTGAATGCTGTCCTGATGAGCATCCTGAGAGAAGACTGGATGAGCAGGCAGCTGGGCACCCTGTGAGATCAGCTTCTGCCAAACCTCTGCTCAGTCACCTGCAAAGCCACCAGGGCTGTCAGCAGCTGTTGGGAAAAGATCCAAAGGGAAGCATGGATCTGCACTAAAAAAGGCAGCCCAGGTTTGTGCAAATAAAAAGATGGATGTTTTAAATCACAGGATCACAGAGGTGGTGAGGCTGAATGGGGCTTCTGGAGATCAGCAAGTACAATGATCTGCTCAGGTTGCCTAAGCATTGCCCAGGGCTATGTCCGGTCAGGTTTGGAGACTCCTCAATTTCTCTGGGCAACTGCTCCCAAGTCTAGTCACCCTCACAGAGAAGGATTATTTTCTTTAGCACAGAAAATCAAGTTCTGTCTCACCAAATATCTTTGCTGACCATCAGCAGTGTCTCCTAGCTCTGAAGAAAGAGATCACTGGCAGCTGTAGCATTGATGACTATAGCCATTGGAACCTGACCTCAGACATGCTGCCACGTTGATCTGTAAGCAACAGACAGCTAGAAATCCTATTTTTCCAACAAAAAGCAAACAAAAAGTCCAGGAAAACCAAAAATGTTTGGGGAAAAAAACCCCAGAAAACCCAAAAGAAAAGTCCACGAACATCTACCCCTATTAACTGAACCCAAATGTTTTATTGAGCACTATAACTTGAATATGAAAATACTGCTTTGTTGTGGTTTTTTTATGGTTTTTTTTTGTTTGTTTGTTTGTTTTTTGAGAAAATCTTTTAAACGGGTTTCCATGGACATTGATTCTGCCCCCTGACCATCTTGTCAGGCTCACATTGCTGCTGCAGACACAGCATGCCATGGCCAGGTCTGGGCTTCTATCCCCTGGGAGGAATATACAAATCCCTGGAGGAAATCTGGGCCTGAGGATCACAGAATCATAGAACCATGACTCTCAGAAGAGTCTGAGGGGCTGTCACATGGTGATCAGCATCCCTGGAGAAACTTTTGGCTTTTGTCTTTTAAGCTGAAAAAGACTCCAAACGACATGGGGTGAAGTGCTGGCCCTGCTGGTGTCAATGTCAAACCCCCTGCTACACTGGGGTCAGGATTGCATCCACAAAATAATGCTGCTAGGATCTACTTTTGACCTAAAGGAAGAAAAATGGAAGATTTTTTAACTGTAAATCCCTCTTTCTGAGCCTCTTTAGGATTTTCTTTGCTCCTCTCAGTGCTTGCATAGTGCAGGAGGGCATCTGGCCATCAGCAGCAAAGGCCTGATTTATTCCTCCACAAAAGGCAGTTTATTCCTTGGTAGGAAACATATATGTCACTGCTCTGTTTCCTGAGCATTGCACACTACAGATGAACTCAAATTGTTTGGCTAGATACCAATACAATAAGTTGAAAAGGTCAAAAGCTCATTCACCAACTGCTGCTCTCAAGAGATGCCGTCCTCACAGGGCTGTCTGCCCAGGGAGAGAATGGCCAGCACTGTCCCTGGCCCTGGGGACAGTTTGTTTTAGGCCTCCAAAGCCCTGCTTCCCATACAGACTGCCCATTGTCCTGTCCCTGTGGTGAGGCACTGGGAGCTCCTTACAGAGAGCAGGCACAGGGAGCTGCTGTGCCTTCGCTGTGTCTCACCATCCTCATCCTAAAAGCTTTCTTCCTTATGCCTACTCTGGCATCTGCATATCTACATATCTGCACTCTGTTAGCTTAAAACCATCACCCCGTGTGCCGTCACAAACAGCCTTGCAGAAAACTCTGTCCCCATCTGTCACAGACATCTTTTATGAAAAATCCTTTCCTTAGGATTTTTCCTCCTGAGAAGCTGAGAGGCCTCAGGAACAAAATGTAAACAATGATTATCTGCTGCTGTATGTAACAGGTGCATCTGTGATTGGCCCATGATGGTTGTTTCTAATTAATGGCCAATCACAGTCCAGCTGGCTTGGACAGAGAGTCTGAGACACAAGCCTTTGTTATCATTCTTTCCGTTCTATTCTTAGCTAGCCTTCTGATGAAATCCTTTCTTCTATTCTTTTAGTATAGTTTTAATATAATATATATAATAAAACAATAAATCAGCCTTCAGAAACATGGAGTCAGATCCTCATCTCTTCCCTCATCCTGAGACCCCTGTGAACACCGTCATACCCATTTTTCTTTCTTACAGGACCCCTCTGAGAACTGGAAGGCCACAAGAGGTTCACCCCAGCAGCTTCTCTTTTCTGGGCTGAAGGCTCCTCAAACTGCATCTCTCTGTTTTTTGATCAGGTGACTTCTTCTGCTGTACCAGCTCTACAGTCAGATTCAGTGAGCAGTTGGACAGACAGCAATGCCCCCAAAATAAACAGAATTATGCAAGGATTGGGAATTAAGAGATAAGCTGCAGGGTGGGCATGAGACACACTTAAGGTAGCAGGAGTATCAATACTCCTCAAATATCACAGCCTAAGACAGTGAGAAAAAGAGGGGAAAAAAGAAGATGGAGGAAGGAGCCCATGGGGAGAGTTACCTCCTTTCTTACACCTGAGAGAAGCAGAACCTTCCCACAGAGTGTCAAGCTGCTTTGCTGTTTATTTGAGGGGTATCTGCCACTCAGCAACGTCCAGAGCCAGCCTATTACCTCTTTCTGCTGAGGTTTCTGGACCTCACAACAAAAGCACTGAAGGGAGAACCCTCCTGGTGGCTGTTCATAGAGCAAGAATCCAACAGCATACATCCAACTCCCTGAATTGGCACTCCTGGAGAACGTGTTCTCATGTGCTGTGCCTCGCTACTAAGCCCTTGATTTCAAAATATTTACAGTGGCTCTGTTACTAGAGTTGCTTTATAAATCTCAATTTCATTCTAGTCCAACTACTCCATCTAGTGTTTAATCCTCATAGTTTCACATTGTTCATTTTTTGTATCCTTGATGTTGCCAGATCTTGCTATTGCATCGAAGTTCTCCCAATAGATATGTTTTCTCTAGAGCTCCAAATTCTGGAGACAGATAGTTGCCTGAAAAAGGAGAATGGGTGCATTTTTTTTTTTTTTTTTGTTTAGTTGTACATTTTAAGCAGTTTTCAATCTCTGCTTTTTAATAGAGATTGACATCCTGACAATGTATGCCTTCACAAGTCAGCTAATAAAAGTTATTCCAGTTTTATGAGCTATTTTTTGTTGATGAAACCTAACTCCTAACCTAACACCTTTGGAAGATCTCAACTGTCACGTGTTTGTGAGGGGTTCCCATCTTAGCTATTAACATGGATCTCCTCTGCCTTTCCTATTTTAGAGCCCAGATGAGTCCATGGAGTGAGATTAGATGTGTCTTTGCTGAGTTCACGCCACCATCTACTGCAGCTGCAAGGAACTTGGAGAGCAGGTTGGTACTTCTCCCCTTCTCTTCAGATTTATGACCCAGGGGAGAGGTTGAGTCCCTCCCCTATAAACACATCCTGTCATAAAACCATGTGCCTGCTGTATTTTTTTTTCCTTAAACATTTCTTAAAACCCCCACTCTGAGGGGCGGAAAAACTCAGCTTTCATTATTTTAATATCCAAGCCAATGGTACCTCTATCTCTGCCTATTAGAGAAGGAAGTCTCAAGACACATTCTCAGAGCTCAAAGATGAAGAATTAGGTTGAAATGGGTTAGAATTATTCTAACAGAGTTTGAAGGGGTAGAAACACAAATATCAATTTAAAACAGAGGCAATGGTGGATGCAGGGAGGAGATTGCCCATGTCCCTCCCTGTCTTACCTCTCAGTGCTGGATCTCAGCCTTGGCTCCCTCTCAGAGTCTGTGAAGCAGCTCCAGCCCCTTGCCCAGGTTTTCCATCCTAACTGAGCACCACCTATACTGCCCCACACCAGCAGGAGAAAACCAGACTGGTGTTGCACTACACCAGCAGTCTTGCTGAGGTCACTACCAAGAGAATTTAGTCCCACCCTCTGTTTAATGGCCTGGTCACTGGAAAAGGAAAGTTTTGTGTTCATAGCTACACAGGGAAGCTTTCAGTGTGGATGGATCCTTTCTGAAAATGTTATGGGTTACTACTTCCCATGACAATCACACATCCTTCTGTTCACTAATTACTAAATACTCCTATGTATGCTTCTAAAACTAAGTACAGCTGTGAAATCCAGCTGCAGCTTGTTTTCATGACTGTTGCCATTAATGAAGTTTGGCTTCATCAGGAGACCCCACATTGTCACCAGATGAAGAATTTTCAACAACACTATGGTGGCACTAATAAACACTAAGTGAGAATTTGGGTAAAATCTCCAAATCTCCCCAGAAAAGATTTTACTTGCATTTTCTGTTACCAAAAAAAAAAAAAAAAAAAAAAAAAAAAAAAAAAAAAAAAGAGAGAAGAGAGATGAAGTGTAGAAAGTGTAGAGGACTTAGGAAGTTACAGCAATGCTTTCAGCCATGGATTCCCAAAGCAAAGGCAAAGGCAGCCATCTGATTACGCTCTACTGTCCAAGGGAGGAAAAGCGTCTCAAAGCAGGTCCCTGCCAACAAAGAGTGCCAGAGGGCAGCTGGCCCTGGAGCAGCTCCTGGTGTCCATCACTCTTTTCCATCCATGAAATTTGGCACAAGGCTTGCAGCAGAATCTGGCTGCAAAACACTTGGAGCAGGAAAACTAAAAATGTGACAGCGTGTGGCATTGCACAAGCACCTGTGAAGAGAGCACTCCTCTTTTAAACTCTTGGTGATCAATCAGATCCACAAGTCCTGCTCTTGTGGACACAGGAAGAGGAGGGATAAGACCAAGGATGTGTGTGGAAACCCAGGGCACAGGGAATGTTTCTCTGTCTGCTCTGGGGTGCCCTGACCCCCAGGGGAGCACTGACTTTGACCCTCATTCATGGAGAAAGTTTCCTACACTTCAAGATAGACTGGAATCCACAAAAGTGTGAAATAGATTATAGAGAGTAGTGTAGGTGTATCACTGGGTGAGAAATTTAGCATTTGGGATTTTTGGTATGTTGTGGATGGAAGCAAGATGGAAGGCACAGGGTGTCATCCTGGGTTTCTTCTTCATGCTTCTTCTTCCTTCTTCTCCATGGGTTTGGGTGGCATTTTGTAATTGGGCAGAAAAGTCTGCATTGCAGCTCTGTGGGATCAGTTATTGGGTTAAAAGGGAAAATAATCTAGCTGTGAGTTCTTCATTGGATAGTTTAGTCTTAAAAGTCCTTGTAACAAGAGATTGTGAATAATTTTGTGCCTTCGAAAGAAAAGCTGCCCAACTCACAGTAGTGAGACTGTTTTACTGATAAGAAATAATAAACAGCTGAGTCTTAACATGAAATACCATCCCAAATGCCTTCAATCCAGACGCAAAGAAACCCACAACTGGGATCCCCACAGATGTGGATGTGGAGCAGTGTAATGAAATGATCACTGCTGTGCATATGTACAGCATAATGAAAAAACAATCTTGTGGTAGAGGCAAGGCAGCTCACCTATCAGTGCAGACACTCCCAGCACACCCCCTGGCCAAAGTGATTTTCTTCCCCTGATTTGGAAACAACCCCATCCACCTCAGAGCCAGGGCCTTCCCAGGGCACACAGAGATTAGGGCTTTGTGTGAAATGAAGCACCTAAACAGAAACAGAGCAGAGTTGCCTCTGCTGGCTCTGAAAGTGTCAGGTCTCATTTAGCACAGCTTGTTACTCCCATCCCATCCTCCTATGGAACAGTAACTCACCCCCACGGGGCAGTAACTTACACTGGGAGCGGGAGTGCTTGGTGCAAATCAATTTCTCTTTTTTTGCTTTTGAGCTAGATCCCTACCCACTGATAGCTGCACCTCGCACTGAATCCTGCTCTGTGTCTGAGAAGGTCCCATCATTGAGGAGAAGATAGAAGGCTCCTCTCTCAAAATGGGTTGAGCAAACTTGTGATGTATTCCAACGTTTGCCTCTTAAAACAGCTGACAATCTACTACTTGTAAATCCAGCAGGAAAAGAACTTCAGAGAGGATTAGTGCATTCACAAATTAATGTGGGGAATCTGCAATTGAAACTGAAGGCAATCCTTTTTGTATATGGAAATTCTTATTTCTGATATTTTTAATGATGAATTTAACTACAGAAAAGGCAATCTTTGAGGAAGAACAATGTGGGGTTTTCTTCACTTTTTTTTTCAGAATAAACTTTGTTGTCTAAAAAAGCTTCCTCGATTTCAATAAGATTTTATCACTACAGAGAAACAAATATTTCTACCAAGTGTAACACTTAGGTCAACCCAAAGTGCTCAGTTTTGCTTTTTCAGTTTTGAAAAAGCAAAAACCTGGAAGATTTCTCTTTTTTTTGGCGTCAACTTATACCCTGAACATTTTTTATGTGAATCAAAACAGAAACACAATTTCATCATGACTGTTCAGTCTTCCTGATTTTAAGCATGATACTTTACTCATGTGTGTTGTTCTGTTTCAGATGAAGGTAATTATTCAAGTTTTGGCTGCCTAGCTGTCATCTTCTACAGCACAAATAAACAGCACAGGGCTACACCAAGGAGTACCTCAGTGTACAGCAGATCCCATTAAAATTAAGTCGGTGTAAAGACCCTGCTGGTGGATTTGTGCTGTCCCCACAGCCACCCTCAAGCCTGCAATGAGGGCAGAGGTGACAAAGGGGCTTTTCAAGTGCAAAGCAATTGGGTTTGACAAGCAAAAAGTGAATGTCTGCCACATCCCCAACATGCAAACAGAGCAGCTAGTGTGGAAGCAAAGTGGATTCAGCTTTAGCAATCTGCTTATTGCTGAGCATGACTGAGCTGCTAACACTTCCCAGTGTGAATCTGGCCCTGCAGACACATCTCTCCACAGGACAGGTGAGGAAGGGGCTGCAGGGGCTGCGCTGCCAGCTGTGGCAGGGCTCTATGCTGTGCCAGTCCAGGAGGAACGGATTCATGCAGTCAGGCAAGGGTTTGCAAACCAGAGAGAAGGGACAAGAGCCAGCCATCAGAAAAGCTTAGAACTCTGCTGAGGTCAGGTGTTTAGATGGGTCTTGCTGAGCAAACATAAGAAAAAAGCAGAAATAATCAAGTCTATTTTGGACCTAAAGCCAGCAGACAAAAAGAGCTGAGTTCATTGAGAAGATTCCTCACGAAAAAAACCCTTCAAGCTACATAGAAAAAACAAGAGTTGTCACTGTAAGCACATACTTGTGTGCAACTGGGACCTGAACAGAAAACTAGAGTTTGGGTTTTTGAGCAAAAAAGCCCCCAAATTTAAGCATGCAGTACTCTGCCAACTGCATGAGCAACCCTGAGGGATGTTTGAGTAGGACAAACATTACTTTTTCCACAAAAACACATTTAAATTGTCTTAAACTTGGGGTCTCAGTTGGAGGACATAATTCTGTGCCACGAGCCTTCCCATGTCCATACGGAAACCTCCTCTACAGAAAGACATCCTGCGTGCTGATGGCTCCTCAAGATTTCTCCTTTCTTTAGGTATCCCCTCAGTTCCCTATGACTCAGCCTGGATCTTGCTTCTCTGGGAGAGAGGGCAAATTTTCAAAGTCCTTAATATTTACAGCTCATTCAACCATCCTCCTCCTCTCCCTTTCATGTTCCACATTAGTTTCACAGACTGTCTAGAAAAGAGGCAAAATCCTCAAAGCCAGTGCTGGAGGCACTGTCCCATATCCACTCCCAAACCCGAGCTGGGAGGAGGGGGTTGAGCTGTGCCCTCTCCCTGCATTCCCATGCAGGAGTGCCCAGAGAGGTGCCAGCAGCCTGGGCACCCCCACCCCAGCAAGGAGCAGAAGGTTCAGACATGAAACATCAGCACCAGCAGCTGCACAAGGTGTGGACCTCCTCCATGGGGTGAACAATTGCAGCTCCACATCTGCTCCTGGAAACAGCCTGATCCTATTTGTGGCTTTGTCAGTTTTCTCTTTTCCGACTGCATGAGGCAATGACAGCTGGAGCAGCCACCCTCACATCTCCTCTTGTGAGGCCCCTGTGAGACAACCCACCACATTTCCACAGGCCAGCAGCAAGCTGGTGACACAAACCAGGGGACAAGGCTGGGCGTCTCCCTGCCCAGGGAGCCCACCCACAGAGAGTCTGAGCTAGCTCCAGTAGCTGCTCTCAGCTAATGCTGTTAGGCAGTGAAGAAGAGCAAGACAAAAACATTCCCTCAAGTTCTTCCTGTTTGTTTCCACTCTTCACCTGCCTATCACCACTTTCCCTGTCTGGGCTGTGATGTCAGGGAGCACAAAGTCTGTTTCTCTGAGGCACCACAGCTATGGCCAGGATGGAAAAGGGGGGAAGTTCTCCCAGCTGTGCATGTGTGTAAAACTTACACTTCTGTGCAGTTCTTGGAGTGGAGTTACAACAGCCCAAAGGCTGCTCTGGTTTACCCCAGGAATTCACTAACAATAGCCCTGAGGATCTGTGCTTGTACCATTAAATCCCTCCCATCCATCCATCCATCCATCCATCCATCCATCCATCCATCCATCCATCCATCCATCCATCCATCCCCCCAGTACAATACCAGATATGAAACTGATATAAGAGCACCAGGGCCAGGTCTCTTGTCAAGCCTTGGTGCTGGAGGATTTAGCATTGGCTCTGTTGGGTGGAAAACCAACTGAGTCCCAACCTCTCAGCTGCAGTCAGGGCCACTGGTAAAAGTGACTCTGTTGGTCTAGTTTAGGTATCTGCTTTGGGGCAAGAAAAGTCATATCCAAGAAATGGTTGCTTCTCTCTTTCCTATATTAGCTCCTCTACAAACTTTTCTTTAGAGCTGACAGCGATTTATTTAGTAGACATCAATGCATTTAATAAGAGAATATCAACAGTCTCATTAATTCATTTACAGACACGCACATCATTGACATACAGACATTTTGCAGGATTTTACTAGTCAATTCACAGATTTAGACTTGTTCTTCTGCTGTTGGTGAATTTCCTTTTATCTTAATGAATCAAATATGTCCTAAAACTCATTATTATTTTTCTTTTGTAGCCATAACACACAACCTCTCATTTCCTAGTAAATTCAATTTACAAATGGAAAATATGCAGGCCACAACTTCTTAGAGTGTTCTAAAAAAATTGCTATTTTCAGGCACAACTATTACATTAATAAAAAAGAAAAAAAAAAGCCACATAACCAATATAAAAGTGTATTTGCTTGGGAGCACAGAGTACACAGCTGCGTGTTGCAACACAACCATCCTGAACCGCAAGGATTTCGTGCTTTTCAAACAACATTCATGACATCTGGGAAATATTTCTGCAAGAATAAATAAGCACACAATGTCCTGAAAGGTAAATGGCTCCTTGTTTCCCCAAAAATTTTCCAAATCACTCAGCCTAAGTTACTGAGTCCCTTTGGGGTGAAAAAGAAGTGCTGTCATTTTTATGCTGTTCTGTAGGCACCCTCTACCCACTCTGTAGAAGTACTGCAGGTGTGAGATGGTAAAATCTTTTATATCAGATTTTTTGGGTGGGCAAGAGCTAAAAGCTGCCCCCAGCAGAAACACCTCATGCAATGTGCATTGTGAGTCACATGGCTCACATGCAAATTATATTTGCCTTACAAGTTGTAAGGCAAATTATTTGGTTATAAGTCAATCTTAGGTCACAGCCCAAGTCACTCTTACCTTTTACTAAGCAGTTATGATTAAATATTTCCCCTTTAAGTGGAAAAAATGCATTTATCCCACCCTCATGTGGGGTAGCGGTTTTAATTTACTACTTTAATTTTTAAGCTACTTCGGCCCCAAGACTTAAAGGGATTTTAAGCCCAGAAAAGAAACAGAGGCTGCTTTCCCCTGCAATAGCAATGAAATACAATCACAAACACAACCTCCAAGACCCTGAGAAAGTGTGGCTGCAATACAAAATTGTAAAGACCTGAAGGAAAATATTTACCTCAAACGTGCGCAGGACTTTAGCTAATGCCCCGACTTCTTCTTTCAGAGAGAAAATCAAAGAAATCACACCATTTTTACTGGGGGAGTCTTCAATGTAGCTAGATTCCTGAAAGGAAAGAAAAAATACACAACAAAAATTACTACAATTCACCCTAGGAGTCAGTTTTGCCTTTCTCCATGTCCCTTTTGCACAGCACCAGTGATGCAAAGGTATAAAACAGCTCTGGGGCTGCTCTGATTTCTGATGGCACAGACACAAATCCCTTCTCTCAAACTAGAACCCTTATGAGAGCAAGCTAGTCAAAAAGGACATGAAAATAAACCTAATACCAAACCTCACCCCTCAGGGATGACTGGAAACATTTCTGCACTTTGGTTTCAGCTCCAGTCCAGCAAAGTCTTTCCCTCAGGCTTCCTTTTCCTCAGCACTCAGGGTTAAGCAGAGAAATGTGGATGAGCTCTGTGCAGAGATGCAGACCATGGTCTGTGTTTCCCTTCAGTTCTGCTTGTACCTTCCAGGTATCCCCAGGAGAGAGGTGGTATCCACAGGAAGGATATGGAAGGTGATTTTGAAAGAAAATATCAACATCAATCAAATAAAAGAAAAATAAAAAAGAAAAATGTTGGAGCAAACTTTTAGATCTTCCCTAAATCCCATAATGAGTAAAGACTCAGAACAAGATGTGTTTTCTTTTACGTTTGTTCCCTTTCTCTCATTGATTTTCTGCTCTGCAAATTCCAAAAGGCAATTTTCCGTACTCTCAAAATGTTTATTTTCATTATTTTCACAGTTCTCATGACTAGAATGTCTTTGCATGTCTCTACATGTGCTTCTTTCCACAAAAGCCCTGTTAAGAAGGGAAAAGCTATTTCACCACTTCTGAAAGAGGAAACTGAGCCCTGGAGTGGAGGCAGGTCTTGGAAGCTGGGTACTTGGCATGGCAGGTAAATGCCTGCTGACATTTCAATCACTCAATTTTTCTGATATCAGAGTAAATTTCATGTACAACCATCACAAACTTTTGGAGACCACATTAATGTCTTATTTGCATGTTTATTTCATTTTTTTTAACATTTACTGGACTTGGACAAATTGTCTGTGGTTGTTATTTCAAAGGTCACACCACACATCTGCAACACAGAGGGCTAAAGAGCTGGGCTAAAGCTTGATTCAAGGTACCCATTCAAATATTCTTTATAAAGATCTGTCTTTTTGGGCAGAGCTTGCTCTTATTATGGTTATTGCTCAATTGAACATATAAATCAGAGTAAAAAGAGTTCCAGTTCCCAAATATTGTCCTCAGCAAAGATAGCTTTTGTAGAAGACAAATTAGCAATCAAAGCCAGCTGCCCTGAAGCCACGAAGCTCTTGGTGGGCCTACATTTCCTGAGGCAGAGCTGTGAGGAGCTGCCTTCTTTTGTAAAGTAAATAATTGCTGATTCTCCAAGCCATCTCCAAGGCTGCCTCCAAGGTTGTTGCTAACAGACTGGCCACACATTTTTCTATCTGGCTTTGTTTCCAGAGCCTGCAAAGGTTTTCCAAACATCTTCCAGCTTTATGAGGGACCTCTAGTGCAAACTGCAGGAGAAGTGCTGCACCAGAAGGAAGATTGCCGCCTGTTCAGCTGTGACACTTCCTGCAGCATCTCTGTGTCTCCTGGGTCCCCAGGCAGCCAGGAGCCAGCCCAGCTCCTACATGGGGAGCACCAAGAGGAACAGCAGCTGGAAGTGATGTGTCAGCTGGCTAATGAAACCCATTTACACCTCCAGCAACCACAGGGGAAAACAATGACAGGAGTCTGGCAAAAGCCAAAACAAATGTCTGTAGTACTGAAATTTTATGGTAGTGTGACCAAAACTGTCATCTCAAATAGTGCCCATGCATTGCATTTTCCTTCTCTTCTCACCCACCACAGCCAAAACTGATCTCAAGGACAGAACTGGCTCCTCCATTGTCTGTCCAATGGATCAAGACTGGTTTCGTTGCAGACAGTGAAAACTTCTGGTTTTCACTGTCTGCAATTAAACTGCTCTAAAAGACATCAGTTATATATTTAAAATATTCTTGCCAAGTCATGCTGTGAGAACCAACTTATATGACAGATTGACTTGAATGTGTGTGACAAATAAAGAATTCATAATTTGCATACTTGTAGGGGATATAATGCAAAGTTGAAGTTCTGCAAGGCAATCCTGATGATAATAATTTATCTCTTTGTACAACGAGATTAGACAAAAAATTCTTAAAAAAACCTTTCCAAACTCATTGGTCACTAGCTTTGATTTAAGATCAGGTGCTTTCAATGTGTCCTCAGTAATTTTCCCACTCTTGTAAGTTGATTTATATTGCAGTAGGGAGGAGGCACTGATGCTCTAAGCAGCCTCATACTTGCCTAACTTCTTGCACATCTGCATTTGCACTCAGCTCCCTGGAAGGTCTTTTAACAAGGATCAGCTCATGCCTGAGCCTGTCACAGAGGTGACACCTTTAATTGCAAAGGGAGAGAAGACTAAAATGATTGTTTTCCTGGTACCCAGTTCTTATCAGGGTATATGGAGCCTGCATCAATACACACTGTAGATAATAAACCTCAACACTGCACTGGAGGTGATAGCAGCCAAAACAGAGGCCCTCACATTATTGCTGAGATTTTTGTAGTACTTATGCATAGCTTTAACTGTTCAGTTTTTCCATTCTCATTTTGGACTTTAACTACTTGTCCCTCAACATACATGGAGGAATTGCAGCTTTGGGGTAGTCCTACAGTTTTGTTACTATTGTGATTATGATTCAGACTCAAAGAAACAATTTTATTGTGTTGCAATATTGTCTCTGTGATATGTATATGTGATTTATAATGTGCATAAATTTGGCTCTAATTTTCTTCCAGCTCTGTTTTTTTTTCTAGGAAATAACATGAGAACCAGTTGAAGAGCATGAACAACCATCCCTGGACAGACAATCACAAACATGCATTTTTAGTTAGCCACATTGCACAGAGATTGGTATTGCCATTCTGACAGTGGCAGCATTGGGGGTCAATGAGACATTTAGCTGAAGCCCTTCAGAGTGAATTCCAGCAGTGGTAGAGCCAGAGAAAGTTTTTCTTGCAATTTCAGGGATATAAAACTTTCACCTCACTGCTGTAAAGTTCAAATTTACTAGATATGCAAAATGGGGGGGGGGGGGGGGGAAGGGGAGGAAGGGAAAATATTTCAGATTAAAATATTTCCAAGTTACTTGTGAAAATGGAATAAGTTTCCAAGTCAAATTTGTTAAGGCATTTAAATGCTCATCATGGCACTCATCATTGGAACCAAGCAATTACACAACTTGGATAAGCAGCAAGGTGAGACTCTAGAGAAATACTGTGAGAGTTCAGCCTCAGCACACAAAGAAGTAGGAATAGAGGCTTCCTTGGCATCTCTGCTCTTATAAGAAATAGAAGCCCTTTTTTGCACATCTGATGCAGCTTGTCTCTGGCTTCAGCAGCATTGCATAGGAAAGATAAATGCAGAATTTTGTCCTAATAATTAACCATGCTGGCCTCAGGTTACATCACTTGCCCCTGCAGTAACATCAGTGCCTGTATTGAAAAGGCATGAACTTCAGGTCCTTCCTGTATTTCCCAAAGCAAAGAGTTCAAAGTCAGTCAGTCAGTAAACATTAAAAAAGAAGACAAGATAGCCCCAAATTTAACAAAAAGTTACACCAGAAGAGCACATAATTTCATCTGTTTTCCTTTAACCAAAGAAGACAGCTTTTTTTCATCACACATATTTAAGACCTCCAATTAGCTTCTGGTCTTTTCTGATTCTTTGTCTTTTTGCCATGTACACAAGGATACTGCTGCAATGTTTGTTTGTATTCTCACTGCGTTTTTGTGAGCACAATTAACAGCAGACAAATACAGAGCTGCCAAATTTGCTCAGGTACTGCAAAGCATCAGGACAGGCCACCTGGATTCTTCTCCTCTGGGGTCACACTGCCTCTCAGAGAGGGAAGGACAAGCATAGGAGTGCAGGAGCGAGGCAGGACACCCCTCAACTCTGCAAAAAGCAGTCACAGACCCCATTACTTACCTGGAAAGCGTCACCATTCATTTTGCAGTGCTGAGAGTCCATGTTGCAAAGGCAGCAATGCCCACACAGGGAGGCCCCTCCACTACAGCAGGTGAAGCCTTCTGACTCAGTGCAGTGGGCAGAGATCTGTGCAAAGGTATTTAAAGTGGAGCAGGCAAGGCAAAGCCATTCCCTTCCCCAGCTCCCTCCCCTGCACAGCATGCCAAGGGGGCGTTCTCCCTGCACGCCCACCCCACCCACCGCTGGCACACCAAGCAGCCGCTGCCGCTCTCCAGCAGATTGCTTCTGGCTGCACCCAACGTGGAGCAGCAGCACGCTCTGAATTAGCAGCCTTCCTCCTCCTGATCAACATCAGCTGTTTTCAGTTTTTTTCAAGTCAACACATGGTTTTCAGCTCAGCCTCCAGCCCGTTCCTTCCCACTGCAGCTGCGTGTTCAGCCTCAGGTGGGTTTCACCTCGGGGTCACTCCCCTTGGACAGATATCAGACATTCCCCAGGATTGCTCTTTGGATGGCAAATGTCAGGCACAGGAGGCTCTGGACAGATATCAGAGTTTCTCCAGGATTGCTCTTTGCATGTCAAACATCAGGCACAGGAGGCTCTGGACAGATATCAGACGTTCTCCATGATGTGTTCTTTAGATGGCAAACGTCAGGCACGGACGGCTCTGGCAAGGCACAGCAGCTGAGGGATTTATCCTTTACTAGGACCTCTGGGGCTGCTTCCAAAGATCTCAGAGAGCAGGAGACACCACTCTGCTCACCAGAAACCAGAGACACCCAGTCCAGGGGAAACATGAGACAGGAGTTAGCAGCATGAACCTCACACCGGGATATGAGCCTGAGCATGGGGAAAGAGAGGAAGGTAAAGGAAGAGAAGGAGCAGGAAAGAGTAGGTCAGAGCTCCAGGGCAGGAAGATGTAGAAAACTACACATGATGTACGTGTGCTTGCATATGGTGTCAGCCATGGAAAGCACAAGGGGAACAGGGTGGGACACATAAATCAGGAAAGGTTAGTAAAGTACTGATATGAAAAAGCCCAGATTTGGCTTAATAAGAGTCACCAAAGGGGGTAAAGGATATTGGAAATCTGTATCGCAATATCAGAGGGCAAGTGAAAAAATGAAGGAGTTTGACAAGTATCTATCTTGCTATTTGGGAAAATAGCAAGTCTTTACTTTGGGAAGTCTTACAAAGACAAACTGTGCCAGGGCAGGTAATCTTGCTATATTTTCATGATGAAGACAAATTCTCTTTAAAGTTATTTTGTCCTTGAAGGAAGCTCTACTATGCATAGCTGTGCAAACTCATATTGATGAACACTAGAAAAGACTTACTGTAAATTTTTCATACCTACAAAACCCAGCAGCCTTAGAGTGGGGAAACTGAGTGGAACCATTTCCATAGTTCTTACTGTGGAGTCAGAATCCATCCCACTGAAATTATCAATTATATAACATGCATCTGAAGTGACTCTGTGCTTTGGGTGCAAATACATACATACCTTTTTCAGAAGAGCTGCTTCTTTGTGCATCCTGAAACTGCTTGTAGGGTAGGAAGTTATTTCTGATGTGATCAGCAAGCCTGTGGTATGGGCTGGCAGGTCAAGATGTGATGCACACTAAACACACTGGATCCTGCTCACATGGCAGGAGGATGGGGCAAGGAAAGGCAGAGCAGTGGGGGAAAGTATCCCTAATAATTGCCAGCAGTAAAAAAACTACTGGGTTTTAGCTACTCAGCCAGTAAATTCATTATGGTAGCCAGTACTTTGTGGCCTGTGCTTGTGCAGCACAAGGGGAAAAATAACAGTGAGATGAAGATGGTGACAACTCTGAGTGTAGCCCCTGTGCAGGACAAGACAGACTCCAGAAACTAGTCTTGTTTAGCTTCCCCACAAGCCATGCCTTGCCACCTGGTGTATTTTTCAGTGAGATAAACTATTCTTTCCTCTGTTTGTGCCTTCCTGTTTCTTTCCTAACTCCTTCTCTTTTCACTAATCTTTAATCTCTCTTTTACTTCTTTATGGCTTTTACATGGTTTTGGTCTCCGTTCCTGCCCTTTCTGCATGCCTTTCCTTACATGTGTCCACTCTACCCAATGGTAATGGCAAGACAAAGTGAAATATCAAATACCTAAAATACTGCTCATGCCAAATCCTTGTAATCATCTATTTTGCCTCCTAGCCCCTGTTTTTTTTTTTTTTTTTTGTATTTATTTTGCAAGATTATCTCTCGCCCTTGTTGTTACACAATTATAATAATTTCACCAGTGTATTACCACCAGTTCACTGTTCAGTCACTCTGCACTGTCAGAGGTTGCCTGGTAGCAGAAGGCACTGGCTGAAGGAAACAAAGTTCCATCTTGCTAGGAGGAATTCCCAGTGTCTGGTGTTTTGGAGCAAAGTGGTGTGTGGGGGTGTGTGAGCATGTGTATGCCCAGTGACATTCCCCTTAGGAATATGCAGTTGCATCAGCCTCAGTTACCTTGGGCCATTTCAGAGTCCAAACTGCTGGAGCTTCCCTGTCCTCTTTGAAGTACAACTTCAGTGTACCAAGCATGGGTTCATCCCCCTGCAGTGACACTGCCAGCCAGGTTTTCCCACTTGGGTTTCAAGCTTCCTCATGTGCCTGATTCCCTGGCTGGTGTGTGCAGCTGGGCTTTAAGTCTGTTAGTCCTGCTCTGGGCTTTTGCTGCTGCACCGAGCATTCCCCTCTTCTTTCAACAATATGCACTGATGTCCAACCTTGCCTTTGCCTAAAAACACATGTTCTCGCTCCAAAACACACTTCTTTGGGTGCACACACACACATGCACACACCACATGCAGTCCTTTCTGGCTGTGCTCTCAGCCACAGCTCACAGGGCTCTTTGCACTGAAGCTGGCAAGCTCCCCTGGCCGGCACGATGCGAGTTCAAGGGGCCACGGACTTTGGCTGCTTTTCAGGCTGCTCTTTGCCACCCATTTGCACAGTGGCGGCTTCCCTGGAGCTCTGAGTCTTTGTGTCTGGGCAAGGATGTCCTTTCCTGTGCCAGGGCACTGGGCCTGGCCTTGGCCTGCAGCTCTCTGCTTCCCTGCTGGTTCAGGATGTCCCAGTGCATGTGTGGCTGCAGTAAGCAGTGGAAGGGGAATTTTCTAAGCTGGTGGTAAAAATTCCCAGATGAGGATTCCACGAGTATCTTAGGTAGTTTTTGTGTGTGTGTGCATGGGAGGGTGGCATCCCCCTTATCAACACCGTGTATGCATTTACCAGAGATCTTAGGGCATTGTAGCTCTCCTTTACACCCCATACAGACAGCATTTCCCAGCACGTCCCTCTGCATCGTGCTGGCAAAGCCACCCAGCACTGCAGAGCCGGGCTCCCCGAGACCTCAAGGCTGCGCCCCATCCCTCTCCACCCGGATTTCCCCGGTTCCTTCCCTCCGGGGCGCGGGTGGCCGGGAGGTGGCACTGTGTCCTCACGGCAGAGGGGACCCGGGACCCCGGCTGTCCCCGCAGCCTGCCCTCCTCGGGAATAGCGGGGGATCCGCTTCGCAGCCTGCGCAGGCATCACCACCCAAACCCTCTCCTACCCCTCCTGCAGGGGACCACCGCTTCGGAGGAGCCGGCAACAACCCACCCACTCCCCACCCAAAATATTCAGCTGTCCAAGAAGCGGCGCTGGGGGTGTGCGGGAGGGCAGCGCGGTGTGATTTATCCCCCGGGGCTCTGACAGGCGCACAGCTCGTGGCCGCACAATGGGGCCACCCGGCAGAGCCGGCAGCCAAGGGCTCCGCTCCGCGGGCGCGGAGGGCAGGGGGGCAGCGGGCGGGACTCGCGGGAGCTGCGGGGCGGCGAGCGGGACGGGGCCGCGGGGGGAAAGATGCTTCGGCGGCTGGTTTGGGGTTTTGTTTGTTTGTTTTGTGGCTTTTTTTTTTCCTGTGTTTTTTTTTTGTTTTGTTTTTTTGGTTTTTTTTTTATGTTTTGTTGGGGTTTTTGGAGTTTTTTTTTTCTCTGCGTTGGTTTTTTTTGGGTTTTTTTCTTTTTTTTTTTGCAGCCCTATATGCAAACTGTCACTTCAGGTTAGCACAAGACCTGATGTAGCTCATTAGCATGAGCTGTATCTAATATGCTTAAAACCTCTAATTATTTATTATGCCCTAATTGGCAGCCCAAGAAATGTCTGCAAAGTGATGAGTGCTTATCCCAAGACGCCTTTTGAGGAGGATTCAGCAGTGTCCCTGGTCAAACGTCATTTTTAATTCTTCATTGAGACACAGGCTTTATTCCTCTTGTAGAGATACAACACCAAGAAAACTCAAACTTGCTACCCCGATAACCCGCCTTCTCCACCCTGGGCAGGATGGTCAACAATTAATAATGAGGTTTCATGGTTAAGTTCTCATTTCCATAAAGGGATGTTTAGGAAGAGGCATTAAACTTTACCAACTATGCAAAAGTGCAAACACAGTCCTTAAAAATTACTTACCCGAGGGACCATCTTGCCTTTTCAGGGAAAAATCTCTTTCCTGACTTTTGAAAGTAGCAAATGTTGAAAATTATATTCACATGGAAACTGTTTCAAAATAAGTTTAACTCTCTGTGGTTGACCCCCCCACACTCCACTCAAAGTGCTTTTATTTTTTTTTTCCCCTTCCAAGTCTGTATTATGTTTCTTCAGGCCGCACCAACTATTTATTTATCTTTATTCTTTCCCTCTTTCTTTTCATTCATTATTCTCTCTCCCTCTCTTTTTTTCCCCCCTTCCTTGTGTGTGTGGCTTCTCAGTCTGATCTGTAGCTTGTTACCACCCACTGCACGCTCTCTCCTGCAGCCGAGGTGTTTCTATACAAACTTCAGCGTCCAGTTGTCATATTAATTATTACACTGAGTAATGACTGAAATAGTCAAAATAAGGGGAGACTCAAGAGAGCTTTTTCTTGCTGCTCAAAGATTCAGCAAAGAAGCCTTGCAACAAAGCACTAATTGGTCCCCAGAAATACTCTGACAAGGCATGGAAGATAGGTTTCATAAAGCCCAGCAATTGTGAAGGGGGAAAAGATCCTTGAATAGACCCCACGCTTCTTTTCTAAACTCTCTTGCTGAGCAAAAAATGGACTGCTTCTTGAATACTGGACTGATCTTGAATGCTATACCCAGCAGAGAAAAAAATGCACCATTTATTGTAAGTTTTTTTTCCAGCTATTCATGTGTTCTATGTGGAGAATAAGCTGGTTTTGTTTACCATGAAAGACCTTTTACTTTATTTTCACTCTTGGGGGGGAAGCTGGAAAGGCGAGGGGGAGGGCGAGGGGAGGGAGAGAAACACATGTGCCCAAATCCAGACGAGCTGCCTACTGTAACAAAATGGAGTGTAACAAATCCTACAGAAGTCCCGAATGTATCGATTCTTTGAAGATCTATATAGATTAACGACTTTCGTTCTGCTTTTCCAAGACAGCATTTAATCATAACGTAAATGGCCTTTAAAAAAGAAAAGAAGTGGCAAGAAAAAAAAAAAAAAAAGCATACCAGAGCTGTTTTAAAAAAAAAAAAAAAAAAAAAAAAAAAAAAGGCAAGGACTTCAAAAGGCCTCATGAGTATGGCTACAATTTAGGCACACAAAAAAGTCACTAGAAAATAGTGACAATCCAAGATTTAAAAATAAACAAATAAATAAATAAAGACTGAAATAAAAGTGCCAAATGAAAAGGGCAAGGGCTATTTATCATTATATTAGAATGAAGAATTTCAAGGCGCAGGTGCAGGACTGTGCATAGGAGTGGGTGGAGGCGGGGGACTTTGGGACAATATTTATTATTTAGGAATCTGGTCCCTTACTCTGCACAGTGAGCACACAGAGGAGCTGGTGAGATTGGAATTACCCCAGACAGAAGGGGTGAGTTCCTTCCCCGGTGGCAGTGGGGGAAAGAGAAAAGGGAGGAAAAGGCTCTGCCCCCCTCATCCACCCCCCACACAAACACACACCATGACCCAAATGGGTACAGGGCCACAGAGGCACAATTACATGAGTTACACTTGGTGACCTCTGGGACTCACAGTTTTTTGCCTTTTTAAGAGCCCTCTGAGACTGGAGAAGAAGGGACTCAGAAACTCCAGCCTTATTCTGCCACTTCCAAGAAAAAGGGCAGGAATGTCCCTATGTGGTGTTTCTACACCAGTTCTGGAAGCAGGCTGATCCAGAAGAATTAGTCTGTTTAAATATATATATAGTTTACAGGGCTGCAATTTGATATATCTGTTAGCACTTCCCAAAGTCATGATGCAGAGCTGGTGATGCAACAATTGCTTCCAGTGCAGTCTGTTCTGACATCAGACAAGGGATATTGAACAAACCATCCAGAAGACCTGGAACTGAAGAAGGAGAGCTCCCCAAACAGGAAATACAAGCAAACCTTTTATCTTTCTAAGGTCTGGCTGTCCTGCCCAAAAGTGGATAAAATAAGTTAAAACATTTCCTATGTGATGAGACAGTAGCTAGAAGTCAGAAACTGGTCAGAGATCAGTGAAGAGGTCCCAAAATAAATATGACCACACAGAACTACTTCACATTTTTCATCACACGTGCTGAAAAGCTGACATGTTCAACATGACACAGCATTAAAGGCTGACATGTTAAAAAATTATACAATTACTAGCTAGCAGGTGCACATTGAGGTTCTCCTGTGCTGTTTCTGGTTAGCATTTTTTTAACTCACACACAGCCAGGGTCAGAGATCCAGCGGCAGATGAGCAGAACTGATTTCTACAGCTCCAGACTGCTGCAATTGAGGTCAACAACAGTACAGGACTTACTTTTGCAGTCATTTCCACTGAAACCTCAACATGGACTGTGCAGGTCCACTCCTTCCATGCTTTGCAGCTGGTGTGAGTACCAGGGATTAAAGTTATCTACCAGGGACTTCCTAAAACCATAATATCACCATGGCAAGGCTATCACACCATGGCTCTGCTCTTTTTGGTGGGTTAGAGAGCACACACATCTGAGTTTACAGAGTGGAAATGAGACAGAGTAGAAGGTAGAAAATGTGCTAAAGATTTTAGAAATATGTGAAAGGCAGGAGGGCAGGGGGAGAGTGCCAAGATCAGCATTCTCCGGTGCTGAACCTGGTCATGCCTCCCAGGCTGCCTACACCCCGGCAGCCCCATGGGTCGGTGTCACCCCCAAAGCACACCAGCCTCAAACTCTAAGCACCTCAGTGCTGCTTTGCCTCATTTGCTCCTGAACCACAAGTGAGACTTCACCGGAGAGCAGTGATAATTTCCCCTGCACAGGCCAGGTCCATCCTGAGTGCACAGTTACAAGCCAATGCCATTGCTTGCTTGCAGAGCTGGTGCCCCATTTCCACTTTGCCGGGGGAGTCAGTGGCTTCCCCGGGCCCAGCAAGCAGACAATGTGGCCTGGGAAGTGGGATCTGGCAGGGAAAGGCGTGCTGGCTCCACACCTGCCAGCTCTGCCCAGCACACCCTTACTTTATGAGGCAAACCTCCTCCCTCCCCGTGCCGGACCGCCCGAGCGGGACGTGCCCGGGAGAGGTTTGTTCTTTCTCTCCTGGCAGGCTGACCCCGCGGTGATCAGCATTCCAGAGGGGTAATTCGAGGTGACTTCTCCCGAGAAGCCTCTACCCTGCTCTGCTCTGAGCCGCCCTCCTCCTGTCTCCCGGCCGGGCTCCCCCGCGGTTGTCGCTGGCTAATAGAGCCATCAGGCGGCCCCGGGGCGTGCGCGGTGCCGGGCACACGCGGCTCCGGTCGCTGCAAGCGGGGAGGGGGGCACGGCAGCCCCCGGCGGTGGGGCTCGAACACTCATGGCAGTGCTCGGTGAGCCAAGGGAGCAATACCAGCCTCCCGGTGCTCTCTAGGGACAAGGAGAAGCCGAGGTCCCGCACACGAAGTTTCCCTGAACGCGCCACGTCCCGCAATGGCAAGGGCGCTTCTCCCGCGGGCGCGCACCGCTTTGGCTGCCCTCGCCACGGGACAGCTCCGTGCCTACACATCCCGCACCGCAGCTCTCCCCCCTCCAAACCCCGGCAGGTGCACAGGGGATGCTCCGTCGGGAGTCAGCGGCTGCCTGTCCCTCAGCGCGATCCGCACCCCTCGGCGGGCGGGCAGGGCTCCCCCTTTCCCTTCCCCTTTCCCTTTCCCCTCACGCTTTCCCGCCCCCGCCCCCCCCCCCCCCCCGCGGCGCCCACGCGCGCCGCCCCCGCCCCGCCCCCGGCCCGCGCGGCGCCCCGGCGCGGGTGTTTGCTCAGGGCCGGGAGCGCGGCACGCGCCGGGCGCACGCACTTGCGACAACAAACCCGCGAGCGGCGGGGGCGGCGCGCGGGGCGGGGGAGCGGCGCGCGGGGGGGAGGGGGGCGGGGCCGCCAGCGCGTGTGCGGCGGGGGGCGCGGGGGCTCCCGTGTGTCTGTCTGTCTGTCCGTGTGTGTGTGTGTGTGTGTGTGTCTGTGTCTGTCTGTGTCTGTCTGTCTGTCTGTGTGTGTCTGTCTGTGTGTGTGTGTGTGCGTGTGCGCGTCCCGCGCTGAAAAGGCGGCAGCGCTCCGCGCATCGCGGCCGGCAAAGCCGGGGAGCGTGGAAGGCGTAAGGTGCAGGGTGTGCGTGTGTGTGTGTGAGCGCGGGGGGCGGCGGGGGGAGGCTCGTCCCTGTGTGTGTGTGTGTGTGTGTGTGTGCGTGTAGGAGAAGAGGGGGGGGCGAGCCCCGTCCGCCCCTTATAAGAGACACAATCCTCAGCCACTTTTTTGCAAAGGGGGCTTTGCAAAGCAGCCTGCGCACACGCGAGCGCCACGAGCCTCCCCGCGGCCGCCGCACGGAGGGCGAGAGGGAGGGGGGCGGGCAGAGCCGCCCGCCGTCCCCGCCGCCCGCCCGGCTCCGCCGTCCGCTCCCATCGCTCGCCGCTGTCCCTTTCCCCTGCCGTCTGTCGCCTAGCTTTTTTTCTTCTTCTTCTTCTATTTTTTCTTTAATTTTTAATTGAACGTCGCAAGTTTTCCCTTTTTCTCTTTTGATTTTTTTGATTTTTTTTTTTTTTTTGTGGTGCTGGTGGGGGAACGGGGACCGGCCGTCCCTCGGGCGCCCCCGCCTCGCAGGACGCCCCCCTCGCCTATGGCCAGCGGCAGCCCCGCCAGGATGTCCAGCGCCTCCGGGCAGCCGCCCTTCCTGCAGCCCGCCTGCTTCTTCGCCGCGGCCGTGGCCGCCGCCGCCGCCGCCGCCCCGCCGGGGCCGCCCCCGGGGGCGCCGCCGCCGCAGCTGAGCCCGGCGGGCGGGCAGCCCTCGCCGGGCGGCAAGCCCTCGGCGCCGCGGGCGGCCAAGCGGCAGCGCTCGGCCTCGCCGGAGCTGATGCGCTGCAAGAGGAGGCTCAACTTCAGCGGCTTCGGGTACAGCCTGCCGCAGCAGCAGCCCGCCGCCGTGGCGCGGCGCAACGAGCGGGAGCGCAACCGGGTGAAGCTGGTGAACCTGGGCTTCGCCACGCTGCGGGAGCACGTCCCCAACGGCGCCGCCAACAAGAAGATGAGCAAGGTGGAGACGCTCCGCTCCGCCGTCGAGTACATCCGCGCCCTGCAGCAGCTGCTCGACGAGCATGACGCCGTCAGCGCCGCCTTCCAAGCGGGCGTCCTCTCGCCAACCATCTCGCCCAGCTACTCCCACGACATGAACTCCATGGCGGGTTCCCCCGTCTCCTCCTACTCCTCCGACGAGGGCTCCTACGACCCGCTCAGCCCCGAGGAGCAGGAGCTTCTGGACTTCACCAGCTGGTTCTGAGCGCCGGCCGCCCTCCCGGCAGGTGGGTAGGAGCCCGCGGAGGGCCGGGGGATCGCGGTGGGATCCCGGGGGGATATCGGGGGGATATCGGGGTGTCGGACGGGGGGCAGCAGCCGCCGGGGGAGGGGATACAGCCGGGGATGCCCCTCGGGCGGTCGCAGCGTGTCCCGCGGTACTTACGAGCGGCTCTGCGGCCCGACGCTGCGCTGGTCGCGGCGTGGCTCTGATCTCCTCTTTCTTTTATTGTTACAGGACAGTTGCAAAAGGGAAAAAAAAACAACAAACCAACAAAAACCAAAAAAAAAAAAAAAAAAAAAAAAAAAACCGACACAAAACCAGATCACACAGAGAGAGAGAAAAATCCACGCAGAGAAAAGCACCTGTTGCGTTTCCCGTTCCCCTGCCGTCGGAGGGCGGTGCGGGCACGTCTCTCGGCGGGCGGGCACAGCGCTGCCCGGGGACCGGCCGGGCTCTGCAGTGCCCCGGAGTGCGGCCCGGCGGAGCGGCTGTCCGGCGGGGCAGCCCCGGCAAAGGGCGCTGCGCTCCTCGGCCGGCGGAGGAGCTCTTCCTCCTCTTCCTCCTCCTCAGCAGAAAGGCGGCCGGCCCATCTCCGCACCTCGCCGCCACCGCGGCCCTTCAGAGACTGGCGTTCATCACCTGTGGACAAAGTTAGTTTCCCGATGTCTGTGGAGATGCTGAAGTTAAGCTATGCTGTACTCAAAGAAGTCCCTGGAGCCCCGTCTACCTTCCGTCTCCCCGTGCCTCTCCCTCCCCTCGATCCAAGCTTTTCCTCTCGTTTCCATCATAGAATGCTTCCAATCTTTTTTTTTTTTTTTTTTTTTTTTGTGAATTTTTTTATGATAAGAAAATCTATTTGTATCTATCCAAACCCGTTTGGGGATATATTAAGCTATTTTTGTACATAAGAGAGAGAGAGATTTATAGAGGTTTTGTACAAATGGTTTAAAATGTGTATATCTTGATACTTTTTTTAATATGTAATGCTTATTACCTCTTCATGTTTAGACTCGTAGTCAACCTTACCTTACAACTGCCATTTTTGTACGTGGTTTTGTAAAGGACTTGGATTTCCTCCAGATGTACTTTAGCACCAATGTGTCTTACTTTATAGAAATTTTGTTAATGTATTAATAATGTCATTAAACAATGTTCAAAGTGAACAAAGTTTATGCAGCTATTGTCCAAACTCAAAACGGTAGCCATTTGTTCTCATGTGCTGCCTTTTGGGAAAAAAAAAAAAAAAAAAAAGAAAGAAAAACCAGACAAGCAAACAAACAACTCCCCCACCACCACTGCCTTTTCTTACTGTTTTATTACAAACTGACAAAGGTCCTGTATAACCCTATTTTATACAAACTAGTTTCATAATAAAAATTTTTTTTAATTAAAATGATCAGCTGCCTACCGCATGCAATTTTTTTTTCTTTCTGCCATTGACAACGATGAATGTAAGGACAGAATGTTAATCGATATTATAGCGGAGCTGAGCTGCATATGTTTGTACCTGATGGATGTAACATATATATCTTTATCTCTATATAAATATGCAAAGATCTAGCGCTATCACCATTGTTTCCTTGCCCTTCTGTGTTGCAAATGTGTATCCAAATCAAAAGCATGATTAATGATTGCATTGTCCTTCCTGAAATCACTGCACATTACAGAATTCCTCCTAAAGCCCAAGTCCTAAAAAAGAGGGCGCTGCATCCCGCGTTTGGGGATGCGGTGTGACCCTGTCCTCCTGCGCGGCCGTGACCCATCGGGGCAGGAAAACACGGGGATGGCACCGCCACCCAAAGCACGGGGCGCTGTGCTGCCTCTGCGAGCGCTGGCTGGGTAAATAAAACCGTGGCGGGGAAGACGGGAAGCGAGAGGCGAAGGGAGATAAAATTAAATAAATAAATAAAGTAGTAGAAATCGGTGGCAGCGTAGAGCTATTGGCCTTTCCAAACTTGTTATTCTGCCCAAATAGCGTGATCTGCTTGTAAAAGTACCCAATTACCAAGACTCAAAAAGAAATTGGACTCTTCCCCCCCCCCATTCCCTGCTTTTTTTTTTTTTTTTTTTTTTTTTTTTTTTTTTTTTTTTTTTTTTTTTTGGCTAGCCTGCTTGTTGTCAGTTAGCAAGGACGTGACCAGAATTCGCCTCCTTTTCGCCTGGCTCCTGCATCACTTGCAAATTCAGTTTGCGTGCACCAAGCCAAGCGGAAAGCAAAGCTCAAAACGCATCTTAAAAAAAAAAAAAAAAAAAAAGAAAAAAAAAAAAAAGAAAAAACCCAACAAAGAGTGGGGAGAGCCAGTGTATCGTACGGAGTTAAAAAGGAAAAAAAAAATAGTCCGCTCCGCTACAAATGTGCCGTCGAGTTGCGAGGGATGCGCTATTTTTAAAAAAGAGGAGGGAAAAACTTTGGTGGAGGAGGCTGGAATTTTCCCTCAGTGTGTGTGTATGCGTAACTATATATATATATATATATATATATATGTAAAATATATATATATGCAGGGACGCATATGCACACATGGACGCTTACACGTGTGTATTCCTGCATTGCTTTTGCCCCTTCGCCTCCTCCCCCCACGCCCTGAAATGATCAATACGTGATTTAATCGCGGGGGGGGGGGGAGGGCAGAGGAGGGGGAGGACGGGACGGGACACGGTGGGGTCACGAAATCCCTCATTACTTTAGCACAAACACTCATTGTTTTAAGCGCTCGTGGAACTAATGTTTAGTTATGAAAATAATAACCGTTATATGCCGCCATCCGCTCTCCCTTTACAGCATCTCCCTTTTTATTTACCCACTTTTGCAAGTGTACAGATAAGGTATGCAAAGAAAGTGTAGTGAGTAATTTATAGCTATGAATATATCATTAGGATAATGTTTCATTCTGTTACAAAGGCGAAATTTCTCTTCCTTGTGTAGACAGGTGTTCTTTTTTGCTCACTTCTGAATAGTAAATATCCAGACTCATTAAACTAAAGGCAAAGTTACGCTCTTGTTCGCTACAATGTATAAGACAGGCTCAGAAATTCACCACCTCCTCCCTCCCTTTTCCCCTCAGCCCCCTCCAGAAAGAAAGAAAGAAAGAAAGAAAACACACACACACAATTTTACTGAAGATAGGGAAAGGGCAAAGCAGGATTGGGGTAAATCTCATTACATCTGCTCTAATCGCTTAGCAACACAAAGCCTTTTCTTGTATTAGCGCGGAGAGCCTTTCAGCGCTGCCTGACAGACAGTATTCAGTTAGCATTAGTAAACTCCATAAATCAGGGACTTCTTTGGGCGCACTATAAGTTTTAGAACTACTCAGGATTTGCTTGGGGGGTGGGGGAAGAGGAGCGGGGAGGGGATGTGCGTGCAGATAAAGGCTGCTTGGCCACGGGTTTATTAATTTATCTACCTGTGTGTTTATTTCTCGCAATGCACGAAAACTGTCCCGCCAACAATTGCCAGAGTGAGTGCCCTCCCCAAGCCACGGGCAGCGGGGCAGCCCGGCCAGGCCAGCGGCGCTGGGTGGGCAGCGCTGTCCCCACCGGGAGATCCGGGCGGGAGCCTGCCCGAGGTGTGGGGTTCACCCTCGCTCCCCATCCCTGCTCCGCCGCTGCCCACAGCCCCCGTGATGCTGTCTTATGCACAAACTTTGCAAGCGTGAGCAGCGCCCTCCGCCCTCCCGCACAGGTAAGAGTGAGGGGGAAGCTCCCCAGGCCCTGTGTGGGGAAGGGCTGTGGGCATCGCTTTGAGCCCAGCCTTGCTCTCACCTTCCCCTCAGAGAGGCGCCGACCCGCACCCAACCCCGCTAGCACCCCGGGGGGTTCACCCCCTGTTCTAATTTCCCCCCCCCTTTTTTTTTTTAATTTATTTGTTTATTTGTTCCCCCTCCTCCTTCCTTTTTCTGCCGCGCCCCTCCCCGCGGCGGCGGCGGGGCAGGTCCTGCCTTTTGTGTGTGCGGGCCGGCCGGGGCAGGCGGGGGGGGCCGGGCAGGCAGCGGGCAGCGCTGTCCCCGCGCGTGTCGAGCCTCGGCCTTTATCGCGGCGGCGGCGGCGCGGCGGGGGCCCGGCCGGGGCTCGGGGGCGGCGTGCGCCCGCCGCAGCTGCCGCAAGCCCGCCCGCGCTCCCCGCCCCGCCCCGCTCCGCGCTCCCCGCCCCGCTCCGCGCTCCCCGCTCCGCGCTCCCCGCTCCGCGCTCCCCGCCCCGCTCCGCGCTCCCCGCTCCGCGCTCCCCACTCCCCGCCCCGCTCCCCGCCCCGCTCCGCGCTCCCCGCCCCGCTCCGCGCTCCCCGCCCCGCTCCGCGCCCCGCTCCGCGCCCCGCTCCCCGCCCCGCTCCCCGCTCCGCGCTCCCCGCTCCGCGCTCCCCTCCGCGCTCCCCGCCCCGCTCCGCGCCCCGCTCCGCTCCGCGCCCGCCCGCCCCGCTCCGCGCTGCCCGGGCACCTGCCCAAGGAGAGCCGGGCACACACACACACGGGACGCCCTGGCCCTCCGCTCCACCATAATGCAGCGCGTATTACTCAGTGCATTCAGGGATTAGCTCGGCTTGGAGTGCGGGGCGACTCTGCGCCTCTCCTCGCCTCTTGGAAAGGGGAGAGGGGAGAAGCGCCCCCAGCTCACCCCCGGTCGCCTCCTCTCTCCCCCCCACCCCGGTTTGTCCCAGCGACTTCAGCTCCCAAGCGAGCGGGCTCTTAGCGTGTCAGGCCGCACAATGCGGGGCTAATTCCTGCTGCAAAAGGCAAGTGGTGAAGAATCAATCGCAGGCTTTATACAATCCAAAGGGATGATGGGCTTGGGGTTGCAAATTTTTTTTTTTTTTAAAGTTCCCTACCCCAGCCTGAATTTCTCCTGCTCCTTACCCGCGTCCTATCAATAATCCCATGCAGGCGATTGCAGAGCGAGGTAAAGCTATCATTTGTATGCGCCTGAAGATTAATTTCCCCCATGTACCAACTCAACGGCATAGTTATCTCTTTAACAGGGAAAACAGTTTGGCTCCATTGTCGGGTTGCCAAGACTGCCTTTTGAGAAAGGGAGCCCGGCTAGCCTCTGATCAAACTCAAAGGTTAGTTAAAAGACAAAAACAGCTGAAAATCTTCATGAATAATGCTGTTTCCCCGAGCCCAGTGTAGTGCAAGTGCACATTTCAATGCCAGAGCATTTTGTTATGCTGCTCGCCTAAGTCAGAATTTCACAGAAAAGGCAGAGAAGAAAAGCTCCAACAATTAGAGGGGGCCTGTCAGAAAACATTAACGCCTTCCTCGCCCAGCCTGTCAAGCGTGCTGGAAATAAAAAACGGGCATAGCGAATCGCACCTCCACCCTCCGGAGCTGCAGGAGGGAGAGGGAGGGGGAATTAGGAACAGAGAAGTAAAGAGAGAGAGACAAATGGACAGGCCCAGGCAGTTAACAGTCCCCGTCGGCTTTGCAGTTCATCCAAAAGCTGGAAAAAGAAGGGGAAAGGACCTGAAGCTGGATGTTCTCGCTTGATATTCATCCTTCTGTTTCATGCCCCAGAATTATATTTGTTCACAGGACCATTGAATAGACACACACAAACACAAAAACACAAACATGCGTGCATGCACTCAGACTGTCCCTTTACACCTTCAGCCCTTTCCTGCATCAGCCCTGCAGAGCACACCAGGTACCTGATGAAACAGCAGCCCAGCAGAGCTGTTACCACTTTCTGCTTTCTTCTCCCTCCAGTCTCATGTCTAAGTTTCCACCTCTGTTACCATGCAGATGTCCAGGGTGGCCAACCTGCAGCTGGGCTGAAGGAGTTCATGTCAGAGAAGATGTGCCTATGTATAGCGCCAGAGCTATCTTACTCTTTAGAATTTTTTAGGAAAATGTGTTTCAAATGTACAGTTTTAACCAGCAGATCAACTACCTGTATGCTTGAGCCACTTTCCCTAGTTAAACACCTGCTGACAAGGATACTAAAATATTTAAAGCTTCCCCTGCACTGATGTTGATTTCTGTAAGTGAACATCTAGACTTTGACTTTCCTGGCCCAAGCACAGAGTTTTACCAGTAATTTCAATAACAAGAGAGCTCTGGTTCATCTCTTACTGTGAGCAAAACCTCAGACCACCACTTAAACTTTTTTTTTTCTTCTGCCTTGTTGCCTTTGTTGTCTCATTGCAAAGACATGTATATGTTAATAACTGATAAGGAGCAGATCAGCACTGAGCAGCTTCTACATTAAGCCTTCTCCTGGGTGGGGAAGAGTGGAGGAAATTACTCCTGTGCATTGTTGTATTCATATGGGGGTTGAAAAAATGAAATTGCAGCAAAATACAAAGTAACTGAAGGTTGAAGTAACTTCCAACCATCCAATCTGAGGTGTTCCAGGGGTTATATCTGTAAAGAGATACAGAAACACAGTTCAGACAGCATGAGAAAGACATCAGACCGCCCATGGTTAGAGAGCTGTGTGATTCCTATACATTCTGTGGGAGAAAACTCTAACCTTGGGGGCAGGAACTCCCCCAGGAATCCATACACACCCTGGAGCAGCACAGTACATCCAGGCAAAATGGTACTGGCTGCTCCCCTTCAGAGAAAGCAGAGATCTGGCTTTGGAGCCACATATATCCCTTGGAGGATGTATGCAAAAGAAAAGCCTCACAGAGCGCTGGGACTTTCATTGGCTCTGACACTTCTGTCCTGGAGAAACACAAGCAACTGGTAGGAGAGGGGAGAAGTTTCAAGAGATACTTTTTCTCCCTCTGTCTGGCTCTCTGGTACTTACCATCCTAATTACAGGGGGGTAAGATGGGTAAAAATGCAGGCATTGGAAGCTAAGGGCATTGATCATGGACTGAAGCTATGTAGGTTCATTGCTGGCTGTGACTTTGCCCTGACTCAATCCATTTCAGCCTGAGATCCACAAGTGCTAAGCAGAGACCACAAGTAGTTCCTCACAGATGCCTGGGGGGAACCCGAGAAAACTGGCAAGGGAGAGGGGCTCTGTGATCCAGACTCTGCTTCGTGCAAGGTGCTGTGGGAAGAGCCAGTGCATTCTAATAGTTTGCCTTATTTTCCTGGGGGACAGACAATCCATGCTTCCTTTTATCCCATTGCAAACAAGATTCAATCCAGTTTTTGGTCCTTACCTAACACCCAGAAAAGGACACTTATATATCCTAAAACATCAGACTAAACATCTGTATGTTGCACCATATGTGACCTGTGGGTTGCTTAGGAGTAAAACTCCTTTGAAAATGTTACCCAACAAACCATGTATTTCAATCTTTCCTTAGACCCTATAAACAACTACAGCAGTCAATTGCAAAGTTTTCTGCTGGTCACTGCTGCTTTGCACAAACATGTGGCTTTCTTGCTTTCTGCTTCTATATATTCCCAATAGCACTGGGGAAGGAAAGATAAACTTCACAAAGACTCCCTATAATCAGCTCCCATGGCATAACCCAGGCCTTTGCTATAGGGGAGGGGAATTGTCTTCCCAAATGGAGCTCAAACTCATTTGGTTCAATTTTGCAGAAGCAGATCACTGAGGGAGCACAGGTTCCAGTTTTGGGATGAGATCCTCCTCCCTCCCCACCAGTCACACCACTCTCTTGCTCACTCTCCCCTCCTGCTGCTGGCCACAGCTTGGAGCTATTTTAATTTGCACTTGCTGGACTGTCAGGGCTATATCACTCTGGAAGAGGAAAGGAAAAGCCCCATATTAGTAAAGTGTGAAATGCAGTTTTGACTGAAAAGGGAAGCCATTTTGACATGATTATACCGTGACAGTGCAGATTAAAACCCTGCCATATGGCCTAAGGTAGGTTTGTTCTTACTTTCAGGTAACAACGCATTGCTAATTAAGTGGTGATGACATTTCCAAAGGAAAAAGAAAAAAAAGAAAAAGAAAAGCCACTTGTATGTGAAATAAAGACAGTCAAGAGAAGGGAAGACATCAATTGGTGCTCATAATAGTGGAAATCAGCTTCCTTTTATCATTGTGGTTTGGTCTGAATAGAAGAGAATTTGTTTGATTTGTTATTGAGTAAACAATAATTCATGTGTGCCCCTGTAGATGTGAACACAGGGCTCCTGAAAGGCACCTGACTGACAGTGCAGGAGAGCAAAGTCCTGCATCACATCCAGGACAAACACAGCATGGGCAACAGCTCAGAGAGGCTCCCACCCTGCTTTGTCAAGGCCCTGCTAGAGGGTGATGGAGATTTCCCTGAGCAGGGTGGGAAGCCAGCCTGCCTCTTAAATGGCAGTCACATTTAAGCACGTACTTTAGTGTCTCTCTGTACTGGAGAGCTTTGCTTTTGCATCTCAGGGGATACAGCAGCAAATGATGGCAGAGCCAGCTGACACAAAACCCACAGTCCTGTCTACAGCCACTGCTGTGTCTCTGTGGATAGCAGTAGCTTTAAGAGAATAAATGGGATAGTATCACACTGCTGGTTTACGAGCAAAGGGTCACTTTGCCCACTAATAACCAGGCCTTTGAGACTTTCAGATGAAGGCCATTCTTTAAAGACCCACATTTTACTTGCAGTTTCTTTTACTTGTTTTACACATATATAAATGTGCATATATTCCTCCATGCCATACAGACTCCATTCAGAGCAGATGACTCAAAAGTCTGAAAAACAGGCAGTGGGACACATTTTGCTTCATCTTGTGTTATGTTTCATAGCAAACCTCATTTTAGGTTGCTCTAATGTACATCATGTGGGTCTGCCTAGTTATGAGCCCTGACTTAGCAAGGACACTTACAGTGCCTATCCTGTCAAACAGGAGCTACGATCAAACAAAAAAAGAGGCACAACTTCCATACTTCCATCTCTTCCTGACTGTGTTGCTGCTCAGTTGAACTCCAGAGCTTCATGTGGTTCACAGATTTTGCATGCTCAATGATTTGAGCCAAACCTAGCCAATTAAGGTTCTAGAAGATGAAGATGCCCCATGGACAGGTCTGGCAGCACTTCATCCTTTCTGCTCTCAATTTTTTGCTTCTTTCTCTTCTACCTCTTTAGTCTCCCAGTTCTCATATCTGGGATTGCACCATCTTGAGAGTTATGCCTGAACCAACTCCCAGAGTAAATACTCATTCACTTGTAAACCTCTTCAGGCAGACATTCTCACATCTCTCCCTAGCACAGTATATTGAGAATGAGTGTGGGTTGGAAGGAGACCAGCAAACCAAGAAGAAAGCACAGATGAAGCCTTCAGAAGAATCTGCTAGCTGGTACTACGTACCTTAGTCCCAAATCCCTCTGGTCTTCACCAAAGGTTTGGGTTCTGCCCCTTAGGGACTCTCTGGTGAGGATGGTGGCCAATTTCTTCTGGCTCTGAATCCAGCAAGCCTGTAGGAAATAATGCTGGGTAAAAATGCTGGCAATTGTCTCTACATGTGCAGGAAGGAGGATGGCATGGACCTGCAGTGCCAGAGGATGCAGTGCAAGATGCTGTGGCAGAAATCATGACAGGGAGAGGGGCCCTACTGAACAGCAGTGCTGTGTACAGCACAGAGCAGGGCTGTGATGAGTTAAATGGGAGCATATATAGGAAGAGCAACGCTGAGCAGATCCTCCTGATACCCAGGCAGTGGGTGTCAGATCCTCCTGCCACCTAGCCCCAGGAGATTATTCCATAGCAGCCAGTAGCACCCCAGGGCTCCCACAGGTCCCTCTTCTTGTGTTCATGCATATGTCAGAGGAGATGTGTTTGTGCAGGTAGAGATGCTTGTAGAGAAGGCTGGCAGGGGTGTGAAACAAACACAGGATAATAATGGCTTTATCCTTACTTCAGCTACTTGGTCTCTATCTGAAGGCAGATGTGTTTTCAGATCTATTTTCACTTTCTCCAAGATCCTGTGGAAATCACTGTAAAGAGATTACCCTGTACAGAGAAAAAGAAACAGAACAGCTGCTGGAGAAAGCAGTGAGCAAACCTCCTTCCCTCCTCCCTTGCTCCAAGTTAAATGCCAGAAGACCAGTGCAGCCCCAGGGCAGCTGAGGAGGACAATGACACATCCAAGAGGGCCACTTTGCTCAGTCTGGGCTGTCCCTTGGCTTCTCTGCATGGCCAACCCCCATCTTCTTGGCACTTCACTTTTAGTTACCACTACTCCTCTCTCTCTGTGTGGGGAACTGCTACTGACCAATGGAGCATTTATAAATAGAACAATGTTTAATTAACACAACAGTAGGACAGACTTGTTGAAATACTTCCCAGACAGCAGGCAAGAGTCCTGACAAGAAGACTATTATGGGAATTTTAATGAATCCTTCCAGAGTGGGACAGCTTCCATACACCTACACTGCAATGACTAATTTTGTTTGTGAAAATTGTATTGGTAAATGATGCAGAGTGACAATAACGTTGGGGACCAGCAAACAGAATAAAGTCACTGGGTGACTGTGTGAAATACTGCCTACAGACAGAGTGCTTACTAAATGCAGTGCAGTCATGGGTCCGAGTGCCCAAAAGCCCAGCTACAAATGGAGTTTGCATAAGGCAGGCAAAGAAGCAATTAAATAACCCAAACAAGGATTTAGCTGTGCCAGATGACACCACAGCATGAAAAGAAGCAGGGGCTGAGCAACCACTTCTGTGAGACACAACCAGGAGCATGTGCCTTATTAACACCACTGTTAAATGCATGCTTGCTAGCTGCTGCTGCTGTAATTGAGACCACTCACAGATATCCTTGCCATCTCCCTTTCTAAGAAAACAGGAAATTAAAATCGTCGGCCCCAGTGCTGGGCCTCTGTAAGGTTCCCACCTATGATAGAGCAGCCTACTTCTTCTAACAGGGATGTGAGAAATGTGAATCTGGGGGCACTGGAAGGACAAAATATACAATGTCAGTGCATTCCCATGAGATCACCTCCGCCTAGCTCTGGAAAATTTTCTTACTCTAGCAGAGACATTGTATACCATCAGTAACCCAGTGGCTGTAATCAATAAGTACTAACAAGCTCAGAATTTCAGAAAGAGCTTTTTATCCTTAAAAATCTTAAGAAAAAGCTCCCAGGAAGACAGTCTGCAATGACAAATGTGTTATATTTAGATTTTCCAGCTCAGCTCTCCACTGCTGTGCTGTACAGACAGTAGCCAGCAAGGGACTCTCTGCAGGCCCTGTTCTTCTGACTTCATTGTTATACATCTGAGGTTCTTTTTTCCCAAAGATCTAGATTTTAATGAATGGATTCAAGATATGCCTTATCTATCCAGGGAGACTAGGCACCATCAGTTTTCTTCTCTGATTTTGCCATTTTCTCTTCCTTACAGGCATATCACTTTTTTTTTTTCTGGAGTACAACAATTAAGGTGAATGCACATTGACTACTGAAACATGTTGCAATGCATTCCAAACAAAACAGTGTTGGAAAGTGAGTTTGGAATGGAAATGTATGCTAAAATAGTGACAAGAGCAGTAAAATACATATTTAGGTGCATTACTTCAAAAATTCAGGAGCAAATTAATTTCTGAATTGTTGGGCTTGACAATGATGTACACAAAGCTGACCAAGAAAATAAACAGAATTATTGCTGAAAACTTCAGTAATACATAAGGATTTCACAGAACTGGAGTCAAACTCTGCAAACTGCTTACCATAAGCTTTGATTTGCTGAGAAAAAGATATGAGGGAGGATAAAATATATTCTTTTTCCTGCTACAGATGCTGCATTCAGAGGTGCAGTCGCAAAAAAACATTGATTAATTTTTATCCCCCCGCATCTGTTTCCTGTTGAATTCTTCCCTTTGCATAATGTGGAGCCTTGCCTGTCAGATTAACGCAAGGCTTCACCCCCAGACAAAAGTGCTGGCCTCTGACAAATCCATCTAGAGCACACCTAGCTCCATCGGTGGGCACATTATAAAAGGTAATGAGCCTGACACCCTCCAGCTCCAGCTGCTGCAGCAGCGTGTAATGAGCGCGGCTCTATGGGCTCCGGCGCTCGCTCTGAAACGCCATTGAGAGCCCAGACAGCATGCCACTGAATTTAATTTACTGCTTAGCATCAGCTGGCCCCAGATGATGGAAGGTCATCTGTATGGAGGGTCAAGTGGGATAAACAGCTCCAAATCTCCCTTCTGCCCAAGGGCTCAGAGCTGGTAAGCCCCAGGGCAAGCAGGCATGGACCTGATGGGGGCATGTTGGCTGAGCAGGCTCCACAGGCAGATTCCTTTGGAGCATCTGTTCTCCCAGATGAGAAATCCCTCCCATTGACCACATCCCACCAGCATTTTCACAGAAATGTTGAGAAAATCCAGTGCAATAGGCCAGGTTCCTTGGGGGAGTTAGTCTGCCATTGTAGGTATTTCTTTTCTGATAGAGTAACTTTCCTACGTTCATAACAAGACATCACACTGTATTTTGCTTGTAAGGTATCAAGAATTTTCAGATCATAAAGTACCATCATTCTGTTTCACGAAAGCGAGGCTGGAAGGAAAGTTTGAATAGCCCAGAAAGAGCCAATGCCAGAGATAAAAGGAAAAAAAAGAAAAAAAATGGAAGCGCATGGTGATACTACCTTTAGTGTTGTACAACTCAAGGATGTGAAGAGCCAAGGCAGTGATATTGTATTTAATTCCTCCCTAGGACTTTTTCTGCCATGCCATAAATATGTTGTGACTCTAAGCTTTGTGTGTATATAAAACTAAACCCAGTCAATGAGAAAATGTAAAAGTTTCATTTGTAAGTTCAACCTAAGGGCTGGACCTGCCTCTGCTGAGAGACTAACAAATCATCCCATGCTACAAAAGATTATGATCTTGGAAGAGCAGGACTGAGAAATGCAGGTCTGGCAGGGAAGAGGGGCTATTTCCCAATGAGAAGATGGGTAATGCTCTTTAAGGATGTCCCAGACTTAAAGCCATAGATGTGACTATGCAGTAAGAATCGGCACAGCCAGATTCAAGCTCTGAAAAGCGTAAAGATGCTAATGGGAATGGGGGCCTGGGGCCTGGGGCATGGTGTGCTCCAGGCAATTTCTGCATCTGCTCTTCAAAGACACAGCCATTGAATCCAATGAGACCACCTGAGGAGTAGGAAACCTTCCTGAGAGAGCAACACAGGCAGAATCAGACCCCCAGGGAGTGTAATATAGGTCTTTAAAAATTTGTCTCACTGTGTGGTGGCAGGTTTCTCGCTGGCTTCTCTGCCTGCATGCCTGCTCACATGTCCATACGGCACAGTGTGTGTGCTTGGCTTGATGCAGCCCTTACACGTGCATGTTCTTCCTCTGCTCACAGGACACCAGGGGCTTGGGACAGTCACATGTGGGGCAGGCAGGGCCCAAAAGCAGAGCTGCACAGCTCCCTCCATGTGGGCAGGCTGTCCTGCAGCACAAAGGCAGGTACCATTGCTCTGCCTGCACACTGGTACTGCACAGATATAATTATGCCCCAAACATTTCCCTTTCTTTAGATATTGCCATCTCTTCCAGCACAGACAAAGACCTCTTGTGAGGCTGTGCTCCTTTTCTGTGCAGATGACAGGTGGGAATGAAGGTTTGATATAAATATGCCCTGGTCTGAAGTGGATGGGGAGCAAGATCTGGCCTAATTTTCCACCCTGAACAAACAATTTTGCTTTGCTTGAAACTTTTTCTAAAAAGAATAAGCTCAATTAAGAAAACCACAACAGCACAACTTTTAAAAAATACCATCGTTATTGTTCGTGTGGGTTTTGGGTGGGCTGTGGAAATTGATTTACGAGTCAACCACTTTTCTCTTTTCTTGCCATCTCTCGCTTGAGTGGTTTGTAGGCCTTGGCCCTTTCTTTCACTCAAGGAGAATAAGGTTGTCTATGGAAGAGGTCAGCATTTCAAATTGGTGGAGTTCAACTGCACAAATGACATAGAACTGACAAGAAAAGACAGGGGGTTTGGAGGTCATAGACTGCATAGGTCCTGGTTAGGGTTTTCGCTTTGTGATGGGACCTGGCACCAAAATGAATTAAATAACAGGCTTAAGGACTATTGAGGGAGGGCTGAATGCAAATCAAAGATAAGTAGAAGTTTTCTTTCCTAAAAGGGGAATAATTTTTTTTCCTTACCTCCCCCTTTCCATATCTGCACAGGCAAGGTCTGCATGTTAAACATGATTTAGCAGGCATTATTCTGGAGCCTTTTCATCAGGTTTCTGCAGTGATTGCCTATCTTGGCCTATGATTAATGATCTGCTGTGCAATTTGGAGGCTATAATGACTCAACAATCCACACACAAACTATATAGTCGCATTCCTTTTGCAGATTTGCCAAGCTGTTACCAAGGGGCCCACAACCAAGCAGGATTGTTAGAGAGATAGCTAAACATTTCTGCAAATGCCATTCTGCCCTTATCTTGCTGAGAAGTGCGTTGGGCAGCAGGCTCATTTACAAAATTCAAAGCCTAGATTTTAGCGGTTCCTTTAAAAAAAAAATCTGGACTGAAATAATCATTAAAAAGGCTGGTAAGAAAAGATCCTGGTATATGGCCTCTCAGTGATTATACAGACAAAATACTTTCTTTGTTTCCAAATTTTGAATCTGATTAATCGATGCCTAATGCTATTAATGCAGTTTGAAAGCAAAAAAAGTTAATCTTAGGAAACCCATGCCATAAATGAAATCTGAAAATCCAAGCAGATTTTGAAGTGAAAGCTTTGTCTTCATTTCAGTTTCTACACAAAAATAGGCTACGGGATTTATTTATAGACTTCAACTGGATCTGTATCCAGTTAAAAACTGTCTGTAGAAAACTGCTTTACAAACATTTTTTTGAAAGCATAGGCCTTGATAAGCATGAGTTTGGAAAATCCAGTTTCTGTTTATAAGGTTGTTTTAAATAAAAGTAAATGGAAAAAGGAAAAGTGAAGATAGCTACTGATGGAGTCTTTCAGACTTAAGTTATCTTTAAGTTATCTTAAGACATAAGTTATCTTTCAGACATAAGTTATCTTTATCTATATATGAGTTTCAGACATAAGTTATCTTCTGAAAAAATAATGTTAGGATAATACAAATATGTTCCCGTTTCCATTATTAGTTATTACATGATGCCCAAATAATTCTACCACAACTGCAAAGATTTCTCATACTGGCTGGGTTACACTCACATTCAGTTTAATAATTAATCTAGTTTTAGCTTCTGTCTTTTCTGTAGGCAAGAGGGACTGTGAACTAGAGGGGCAATATAGCATATCCATGCAGACCCATGTCCATCCATGTCCATGTTATTGCTATTGTTGTTGTCGTTTTTATTATTATTAAAATGCCTGGGAGCTTTAAACACTCTGCTAATATTGAAGCCTCATAACAACACTGAGTTCCATGAGAACACTGTCTCCCAGTCTGGTTCATAATGCCCTGAGACCCTGGCTGCAGAGAGGCTTCATGGTCCCAGATTTCAGTACAAGTGTAAGTGATTCTCTGCATCCAGGCTTAAGCGAGTAAACCACAGTTTAGTTTGTCCAGAGAGAAGACAGAGATGTCTCCAAGCCTTTGGGAAGAAGGCCTTTCTGATTCCACTGTAGGCAACAACAAGCCTCAGAGCCCAATGTATTAGAGGACACCTGTCTAAAGAAACATTTTTAACACTATAGCACAAACAGGAAAAATACAATATGCAGTTTGAAGACTCAGAGCACTTAGAGTTTCCTAGTCCTTTCCTACTGGTAGTGGGAAGGAGTAAGAAACACCCAGCTATGAGCACAAGCAAGTAAAGCAGCATTTGCCCTCTATTTATCCAGGCTTTCATCCTTATGCTAAGAGTCAACCCACAGCCATGCACTGTGGATATCCTACTGTTTCATAGGTTTTAAACTAATCTTTGCCTCAAATATGTACATAAATAAATAAAATCAGCTGTGAGCAGACTGCTGTACAGCCATGATAGTGTTGCTGTGCATGTAAGTCTATTAATCTCTGAATGGTTGTGTAGCTGACACTGCCTTCAGGGCAAAGGATTGGGCTAGATGAGGGTCAACAACCTTTCAGTGCTCTTCTAGCCTATGGTTAGGCAGGACAGACAGACACCATTGCTAGCTGGAAGATAGTGCCTCAGAGAGGCAAAAACCTGCTGCTGCAGTGGGATCATTGGTCTGTGTGAGACAACCACTCTCCTGACTTTGCTTCATAAGCAAAGGCAGCAGCAGAGAGACCTTTCACTCTCAGCATGCCATGGCCTCTGGCTCCCAGCCTGGCCTGTGCCTCTGAAAACCAGGGACTGTCCTCGCAGTTAGATGGACTCTCCAAGTCTGTTTGGGACTCCTCTGACTTCACTGAAGTCAAGAAGCAACAAAGAAACAAGAAGCACTTTCCACATGGTAAAGATAGGATCAGAGCAGGCCTATATGGAGGAATGATTTTGTCTGGGAGCCCACAGGTGATTCTGAGAAAGATGGAAAAGTCAAGAAAAAATTAATGCTAATTTAAAAGCATCTTGGGTTGCTTCCTGTGTGTGAAAGTTCCTCGGCATGTTTCCATCCATATGGATAATAACTTGAATGGGAACAAGGCCAGGGTCCCCACTGGCATCAGAACTCCCCCATCCTCTGTAAAAGATGGCACTAAGAGGGACATAGAGTCTCCTCTACAGCCATGTCCTTGGCTGTTCCACTGGAACCAGCTGTTACAGATGTGGGACGTGCTTCCTGTGAGACAGAATTGCTTACTGGGCAGTGTGATGAGCTCAACCTTATTTCACACCTCTCACCTTCTCTGTTTCTTTAGTCACCTTAGTTTGAACTGCTGCTTGAAGGTGAACTGGATGGAGATTCCCAGAGATCTTGGGTGGCTGCAGACCATGGTGTCTGGGTATGCTAGAAACACACTTTCTATTCCAAGAATGACTTGTATACAGATACAGGAGAAACAAGAATCACTCCAGCTTTGCTCACCTTTTTGTAGTCCAGGTGCTTCAGGAGGAAAGACTGTGGTCTTCAGTGATGCCTCAGTATTCCTGGAGGGCTAGAGTTCAAGAACTGGGATTCATGTCTTAAGGAAGTTAAAGACTTTTACAGGTGTCTGCAAGGCACAAACTAGTGTGTTTTGCAATCTGAGAATCATTTAAGGAATACTTCTCCTTTGATGAAAGTAAATTTTGTACCCTCAAGAATTTGGGCAAGTGTGTAATTTTACACATGGCAGTGAAACAAGAACACTGAATTTCATCAGAAGCTGAAAAATCTGCCCCAGATTCACCCAGAATCAATTCAAGCACTGGCATATATATCAATGAGTAGTTGCCAAACTAATACACAGTGACTATCTCAGCTAGTAGATCATTGATTCAAATGGTGTAAGAGACAATTGTGCTGGCCACTGGCAAACAGTGGCTGACAATGGCAAACACCAATTTATGGGTTGTTTTTTAAGTGAAAATTATATCATTTGAGACAGGCAAGCAGGGATGACCACAGCTATTTCCAGGTAAGCCTGTCCAAAGAAGAACAGCTTTGTTGTATACAACAGAGTTGTTGTATCCCTCTGTTCACTTGGGAACCATCATTTTCACCCAGCTTATAGAATCACATTTAGGATGCATGTCAGCCAGTTGCAAAGGCAGGAGCTAGAAGTTAACCCTTTTAAATAAACAGAAAGTATTGAGTGATCAGTCCCTCTATAGAGAATCCCTTTCTCCATGCCTTTTTTAAAGTTATTCGAGCACCTTTATGTGCTAAAGATGGGTTAAATGGGGTCATAGGGCTAAAATAGCTAAGAACTTTGGAGAGAATTGGGAAAGGAAGATGAATGCCTCTTTCCTACACTGCCTCTGGTCATGCAGAAGGACAACAGTGAATGTTCCAGAAATAAAAATCTCGTCCTTCTGGAAAATTTTGCTATATAGTTGCCGACTAAACTCAGGGCAAGGCAGAAATCTCTATTGTGTCTTGTGTACTCCATTGGTTTTAGTAGGAACCATAGGACAGACTTTCCACAGACCAAGCTGGTGGGTTTTGATGTATTTGCTCTAAGACAAGCAGTGTAATCCAGAGATGAATAGAATAAATACCAAGAGCTAAAACACAGTATTTTTCAAAGCTAAGAACAGTTGTGTTAGAGGGGCTGGACCAGAAATCTGAGGTTCAGATTACCTAGATAAAGGATCAGAAACACATAAAGGGTTAATATCTGCTCTTCCAGATGTGAACTTCATTAATTTAATCTAAAACATCTTAAGAGATAATAATACACATATTTCCAATTACAACAATTATTTAAACAGCCCTAATCTTGCACTTCATGAAACCATTTACATTCACTGTAATGTCAAGCTCTGCAGGGGAACATGTTAACAGAGGAAATCTAGCATCTTCTAATTACAGTACTTCTATGAAACAGAAACAAAACTGAGTTTTGATGATTGAGCTGAGAGGAAGAACTATTCCATGGCAGATGGGAATGCAGAAGCACCAGGGCAGATAGATGAGTATACCATACTTATTTCACTTCTCTGTGGAGGCACTGGCACACATGTCTGGGAAAAGATGTATAATCATAAAACCTGCTTGTAATTTTGGAGTAAGAACACATTGTCACTGACTGAGTAGCTTCTGTAGTTATAGGTCACGAAAGAGAACTACTATGTAGTTAAGTGCCCTAATCTTTCTAAAAGCCTGACACAGATGATCAGAGAGCCACAACCCAAAATCATTTACAGAATGAGTTGCATCTATGCAATATTTTCAGATTCTTGCTCAGAACAAGAAAGGCAACTTTGACCTTAGCCATCTACTGGGGAGAGAGAGCAGCAAACAGCAGCACAGCATTTCTTTCCCTGTCAGTCAGTCCCGTTTCACTCCTGGGGCTTTGCTTCAGCTCTGAAGGCCTCCATGGTGCTCCCACCACAGGCAGCTGCCTCAGGCTGCCCTCCTGCATGGCCCTGGGAAGCTCAGCCCTCAGGGCCACCACGGCAGCAGGGAGGGTAAGAAAAAAGTCCCAGATAACAAAAAAGTCCCAATGTCAGGATGTCACGTTAATGTACCGAAGCTTTCACAGGAAACACAGTGTGAATTTGCAGATGGGAAAAATTCAGATTATTTCTCCTGACATGGTGCTGACACTGCACCAGTGTGTTGTCCTCCACAGCACTGGGAATGCACCACTGCTATCATGGATATGTGGGTGGGCAGCTCAGAGGTGCTCATGGTCCACTGAAATTCACAATGGGTTGGGCGCAACAGTGCTACACCTGTCTTTGTAAATCTTGGTCTTGCTTACATTATCTGGTAATCTGATAAGATTTCCCCAAAAGTGTCAATGCCTTCAGTACTTTATAGCAGTAAAAATCTGCAAGTAATGTGATATAGAAGCAAAGACATCAATTTATGCTGGAACTCTTTGTATGACATCACACAAAGAACAAAGACTATTTCTATCAAGTGAGACTTGCTGTAAAAAGCTTTTCTCTCACATTATTACACTTGATCACCAAAATATGTACACAACTTTTTTGGGATGCAGCAGCTTGTTTCCTCTTTGAACATGACTTAACCGCTGACTGTCTGCAGTTGACAAAATGACTGCAGAAATGCAAGCACAGGAATACGTAATTCCTGAAATAAATCCACAGGTGTGTGCATCCACTGCATGGGATTACCTCAACCATTCTGTGATGTGACTTGCTGATGCCATGTCTGTGCTGTACAGTTATATTAGTGACCTCCTTCCCACCTTCCATCCCCCTTGGCAACTGGTCATTTGCTGGTGGACAACACAAGAAGTATGGTGGTTCTTGTAAGGGCTCTGGCACACACAAAGAAATCAAAATCTGTCTCAAAATAATGAAGCAATCTTTTGTGCAAAAAGATTCAAAGTGTAGCAAAAGCTCATCCATCTAATAAATGACCCCCACCCATCTGCCAGTGGAAAGGCTCAGCAGTGCAGGGGACAGGGGCTGCGAGAAGGTGATGGGGAGGGATCTTTTTTTTTTTTTTCAAATTGTGATTGTTTGGGTTTCTGATCCAAGGTAAATGACAAGAGATCGAAAAACACCCCCAACACACATATTTCAACTAAAGCAAGTGCTTGGGATTACTTTTTCCCCCTCTGTGTCTGTTTGAAGGTATTCTCTGAAGTTGACAAGCACGTGTTTTGGAGACCATTGAAAAGTTTCTGCCATAAATAGAGGAGGCAGCTTGGCTTAAGTGTTGCTAGGGAATACCTGGCAACAGGCAACAATAGTCCTTTTAGAGAGCCCAGGGCAAACAGTGACCGTGGTAATGGGGTGGGCTTAAGGGAGGCTCCTTGCCCAAAGCCCCTCCACTCACACTGCGCCTCCAGCCCTGGGCTGTGTTCCGGAAATTCCCTGCACAAAGCCCCCCATTCAATGGGAGGTGGGCCCGTGCGTGTGCTTTTCTGGCAGGGAGGGGGGGCCGCAGAGGGAGGGGGTCTGCTTGCCAAAAAAAAAAAAAAAATTCTAAACTTTTTTGTTGGTTTTTTTTTGGGTTTTTTTTTTTTTTTTTTTTGGAAAGGCTAAGAGAAGCACAGAAAGTGCTAAGTTTGTAAAAGAAGCTGAAAAGGTTCAGAAAGGAGCATAATGGGGCCAGGGAATGCCCCATGAATTTTGAACAGAGAGCAGAAAAGAGACCCTAAAAAGCAATTAGTGATGCTGCTTGTCGCTGAAGAGGGAGCTTGAAGGAGGTGGGAAGGCGCAAAAGGAAGAGGGCAACTCCAATCACTTAGTAAAGTACGAGGGAAAGGGGGGGCAGGCTCAGGGACAGAGGGAGACCGGCGCCTTCGGGAATTTTTATAGTAAAAATAGATGGAGGCACACGGCAAGGGCAGCGTCCAAGGAGTGTCTAGAGCCGACGGCACATGCCAAGATGCCTTTTGGCTTTGCCTCCCCTGCCCATTTCTTCAAAACCAGGGATCAGCAGGACTGGGCTGCTGTCTGTGCTGGCCCGATGCGTCACAGGATCAGCCTCAAACCCTCACCCATCCCTGCGAGAAGGATTCCTCAGCCAAGGCTCTCTGCCCGACAGATGAAGGCGATGGGGACATTTCTAAAAGACCTGCAGTCTGCCTTGCTCTGCTTCCCTCATTCCAATTTCCAGAACCATGCTCAGACACCTATTTAGCCATACATTCCCCGCACAAAATAAAAGTAACGCTGTCTGCTCATTAGCTGGGAGTTGTTAGGGGGAAAAAAAGGAAGGAAAAAAGGGCCGTCTGAACAGAGCTGAATAGCTATAACCTTAATGGGTTGTCAGAAGTCTGCAGGCAGCAGGGTGAGGGGAGCCAATCCCCCTCTAGTCTTTTGTCCCAGACATTGTTTAGGATCAGTGGTAGCTCATTAGGTCGGGACAGTAATATTCCTAACGATCCTGTGGGGCTGAGGCTTCAGAATGTGTCTTCAGCTGTTTCCCTGATGTCAATCTGATTCATGGAGAGGCATTTATCTCGACAGAGATCTTTGGTGGAAAGCGTTATTTACCTTTCATACCCTGATTACCAACCTTTGACAGGAGTTGCAGCTGGAAGGGGAAAAGGGGGAAGATAAGAGACTCCTGTTGGCATAAACTGAGGTGTGTTACAGTGAAAGGCAAGCTGCAAAGTCAAGTAGATGGGGCCTTGGCCTCCAATTTGACCTTACAGTTTGCCTCCTTGTATTTCAGATTCCATTGGTAAAGTAAGGATAATCACCCATTTTGTGTTCTGGTGGTGGTGGAGAAGAAAACACTGGAGTGTGGGGTTTCTAGGAAATGGGCCACATAAGCAGCTAAATTAATACCTGTCCTGTATTCAGGGATCCTAGAAGAGCTGGGATTTTTTTTGTTGTTCTTTTGGTTTTTTCCTGTTTTCTAACAAAAAAAAAAAAAAAAAAAAAAAAAAAAAAAAAAAAAAAAAAAAAAAACAACAACAAAAAACCAACAAAAAACCAACTGAATTAAATTGTAAATCAGAATGGATTTTTCAGTTTTGTATGATTTCCCTTACATCCTCTACTTGTTTTCAGCCCAGAAACATGAATCTGCTGAGGAAGGGAGCAAAGTTTAACTCCCACCTTGCCTCAGGCATTTCTGCAGGCATGAGGCTGAGCAGATGCTGTTCACTGACACAGGCTAAATCCCCCTCATTGGTCATTTGTGTTGCCCAACAGTGTCACAAATCCAAGATGACATATTATTAAAGTGATGAAATTAAAGAATAATTGATCACACAGCAGATTTCCTTGTGATTAGGCAACACATTATATATCCATTTGCCAGTCCTGCCAAACACAGAGAGCAAAGTACATTGTCATTCTGTACCCTCTCCAACAGTTCACTTCTTGTATTTAAGGCCTGGGGTTTTCTAAGGAAACTCTCAAAGCTCCATGCAGCTGCCCTACATCCCCATTAAAAAACAGCCAAACTAACAAGTAATGATGAAATTATTTCCTTATTTATTTTGTGTTAGAAAACAGAGTGGACAATGAACTGCTCTCTGAAACAAAGGGGCAAGAACTACTCGTCCCTTTCACTCCAGCAAGAGGAGGGTAAGTACGCAAAGGTCAGCGTGCAGACACTGAAAGGTTCAAACCAAGAGCACGAGGCAATGGAAACAACATCCCCAGATCCTCAGGGAGTGCAAAGCAGCTGCCTCTGTGGTGCTCCAGAGCTGGCCAGAGCTGGAGCAGCTGCTGTGGGCATCCTGTGAGCCAAAACAGCTCCCGGTGCCTCTGTCCCTGCACTAAGATGCTGGGAAAGGATTTGGTACCTCTCAGGACATCACCAAAACACGTGGAGAGACACACAGCAAAAGGCTTTGGCCTTCTCCACTGAGGTTTAGCTGTGATTGCATTTGGGTAACTCTGCCACCTGGGGTGACATGCCAAGGAACACTGGGAATCATGAGGTCTCCATCAAGAACCATCCCACCACCCCAAGGAGGGATGGAATTTCAGAAAAATTAAGAAATTTTTTCTGAAAATCCACATTTGTATATTCTAACAGTGGGAAACATTATTCTGCTACCAGTGAAAAGCCTGCTGGGCTAAACGTTATTCTTCACAGTTTACCTATTTATAAAAGAGTATGAGCATCAAGGGGTACCTGCCACCAGCAGAACATGACAGAGTGAGCAGGTCGCACCTCCTGAATAGATCCAGAATAGTTTTCTAGCTGATGAGTAGCAAAAGAAATGCTGCTCAGAAATGAAGCAATGGGACATATCTCATCATCCTGCCCAAAAATTTTACTGGTTTCTCTGGTACCCCAGAAATATTAAATATAGATTTCCATACTTGGGCTGCAACTGGCAGAGGTGTCTGTGCCCATAATCACATGAATGAATCAAGCTTGGGACACTGTAGCAAAAAGGGTGGTTTTCTTCATGAAGTTTCAAAATAACCAGCAACATTACTATTATATGACAGAAATACTACAATAACTAATGGAACAAATCCTGCCCTCTACAAGCACCAAGCAGAGAAAAAAATAAACATCAGAATCACTCAAAGGTTTCTGAAATATTTCAATCTCCTTTAAAACGGTCTCTTGTGGTATTTCTAACAGGGGAAGTAAAGGGATATGAAGACAATACTAATTCATACAGTTTTCTCTTGTTCATACTGATTTATAAAGGTCACTTTCAAACCTTGTGGATGGTTTGAAAACTGCAGGCCTCCAAGGAGCTTGTGAGAGATGCACTGAGACCCCAACTGTGTGCAATTATATCAAAATTATATGTAGCCATGATATTTTCTGAAAAATCCTTTCCTTAGGATTTTTCCTCCTGAGAATCTGAGAGGCCTCAGGAACAAAATGTAAACAATGATTATCTGCTGCTGTGGAATGCAACAGGTGAATCTGTGATTGGTCTCATAGAGTTGTTTGTAATTAATGGCCAATCACAGTCAGCTGGCTCGGACTCTCTGTCCGAGACAGAAACTTTTATCATTCTTTCTTTTTCTATTCTTAGCTTAGCCAGCCTTCTGATGAAATACCTTCTTCTATTCTTTTAGTATAGTTTTAATATAATATATATAATAAAATAATAAATCAAGCCTTCTGAAACATGGAGTCAGATCCTCATCTCTTCCCTCATCCTAAGACCCCTGTGAACACCGTCACAATGATACAATTTTAAAATTTTTATCATGAAAAGGTGATGCACTGGACCAAGTTTCTTGAAGGAAAAGGAAGGATCCTGAAGGACGATACCTGCCCATAGGAGGGAAGTTGGAACTAAGTGATCTTTCATGTCCCTTCCAGCCCAATCCATTGTGTGATTCCACGATGCTCCTAACACATAACTCCCCACCCCTCAGGACCCGTCTGCACATTCACGCTCAAAGCTGTGCACAGACCCGCACGCCTCCCGCACGGGCAGCACCACGGACAGCGCCACCGTCCGCTCCTGGCCCGGCCCGGCCCGGCCCGGCGGGCTGGCAGCCGTGCTTGGAAAGCATGGAAATTCCTAAATTCCTCTGGGAGCGACAGGCTGAACCCCGCTGGAAACGCTTCCAGCTCCTGCAAAATGCAGATGTCAAAATCCCTGCCGAGCCCTTTTGGTATCAAAGGGAATGTTTTTAGAACCACCTGGTTCAAACACTAGGGAAACATGCCTACTTGGAAAATATTCCTATGGCTGAGCACATCAGGAAAAGCTTTATTTCCATGCTGCACGTTGTGGGTTGCTCTGGGTCTGGACTGAAGGCACTTGAGATGGTAGTTCATTTTTGGACTCAGGTGTTTATTATTTCTTATCAGTAAAACAGTCTCACTACTGTGAGTTTGGCAGCTTTTCATTAGAAGGCACAAAATGGCCAACAATCTCTTGTTACAAGGTCTTTTAAGACTAAACTATCCAGTTAAGAAGTGGCACCTGGATTATTTTCCCTTTTAACCCAGTAACTGATCCCAAAGAGCTGCAATACAGACTTTTCTGTCCAATTACAAAATGCCACCCAAACCCAGGAAGAAGAAGGAAGAAGAAGCATGAAGAAGAAACCCAGGATGACACCCTGTGCCCTCCATCTTGCTTCCATCCACAACATACTAAAAATCCCAAAACCTAAATTTCTCCCCAAGTGATACACCTACACTGCTGTCTATAATCCATTTCACACTTTTGGATTCCAGTCTATCTTGAAGGGTAGGAAACTTTCTCCATGAATGAGATGCAAAGTCAGTGCTCCCCTGGGGGTCAGGGCACCCCAGAGCAGACAGAGACATATTCCTGGTGCCTGGGTTTCCACACACCTCAGGACAGCAAAGGCACAGGCATTTTGCCTGAGATGACCATGTATTCTCAGGTAAATTTCTAATACTTTGTAAGCAGTGTGGTGATACAAGCCCATACATCCCCATGCTCCAGCAGGAACCCAAAAAACAGCCTCTCCCTTAGCCAGTGAAGACTTCAAAAGTGATGGCCTGGTTGAGATGACACTCCTAGCTTTGAGGGGAATGTGGTTGTGGTTCTTGCTGAATGTGCAATAGTTAAATCATGCGCGGTGTTATTGGGACACAACAGCTGGAGTTCACCAGGCTCAGTGCTCACCACTTGGGCTCTAAAAAGGCTGCCTCAGCAGCAAGATTGAATGGGCTGAGCCTGCTGGTGATGTTTGGAAAAGCAGGTTCACAGATGGATGACATACAGTATATGTGTAGAAATTCATGGCTGGTAGGCAGGTCTGAGAGACATCAGCACGCTGGGAGTGACTGGCTGTAGGCTCTGCTCATACTGCACTGGTCTGGATGTACTGCAAGGTTCACAGAGCTCAGACAATGCCAGATGTAATCTAACATCTTCAGCATCAAGTACTCACTCAATGTCTTTTTTGATCAACTATACAGACACTCTTTGGTGTATGAACACTCCCTTTCCTGATACCAGCAGAAACAGATTTTGGGTGCTACACAGCCGTATTCACCCAGCCAAGCCTTGAGCTTTGTAGAATTGAGGATGTGGGACTAAAGGAACAGTTAAGCTGTGATTCCCAGATAACCATGTGTGGTCATTCCTCTAGGATTTTTAAAACACATCTAATAGAAAGGGTGAATATGCTGTGCAGAGCAAGGATTTTGTCCAATGACCATGAGACCCTTCAGAGTGCTCTGTGGTGTTCAGCCACCCATAAACACCTCCAGAATCTCTTGGATTGGCAATGCTTATGTGAAATAAGGGTGCAGATGTGCCAGATACAACCCCTTCACAGCTGTAAGAGATCTGACAGTTTAAATGGGCACCAGGGGGTATAAAGAAAGCTTTGCAGCCACCCTTTTACAGGAAGCAAATTTTTCATTTCCCAGATCAGTTTGGAGTGGGAGAAGAGCCCAGCAGAGCCCAGTGCTTGGGGGACTGTCCCTCTGTGGGAGAGCCTGCTGCCATGCAGGCACACATGCAGCAGGACGAGCAGCTTTATCAGCCTGACACACACGGGCTTTCCCTCTCAGCCAGGAGAATTCACTTGTGCTCAGCTCAGCACTCTGTCAACACATGCCTGGCCTTGAACTAGCAAATTCAGAGCCAACAGGGTGTGTGTGCTCTCACTGAGCTCCCTGACAGTGCAGCCATGATCTCTCTCACCCTGTCTGAGGCTCAGCCAAGCATGCAGAGTGAAAGACCCTCCACTGTCACTCCCCTTTGTGCTTGCTGGTTGTTTTGCGAGGTAAGATGTGAGACAGGGAGAGACACTCCTGTCATTTATTACCAATCCTAACTTCTTAGATTTCTTTGCAATCATCCTCCATGACAAACACAGTACCAGATACTGTGCATAGTGCTTGCAGTAATAAAGCTTGGCTTTATTACTGCATTTTTATTTTCAGCCTTGTGGCTGTCAAACAGCATTTGGGTCTAATTCATGGCATCAACCAGAGAGGCTGAATGCAGGCAATAGATCTGAGCAGCAAGAGATGCAGCTTGTGCTTGAAAAGCCCAGGCTGGCCTTTGCTCAGAAGTTTGCAGTACCCAATCCCTTAACCAGTTTATCTCATCCCTGCTGCAGCACAGGGGGCAATGGTGCAGGGAGGACTCCAGCCCCTGCTTGCTGATACAAAAACACTTTGGGCAAGTTAGGATGTTCAGCAGAACCCTAAGAAACTGAAGAGGAAGATTCTCAGAGAGGAGAATTGAACATACATCTTCCAAAGGCAGAGGACCAGATTCATGAGCCTAGCTGGAGGGAAGCATCACTTTGGTGAGTAGCTGCTTTGTGATCCAGACTCTGACATGTCCCACAATGAATGGATTGAATATTACAGCCTGAGGAGTGGAAAAAGCCTTCAATGATGTGACTCAATCTATTCCTACCTAGGTAATCCTCTAGCAATTAAAACAATCAAAAACCCTCTTAAGTAAGGGTAGGCAGTTGTGATTTGTAGAGCCCTTTGAAAGGAAAATAGTGAGATGAAGAAGTATGAAGGCCTTAAAAGAGAAATTATCATCTCCCAGCCCAAATCATTACTCAAGAAACTTTCCACAAAAGGAATAAGCATAGAAAAGCATTTTCAAAATAATTTTAGAAAAAGGCAAATGTCCAGTAGTGTATTAGGAATATTTTTCCCCAAAGCAATATATGAAGTGACTGCATAAAAGAGAGGAAATGGAATTTTAGGTAGAGCTGCCTGAAATTATTCTGACAAGAGGACAAGGTAAAACTGCTTGTTTATATTGTTTGAGAAGGTGTTCTCCACTCTTAGATGTGATGGTGGCTTATGATTTCTTGTTCACACAGGGATTCGTGGTGCCTGCACAGAGCAAGGCAAATGTGAGAGTGCCAGGGCCAGCTCCTCAGAGCTCCTGCCACACATCTGCCCAGATTTGTGGCCTATCAGACCTGGTGAGTGTTCATGTGGAAACCCTCAGGAAGCAGTGTGGAGCTCACCTTGTGTCCACCACAGCACATTCCAGAGCTTCTGACCATTGCTGGGCCATGCCCTGGAACACCCCAGGAACCAAAGCACAGCATCCCCTCAGTGGCTGCTCTGTGTCATGAACACACCAGTGAAGAAAAGGAAAATCTTGTCCTTGATTTTAAATAGCCACAAGGATCTAGATCACAGCAGCAGCAGGAGCCAGCTAACAGTCTCTCCCAACTAAGAAAAAAGCTGTCTTTGCCCAGGCAGAAATGTCAACTTGTTTATTTTTCTTTCAGCTGTTGTATCAATAAATCTTTTCAGACTAGGACAATTAGCCTCTGAAATAACTAATCCTTGAAGGGAGAAGAGGGACAGACTTGCTCTTTGCTGAGGTAGCTGCTGCAAAGGTAGGCCCTTTCTTGTGGGGGGCAAAAATTCCATCTCTAATTCTTGAAAAATACTCATTTCACTAGCACTGAAAGAGAAATTGAGGATTCACATATTTTGGAGAACAGTAAACCATTCAAGAAACAAGTGGGAAATCACTGTTCAACTTTAGTTTAAGAAGTTGATGTAGAACAGTCTTTAGTGAAATAAATGACCAATGATTGCTGAAAATTTATCTTAAAATTTTCATTAGCTGTTTTCAGCACTGTTACCAAGTTTTGCTATTTTCTTTTCTCCTTTTATATGTAGAATCCTTTTCTCTCTGTCTCTCTCTCATTTTCTTAAAAAAACCCCAAAAATCCGCAGCTTTTTTACTAAAGATAATCAGTGAATTTTGAATTCAAAACCATTATGACATCAAGGATGCTGCCCATCTCTTCCAAACAGAAATTGTGCCTTCACTTTGTTGCCCTCATCCCTCCCAAGACTGACTTTACCACATGAAACCTTCTCTTCTTGAAGTTTCTCTTGTCTCTGCAGAGAAGATCCTTTCTCCCTCATCCCCGGTAGTTCTGGCTCTTTCCTGTATGAGGTCACTTTGAGTAATTAATTTCTAAAAAGCCTATGCCTGTATTTGTACTGTAAACACACACACTGCATCAGAAATCTCCTTTCAGTTAAGCTTAAACAAAATTCTTAATTTTGGAAACACTAGACAGGACATTGTAAATCACTACCTTTGAAGGCATAAGTCAATGCCTTCCTTTTGCTAAGTACACTTGTAAAAGTGCACACAGACATTTTCCAGAACTTCGAACAATTTGTTCTCCCAGTTAGACGAAAAATGGTTTGCATACACCTGTATGGCAGGTGATATCTAATCTTTTATGTTTGCAATTGGAGAGTGCTCAGGTCAATCAACATGCAATAGAAGGTAGTGGCAACTCTTATTTTCTATTTAATTTTACAGTCAAGGTTGAGTATTTGTTTTTGAAAGATTGGAGGAGTTGCCAGTGCCAGGGAATCGGACTCTTTTTATCTTTGAGAGGAGGAGGCAGGTGCAAGGCAGGCGTTCGAGCGCCGTCGGCAGCAGTAATCCCCACCTGAGCACTGCCTGGCCACCTGCTCTGCAGGCCCAGAGATAACCCAGGTCTAAGTCACTGCACTTCTAAGCCTTTGCCAAGCAAAGACTCATAAAAGACTCCAATTACGTTAACATCAGTGGCTATGACAATATATCAATGTTTGATCGCTGACAGTGATTTCTTCTGGATTCACCCCAAGGCATGCAGCCCCATCTGAAGTGGCTCAACCCAACACCATGCACCTGTGCTTTATGGAGAGCCTGTTCAAAGCCTTGCTGAAGATGGCATCTAACTTCCTGATAACCCTCATGCCACCAGCCACCCAGCTTGTTACTGGAGCCAAGGCACCCTCAAAGCTACTGAATGCTGTGCTTGTCTTTCAGTAGTATTTACAATCCATAAGCTTTGCATGCAGGGATTGGCCCTACTTTTACAGTTGGATTTATCATTGTTATGGGAAATTCATTTCCCTGCTTAGTGACACATCCATCCTAAACAGACTGTGAGGTGGCTGCTAAGAGGTGCAGCAGACAGGAAAAAGCAGAGGTGTGCAGAAGTAAGTCTGTTAAGAGGTAATGCAACTTCTCTTATGTTGGGTAGAAAAGAAATAAAAGACAGATGAGGCTAAGCTTCATTTTTCTGTTATCTAAATAGATTCATTTATAGCCTGTAAATTACAACTGTCTGCATGGCAAGCATTCCTTGCTCCCCAGTCCTGATAGAACGACGTTCCTTCAGACTGATTGAACCATGAGGTTTTACTCTCCTGAGAGATTTTAAAGCTGCACATTTCGGAAGTGCCTCAAAACACACCAAGGAAACCATCAGTAGCAGGGAAGCCCTGCAGAAATAGAGCTTAATCAGCAGATTTGTTTATTCCTTTCAAAGAAATACACTATATGCCATAGGAAGACCTGTCAGTGAAAAATTTACATCACTCTCACTTTCCTGAAGGGCAGACATCTCTGGGCTAAGTGGAGGTGGCAATGGGTGAGCAGTGCTGGAGTCTTAGCTCCTGAGAGGGTTGGAAGAAGATGTGTGAAGTAATAAATACTCAGTAAAAAACTCATTAGCATATAATTAAGAAGCAGAGAAAGTTATTTGAGGCTGATTTTACAGCTATGCCAAGGGAAAATTAAATAAAGACATTGGCTTCCACAAGTCTGCAAGGGACAAACTCGTCCATCATGTGATGAGCATGATAAGAATGAGACAGTAAAGGAACTGGTCATTGCTGACTCCTGTCATGGAGCCAGCTCAACAAACCCACAGTGAAAATCTAGCCCAAACAATCTCATTTTCCCTCACCCACTCCCCCACTTTAGGAAACTGCTAAAATTCACAGCCTGCTCTCTGAACTGCAGATGAAGCAGGGAGTTACCAGTAACATCTTTCATAGTGCTGTTGGCTTCTTCTTTGCTATGGTCTGGGATGAGCTGCAGGTGTCATTGTCACCACAGTGCACACAGAGAAGGAATGGAGAGGTTGGATGAAATGGGGAAAAAATGGAGGGGAGAAAATCAAGATACCTGGAGAAAATAAGGATACCTGGAGAAAATGACTGGTATGTACTGCTGGTTAAAGATGGAATATCACAAAACTGTGAAGGTTTTTAAAACTGTTTCACGCCAGATTATGGAGAAATACTCTTAACTTTTAAATGTTTTGGGTTTTTTTCTTTAAATAAAAGCATTACTTATTTCACTTTGCCAAGCAAGGGGAAAAAGTAAAATAAAATTTAAAATTAAAGACAAAGGAATCAGCAACTCTTCTGCCAACAAGGTTGTAAAACCTTTTGATGCTGCTATCCTCACTACCTATAAGCCTTTCAAACCTCACAAAAATTTAAAAAATATCTTAATAAGTCCACTTGAAAAGCCCCATCAAGAAAACAAAGTCACGGTCTCATGTATTCTATGAACTCTAGAGACTATAATTTGTAAACTCTGTAAATGCTGTTATTCATCATACTGTGTGTCTTCAGCTTATTGACTTTGTGTGCTCCTTTGTCAGAGCTTGTCTTTCATTTTGTTCATACATGACACATTTCCAAAACAAGTGCTGCCAATGGCTGACTGAGGATATACAGGCAAGAAGAGGGCAGGAAACTGCAGCAACACAATAACTTTCATCATTCCTCAACGTGGAACAAGGCCAAGAATATTTCAGGGTGTTCAGGAAGAAGAAGGAAATAGAAAACAGCAGGTAGAGAACTGTTCTACACTCTGAATGGAGTACAGTTATTTCATGCTATATTTATTTCAGCACAACATAACAGCTTTCCACCTAGTGGTTTAGATGGGATTCCCAGGTGACTTGTTGTGTATTTAAACACTGCCTGCATAGGATTTAAATAAACAGCTTTTATATTAATTAGAAACAAATCCTCTCAATTGGAAGGTATTAACTGTTTCTAAATTGCACACACAACACTCAGACTTTGATTCAGTTACATGCTTTTAAACTTGCCAGCCACTCGTGGTCTAATATGCTATAACCACAGTTTACAGCAGAGCAATAAAATATTGATTCAACTGTTTTAACCTTTCATCGATCGGCCTAACACGTAATTAAGTCCTAGGAGCAAGCGAGCAGCTCATTGCTAGCACATCGGCCTGGGTACACATTTACAGCCTAAGCCTGGCAGAATTGGTTTATGCATGTTCTGCAGTAATACACATGCCAATTATCTCTTTGCTGCTTTCTGATTACAGTTTAATCAAAGACACTCCACACCGTGCAGGCAGGACCTGAATATAGACTGCCAGGCTCTTCATTGACCAGGAACATTGATTTCACCAGATGAGAACCTGATTCAGATGCTTTGCACTACACTCATTGCAAATTCCCTCTAAATGGGCCTGTGGCTCCCAGAAAGCACAGGAGCTGTTAGTTCCACCTGATACTGGGAGTGCAAATCCCCACTGAAGGCAAAGTTCCCCACTTAAATTCACAGTTGGTAGCTCTAAAGTTTTTAGAGCCTCAGACCGTCCCTCTCCATAAGATAACTGCCTTGTCTGGCTCCTAGGAACAATGTTCTGCTTTTCTCAGCTTTGACCCCATTAGGTAAATCCATGTGGATTTTTTTTTTTTTCTGGCTGACTAGCTGAAGAAAAGATGTTTCTTCTCTTGGTTTACCTCACACCATTCAAAAAAGTTAAACAGATTCTCAAAATGTTTGTGATCAGATTGAATAGGCCAAATTAATCCTTTGTGCTTGCAGCCTGTTTTTCATTAATTAGTGGAAACCCAACCTGACAATACTCAATATCACAGTTTCCAGACTAAGAGTGCATTGCTGAGATAAATGGAGTAGAAGGAAGATGTCAGTTCCTGGCATTATCATCCTCCTCTACAATAGCATTTTGTTTGTTTGTTTGAATATATATCTGATAGTGGCAGAAAATACTTTTTTTCCCCAGAGCCTGGGACATTTAAATAAATTCATGTAAATAAAATATACAGACAAAGAAAAATGGTGCCTATTAAACTCTTTTGGAAATCTCCATGAGCTTGTACAAATCTCCTCTCTTTATCTTGTACAAATCTCTCCTCTCCTCACATCTGTGTCCTCATAGATGTGTTGAACTCTGCTCCAGCAAGCTGTGAGAGCTAAAGGTGACCATGGTGTGAATATTGCTTTTTCTAGATTTTGTCCCTTTCAAAAAAAACCAACACATTGGCAAGAAATGTTAGAATTCTTTAAAATTGCTCCAGGAAAATGAACCAGAAAACTTTCCAGTGAGAAGAAGGTATTAAAAAAAGACAAAACAAAAAATAAAATAATCAAAAAAACAAAGCTAAAGCCAACCTGCCTCCTATGTAACCTTCCTCCCTTGCTATGAAAGAATGAAAGTTTTGCTTGAAAAACAAATCCCTGTGTGTTTGCAGCTAATTCCCTGTACATAGAGATCAAAGAGCAGGCTGTGGTTCTGATCAGAGCACAGAAATGATAGCCAGGGGCTTTGGTCTGTCCTAGCAATGTCACACAACAACACCTCCATCACTTCCAGGGGCTGGAGCTCCTGAAGGAGTCAGACTGCCTTCTTGTGCCACACAAGTCAGCCTGACACCCAGCACTTTTCTCATCCTGTTTATTCCCTTGCAACTGGAAAATAAGCCACTGTTTCTCTTTTGCAGGGATCCATTTCTCCATTAGCCATATATTTCTGGGCTCTCATGTTACTTCTGGACACAAGTTTGCTCACTGTTGTGACAAGTGATGTGCTCTGTACCCCCTACTTATTCCTGTCATACAGTTCTTTTATAAAGCAGAATTTACCTGAAATTTTTACTAGCTGTATAAGGGGTACATCCCAGCCCACTTGACTAAGTCATCTTTATTTATTTAAGAAAAATTCTCCAGGCTCTAAATGGGTCATTTTGTAGTCAATGTCTGAACTTCAATCCAACTTAAATGTTTAATAGTTGTGAGGGGGGTTGCCTCTGGAAATCTTCTCTACAGAGTCTTTACTCTCCTAGTTTTGTTTGATGAGTCCTATGAACACACTAATCCAAAATCCAGGCAAGTTCTGTGGCCAGACCCCATTGCTCATGGAAAACTGGAATCATCCATGGAGAACCACTGATTAGTGTCCCCGAGCAGGCTGGCTTATATGAAATTACATGAAATAGTGACTTCTGAAGCTATTGCAGAAAACACTTAGGAGTGAATTTCTCAGGCTGACAACAAACTCCATTTTGCTCTCATCCTTCTTTGTGCAACATTCTTGAAAGACCTGATGCCACAAAAGAGGTCAAAGGAACCTGGTGCTGTCCCAGCAGGCCAGCAGGAGACTTGCATCTGCATTTTCCTCACCCCTATTTAGATCCTCTGCTGGTAATAGTACACCTGAGATTAGGTTTCAGGCTTTATTCCAATAAGAAAGATTCATCTGCCTGTTTCTCTTCTAGCCAATTGAGACCTGGAGCCAGCTTAATCACACATTGCTTCCTAGGAAGAGGGGCTAAAAAGGAGGAATACAAAAGAACCTCACCATCTCCATATCCATGGATCAAACTTCAGGCAAACCAGCAAGGCAGAAATACTTTGCTTGGCAAGATTTGCTGTCAGCCATGTCTATTGCAAGAATGTCTTGTCTTGTACACTGCTGCTGATCCCAGCTACTGCATTATCACACAGGAGGCACAAATTTTCATGCAGAGCTTGACCTTCAGGATCATGAAATATTCACCCACTAGAAACTGTCCTGAGAACCATGTAACTAGACTTACCCTGCATTTTCAAATTAAATACTTTCTTTTTAGGCAATCCAGGCCCTGTCAACAAAACTGAGTTTACTGATGTTTTTTTTTTTTACTAAGAGCAGGGGGAAAATCGTTGTGATGATGCCAAAATATTTGGCTTCAGTAAAGTTGTTCCAAAACATAAAAAAGTGCCATTTTTTCACATGCAAACACAGAAATGAAAAAGTAACTCAAAGGGAATGAATTTCTGATTTGTGAGTGCCTGTAAACCTAGGCATGATCTCAGATGTCCCCTCTTGGCTATGTTATGACACAGACAAAGTAAGATAACGATGTTTAGTTACTGCCACCAAGACAACACCATCACTTTAAATTCAGATAGAAACTGAATCTGAAAGACCACAAAGTCTGCTGTTATCTTTCTGGGACAGGAAAGTGCCAGTCCTGCATGGCCCTGGCTGGAGGGCTGGGAGCATGTCAGCTGCAGGAGTGGGATCAAAACGACAATCGCGAGGGTGACGGGTCTTGCTGGGCTGACAGGCAGGGCGTGCATGGGGAGTGAGCACATACATGTGTACTCTGTTGCCCCTAAACTCCCTGCTGGCCCTTTTCTTGTGAGCCAGCGGGGCACCCAGCCTGCTGAGAGGGCTGACTTGTGCAATTTCAATGCCCTTTAGTGATGCACAAGAACAGAGCCGACAGGAACACAGAGGGGACAGGGCATCGCGAGGCTGCCGTTTATTTGCATAGCTGTGAGGCTCATGGTTTGCCCCCACCATGTGATACAGGGAGCAGCAATTACAGATATTTATACTGATAATTCTTTACAGCAAATATTCTAAGGAGAGCTCCTTTCAGAGTCTGCCATGTTCTAATTACAAAACAAAGTCATAGACGCCTTCAGCATCTTGCTCAGAATCATGGAAATCCCACTGTAGGCATTAGTCAGGGGGAACATCAATATGTCACCTCAGACCTATCCTACCCCCCTATTACTCTTACAGATCTTTGTGGGGACCAAAAGGGTAATTACCAGCCTATAGTTACCTGGTTTACCTCAAAAGCAGGGCAATCAGTAAGCTAAAATATTCCCCTGTTCTCAGTGACACCCAGCAGACAGAGGTAACACAGAAATCTGAGATGGGCTACTTTCCCCAGTGACCCAAATTCCTCAAATATTGCTTCCTTCCACAACAAAATGTTCTCAAAGCTACCATTCAAGAAAGAGGGCAAAATACCCAAATGTCCTGTTCCCACCTTCCCCAGGTTATTTTAGACATCCATATCCAAAACCCTACCAGTTTTGTTTGTGGTAATTAACAGTAAATACTGAAATGCATATCTTGATACATTTCATACTCAAAACTGGCACCAAAAACTTTCTCCAAGTTAAGTCTTGCAAAGGAACTGTGCAAACACACATCATTATTTTCTGAAGAGGTTAAGAAATATCCCTTTTGCTCTAATGTACACAAATAAATTAACACACAACTATTTACTGGAAAAGTGACCCCAAAATATAATGAGCATGTGCTTATGTTGACTGTTTTGTTTGTAAAGATATTTTAGCTTCATTTAGGAATGTCTTCCTGTCTCTTTCTGGATACACACATGTGGAACATTCAAAAAGAATTCCCAGTTTGCAAAGGGAGATCTTGGGAAGCAAATTTCAGAGTCCATATTCTTCTTATGAGTCACTTTATCCACTGCAAAATTATTGCAATGAAAAGATTTCTTTTTAGGTAAAGCACAATTAAAGTGAGCTCCTTTGCTTAAGTTAAAACAGAAGTGAAATGAAGAATCTGACCCATTCCTCTAATTTTACAGGCTCAATAGTAATCTAGCTATGCTATTCACTTAGAGAAACCATTAATTTTGCTATGTGGCTGAAACTAGAAGGCTTCAGCTTTCTTTCTCTCACTTTCCTCCCCTCTTTTTGCTCTTTGTCTATGCACCTGTTTGCACCACTTTACCATCTCATTTGAAAAACTTTGGGTAATCCTCTGGCACTAACCCTGGTGTGATAATACTCCTGTTATTCAGCAGCATAATTACAAAGGACAACACAGATAAAACATGTCTTTCACTTCTGCTGTGAATATGCCAGTTTTGCCAGCCTTCAAGGTGAATGATTTCTAAAACCTTCTGTATTTAATGTTAATCTAAATTCTTTGCACAATGAACATCCAGCACTTTAGGGAAAAATGGTTACTTTTGATACATCAAAGTGAATGCTAGTGGTCCAAACTTTGCAGCAGCATTTTTAGCAGCAGCCCCTTCTCCAAACACTTCATCAACCCTGAACAGATCTGCTGAGGGACAGTTCAGTATTAGATTTTGCTTTGACAAGGGCAAGCTACAGCAGAGGGAAGTGAAATGCTGGAACCAGGCAGCAGACCAGTGACATAGGCAGAAATGATTCCTTTGGCTGCTGCATCATAACCCTTTGGAGTAACATCACTAAAAATTATGAACTGCATGGTGTTTGCTTTCTTTTAGTTTTTTGGGACAACTTTAACTACCTTATCTTCCACTTGCAAGAAAGTTTGCTACCCAATGAAAAGCTCAACAACACAATTAAATCTTGCCTACTTCCCTAGTTCCCATTAGGGAAAGAGAATTCAGCATCTTCACCTGCCTTTTTCCCTCCTGCTTTTCCCTCAACAGGGAAGGCAAAGCTTTTCTTTGTTCTGTGTTTCTTGGCAGGTTTGGACTCATTTGGGCTGGAATCAAGGGGAAAGAGTCCTGGTGGCTCAGGTGTCTCCTCATGGATTTCAAACTGATAGCCATTCCTGTTAAACCCACAGGAACATGTTCCTGAATGTCTTACGTAGGTGCAATGGCTGAAACATGACCCATGAAGAAACCTCACTCAAACAGATGGGCAACAGGGAGCACGTGGAGAGCTATAAAACAAGATAAATTACCCAGTACTTTCTTTTTGGTAGATTAAACAAATAATCTAAGTTTAGAAACAGTTTTTCTCCACCACAGGACAGAAAAATGTTGTTCCCTTATGCTCCTGAGGCATACTGTATTTTTCTCAGACTGCTGAGCTGTTTGGGGCAGCACAGTTGCTCCAGAGCCATGCTCAGCTCTGGGCCCACCTCTGGACATGGTGATGACACAGTGATGATAACAGTAGCAAATTTGACTGATAAGAGGACTGACAGATAAGTACACAGCCACCATGAATCTTCAAAATATTTGTGATTTTTTTTTTCTGGAACCTTTGCTCAGTCAGAGAGAGGCCCCCAAGGACAGTGCTTGCCAGACAGAAGCCAGTCTAGCACAGCCTCCTGTGATGTCTAAGAGAAAAGAATAAAGTTATGGATCAGTGTCTGAAGAAAGTCAACCATGTTATGTGGTCCAAGTCAGCAGGGAGAGCTTCTGGTACTCTCAAGTTTGTCTCCAAACTACTGGATTTTACCTTTCCCCTAGAGAACTGAATAAAGACTAAGGATAAGAGGGACATCTTCAGTTGCTTCTTCACAAACTTCTCAACAACCTTTTTAGCAAAACTAGGAAAATTGTCACAAAGCAAAAATAATTAGCCACAATGGCAGTAATAGGTAAGCTAAAACAGAGAAAGATTATCTCCATTCTGTAGGTTTTTCACCTCACAGCCTGTTCCAGCATTTGCACTGTAACAACATCCAGCCTAAATCAAACCATGTGCAATGGGGAGCAGACCTTCACATATTCTTTTCAGCACTTGCAGAAAGGCAGTGATCATTTTCAAATCCTGTCATTTTCTGCTCAAAGAAACCATGGGATTGAGAAGTTGTATCGATGTCTGAATCAAAACAGCAGCTATCTGGGTTTGCATCTTAGCGTCCATGAAAATTTGAAATGTACAGAGAACATTATCCCAAAGAGAGCACAAATAGCCTGTGTACATATCAAGTCCATGAGAAGCCTTCGAATGTCAAGAAAAAATAACATCTTCTCCACAAAAAGGCAAAAAAGAAAACTAATGAGGTAATTTTCTGTACACAGGTTCATCATGTGAAGGATGTCAGTTATTTTGTGGATGGGCATATTTTTAAAGTTTCAATTTAATTAGGATAATTTTCTAACAGTTTGGCTGTTCATCAGAACCTCATCAGGATAGAAATTGGGCAGAAGCCCTTCTAGAACAGACCTGATTGTGAGAGATCTTTCATTCCATGGTCCTAGCCAGCTGGAAACACTGTGAATAGCCTCTTCAATGATATTTCAGTCTCCTGCTTTTGGACCCAGATGAAACCAGGAAGTGCTGCAAAACCATAAATACCATTAAAAGACAGAGAGGGAGAAAGATTAACCAGATTTTGGCCAAGTTCCAAAACTCTGCATTTCAGTTTGGGGCAAAGGTTCAGGCTGGTTTTCACAGATCGGTTTGTCCACCTCAGTTATTTCCCACTCTTACATGACATAAAGTGCCTTTGTTTATCTTTTACTCCCTTATACACCAAGTGCTGGTCATATTCTTTACACATCAGGCAATGCATGTGCAGAAAGAGAAAGAGGACTGAAAGCATGGCAAGACTCCACATCTAATTTAGGATCAGAAATAAGGGGCGGGAGAAGCTGATTCCAGCTGCAAGGGGTTATATGGAAATATCCCTCTCAATTTTTCAAAGGCTTGTCCCATGTAGCACTGTTGGTCATTAGATAGAAATAATTCTATATATTATTGATCACAAATGAATAGAAAAATTCATTGCATAGGTCAGCAGGGACAAAAAAAACGTAAAAAGGTATTTGTTCTGGTTGTTAACAGAGAGAGGAGTCCATTCCTCCTTACCCGGTCCTGTGTCCCCTGTCAGACACAGGCAGGAGTTGGTAGGAGCAAGGAAGGAGGGCTGCTGACCCGTTAAACTCCTGGGTTTTAAAATAACTACTCAAATTCCATTAAACACAAGTGTAAGTGGTGTCCTAAGCAGAGATGGGTGCATTTTCTTATATTTGGAAACACATTTAGGTGTTCAGCAACTCCTGCATCGACAGGGTACCTTCAGCACTCGGCCTCAAACCACAGTGTGGGGTGCTGCCTTGGGATTTGGAATTGTGCCGTGGAATCATCTGAATGGGATAAACTGACTGCTTTAGTGCCCACAGGGCTGCTGTGAAAGCACAGCCAGAGATTCTGACCATGCCACTTGCTCCTGCTGAAACAATACAGAGAGGACAGACACATCTGGAGCAGAGTGAGGCAACATCAACAAAAAAGGCAGGTAGAAAGCAGCATATGATTTTCCAGAAATGATTTTCAGGCAAATATATTTACTTTTCCTTTTGGGGAGAGCAGGGGAAAAGGGAGCTGCACGTCCTTTACAAACAGTGCTGGTATTATTCACACTGCCAACCAAACCACTTAAGCTAAAGAACCTTTGCAGTACCACAAGTGTAATACAAAAAAACAACCAAAAACCACTTACTTCCTTTTTTCCCCCCCTGAGTATTGACATTCTTGTGCAGTATTAGGAGAGCTAATTTAGCTTCCAGTTCTAAGAATTTTTGAATCTATAGCCAGTAATTATTTGCATTCAGGGGTACAAAAGAGGAAAACAAAGCCCACAAATTCTAGCACATTCATGTGGGATTGGGAGTTGAATTAGGATCCTCACACCCCATTGAATTATCGGCCCCCCTATTAGAGCCTTATTAAAATGGTAATGATTATAATGCCAGTCATAGGCAGGCTGTCGCACCTGTCAAAAAAAATACCCCGATTATCCTGTTCATTCAACTGTCTGGCATTCGAATCCGTGTCTCAGGTTTACTGTTCTGTGAAGTTTTTCTTTTTCTTTCTTTCTTTATGTTGGTTTTTTTCTCCCTTTTTATGAAGTAAAATAAAAGATACAAGAACAAACACTTCCACAGAGGTGATAAAAAAAAAGAAAAATCCCCTCTCATTTAGCACATCTACTATCCGTGTGGTGTTAAGGTATCTAGGACAGCAGTCTGAGGAAACAGATACAATTTCACTGGATTTCTCTGTGATGAAGGAGAATACAGAGGGCTACAGTAAAATCTCTTTACAAAAAGGTTTTTATAAACAAAAAGAACAATTGGCCTTCCTCTTTCCACGCACACACACACCCAGCCCATTTCTGCACACAGTCAGGATTATGTTAGTCAGAGCAGTAAAGTCTTTCTTCATACACAAAATAAACACCTTGCATGGTTTAAAGGGACAGTGCTGAAAAGACCAGCATTCGTGCACAGGCTTTGCTAAGGAAGAAATTGTATTAATTCATTTTCTCTTTTAAAAGTAGTGAACACAGAATTCAAAATAAGCAGCACAAATCTAGGGTCTAATCCTGAACACATTTAGTGAAAGGACACTGGGGCTTGAAGACCTCAGCTTTAAATTTAAAATCCTACAGGGGTTATTCCAATAACCTGTTTTTAATAGCAAAAACAACATTAATTTTAATAAGGATATATGGATACTTGGCTTTTCCAGACAAGTTCCTGAGAATTTAAGAGATAAATCAGGTAGAGAGAAGATTAAATATTTTCCACCCTATTCAAAAGATGCCTTTTTCCTTTCCTCCAGCCCTGTTGTATGAGTTTTTCAAATACCACAGCATAAAAGAATGTCAGTGGAAGAGCATTTAGAGGCTGAATGCCTTCAATAGCATCTAAGACAGATGCTGTGTCACTGAGTGCCCTGGACCATTTTGGGAAGTGGAGTAACCAACAAAAGACTGGTTGGGTTTTGTTTGTTTTGGTTTGTTCCAGAAAAACATTTTTGATGAAACATGAGGAAAAAAAAAAAAAAAAAAAAAAGCTAGGGTTTTCTTAGCACAGAGAATAAAGAAATGTGTAAGAACTGCACTTAGCAGGCATCAGCTCCTGAGTGCATAAAGCACTAGATTTGTCCTTGTTTTCACAGAATTAACTAGGAAAAAATCTCTTTATTTTAGAAGCCCACATATAAACTTGCAAGGATTCCCATTCTAGGATGATAAGGGTTCTATCTAAATGTTATTTAAGTGATTCATTGTGTTTCTAAATTCAATTTTTCTGCGTTCAAAAAGCCAAATGAATATTTTTAAGAAGAAAGGAAACAGAATTAGAAGGACGTTGTTGTGAAAATCAAGAAGTAACCATAGAATTGCAGCAAATAAATGAGTGAGCAAACAGCATGCAGCTGCTGCCTATTACCTCCTTGGTCTGAACATACACACATTTTTATTTTTGGATCTGATGCTCCTCAATATTCTGTTTTCTGCTTTTTTAGATGGTAAATACTTAACAGTAGGCATGGATGCTGCTTGTTCACTGCCTGCAAAGGGAACACTGGGCCTTAAAGAGGACTTTGGAATGATACAGTGATTCCTTTCTTTAAAACACCACTTATCTCCATGCAAGTAGATCTGGGCCTAACTCAGAAATCTTCTCTATAAATAACCACAATCACTTAAACCAATCACTCACACAATCAGAGACATTTGAGCAATGTGTTTGAACAGTGAGAAAAAAGCCCCATTTCCATTCTCCACTCCTAAATGCATGGAATGACCAGAAGGCTGAAGCATCAAATTTAAGAAGTTTGAAGGTCAGATGAGCTTTAGCAAAAGGTTAAGGATGCGCCAAGACTACACCAACAACCTCATAGCGTATGTTGCTCCAACTCTGCTTTTCCTTGCCTTAACAGGCCTCTGCCAGCTCAGAGCTCCTCATCCCTCATCCCTCATCCCTGTCTCCTTGATGTCTGAATTGCTGGAATGAAGATCCCCACTTTTGCATGCTCAGGAGAGCTGCAACACTCAAAGTGACAGCAGGGAGCTGCAAGTTCTTGAAGGAATGAGAGATGCTGTGGAGAATGGAGAGCAGGGACAGGGTAGATGCAGGTGCTGCCTGAGTATGTTTCTGCAGGTGGCACATTGCTTGGATCAGGTGAGGAGCAGCTGGAGCAGTGGGACCACAGGCTGTTTCCCACCATCTTAATGCACCTCATCTTAGAGGCTTCAATAAACAGCTGCAGGAAAATTCACCAATCTGTCTTCTGAGAGCATTACTGAGTGAAAGCTGGAAGTGATTAAATGCTACCATAGCAATGGTGACAAATGGTTTCACCAAGAAGGGTCTCGAGATCCCTTCACCAATGACTCAGTTGCCCAGAATTTGCCTGCCAGAGTCCAGAATGCAAATATTTGAGGGGTTGCCCCAGATTGAATCCTCCTTTTTGAGGCATTTTATGTTTGAATTTCACCAACACTCATGTGGTTCTGTAGCTTTGAATCTTAAGTGAATGAGAGTTGCCACCCTTGTTGATGTGGTAGCTAGAGAAACTATCCATTCCTTCCAAAAAATCCTCCCCCAGAAACAGACCACCTACCCATTACTAGCCAGGGTTACCAGTTAAAAACGTATGAAAGGGGTCACATGAATGGAGAGCAGTGTGCATGTTTTATTAGTTTGAACAACAAGGGAATAGATGGATGAAAGATAAGGTAATGATTTGTGACAGGAGCCCAAAATTTGATTTCAACAATTAAATTAGCCCTCTAAGAGATCCCTAAGGAAATCTATTAAAATACCATCTTCCCCTATCCCCAAAGTATACAAAAGCTGCCTAGTAACTGTCCAGTATCACTGCCTTTGTGACATGTTGGATGATTCCCAAGACAAAAACCATATGCTGTCCGATGAATGGCAGAGCAATCAACAAGGAAAGGCTATTCTTTAAGTTACTTGCCCTAAGAAAAAGAAAGAAAAAAGAGAAACTAACAACTAAAGCACAAAGTTTGCACTAGAACTTAGTGTTTGGTTTTGCTCCCTTGGATTTTCACCACATAATCCAAACTACTCTCAAGTCACAAAAATCAGATCCATAGAAAGGGGGAAAGGATTTTCACTTTTGAAGCCGTAGAACTCTGAATCAACAGCAATCCCCCATGTTCAGAGGAGCAGGCAGCAGTGAAAAGTGGATTGCCTAATGCTTGATCATTATATTAACCCTTTCATCAGTTCCCTGGGGCTGTTACTGAAGTCTAAACTTCCCCTCTCTCTTAAGCTATCTTGTGCTATTGTTATATCTAAGGTTACCCCCCTGCATAAATATTACTATTTAAACCCAGAAGTTTCAGATATGAAGCAAAGAAACAAAAGAACATATCATGAACTTCTGCATCATTACAGAGCTAAGGGAGATTTGACTCAAGCTAGATATAACTTTTTGGCCTAAAAAACACTTGCAGGCAAATGCAGAATGCAAAGTAAGACTGAGCAACACCGGACTTGGGTTCTTACTTACCTATGTCACATATCAGGTGCCCAATTTTCTTACTCACCACTGAAAAATGTGATAAGAAATACTGATGATAAGAAATGCTGATGATAAGAAGCCAGGGTTCAGATGTGGCATTTTGAAATACCAGTGTGGTATCTGGTACAAGAAATCAATATCATTCACTGATGTGGTTGGTCTCAGGAACAAAGCTTGCCCCTAGTCAGGTGCTCAGTATGGTTCAGAATATTTCCCTCCTACTTTCATTTGAAATTATACTTAAAAAAACCAACTTCCAATCATCATCTCTCTATGCAGTGAAACAGTATGTGTTTAGATGTGATTTTAGAATCTATGAATAAAGGCATTTTTAAGTGAGAAACCTCCATTTTTTGAGGCAGGCATATATTTCAGTTTACTGCTCTGTCCACATGCATTCTCCAAATCTACAAATTTCGGCATTCACATAAATTTCACTGAATTTCTCTTTCAGAATAACAAAACCTCATCAAAACATGCAGATTTTTAAGCAAAGGACTAGTTTGTGTTTAGGCAGATGCATTCAGTTAAGTGTTTGCAGGACTAGGACTTTAGAGGTCTGGTATCTAGCAGTAGAAGGCTACATGCATGTCAGAGAAGAGCTTTGTAAAGAGCACCAGAATGCTTTACCTACCCAGCCTGAAACATTTTCAATTCCAAAGCCTTCAAGGGCATTCAACTAATCAACAATCTCATAAAATTGCTGCAAAATTCAACAGCAACAGAACAACTGAAAAAAGAAAAAGAAGTAGTTTTCTTACACAGCATGATTTCCTTTATCTTAGAGAAAATTTCCAACTCTTAGGATAACTAAAGAAACTTCAAAGTATGATATCTATAAATTTTCCAGATACCCTTTCCCTTCTATATTATTACTTATGATCTTGAAGCCAAAAACCCAGATCTGAAAACTGCTCAAACCCTTCTTCAGTCTGGCCCCAAGTCTAGTTAACATTCTGTTCAGAATATCCTGCTTTGACTGTGAAAAGGAGCAGTTACCTCTTTCCTAAGCAGCTTTAGAGAGGGAAAATAAAAAAAAAAAAAAAAGAAAAAGAAAGAAAGAAAGAAAGAAAGAAAGAAAGAAAGAAAGAAAGAAAGAAAGAAAGAAAGAAAGAAAGAAAGAAAGAAAGAAAGAAAGAAAGAAAGAAAGAAAGAAAGAAAGAAAGAAAGAAAGAAAGAAAGAAAGAAAGAAAGAAAGAAAGAAAGAAAGAAAGAAAGAAAGGAAAAAAGAAAAATTCTGTCTTTGAAAAGCTTGAATTGATGCATACCATTATGAGTCTGGTAGGATTGACTGGGACAAGTACCTGAAAACACACTGAGGCCAAAACCCCCTCTGATTTACCACAGTCAGGGTTTTACTCCATTGCTCCACTACACATCCATGCATAAATTCTGCAAAGCTGCTGCCTAGCCCCATGGACAGGTGGGGTCCCTGTTCTAGTATTTCTGAGGATCCCTAAAGATGTTGTGCTGACATGAGTATGCCCATTAAAGTCCTGATATCTGGAATGCACTTAGAGTACACCTGAACCTGCTAAGATTCCTTGTTGTGATGTTCTCCTGCTTATCCTGTCTGAAACACATGACAATCAGTGATCCCTGTGCCCACCAGCAGCATGTACCATGCAGCAAGACAAGAAGAATCCCCTGCCCTGCTGCAGTATTGGTTGGGTGTAACTCTCCAATAGATGACTATGAATCTCATATACAGCCCACTTTCCAAAGCCAGTCCTTTGTGATTGCAGATCTTAATGTGACAACAGGAAACACAATACTTACACAATCAGTGGTTTGTGACTGTTTTTGAATGGCAATGATCACATAAAACACGGCCTAAAAATGCTCATAAGTGTTTTCCCTTACCTTTGATGTCGGAGACCACTTCAGCTTTACACCCGAAACTTTTGTCAGGAAATGTGTTTGGTACACATGCAATGCTTCTTGGTACTTGTATAATAATCTGGGCCATAAAGTGGGTACTGACCTGTTAGGAAAAAAGGGTAAAGGCAGTCAATTTTTTTTCCATTCTGATTATTGCAACAGGTAAAAAGAGAAGTGTCTAGTTGATATACAGTGTAAAAGAGAATAGGAGACCATTTCTCAATGCTTGCACTGAGAAGCATCTTTGGCTATGATTGTGGTTTATGACAAACTTAATTTTTCAGTGACAGACAAAAATAAGTCACGTTCACTTTTCTTGCGAACAGTTTTGAATTTTGTTGTAACTTCCTGGCATGTTAAAATGAGGAAAAGGCTGTAGGATACTCACAAGGATTTCCAAATGATGTCAAAAATTTCCAAATCAAATTCTTTTGACTGGAATGTAGCCATTAGTCCTGACTCAGGAAAAATCAGCACAATGTGAACTGCCTAAAAGAGAGCATGGTAAGGAAGAGGTGGAAGGGTGCAGCAAGCCCTGTGCCCTGTGGCCAGCCAACATCCAAGGGCACTGTTAAACACCATGGACACTGCACTCCTTCGGCATCATCCCCAGTGCATCATCTGGAGGATGCTTGGGGTGTATGCAGTATGTCTGGGCAGCAGTCAGTGCACAATAAATTAATGTCTGATTTGCCTAGCAGTCAAGCAGGTGGGATTCAGCCTAGCCACTTGTGATGTAGGGAAGAACACAACACCATGGATGTAACACATAAAACAAACTGACAAACACACACACACACACACACACACACACACACACACACACACAGGTTTTAGCTTTGATTCTCCTCTCTGACTTTAACATTATCATGCTGCTACATTTTCAAATCTCATGCTTCCAGGTGTGAAACATCCATTCATTCTCCATTCAGCACAACAAGGTCTAAATGCTAACCTAATACAAATAACAAGCATCAGGTGTGTGCTTCCAGGGAGCGTTTTGCCAGTTGTGTTTCCAGGAACCAGGAAAAATGCTGGTTATTGGCATGAATGGAAGGAGAGGAGCTCACCCAGGGGCATCCTCTCCCCATATTTCCTGGATCCCAGCAAGGCAAGAGCTGCCCGTGCCTCCTTGCCAAAGCCAAGGGATTGTTTCCAATTCTGGGAGCCAAAAGAGTGATCTTACTTTTTTTGGACACACCTCCATTTCCCTGGTTGCTCCTTTCTACACCTCTCGTTCCAGCAGAAGTCTCATTGTCTCTTATCTTCCCTCTACAGGATCTTGTCTATTTTTAGCCAGAGTAAATGTTGGATTTTATTTCCTCTTCTTTCCCTCCATCTAGTCCCCTCACCACAGCCCCCCACCTCCATCCCTATGCATTTGCAACAAAAGTGGAAACTTCAGAAACTATTTGTACTTCATGGGCATTCACACATCATGCCAAAACGATGGCCCAAAAGTTTGGCGGGTAATCTCAACCCCAGAATTCGTGAGCTGATGATGAATGGCTGTGAAGCCTTTGTGATTGCTCAGGCTCCATTGTGGCTGGAACAATGGAGGAGGACACAAGTCTGGCTCAGGAGAGCAACGGATAAAACTGTTGGAGAGAATGGCGGGCTCCTGCCGACATGACCACTTGTTGACATTGAAAGGATTCAAAAACAAGTGAGCAGAAACAGAAACGATTCTGTTCGGCGAGGCTATTAGCTGCAACGTGTGGCAGTGGAGCGGTCACTCCTGATGTGTTTCCTCTCTAATGAGCCCTGAATGCCCTATTAAACTGGGATGCTATAGGCCCAGCGCCACTGGGACAATGCCATGCATGAGCGACTCCCCCAGCACCTATTGGCTGCCCGCATGAAGGAAGCAACTGGCAACACTCAGATTTAAACGGGGCTGACAGTACAGTTAAATGATCATTAATTAGAGTTGCTGGACAGATAGGGACTCAAAGCAATTCTTAATGACAAGATAACAGTCTAGTATTACTCAGCTTAGCACAAGTTGAAGCTCGGAGCCCATCTCGGTCTTTGCACTGTACATGACGGGTGTCAAAGCGATTTTGGTTTCATTCCTATGTTGACAAGCCATAAGAAATCCTGACTGGGGGTTGAGGCAGTAATAGAGATTTTTATATCTAAGGATGAAAATAAACCTCTGTTAAGAGTAGATTTTGTATAGAGAAGTTCACAATAGAAAATGAAAAAGAGAACAGTAAAAAGAATCACTTTCCTATTAAGATGTTTGTAAATGAGTCCATAAGGAAGCCACCACTCACCCACTTTCTGTGCTCCTTCATCAGCCTCTCTCCCCAGTACTTAACAAGATCTATTAATCCAACTTCACTCCAATCTTGCTCAAACCTCTGGTTTGTTTGATTGGTCACTCAATACTCATTTGGGAAGAGAACACAGAATCAAACTATTGAGCATTAGAAGCAAACAGTCACAATGAGACATGAGCTCTGGCTTGAGGGTATCATCCCCTTCCATGGATTTGGGAAGAGCCTTTCCCCAAAAGCACATTATATCCTAATCAGCAGCTCCTGGGCTGCCTGAATCATTCAGTGGAACAACATATATGGTCCTTCTTTGCATCAGGATACTGGATTAGCACAAGTCTGATTTCCCACAAGAAATCCTGTTACTGAAGGTTATTATAGGCTATACATAGTATAGGATATATTAAAGTATTAACTGTTCAAAAATACACAGTATGGCTCCTAAAGGCTTACAGGCCCAGGGCACTTGTGAAAGTTCTCCCACCAGGGAGTGAAGTGGTGAGACAAGCAATGTGCATTTGGGATTAGAATAGTTTTTGGGAATAGATCAGTATTTGGCATTTGTACTTTTATTTGGCATTGTGGGTTTTGTTAGAATGTCTTCTTAAATCGTGAAAAGTATACTGCAATAGCCACTTTAGTTCCACAATAGGTTATGTAGGACCACAGGTACACATCATACTGCAAACTAAGAAGAAGTTTCTTGATTGAAACATAAGATTACATAAGCTCTTAATAGCACATTATTCTGAAAGTTTTTATAACTCCATTTGCACATTTTAACAAAGATGTTGTAGAGAGGGAGGTAGATCATGGCTATGACAAGATTGTTGCACATTGTTGAGGAACTCACTTTAGCAATTATTCATATTTCTTATGGAATTCTGTGATAGGATGCATACAATATAACATCCGTATATTCTATGAATCTTAAAACACCCTCACATAGCCCCTAATTCAAGAAGTCCCTGGTCCAGAGGATTTCTGAGACAGCACTGGATGCAGCTGCCAAGTAAACATTTTTTTTCTTTCATCTATTCCCTGCTCACCTCTGCTGAAAGGAGTAGCCTGTTTAGAGGAAATAACAATGTCATGGTAAATGCTATCATATCACCCAAGAAATGTGTCACATTCTTACCTGCTGTTAATTTTTGTCGTGGGAGATCTTTGGGGTGGGGTTTTGTTCTTTTCCTTTGCAAATCAGGCTGCGAAAGCCTTCCCTAGAACATGCAATCTAGGCCAGAGTATTAGTTTCTCCAAAGGGAAAAGAGGTAAGTGACAGTGAAGCTTGGGATTGTGGGAGGAGTATGGATTTCCCTTTAGCAGCAGGGCAGCAAGGATTGCTCCACAATAACGACTGAGGTGCAAAACAACTTGTGAAATGACATTCTGCTTAGTAGGTTCTAAACCCTGGTTTCTAAGTGTAAAATTTTCCCAGCTAAAGAGGAACCAGGAAGATATTAATGCAGAGAATAGTATTGCTTTTCAGGTAGTGGGAGTCTTGCTTCACTGGTGAACAGGGCAAGTGGAGAGGAGGATGAGGCTGTCTGCCTTCCTCCCTCTTTATTTCCCGTTTCTCCCTCCACAGTGCTGCTAGCATCCTTACAGCACATACAGACTCAGCAGCAGAGGGTGATGGACTTACACATTTTGATCCATTAAATGCTGGGCCAGGACATGGCAAAACTCACTCTGACATCATGAGGTTGGGGGGTCTATTTTACAGAGGCAGCAGGTGGTCGAGCTCTTTGTCTGGCAGGAAAGGCAGCCTATCTACATCAAATTCCAGCACTGAGACTCTCAATCACATCTGAATTTTCAGATGCCCCATGAAAATCTGTTCTTTAATTTCTGACTTCTAGGCATTAAACACAGCCTCAGACAGTAAATCTCTAGATTTTTAGAGCCTGTCATGATGTTTTTATTTTTTTTTAATGAATGAATTTTAGGCAACTCCCCAGAACTGTGAAATAACAGGATTGATTGGCAAAGTGAAAACAGAGCCTAAAACTTGGTATTCTTCTGAAGATACTCACTGATTTTATAAATTCTCTGGAATTTAGCATGACATATTCTATGTGACTTTACATAAAGCAGATGAAAAGATGAGGGGACACTGTGAGAAACAGAAGGGGAGGGAGTGACATGGATATGGACTTTACTGTTTGGGGGTTTATTTCTATTTAGAGTTTTACAGAAACTGAGAGACAACTGAGTTATTGAGTAATTGCCTCAGAGAATTTGTAAATCAGCTTGTTATAGTAATATTTGTACAACAATTTCCATTTTACTTTTCTAATTCAGGCCTGTGCCATGCATGTGGTGGCTGCAATGTCCACAGGTCCCAGCAGAGAGGGGCCCCAGGGTGCTGGGTGCAGGATGAACATATAGGCTTTATTATGTCAAAAACCACACAATAGTTACATCCTCCTCTTGGTAAAGGCATCATTGAGGAGTACTGTGCATTTGCTATTGTCTCTCCCTCCTTTAATGCCTGGGCTGAGCTCTCATTAGGCCTAATTGGTCATTTGCAACGTGCCCTCAGTGGAGGATATACCTGTGTGTTCTCCATACACAAGGAATGACTGGAAAATGGGATGGTTCCTTCAGGGAGGCTCTGAGGCCATGTTCTGCTGGCCAGATGATCTCTGAGGGGCAGCACTGCCAGAGCATGGCTGACAGGCCCCATGAGCAGTGGTTGGGGTTGAGACCTCAGCAAGAGCAAGGCAGAGAACTGCAGCATCCCAGAAACCCCCTTGCCTCATCTGGAGGAGGAGAGGGATGTCTGATCTATTCACAGTTTGTCCCAGTGGGTTTAATTTCTTCCCTTTTTCTAAAGCAGTCTTACAGCTTTCAGGTCAGATTGTGCTTCCTCCATGACACTCAGGCAGTCTGTTAGACTGAGCTTATTTATGACAAAAAACAAGCAAACTGTGCTCTTTTCCATGTGCTGAACTCTCTTTTAGTTAAGATCAGGAAAAATAACATTTCATTAAAGGTAAACTGGAGGAAATATGTAGCCAGCCTTCCTACCCCACCTAATGTGTCTGTTACAAATCTCATCTGTTGATTTAAACCTTGGTGTTCATTCATGCTCTGAGATGAAAACCAACACCAAAACAAACCCCACTTTTGTCCAGGAATATTCAAAGGAATGTCATGTCAGCAAAACTTCAATGAAAGCAAGGAGCATTGAGATGCATAAAACTATAATGTCTCCAGTCCCACATAGTTCTGTACCATATGGCCAGAGAGAAGCAGATGGGCCAGGTCACAGCGGGGGAAGAGAGGCAGAGACTCAGGATTGTTTATCTGACCCAGTGGGCCAACACTAACAGACTGTCCCCAGTGACCAGGCTATTATTAACAGAAAGAGTTGATAAGAACGTGATCCCCACATTTATTTGCCCTCAGGTATTTTTCATATGATGCCCAATGAAAATGACCTTTTATTTTGCAGATGTTTATTTTGGGGCTGGAACATTTGACTCACAAAGAAGTCATGAATTGCACTCCACTTGTCTTTTATTGATTTTAGATGCCAGCTATCTCTATCTGTTTGCTTGACTAAAGTTCAGAAACTTGCTTTTCTAGGCAAGACAAAGTCAACAATAAATAATGCTAAAAGATTTTTCAATATTATTATTATTATTATTGTTGTTGTTGTTGCTGTTACATAGTTGTGTAGAGAAGTTCACATTAGAAAATAAAAGAGAGAATAACCTTAATTTTTAGTAGCAACCTTACTTTTTTCAGCAGAAAATCAGACCAGCAAAAATAAAGCAGAATAGCATGGGTACTGCCAGAGAAATCTTGGGATGTCTGATATGATTTCAGCAGGAGAGTTCTATCTTACTGTGTTTCTCAGTGAGCTTAGCAATAAGAAAAATTCCCAAACTATTAAAGTTCAAGGCATAGTTACCTAAACATTACATGGAAAGATTTTTGGAGGAATTATTGCAAGATAAGAAAACCTCAACAACAAAAAGGTGCAAAATTGCATGAAAAATACTTGCATAGAAAAGTTGGAGACAGAAGTCAGCTATTTCTGTTTATCATTCAAAGACGCCAAATATTTCACCTGAGATGCAGAATGGACACATTAAGGGCAGTAACACTGCAGGTTTCACTCATAAGCTTATCTCTGTTGGATTTTATGGCTTTTCCTCTAAAATCCCTTACAGCTCTCAGCTGATGCCTTCCAGAAGGACTAAGTACCACTACTCTCAACTTTGCATCTAAGAGACCTCACCAGGGAAGAGCTCAGCATTGCCCCACCGTGGGTCCAGATTTCCTGACCCCCTGGATCCTGGGCCCCCAAATCACAGCCATCCTTGTCCCTGCTGCTGAAGGAGGGAGCTCAGCCATGAGCAGGAGGGACCACTGCTCTTGCTAGAGCCGGGTTCCCCCGTACTTGCAGCAGTGGGGATCATGGCACTGCTTGGTACCTCCAACCAGCTGGAGCATTTACCAAGGTTTCTCCTTCCCCAAAACTGGATGCTGATGCTCCTTTTAGGCAAATTATTTCTTAGCTGTGCCTCTTGGGTAAACAACAGGCAGAGATGGAGAAGCCAGTTTTACAACAATTATATAATTTGCTCATCCCATTCTAAGCTGTTTTGTAAAATGAAGACTTTGCTGACCAGATATCATTGTTTGACCTTATGCACAACTAACTAGTTATTATGGCCTGCAAAAGCAGGAAAGCTCTGTGTCCAGAATCTCTAAACCTTGTTAAAATGGCCATTTGGGACAGTGTCACTCTAATTAAAACAGAGACTTATTGCTGCTAAATGACATTACTAGAGCTCATATAATTTAGGCAGATCGTTACCTCTTGCTGAGTTTGGAGCCTCTGGCTGACCTCTGTGTGCATCTTTCTTTCCATACACCATCCTTGGGAAACTCAGCACTTGCACAGGGACAGAGATTTGGCACGGAGAGGGGTGGTTTTCTGTGTCCCAAAGGTGCAGTGGAAGGTCTCTTGGGCCACCCTGCATTACAGCACTAAAGGTTGGAGATGTGCTGAGGGAAGAGGGATTTATCCTCATATGTGCATCTGCATACAGGTAGGGGCAGTGGAAAAGGGGTAATCAAGCCCTTCAAAGAGAATTTTGTCCCTACAAGGTAGTCTACACCATTTACCAGTGTTTGGGGCTGTGGAGTAGCTCTGGATTAGGATCCAATGCAAACTGTGGCTGAGCACACAACTTGCTGAGTGATACATGCTGTAACTACTCTTTGCAGGCTGGAATTAAACTTTTCCACTATGACTATCAATGGGACAAGTATTCCCAAACTACAGGAGCTTAAGGAAAGCCCACTCCTCATCTGTAGAGTTGTCAGAGCACATCTAAGAGAGGAAACGGGCAACATTTGTCAGTTTACCACTCCTGGATTTTCCCCTCTGCTGAAAATAGTAAAGTTCCTATTGAAAATTAAGGTTATTCAAGGTAATTCAAACATTTCTGGCTAAAAGAAGCCCTGAAGTCCCTATTGTGAGTGTGGATGTGAGGACACTGTACCTCTGGACACACCCCAGTGGAGGTGATAACCCTGTTGTGGGATGCACACAGCACCTACCTCAGCCATACACAGATTACACAGAGGGACAGAGATACAGAAGAGTCACTATAGACTACCTTTATTTTCAGTTCCATGGAGGCTCATTTGATCTCATCTCTATTTTCCTAAAGTACTCTTGCACCTCTGAAGTAACTTAATCCAGTTATTTTTACTTAGCCTAATCTTAAAAGTACTATAAACCAGCTCTGGTTTAAATATCTGATAGATTTGCTTTAAAGATGCTCTTTGCTCTTCTGAACTGTCTATTCTCCCCATTTCCCCTACTTTAAGAAAAAGCTTCCATTGACTGGTCAGACACAGAAATGTTTCTGAAAGGCAAGCAGCTAGACTTCTGGGAAAGGGAATGATATATTCAGAAACTTCCTAGAAATGACAAAAAGCTATATGAGGGTGCCAAAACTCTGGCCACTAACAAGAACTCTTTTAATACTCTTACATACAGAAGCAATAATGACAAAAAACAAAGAAAATAGAAGATGTAAAGAGGGCAAGAAAATGAATTCCTCAAGTGTTAAATGTCTAGACACAGAATATTGGTAATTTAGTGCAAGTGATTTCCCCTGCTCACCAGGAATTGTAATAGAAACAAAAATTAAAGTGTAACTCTCCTCAATATACATTGTCCCTGCTTGATGCTGCAAAGTACATTTCATTACAAGCCAAAAAGAACAGCCCTCACTGATGCTTGCTCAAATGTCTCAATTTCTGGATTAAGCTGTCCCATTGTTTTGAAGCATAGTTATGGTTTAGAGATCAATGGGACACAGACTATCCTAATCTACTATGAACAGCCCATAGCAGAGAAGGGATACTCTGCACTAGAGAGTCATCTAAGTCTTCTAATTACTTTGGCTACTGATAGATTGGCTCTTACCCCCTTGAATTCCTTTGTCACTGAGGAGTTAAAATTCATGAGCGTCCATGCTGCTGAATGCTTCCCCCAGTGCTGCTATTTTCTGCGCCAAGCATCGCCGCAAAGAGTCAGAGGTCTGTCAGGCCATCTGTTACATAATAGTCAACAATCTCCAAAATCTGGGGAAACTGAGATGGAGAGAGCAAAGATGATGAAGGGTTTAAAAAGAACAGATTGCTGCCTTGCTTGGAAGGGAGGGAGGGAGGCAGGGGGAAGGGGGAAAGACTGGATAAAAAGCCCTGATGGAAGCAGAGGCAAACCCGATTAGCACAGCCAGCAAAACAATCCCCCCAAAATATTAATGCTTTCTCCAAAGAAGTTGACAAGGACACCAGATTGGTGGGCAAAAAAATGCTTTTGGGCAGGAAAGCTGAAGGAGGCCACGAATAATTACAGCTGTAATTTAGGCATTTCCATACTCAAATAGGCACTGAAGACAATTTAAAAACATCCTCTAAATCAGTAAAGAAGACCACCACAAATATTTTTTGTCTCTGTGTTATGCAACACACTGTTACTGTTCCACAGGTAAGTAAGTGTAATATTTTCATTCCACTCTTTTCCTTTTCTCCTTTTCCCCTCCCTTTGCAAAGGAGGTGTTTGCTGATTTTAAGGCATCAGAACGGTGATGACTTGCAAGTAGGGCTCAGCCACCTTGTATTTGTCTTGCTTTGTGTCCACATTTTAAAAAAGACTGACTATATCAGCTGCAAATGTTCTCAGGAGACATAATATCCATTTAACTCCCTCTGCAGCCACTGAAAATGTACCAGCAGTAACACTGGTTGGGTGAGCCACCTAGCTGCATTTAAACTCTCCTAACATGAGCTGATTTTTAGTCTGCTCTGTCCAGTTCTTATTCTTGCTGCCCTGGCTAAAAGCTTGCAGAGCTTTCTCTACCAGCAATAACCATAATGCTGGTGTCTTCTCAATTTCCTTGTCATATGGGAATGTGCCAGACTAAGCACACTGAAGGTCTCACCACCAGACTCCTTGCAGCTTCCTCCAAATGGGCGTCCCTTCTACATCAAGTTACTAATTTTACCCCCAGACTCTCTTGACATGAAAAACCACTGAGAATCAGAAGTCCTATGGAGTTCTGGGAAACAATTTCTGCTTGAAGAGAAATGGGAACCAACAAGCAGCCTTTAGGTTTTGGTTCTGTCAACCCTCTGCCTTTCAGGGACTAGTTCCTGTCCACAGGACTCAGAAGCCTCTCACTACATATAAACACATGATCTTCACTCCTGTAAAGTTCAGGTGCTTCACAGCATTTCCTCACACCACACTGAAGTTTTATGTGCTCCCTTGCTCAAGTACTTTGCTTTATTATCCCTTTGAGTAAATAATTTTAAAACTACAACAGAAAACAAATGGCAATTAAAGGGAGAGAAAAGGGATATTTTCTGAATGCACATATACAAACAACTAAAGATGCAGGGATAACTTTGCTGGTTAACTTTACCTATGACAGTAACCACTCCCAAAGCAAACACATTATAATAGAAGCAATTAAAACCTGTGTTCATTCACTCGTTGTTACTACAGGTTAAGGTGGCTCATTAACAGATATGCAAGTGCATGGTATAATGCATCCATCCTAGCTGTATTAATGGATCATGTAAGATAATGCTGACAGATGGAAAAGATGAGCTTTTATAGGTCTGATAAAAATAAACAATAAATGCAGGCAGTGCTGAACTGGATTACCATAGTGCCACATGAGTTGTGTAATGATGTTAGCACTGGCGCCTGCCTTAGAGCTGATGCTTCAGAATACTAACATTGAGCCACTTGATACGTGTTTGATGCCTAAACAAGTCACATCCTTTGCTGAGAGGAACAAATTGTGATGGAGACTGGCTGGGGGGTTCAAGTTTCAGATAAAAATCTGTCCAGAAGAATTCCATACAAATAACTGTCCAAAAGACTTTCTACCTTTAATCATATGAAATATGTGGTTGGACTTTTTACTTATTTTGTTGGCTTTTTTTTTTAAACATCCAAATAACTTGGTCCCTGCTCTAGTGCTAAAGCCTTGTCTAACATTTCGTGCCGGGAATGCAAAGCAGGGTACCAAGTACAGTAGTACAAATAACACTTTATTTACAGTTTCATGGCTTTGAGATTTCCTGTCTCCATAATCACTTCCTACTAATTTCCTTCTGTTTTATTTGAAATGGTAGTCTTTTCAAAGCAAGTGCCCAAAGAAACAACGCCTTTGTAAGGTTTGGATTAAATCAGGGAGGTTTTTATACTTCTTTTTCTGTATTTCCCAGTACCGTTTCTCTGCATTAACAGAGTTGGTGCTGTATGTCTGGATGGTTCAAACATCATCGTGATAAGAGAACTGCAAAAAGGCCAGCACTGAAGGGCCAAAGTCTCAGCTGGAGGAAGCTGGCACAGCTCCACTGATGTGCATCAGCCACAAACCAGCATCATTTGAAGAGCCAAATAAATGTTTAAATGCTGGACATGAAAACCTTCCAGCACTACCATGACACTTGGAAAATTTCCTAATACTTGAGCACAACAAAACATTAAGATAAAATCAAATATTGTTGTGATGGAGGAAGTAAATAAAAGCAACTACCACAGAAGCAGAGTTTCTATACAGGGAGACTAGCTCAATCTGAAATTAAATCCACAGAGTATTTGACATATTTTTATCTTGTCTAGTGGTTTGAGTTGCCTAATGAGCAACATCTCCTACAGCTATATTTAGACTCCTCTACATTATGCCAAGTTGGCTGACCAAAATGGGACAGATCCCAAATCCTCTGCCACTTTTCAAAACGAAGCTAACAATTGGAAAAAGAAAAAAATCTGTGCAAAGAAGTACATTGAGTAGCATGAGCAGACTGTACACTTGGTGTTATCTTCTTGTTCTATCCCAACTACCTTGCCAAAAATGAAGGCATACACCTCATTTCCACTGCTGACCTCTGACCTTCCCCTTCCTTCAGAGCTCTGATTTCTCTCCATGCCTTTCAGACTTTAAACTCTACTCTTACTTTCAAAAACAGATGGAAAAGGAAAAGTGTGTTATTTAATTTATTAGTGGGTTATGCATAGAATTGTTTAATAAAAAAATACCTCCCACATGTGCCAGTGCTGCTGCTGAGGCTGCTTTCCTTGATGTAAGTGGAGTGTTGACCAAGCAAATATCACAACAAACAAATGAAGGTATGGATACTGGAAATGCTTGCCACCCTTCTCACACTTTTCCAGGCATGGATCTGTTGACTTTACTTGCACTGTAAGACAATAAAGAGGCAACTTCTTTAAAGGCCATCAAAACTTTCTAGGGGTTCAAGTGCCCATCTCATCAGCATCTTTCTGCAAGAACACTCACAATATTAGTTTTCAGAAAATTAGACAGTTGCCTCTGGGCAGAACTCCAGTGTCTCAGAGTGTGGCTTTTACAATGTGTAGTTAAGCTCTGCTTTCATTTTTCAAGTTTAGGGAAACCCTCAAAACCTCTTACTCTTTCCCTTCACTGAACACAAAAGCGCAGTAGTGTAGCTTCTTTTGGCTCCACACCACCTTCTTCACCAATTAGTCATTACTTAGTACACAATACAACAGTAGTAGTAGTAGTAGTAGTAGTAGTAGAAGAATAACTTTGAAAATTCAAACATTTATGAATATATAGAAATTCAGAATGAAAGGAGGGATTTTACATCTGTTTATGGCTTTCCATTATAATGAGCTAAAATACACTACAGTCTTTCTACCGAGATACTAAATTCATTATTTTTCTCAGTGAGATGATACAACAGATATTTACTGCAAAATCTAAATGGCTTTATGATCTTCTGGAGGGGCCATAAGGACAGAGAAGAAAAGATTTGAACAGGCAAGAATTGATGGGATTTAAAGCTTATTTTACACAAACCAACCCTTTTTACTTAAAAGTCATTCACATACAAGATGATTACTATTTTTCTCTTTTTTTTTTTTTTTTTTCCCAACTGTCTCTCATGGAGCTTCACTGCTTACCTGGCTAATTATAATGAACCCATCTTTTGACTACAAAAAGTCCTTACCACAATCTATAGCACATTTACTAGGTTTGAAAGACCCAAGCCACGTGGGAGATGATGGTCATGTCTGCATCATAAACTGGAGGTCAGTGCAGAGATTCCGCAGTTGATAGAGCCCTGAGCAGCAACACCCACATTTTTCAGTGCTCCACAGTCTACAAGAACTAGCATGGGTTTGGGAACAGCTTATCCACAGTCAGGGCAGCCCTACTGCTGAATCCACACACATCATCCTCCAGAGAGCACCTTCTAACACAGATGGTCAGTGTCTGCTTTGCCTCACACCTAGCTGGGCTGGCTCCCTCTAGACCATAGATCCTTACACATCAATTTTGAGGTTTACATGGATTAAGGTAAGTAAATGTGGTCAGTGGAGAAAATCTGGTCATGTTGTTCTCTTAATACACTTGAAGATTTATCAGTATTGTCAGACTGGCCTACTGAAAATACATGTTCCTCAAAGGATTTTTATAAAATATTCCCTCTTCAGGTGCAACACCCCTTGTAGGACAGGGTGTAGGACTGTGAGCTCTCTTTAAAGGTTGTCTTCAATCTTCTGTTTACTGACTCTAGGAGTCAGAGCAGAAATGAGATAGATTCTTTCTCATTGCAGTGATAGACAGGAAGACTTTTCTGAAGAAGAGCTTAAATAATGGGAGGACTGATCTCTTAGAGACTGTTATCAGCCTCTGATGATGCCTAGGACCTCTAAAAATAATTAGCAATGTCAATTTTAAAAAAACCCAAACAATACCCACTCCATGCTAAAGTAGGTCTTGGTTACAACCCAGGAATGCCTTTTCTAGGAAAAGGACATAAAAACTGAAGTTGTAATGCAGACATTGGGTAAAAAGAGAATAGTTTGTGTCTTATGGGGAGAGAGAGCAAATATGGAGGCATTCCCTACTTCTTATAACCACAAGAGTTAGGGACTCCCTCCCCTGCCCTCAAATTCACCAGCTACGCTGGTTTATACTTGCAGGTCCATCAAGATGATAATGAAGAAATAGCACATAAGAATAGCACATATAGAAATGACACATAGAAAGGAAGAATCAAGTGAAAAGCATCATCAGGCATAACCTGAAACTTGAACATCCTACTTCAATCAACTTTATATCCCAAGTAAAGGTGAGAGCTTAGCCAAGCTCCTTAAGTATGTCTTTGATCTGTTCAGATGCTCAAGACAGTCCAAGACCAAAAACCTGTCATCCAGGGGAGCTTTTGTCAAGAGAAAGGTGCTCTTCAGATCCCCACTGAATGAGGAAAGGGGCAGAAGCTGTGTGGGAGGTGTTCTCCAGCTGTGGAGAGATGCAAACACTTTGCTGCTGTCCTAATATTTCACACCCCAGACCAGGCCAGGAGACAAACAACCCGGGTGTTGTTTCAACAGTCTCATTTGACATGGTCTAACACTACAAGAAGTGAAAGAAAACCTTAGCACCCCTCCCACCCCCCTCCTTGGACCAATTGAGCTGTCACTGTCTGCACAGAAAGTGATTGTTCAGTTGAAAACACATTTTGGCCTGATGCAAACGGAACAGTCTTGAAAAGTGGAGTTTCCTTTTGTGCCTCCCCTCCAAGGGGAGTGAAAGGCAGGAGGAAAAGAGGCAGGAGGGAGGGAGGTGACCACTGTGCACCATCAGCACTCCATGCTGCCTGCTCTGCAGCTCCAAAGGCAGCCTGTAGCCTTGGGAGTGAAGGGGTGAACAGCCTTGTTCAGGCAGTGACAGATGTTTTCAGGGGGAAATGTTCAGAGGCAGCTGGAAGAAAGTGTTGGGGTGATGGAGTTTCAAAAGCAGAGCTTTGCTAAGCAGCAGGTTGCAACCTTTGGTTAAAGTTTGTCTTGCAGAGGTTGGTAGCTCAGCAACAAGGACTTTTTTAGTTTGTTTTGTACAAACAGAAGCAGCAGCATCAGGCATGTCAGAGTACAGATGTGTCAAGGCATCAAGGGAGAATCACTGGGGAACAGTGATTTGCAGCAGGGATGAGCAGGGATACCCATCTTCAGCAACACAGAACTTTTCTCACACATGAGAAGGAGATTGTCAGGACATCAACGTCAGGACATGCAACGTCCCATCCAGAGTAAAGTCACTCCCATTCAATTTTACTTCTATATGCCAAGAGTCTATTTTCAGTTTTAAAGGTGACCATGAAGTAAATGTCACAGAGTTGACTTCCTATTTTGAAGACTGACTACTAAAGCTCACTTGAATTTGGGTGCAGAATAATGTAACATATGAGGGGGGGCGGGGGGGGGGGGAAGCAAGAAAGCAAGTCATATATGCAAGTGGCAAATAGCTGTTCTGCCATCAAGCAAATTGGGAATTTGTGTCTTTGGGAGTTTTTGTAGGCTAACTGGACTATTGACCTCTGTTCCCATTCAGCATCTTCCCAGGCAGCAGTTTTCACTTGTAGCTCAGTACTGAAAATCAGCAGTGAAGAAGCTGTCACATCACATCCCTCATCCACTCCCTTAAGAACCTGCATACACAGCCAGTACCTCTTTCTGTTAAAGTCAATAAATATTTCGATGGCTAACACCAGTGCATTTCACAAACTATCACCAGAGAAAATACAGAAGGAGAAAGGAAAAGATTTCTTAATTACTCACAAGTAATGTTCTCAGGTTCTCACTAAACGTTTATACCCCTACCCTCCACTAATGAATTCATTATGTAATAAGAGTTTAGCAATAGCAGAAAGCAAAGGTTACACAGCCAGTCTGATGCACACCAGAGCACCAGTAAGTTTTCACCTTAAAAAGGTGAGAAGCCAAAAAATTCACCTCTGCTCCAGTAAGTTTTCACCTCAAAAAGGTGAGAAGCCAAATTTCTCCAGAGCTTTCCATTCAAGAGAACTAAAGGCAAACAAAGCAGGAGTATCCTACACCAGCAGGTGCCTGGAGGTCTCTCAGTGCCCCCATGGGACATTCCCTGCTCTCCATGTACCTGCCAGACATGCAGAGAACAAGGCAGGGCTCCAAAGAAGAGGGGAGCTTTCACCATTAACACAAGGACATTCCTCTTAGATGCTTTGAAAGAGAAGCAAACTGTGCAGAAATGCCCTCTGCAGCCAGACAAATTTGTGCAAACAGCCCTCAGAACACAGGCTGACACAGGTCTTACTGACACTGGCAGCACCACAGGGTCATTTGCACACAGATGGCCTGGCCTGGCAGCACATTAAGGACTGAGGCTTTTGTTACATTCTGCCACAAAGCTCTGGTTGTTTGGAAGTGTGCTTGAGCAAGCTCAGTTATCGATGTGGAAATTGATGTAACCGAGGGACTAGAAAACATGGACTCTTCTTCCTATCCATTTCACTAAACCACCTTTCACTGTCTTGGAAAATACTGCTTTTTCTGCCAAGGACTGAGGAAAGAGAGTAAAGTCGACCTAGGACACCACTAGGATCAGTTTGCCAACTCCTAACATTTAAACATCTCGAAATGGAGCGTTCTGTTCCAGAAGTGTGGTGAGCATGTTCTGGGTTGGTAGTGCTGGGGGGCAGGGGAAGGTGAAGTGTTGATTTTTTTTTTCTCTCTCCTTTAGACAAACACACAAATACACGTCCTTCACAATTTATGTGATGTGCAACAACATTAATTTTGTCAGGTTGTACAAACATTTATCCTAAGAAACCAAGTCTTTATACTACTTGCATGAACTCCCAATAAACAGAAGGTTCCAGCAGACCTACAGTGGCACCTTACCTGAAAAAAACTTAATTGTCCAACTTCATCTCAACAAAGCTTTCAAAGGATCATAAACATGGAAGCAAATATTCACACCTTAAGAATTCCATTCGATTTAACACTTCCAACCTGTCAGATGAAAATCTTCCATAGCAATGATCCATGCCATCAACAACTGACAGTTTAGGACCAAGCTTGTTTTCTTCAAAGAAAAACTTGTCTTATACCCATCTGTGATTGTTTTGCAGATCTACAGAAGGTGTTCCACTTCTGCAGCAGGGCCAAAACACCTTCATCATGCAAAGCAGAACCCAATAAAGTGTCCCCACCATGATGCAAAAGAGAGAGAACTCTCACTAATCAGCACACAGTCTGAAAAACACAGCCCAAATTACCCAATCAAAATCTAAATGCAATCCAGACTCAATATTCTAAATTGAAAGTGACTCCTATAATTATTACTATATTATAACTATAACTATCCATATTTAAAATTATAGGTTGAGTAAACAAGACAAAAGGAGGGGATGGAATGAAATAGAGAGAAACAGAAGGACCTCTGAGTCATAGTAAGTCACAGATTTTTCCAATTCAGTAATATTCACAGGATGAAAGAATCATTCCTCTTCCTTACCAGAAGCACTAAGCTCAGGTGAGCAAATACCTAGCAGGAGAAGCAGTTGTTCAATTAGTAGAAGTTTAAAAAAGAGAAGAATCAGAGTGTCTCATAGAATTGGAAGCTAGAGAGGACTGGAAGGACAAAGTACAGGTCAGCGTCTAAAGGCTCATAATTCAGGGTTAAGAATAGGATTTTCTGCTGTTAGACAGGGATGTGACAAATGACAGAGGAGATGGAAGTTCATGTGAGATTGGTCAAACAAGAGAGAAATTTGAGCTATAATTATGATGCAGATGTGAGAAATGTGATGTAAGGTCTGTTGAGGAGATTTCCAGTAGGGAATTACCAGTAAGTAACAGTGGAAAGGCTTTTTTTGTGCTGATGGCTGGAGGCCTACTTGCCCCCTTCCATACTTCCAGAGAGCCCTCTCTGACCACCCCAAAAGGCTCTGCTGCTGCTCCCCTGCTCCTGGGCTGAGCTGCAGGGTCAGCCCTGATGTGGCACTGCTGGCCAGCTGGGCTGACTGGACAGCATGGAGCCTCACTGGGGCCTGGAGCAGGAGCTTGGGAGCTGTGTTTGAGCTCCTGAGCTGTGTTTGAGCTCCCACACTTGCCCTTGGCCCCACATGAGTGGCACTGCTGACCCTGACCTGTGGTCTGACTTCTTGGCTGACCTCAGACCTGCCTCATTGCTATGGATGTGTCTGGAGCCATTGGGCTGCATTTGACCCTGGTGGCTGCCACTGGATGTGCTCTGCTCTCATCTCTTCAGCCCCCTGCCCTGCCTCACCCTTGATCCCCAGCTCTCCTGCCCTTGCTGTGCCCAGATGCAGGAGGAGAGAATCTACCTGGAGGAGTTTCAGGGTGATGAGAAGAACACAAGGGAGACTGACAGAGTCTGCTTTGGTCAGCCTGGCAACACGCAGCTGAGCTGGAGCACAACTGCCTCACTAAATATCTCTAAGGTAAGCAGGCAGAAAAAGGAACAAGCTAAAAAAGGTGGCAGTGTCAGCATGAAAACAAATATCTTTTGGAAAGTAGACACAGATTTCTTACACCAAAGCAGCCTACATCTTGAAAGGTCTGTTAAGAATCAGTGCAGAGAGAGCAGGAATGACAGCTTTGAGATGGAATTGAGCAGCTCACAGAGAGATGATATGACAGGGAGAGCAAGAGCCAGATCCAAGCTCTTTTTTGTGCAATGAACACAGCAATGCTCAGCACATCCCTGGGGCTGCCAGCAGACTGGGGAATGGGGATACCTGAAGAAGCCAAACTTTTTTTTCTCACTTGTCTTTTCACTACAACCTTTGTGCCCCGTTTCCCTGCATATTCCTGGCACTGTGACTCCACCACAGGTGGCTAAGGGGAAGGAGAGAGAAGTCCCCATTTATCTTTTTGGTAAATTCCCCCTTGTTTTAAACAAAAATTTTTTTTTTTTGTATTAGCACTACCATGCTCATTTGAGGTGTGCCTGATTAATTCCTTGGTGTTTTACCTGGTGAATACTGAAGTTAATTACAGTCAGTGTGCTCACAGCAATGGACCCTTTTCTCTGCACTGTTCTCTCACAGTGAGCTAAAGAGAAAGCCCGAGCCCATATATGAAATCCTCATTCAAATACTGCATTCAGTCAAGCAGTTTAAAATTGCTTTGAGGGAGGGAGGGAGGAGAGAGGGAGGAGGCTTTGGGGGAGTGTGGTCCTGTACTTGGTGACTGCTGCAAGCTGGAACAGCACAGAGAAAGAAGGGCCTGTTTTTTGATATTCATAGCAGGGAATTTAATTTAAGGCTGGTGTGTTGCTGGTTGGAAATATGTATTAAATACCCAGATGCAAGAGAAATGGGTACAGAAAACAGCAAAATAAATACAGGATATTGGCTCATCTTTGCAGAGCGCTGATTTCCTAAACCTGGCACATTGGGGATTCACTGCCTGCCTTGATTTTGTGTGTCACTGATTTGGCTAGGATCTAAACACAGAGCTTCACAGCCACCGTCCCAGACCCAGCCAAGGCTGAGCACAAAGCAGGCCTGAACAAACCAGCAGGCAGACTACAAAGGGAGAGTGATTGTTCTGCTTAGCAGCAGCACTGCTTCTGCTATGCTTAGCATAGGAACAAGTTAATTTGGGAGCACAGTCTTCTTAAAAGGAAGTACTCCCCAGCCCAGCATCCCCAGGTTTCATGCAGTGTGCTGCCCTTTTTACCATGCATGAGCCATGGATGTTACTCACAATGCAATTTTTTACTACTCAAGTAGTATAAAAGCTTCTGATAAAAATCAGCTCTCTTAAACCTCTGCCTGGCATCTTATTAAAAACTGACATCATGTTTGCCTGTCATCATTGGCCCACAAGGAAGTTTCTGCCATGATTTAATAAGCACGAAGAAGGATTTTATTGTTAAGACAAAATAAGAAACTGCAATATCAAAACACTCATACAATTTTTCTCCAGTGCCCTTGGTCTAAAATACTTGGTTTTAACTGACTCTCTACAGAGGTAAAGATAGATTGTGAGTAAAAAACATGTCTAAAAAATATAGAGCCTCTAAATGCACATAAGCTGTCCACAGCTCCATCCATATTAACAGAGGTGTAGTGTGACTCTGTTCACAGGGGTCTTAGGATGAGGGAAGAGATGAGGATATGACTCCATATTTCAGAAGGCTTGATTTATTATTTTATGATATATATTACATTAAAACAATAAAAGAATAGAAGAAAAGGTTTCATCTCAGAAGGCTAGCTAAGAATAGAATATAATGGAATGAATAACAAAGGTTTGTGGCTCTGACAGAGAGTCTGAGCCAGCTGACTGTGATTGGCCATTACATCCACACATCCACATGAGACCAATCACAGATCCACCTGTTGCATTCCACAGCAGCAGATAACCATTGTTTACATTTTGTTCCTGAGGTCTCACAGCTTCTCAGGAGGAAAAATCCTAAGGAAAGGATTTTTCATGAAAAGATGTCTGCAACAGTGTAGAGATCATCAGTGTCCAGAAACACGCCCCAAAACAAAACAGTTCAGCAGCTCAAGAGCCAAGAGCAGAGCAAGGAGGGGGCACCTGAGCACACTCACCATGCTGAGACCTGCAGTGTCCAGTGGGACCTGAGGAGCCTCAGGGTGAACAAGATCCCTTGGCATGGGGATGCAGAGAATTGTCCTGCCAGCAGCACAGCACAGGCACCCACATTCTCTCCCCAGGTGTGCAGGCAGTTCTGTCAGGAAGGAAGGGACACAACATTGTCTCTCCTTTGTTGCAGTGACCACCTTCAGATGCTTTCACATTTCCTGGGGGCAGCTAACATATATTAGAGCAATTTTCAACCCCCTCTAAGACAATCAGGGCAGCCAGCACTTTTCTCTCACTGCTGGTTTAAGCAGTGCTCTCCTCACCATGAGCTGCTACTTTGCTACCCATGGCAAGCTATGCCATAGCTGTGAACCACCACACTTTTTTCTCCTATATTTTTGTGTTACAGCCTGCAAAATGCCACAAAAGGAGGGCAAGCAGCCCCTTGGACCCCCTGTTTCTCACCTGCCTGGGAGCAGGGGACACTGTGGTGAGCACGGGGTGAGAGGGGGAGAGCTCCTTCCCTCCCCTGTGCAGCAGCAGAGCTCTGAACTCCGCTCTGGCCTCATTCAGCAGAGCCAGCAGCTGCACAAGGGCTGAATGAAGACCCAGGAGCCCGGTCCCACACTCGGTGTCGTGCAGGCAGTGGGGCAGTGCTGCCCTTCAGCTGCCCCAGGGGCCAATTCCAGAGCCATCAGCTGCAATGGATGGAGCAGAGGCACCGAGCCCTGCTCGGGCACTCAGGGCATGAACAAAATGAGTGCTGGATATAGCACCCTCATTCAAATAGCACAGCATTTTAGCACCAGAAATAGTATCTTTCTCTTTTTCCTTTTTCTTTTTCTTTTTTTCAGAGAAACTACTGGCAGAGAAAGATGCAACTTAGCATGAAAATAAGTATCAGAATAAGGCCCTAGCTGAATAGTCAGTACTCTGCATAATTCTCTCTTTTCATCCCCTAAGCCTAGATCCTCTCCAAATATTCAGATCAAAATTTGCAAAGTAGCTCCAGCATTTTGGCCATCAAAGTAAAAGCTGGAAAATTTAGATTCTGCATCCATCATATCCCTCTACTTTGAATAAAATCAGCTCTCTGATTTTGCCATCAGGCTAATCATGAAGTCTCTGTCCTTTTCTTTCTGTCTCTCTGTCAAAGATCAAAGAGCCACAAGAGATATGCTTGCTAGGAAAAAAAAAAATACCATTTTAAGGAATGTATTCAATTCCCCTCTCTACTTAATTATTTTTACATGCAACATTTTCACCTTCAGCATATGAAAAAGCATGTAAGGGAAAGGACAGAGAGAAAACCACAAGTCAGGATAAACTGTGGCATGATATTCCTGCCATTTAATGTCAAAAGTCTGTTTCAAAGATCCTTGCATGCGTTACAGAGTCTACATTTGAATGACATATTGCTAGACAATAGAGAACACCAGCAGAGGGAAGTAGTCTAAAATTATAACTGAAAATTAAAAATTACAAGCAAAAATACAGAACAGGAGACAAATCCAACTACATAACTTTCATGTTAACTCTCTGGGCAGTACAGTAAGAGGGCCAGAATACACTCCTATCAAAAGCAGTGGGAATAACCCTTAGAGCCATCTCTCTCAAATCACAGATGAATTCAAATGGGAAGAGGCACGCAACAACAAAAAAAATAGTTGTTAATGCATAAAACTACTGTATGACTTCCAATAGCTGGACTCAAGAACCCTGGTTAAATACTGACTTTCTTTCAGAGTCAATCAGATAATAAGACCCCTTTAGAAGCACAGAATAGTTAAATTCATCACCATAATTTAATTGTAGAAGGTTATTAAAGAGCACTTCGACTCCCCTCCTGCTTCGGCGCTGCTTTTGTGTATTAAACTCAGACTAATCAAATTGCAGATTCCAAGAGTACTGTATTAGTCATCCCCATCCCTTTTAATTTGTTTAATGGCCTCCTTTTTTCTCCCCCCTCTTGTGTGTGTGTTCTGACTGGCTGTGCAGCGCTTAGGCTCACGACATGTAAATAAAGAATGGATAGGGGAACAGTTCGTCGAAAAGAATAAAGCGTGCCTCCATTCTAAAGTTACATTTGATGTCAGCGTAATTCATGGGACGTGTACTGCAAGCAATGGTGCTTATTATTTCTGCTTAGCTGTCTACAGACACAGGAGGAGAAGGAGAGGGGAAAAAAAAAAAAAAAAGGAAGAAAGGAAAAGAAAAGAAGTCTGAATTTACACTTACTGCTTCAAAAGCCCTTTTGTGCATCGCCAACTTCTCCTGGCTGAAGATGCAGTATTTTGCCAAAAAGTCGACTGCAAGAGCAGACAAAAAAGGATAAAATAGCTCATAAAAGAACTCCTTTCCCTACTTTTCCTTAAGAATTTCTGTGAATTGCCATAAAGAGAATGATATTTTTAGATGCACAACAACACTGGCCACAGACATCTCTTGCAGAAATTTCACTTTGTGGTTTGCTTCTTGTTTTTTGGTTGTTTTTGTTGTGTGTTTTCTTTTTTCTTTTTTTTTTCCCTTCTCTTTCTTATTTGGAAATGTCTTTTCACCTGGCCCAGGGCACGAAGTCAAATTTAGCCATGAATAGGAGATGTTTAACATGTATAAAGCATAAGAGCTTCATCCTGGTCAAGCAGTAGTCTGGGAGTGTGGCTAGAGCTTGTTATTTGTTTTAAATGTTAAAGAAAAGGACCTCTCCAGACTTGTGATCTGCAGAGCAGCATCCTCCATAGGTTCTCCCAAATATGCCACTAGAAATCAAATTCCTTTGGTTTGCTCCAGTCAGAAGAAACAGGTTTACAAAAAAGCTTTTGTCTTTCAGTATTAAGCAGCTATATCACAGAAAAGACAAACCTTTTCCTATTTCTCTCTCTTAATGAGACCACGTAGGACGTCATTAAAAAACACCACTTAGGATTCCCTATCCTCAAGGGTTTTTGCTTGTTTCCAGGCCTGTCATCCAAGAAGACTAAGTATGAAGTTGCTTCCTCACACCTAACACAGCACGAAAAACCACTGGGAGTAGGATGAGAAAATTGGAGGGGAAACTCAGGTCATGCCACAAACACAGGCTGAGCTCATGGGTTCTGTGGATGGTACCAACTCTGTCACCTCTGCATTCAAACTCCTCCTAATACTCATTGGTTCCTTTTCAACCTCTTTCTCTGAGTCCAGAGACTGCCATTTCTATCACCTCATCATCACATTCATAGGAAAGAAATCCTATTTTCACATCAAGGGAAATTGCTAGGAAATTCAGGACCTGATAGGGAAAAAGTGTTGGGTCTCAGCTTTTCCAATTTCTTGTTCATTTAGAGTGAGAACTAGAAAACAGAGATAATAATTTGCAAAATTGTCCCAGAATAAAATCTGAATTATTATCATCATCGTTATCAGTAAAATTATTTTACTGTAAAGAGAGAAGGAGTGATTCACAATGTGATGGCAATGTGGTATTCTGGCTGGTATCTAAACAAGCTTACAACATAAATCTCTTGTTTCCTTTTAAAAGAGTACATTTGTGTTCGGGGTGTGTTTTGGGGCATGTGCAAGGAAGGTTCCTATTGGGAGGGAACGTTCATTGTTTGTTTATTGCTGTGTCCTAAAGGGTACAAAAGGACAAATAAAGATGTCTGAATGGCATTGTTTCTTATCCTATATACTCCAGATGAACCAAATCTGTGTGATAAAAACAACAAAAATGTCTTGGCTTTCCATGTCAAAACAGCAGCAGAGATTTCTATTTCAAGCACAAATTGACAGATGCTCCAAGATTGTTGTTATCACATGGTGTTCCTTCTAATTCCAAACTTAACTGTGATGCTGAAAGGAATGAGAAAACTATTTTCTGGCCAAACTGGTTTTGCATAGGTCTAACTGTCAACATCTACGAAAAATTAAGTCAAAGACAACCAATGCATTAATGGTAGAGGTTCCAGAAAAGATTTGTACTGTGCTTAGTATTGAGAATTTCCACAGGACCTATACCTGTTTTTGCCACAAAAGTTTTCAGAAATTGCCCTTTTTTTGTCTGCACATGGTCATGGACTTGGGAAGACGTAGATGTTCCAACCCTCTGGGAAGCATCACGTCTGGGAAGATCTGCATTGGCGCCCTCTGGTGATCCTGGAAAACAGCAAACCATGAAAGAAAAGCTGTCATTTCACTTGTAATAAAACCTTGACGTTTCCTCTCACCTAATAATTATATAAAGTTGCAACTTCCCTTATATCTGAGTGTTTAATCAAATTCAGGAAGCAATTAACAATTCAGGAAGCAATTAACGATTTCAGGAAGTGAAAGATGGAAGGTCATGTCTGTCCCAGAAATGGAGGATCAGGAAAGAAAATTTCAGTACTTATTTAAGCAACTTTTAAGGTCAGATTAGTCTCCTAAACCATCTACTCTGCTGAATCACAAACGCCAAAGGATGTCATATATTCCTGTGTAACTGGTCCAATTATTTGTACCTAGCCAGAGCACAGATTTCAGGAGGACTTTCCTGTTTTCATCTGAAGCTGGCAGAATATGGAGAATCCCATGTGGATGTAGAGTTTATTATTTCTAAAACCAGTGTTTGGCTTACACGACACTTGAACTTGTTTTAAATCTCAACAAAATCAGTTTTTGCAAGGTTAAAGAACCCTTTATGCGTTATATCCTCCCTGTAAAATGACTTACATGCTGCAGTAAAGATTATGCTCTGAGAAAATTAAATTAGGTATTTCTGTCAAACATTTTTACCATTCCTTAAAAGATTTTTCAGTGATTCTTGCCCTCCCTACAAAGACTGGCAGCTTTTTAAGACATGGACAACAAAACTGTACGGACAGCTTCACCAGCACCATTGATCTCCTCTAACTTGTTCTTTTCCTCCAGTATGGCCAAAGAGGCAAACAAAAAGCAATTTTCCACTCTAATCTTGGGCAATAATTTCAACTTTAGGAAACGGATTTTCTGCAGCCATGTTCCCCATGCATCTGTTTCTCTCTCTTTGTTTATTCTCCCCATCCCCAGGAAGTTTTAAAATCGTTGATCAATTTTGACCAAGTGAGACAGAGGTATAGAGGGCTGACAGGAATTAAGTACCTACAAGTTTCATGAAAATAGGCAGCAGAGTAGAGGGAGGGAGGGAGGCCCTATTAATTCCCTCATTGAGGGAAAGACCTCAGCATGAGCTCAACCTTTGTTACAGCCTGGAAATCCACACGAGAGAGAAATCCTGGAAAGCAGCCATCATTAGTAGCACTGCTCATGGAACCACCTGTTTAATTAATTATTCTCTGCTGCAAAGAAGCGTTTAAAAACAGCTCCATAGCTTTCAATATAAGCTTGCTTGCAGTGCCCCCAGTAGGAGTCACAGGGACTGAGGTCAGGGGGAGCTGGTGCATTGTACCTCTCATAGTAGATACCCTAAAAGGCTGCTAGAGGTCTCTGGGCTTGGGCAGACCCACATTTGGGTCTGCCATATTTTTCCTGCTGTTGCTCAGCACTTTACAGCCAGGAACATTCTTCTGCCCTCCCACCATCAGGCTCTGTCTCCTCTCACTGCCTTTACCAGGGAGGGAGCCCAGTGTGACTGCCTGCCAAGTCATGCTCAGGCCCTTACTCTGTAGCTACACAGTTTGCACAGAGGAGAAAAAAGAAAAACCAAGAAAAACCAGCTGCCAAACTCAAAATAAATCCATCTCAGCCTGTCTGTACTAAAGCAGCATCGTGAACAGGTGAGATGTTGGAGATAGAGAAAGCATGCACCCTTCAGGCTGGGCTAATTAGTCACCCTGTACCAAATATGAAGTCAGAGAATCATAGAACATCCTGAGTTTAAAGGGATTCACAGGGACCATCAAGTCCAACTCCTGCCCCTGCACAAGAAAAGCCCAAGTCTTGATTCCAAAGCAGGTAAGTGTAGCCATGATATTTGCTGAAAAATCCTTTCCTTAGGATTTTTCCTCCTGAGAAGCTAAGAGCCTCAGGAACAAAATGTAAACAATGATTATCTGCTGCTGTGGAATGCAACAGGTGCATCTGTGATTGGTCTTGTGTGGTTGTTTCTAATTAATGGTCATTCACAGTCAGTTGACTTGGACTCTCTGTCCAAGACACAAGCCTTTGTTATCATTCCATTCTTTCTCTATTCTTAGCCAGCCTTCTGATGAAATCCTTTCTTCTATTATTTTAGTATAGTTTTAATATAATATATATCATAAAATAATAAATCAAGCCTTCTGAAACACGGAGTCAGATCCTCGTCTCTTCCCTCATCCTAAGACCCCTGCAAACACCATCACAGGTAATTTATTCCAGCTTTGCAGAGACACAGCATCAAGGTTATTATTTCCTTAGGTACAGGTAGAATAATGAACTTTCACCCAATGCTGAGAATTAAACAGGTTGTTTTATTGAAAACAGAAATAATTCTAACAAAGTATTTCAAAGAGGGTTGCAAAACTAAAATTTAATCCTTTCAAAGAAAAAATAAGTAACTAGAATACTTTTTAGTCCAATATTTCTAAGGTCATACCTCAAAAAGGCACTTGAGAGCAAAAAAAAAAGCTTTATTACTAGTGCAAAGAACAGGAAAATTAGTATTTAGTTCTTTGATCCAAGCTGACCACCACCTGTAGCATTTACTCCATGCACTCAGTTGTGCCTGTATATCTGATTTCTGAACTCCTGTGTGCTTTGCAGGGTGCACAGGGCACAACCCATGAAAAAAGTCAAAAGTTTGCAGAGAAGAGGGCCCAGCAAGTGGATGTGAACCAGGGTAGTGAAGGAAAAGGCCAGGCAAATGCAGGAGGGTTTCAGATACATTCAGGGGAACACTCAGGCATGGGGGACACTTCCCTGGGGATTTTGTGGCCCTGCAGAGCTCATGGCCACGTCAGCTTTGGCAGCACGCCCCGTTCCTGAGGAGGGGAAAGTGGCTTACTTTGCTTTTGTAAGCTAGAGCTCTCATACTTGCAGTAAGCTTCTCATATTAAAAGAATATTAAAATTGAAAAGTCAAGTACTTAAAGGCCAGGAAATTATGGAAAATACTACAGTATTACATGCTTAAAGGCTGCATCATGATGCAAGAAAGAGGGTAAAAGTCAAACTATACAGGAAACTTTAGCCTTGTCATTTCAAAATATTTCAAAGCAAGAGAAAAACTGAGGTAGCCATATCATGAAATCAGTACCAACCTCTATTCCTACCCAGCTCCATAACTTCCATTTACTTTTTAATTACATTTGTTGTCTGTTCTTTAAACTATAAAAAAGATCTTATAACATTTTATGAACATCAAAAGATGAACCCTCTTAACCTTCCCTGAATAACACATTTTTCCCCATTTTACAGATAGGGAAACCAAAAGATTAAGTAACATTTCCAAAGCCAGTGAACGGAGTGGTAGCAGACACAGAAATCACTGCTCTTCAGCACTGTGCTTTAACTGGAGACAATGGTCTCCCATGGGATATCTGTGTCAGAGCTTTGAAGGACATCAAAGTACACCAGGCTGTCAATAGAGATAATGGAATAATTGGCAACTGTGTCCAGGATGCTTTTCCTTTCAGGAAAGCTGGATTAGGATCTTCAGCCAATTAAGTAATGCTGTTGACTGGGCAATCATAGATGTTTATAGACACATAGAAAGGAAACTACAAGGGAAAGATTAACCAGGGGCTCAATTAAATTCTAAAATCAGTATACTACTCACAAGAAGCTGAAGAAACTTTGCTGGAGTAGACACTAACTTATGGTGGGACTTGGCCATTAAAACATCAGGGCTGGGAACACAAACCTTCAGGCTCCTGGCAATAATTCTGAATCAACTTACTTGCTTTTCAGAGCCAAACATCTCATATGGAACCAGGGATCAGACTAATATTGTATAAAATATATAAACTGAATGTCAAAAGTGTATGCAAAGGAACACCCCCCTCTTCCCAAAAATCAGCCTCTTTTAAAGTCCATCAATATTTTGTAAATGCAAAGGGATTAATTTCTCATCTGCATTTGAAATACTTTAAATTTTCATGTTTCTAAACAAAATAAATCGTTTTAATGTACCCTATTGCAAGAAAAATATGACAATATATTCAATCAAAAATGTTTTCTAAATGGGGCTGTCCAACACTTTTACAAGTTTTCAATGTTTGCCATGAACTATGGCAGAGATAGATTTAACACACCACTACTGGCAGATAAAAGCACAGAACAGGTTCAAGAGTCTGTAAAGTTTGTACTCCCATGTTAAACAAGTAAAAAAATTGAGGCACACAGCAACACTTTCATATGAAAGAGGAGACCTCTTTTGTGGGTTATGGGGGTCCAAAGGGCACCCTGTTTTACAGGGATCCCCAACAGGCAGTCCTGTAACTTCCAGGTGTGGAATCCATGAGGCATTGTAAATAACTCACTTTATTCCCCCTTAAAAAGAAACACACCTTATAAATTTTAAATTCAGACTTTGATCTGGAACTAGTTTCTCCACTCTTCTCCCCCCTCCTTCTTTCTCTCACCCATACACATACACATAGAAATCCTAATATTTTGGATACCTCTTGCTAGGTTACACAAATGTTACCTGGTCTTTGCAAATAAGGGTGTGGATGTCATTGTAAAAGCAAGGGGCAGCCAGGCCACCATTCCCAAAGCTCTGCCATGAAAGAGGAAGGGCCAGGAGGGGAAAAATTCAACTGTCCATCATCAAACTCAAGTGTCACTGGGCAATAAATATATAAGCACAATGTTTTCAATAACGATTGTGCAGGTAAGAGAAGACTCTCAGTAAAGCATGATGAAACTGAAAAAGGTGTGTTCTCCTCCCACATGCCCCAAAGATGGGCAGGACAGTCTACTTCACAACACCTTGATAAAACTTGCACATTACTATATTGTACAGCTCAAGCAATTATATCTGTTATAAAGAAATAGAAATGCATTTCTCTCAGGACCCCATTCTCTTGGACAGCTTTAATTTTTTAGCACCATTTTTTCCTTTGCTAGCCCAGCTGCCAAGGGTGGTCATGCTTTCCTTTTATAATTTGCCTTCACTTCTGCCAAACTAGAAGTAGACCTGTACCTTTCTACAGCCTCCTAAAGACTTTATGCTGACTTTTGAAAATGTCTGGCTCTATAATATCAGGCAGGCATTCTGATTCATGCTACCCCTGTCTCATGCTTCCCTGGTTAGGCACAAGTTCAATGAGGATTTGCAGAACGTTAGTATGTTTTACCTCATTAGGTCTTACCCTTTCAGAGTATATTAAAGTTCAATAGGATTGTAGCTTGATGCCTGGCTTTGCAACTAAGGTTTCTTTCAAGATGCTCTGTCCACAGAGCTGTGGGTCATTAGACACTTTTCAGTTTCTTACCATCAAAAATGCGTCAGCAGGAAAAGCCTCAGTGATCCTGCTTTATAAAAACAAACAGGCAACAAAACTCACAACAGATACTCTCATCTTTGGCACTGATGTGAAGGTTTACTAGGGAGTGAGAGAGAGCTTGGGGGCTTAATTCTTCACTTGCATGAACTTTTGGGGTCAGCTGGCAAAATCTTGATCAAATCAAATCAATTCCAAGGCAGGGCCTGTCTTGTCAGGACAAAATGGGAAGCCTTTTGTTTCTGTGGGACTCGGGCCTTATCAGCTCATTCTGTCACTCATACTTCCTCAGCCCACTTGCAAATCCTCCTGGATTTACTGCAGATGTATGAAGCTTGCTGGAAATAATAGTACAAGCAAAGAGGCTAGTCCAGCTATCGACTCCAAGCTCTGGGTAATACCAATGGGAAATTATTCACACAAAAGGTGCGCTGGGGTGACAAACGAAGAGTGTGCTTTGGCCCTTTGGAGATGCTGGCAGCTTGGACAAAGCCAACACACTAATGCCAAACAGCTCCCTTTATCTGATTGCATGCTGAGCACTTGCCTCCCCTTCCTGATACCAGCACCCTGCCCACCCCTCACACCAGCCTGTCATGCACACAGGTTGCTTTCTTCTATGCAGTCTAGCATGAAATGGAAATCTACAGCAAGAACTTGTCTAAAAAAGCATTATCTTCTCCTTGCTTTTCCAAATACAATCTTTAATGTTTAAACACAGCAAAACTGAATATTCCTCTACAAAACAAGTAGGAATGTGAAGAGAGATTCATGTTTTCTCACATCTGCCACCCATACCACTAAGACAAGGAAACAATTCTTTTGCCCCCTTTTTAATATCTGAGTTTTTCCTTTCCTTTCCTTTCCTTTCCTTTCCTTTCCTTTCCTTTCCTTTCCTTTCCTTTCCTTTCCTTTCCTTTCCTTTCCTTTCCTTTCCTTTCCTTTCCTTTCCTTTCCTTTCCTTTCCTTTCCTTTCCTTTCCTTTCCTTTCCTTTCCTTTCCTTTCCTTTCCTTTCCTTTCCTTTCCTTTCCTTTCCTTTCCTTTCCTTTCCTTTCCTTTCCTTCCTTCTCTCTTTTTCTCCCTCTCTTTCTTTCTCTCTCTCTCTCTCTCTCTTTCTTTCTCTCTCTTTCTTTCTCTTTTTCATTTTTTTTTAGGTCATAAATATATTTCTAATGGGTATCCTGCAGACACTGCATGAAAAGACCAATTTGCTCCTTGGGTCAATTAGGAAGCAATAAAGCACACCACGTACTCCCACAATACTGTTTTGCCCCAAAGAAAGGATGCACAATGAAACCAGGAGAGGCTGAGCCTCCAAAGACCTGACTGCTCTGGCTTTTCTGTACATTGGGCATGGCAGCACCATCCAGGTGTGCTGTGAAGGACTCTGGAACCTTGCTGATCCTCATGAGGCTGAGATCCCTAGTCAAACTGTGGATAATTTCAGTACTTTCAGGATTTCAAGGAGTCTTATTAAAAAAATGGTAAGCAACTTTTTACAAGGGCAACTAATGACAGGACAAAGGGAAAATATTCTAAACCAAAAGAGGGGAGGTTTAGGTAAGATTTTGGGATGAATTTCTTGGAAGTGGTTAAGCATTGGAACAGGCTGGCCAGAGAAACTGTGGATGTTCCCTCTCTAGAGGTGTTCAAGGCCAGATCAAATGGGAGACTGACCACATCTAGCAGGCAACGCCCCTGTCTATGGCATGGGTATGGAACTAGATAATATTTGAGGTCCCTTCCAACCTATTCTATTCTATTCTATTCTATTCTATTCTATTCTATTCTATTCTACCCTACCCTACCCTACCCTACCCTACCCTACCCTACCCTATCCAGTCTGTTCACC